>NC_141471.1:5486492-6204158 GCF_009769465.1 Tauraco erythrolophus | reverse complement strand
ATCCCTTCCTATAACCAGAGTTCTTTCTATGCTAGAGACCCACAACAATATACAAATATTCGAGGCAAAGTAAGAGCCCCCAAAGGACATTATGTCTATAAGGTATAATAGCATCTACTCTGATAGGGTCCTAAAACGATACAGAAGTGACTGTACTGTTTGGACATTCAGATATTTTTTGTTTTCCTTTCTCAAGACAAAAAATATAAATTTGACAAGAAAAGGGAAGATTTTTGTCAGATTTCTTAATATTTAATCTGCCATGCAAGAGGCTATTAGCCTCATTAAATTCATGTACTGTTTCCTCCTCCATACATTCACCTATATCTTTATCTGTGCTGCAGTATAGTTTCTCAGCTTAGGACAAATAAGGTATTCTAGACAATTTTAGCTAAAAAAAAATATGTATTTGATATGCAACTCTTGTGAAATAGCTGCATACACAGGATAGAATGAATCAACTAAAATCTAGCTTCTCTGATGTATAGGAACAGATTAGCTGAACCAAAGAAATGCAGGATGTCAGACATTCAGGGAGAAGTAGACACTGTTAGGACATGAGTCATCTCTCCTGTTTTACATGTCTACTTCAGTGAGACAAACTATGCTTTAGACGCTAGCGAAGGTCCTGATGATTCAATTTGTTTATTAGGACACCTAAATTTAGGTGTTGATATGTACCTTTATGGACGTGTGAACTGAGGGTCTATGCTTGCATGTCTGCTTTTCTCTGACACAGCAGGGGCATCTGGACTGAAATCTGTCCCCTCACGAAATTCAGACTATTATGGAATACGATGCAAGGCGTGTGCTGTGTGTTAGCTTTTCTTCTGCATGACTCTTCTCAGGAAAAAAAAAAAAAAAAAAAGGAACAGCTACGTATGTCTACATGCACAGTGGCAAAGGAGCAGAGCACAGGGCTGTAACATCCCAGCGGGTGGCAACCTCTAACACTTCTACAATAGCTTTCCAGTGCTCACAATTACTTTACAACATTAAGTATAGATCTTCAGCTTCAATGAAGAGCATACATTTAATCAGTCGATGACAACCACTTGTTCCCAGAAACACGATCACCCACATTATGCTGATGCTCCCAGACCTACCATGGATTCACAAAACTGGAAAATATTTTGTCTTTTGTTTTGTTTCTACAAATTGAAGGGATCTAAATGTGCATTTACACGGGCAAAGGTTGGTTTGAGCTAGTATTTTTAAAAGTAGCGTGAAACACGAACTAGTGGCATCCATGACTCCTAGGACTCCTCAACAAAACAAAAAAGAGCTGAAAAGGCACATTCATGCTAGTTCACAGCCAATTTCCTACTCCAGTCTCGGGATTGTCTTGCAGATTATGTCAAAGCACATAGCGAAATTAAAAGAACAGAGGGGATAGCCCAGCTCCTCTCTTCCCACACAAGTGTTTAGCCTGGCTCCAAAATATGCTTCCCCAACTCTACTTCCCTTCCAAAAATATTCCCAAAACTTGTAGTGTTAACTCCAGAAAAGCTGTCTGGGATCCAAGCTCTCTCCTTCCCATGCCTACCACCAGACAGAGGAGAGATGTAAGCAGGGGAAAGAAAAGAGGCAAATTTGAATGGCGTTTCACAGATTCCCCTTGTCCAAGTCTCTAGGACACATTTCACGCTCTCCAAGGGCCTAATAACCATTCTTTATATAGGATGGTTCTATATTAGGTCTCCTTTACCTAATAATCACCTGTGGTGGGTTAACCTAATATGAGGAGGGAGTAGTGAAAGAGCAGCTTGGTAGGCACCTGGCAGCCAGACAAGGTTAACTCACCACACCATCATTTGTGGAAACTGCTTCTCACTTATCTCCAAGTCAGTGAGCTGCAGAGAAGTTAAAGATGGTGTCCTGGAAGAAACGGTCACAGCAGACCAGACTGCAGTTTTGTACTGAAGCCTTGGGCTACAGCATGACTTCTCCTATCTCCCCTTTCCATCTCCCCGAAAGAATGGAGCTGGCAAAGAGATCCTTGTAAAATGCTATCGCAAAACACAAAAGATCACCTGTAAGCCAGCCCTTAGGTCCAGACAAGAACATCTAGCTTGAAAGATCAGACCATTAAAAGCGTTAGTGATACTCTCAATTCTTACAATTTATAATATTCCCAGGTGAATCTAAATTAAATTGGAGGTTCACATTAAGAATGCAATGCAAAATCCCACTTCACATGCTTAACATTTACTCTCACAGTGACTAACAAGAATAAGATAGTGCAGGACAGAGCTCTGCTGATTTATCGCAACTCCCTTCTGAAACAGCAGACACATCTTCTGTTCGCAACACATCTGAAACAGAAACACATCTCAATGCCTGGTCTACTTGTATCTATTATTTATGTATGGCCTGATAGCACAGAGATCATTGCCTCCATTTAACCCAATAAACACCGTAATGAGCCCAAGAACTCATGGTTTAAGTGTGCTTTGCTTTCTGTTGGCTGGTACAGATAAGTAGCAGAGACATAGGCCCTGGTCTTCAAATCTTTCTGACGTGGCTACCGATGCCATCAACTCTGGTCATCTCATATCTCATTCATCACCTCCTTCTCTCTGCCTCGGCAAATACAATCTGGGTCCATCTTCTTTGCAAAACTGCCTCCAAACCCAGGGCCAAGACTTTTCATCATGCTGACCCTCCTGCCCCTGCTCGTTCTCACATCTCAGTCTTCATTTGGAGGCTCTGACTTAAACTAACATTACTACAAACCAAATGGAAATGTTTTACTGCGCATGCCTAAAAATAGAATTGCAATCATCTATGCTTCCGTTACTTTAAAACTAAATTTATCAAGAGATTATTCTTCCGTGAGGTTTAGCACATGAGAAGTCTTATGTTTTAAAGTTCAATCATTTCACAGTTATTTATGAGCAGAAAATCTTATGGATTAATTTTATAAAGAAGAACAACCAGCTTGGGGATCAGATCTTTTGGTGTAAACGGTCAGAATAGGTCTGCAGCCCATCAAGACAGTTTTCAGCCTTTTTTTTATAGATTGTATCCTATGTTCACTGATAACATGTAGCTGAGCACCATAACATAAAACGTAAGGGCTATAATTCTCTTTCAGAAAAATCTTCCAAGTAACAGTTAAGACTCCTATGACTGAATTAAGGAGAGAGAAAAAAACATATTTCTCTATATTTTTTTATTAGTTTAGTTTCTACATTAGACAGTTCTTTGAGTGCAATTGATTTTGTAGTTTCCTCTGTAGTTTCCAATTAATCATCCTCCTTTTTTGTGAGGATGTTTTACACAGAAACAGGAGACAGGAAAACATTTTAAAATAGGAAAATGTGCTTGTAAAACCACAACACTGGCACGGATATGCAGAAATGCAGGTTCTGTATGAAGCCACCCTTTCGAGAGGAAGGGGGAGCAGCGTTGCCTGCCGTATGTAACAGCTGACTGCAAATTTCCTATTGAAACTCTATTTCTATAGAAAAATGCTTTTCCAATAAGAGAAGCATTTTAGTAAAGAGCATCTACTTTGAGATACAAATTTCTTCCTACAACAAAGAAGCCTCTAAACTGAAAAGGGAACAGATTTCTCAGGGAAAATCATAATTTTTCATGGGGGAAAAAAAATAGTTTCTCTCAAAGAATGATGGCCAGAAATCACCCTAATCACATCCCATTGGTGGTTCTCCCACTGGCTTGAAATCCCTGTGCTTGTGTTTTTAAAGTATATGAAAAAATCAGGAACTTTACATAGTCATTTTGATCCCAATATAGAAACATATTTTAAAATTACTCGGTTTTGACCAGACAAATGACATTTCTTTACATCACAGAGCAAGAAATGTGACAATACCTGTACAAAACCAGGAAAACATACTTTTCTTCTAAAAGTCACCATTAGAATCTCATCCAAGCATAAAACTTTTAACTGAGGACAAGGATCTTTTGGAGCTTTGAATGAGTAACAACGGGGTTATTACAAAAATAAATAAAAGATGAGCAAGCTGCCACTTAAGCTATGGATTTCCCACTGCAACAGCTTCAAAACTTTCTTGAAACACAACAAATTAAAAAAGAAGGGAGGCAGACGATAAGGCTCTGTCTAACTGATAGCACGAAAACATCAAGCACTTTGATTCAGATTAATAAATAATGACGGCGTGTTATCCAGGAAACAGTGCAATGCCAAGTCTGTTTGATCTCAGACCAACTGTTGGGTAAAAGTATTCTGAAACACTCTCTTGGGTAAACGGGCCAGTTGCATCTCATCTCTGGGATTTTGATTATTTAAATGGAGCTTCTATTAAAAGAAGGAATTTCATACTAGAAGAAATTTTATACCATATCACCTTCCTAAGGGCAAACTCCAGCCTTACCTGGCTCATTGAGGGAGTTAGGGTCACAGGAGCGAGGAAGCTCAGAGCATCCTCTGTTATTGCCCTTCTACCTCCTAAATCGAGATGGAAGGAATGGGAAAGGAAGAAAAGAGGGAAACTTGCAACCCTTGCATTTTCAGGGCTTTCCCAGGAAAGCCAGGAAATCTTCCTCCCTGCAGCTCCCACAGCCCACACCAAGAGCTGTGAACCCCCAGGAGCACCTCTTACCCCTCAGCCCTGCACAGCAAGGAGCATTACCCTCATTTTATGACTGGGAGCACATGCCAGCCTGGCTTAGGTGCACAGGGATGTCGAACACTAAATGCCACAGTGCCACAGCTCAGGGAATGGAAAACACTACTGGAGGTGGATGTACATCCTCAGCACGCCTGGAGCCTTCTCCTAAGATGGCCATGTGGCTGAGACAGCATGTGGTATGAGGAGGGTTTCTGGATGAACCAGCTAGAAACTCTGCCCTGGCTCCAGCTGCCATATAACCCCCTCCGTTGCAAGCTGTGGCTCCAAGCCTGAGTCCACCCTTTAAATGACATCCCAAGGCTGACAGATGAGTTCATTACAGTCCACTTTCAGATGGCAGCAAGTGCTGCCTTCCCCCAGTTCAGTCTATCGCAACCCACTTTCTCCCTCCATGGAGAGTCCATCATCTCTCAGGCTAGCACTTCCATTTCACACCCAACTCTTACAGGAGAGTCATCTCCCTGTCCTTCTCGAAATGTCTATAAACCCTCTTAAGTTTACAAACATGCATTGGCCAGGAAGGAGTTTCTGGACTTGTTCACTTTTTTTCAGCGTACTCGTTCCGCCCATGAAACACTCCACTGGACACACAGCTCTTTCCCTACCAAACAGGGCTTCGGCAGCCTGAGAGCTCAGCTGAAAAAAACCCCAAGCACTAATGCAGGAAGCGTAAAGAGATCTGATAAATGCTCCAAAGCTTCAGCTTCCAATAAACATATGAACTATAGCAACTGCCAAGAATTATGACTGCATGACATTACATCCAGCTCCTTGCTCTTATTAAAAAGTAAGCATGGGTATCCGATGTGCAGATGGGCAGTGCCACACAATCTGCTCTGCTCCACAATCTGTGTTTTAATGGGTGTTCATAGGTTATCACAGAGCAAAAGTTTTCATCTTAAGGAAATGTGTGAACTGTGCAAACAGCTGCTTTTAGGCTTCCGTGTAAGAAAATGGACAGAAGTGAGTGATTCCGGACTTTCAGTCAGTTTTTGTATGCACTGAAACAAGATGTCTTCCAATCTCTTTCCTACTACAGAAAATATAATGGACTATGATCACCAGTTTTAAATAGAGGAAGGTAATTTGCAAATTTTTTTTGTAAGTGAAAGCTAATATTTTTGGAAAACGTTAATCTGATGAGCATCCTTGTGCCTGAGAACATGAGAAGTGACAAGGTAAGATCCTTGGAAGGGTGGCAAGATTGCTGAGATACACCACTCTAATCTGGAAAGACCAGCTCTAGGAAGATAAGGACTGGTTTACATTCACAATCCCTGATTTTACAAAATGTCAGTTTGCTCAGTTTATACTGGGTGTAGGGTTATTGAGATCTTTGCATGTTCACACCAGTAGCACCTGCCCTCAATACTCATAGCTAATAACAGAGAGTTGATGTTTTGGAGACTGTGAGCATTTAACTTTAGTTTTAGTCTAACAACAACTTTTGGCACTATTAGCTGCAACTCTGAGCTATAAGAAAAATATTTTGTGCCTTTTTAATAGTAGTCCTGATCAATCTATCCTCAAATTTCCAAAACTACACCTGATCCAAGATGGGACAGATGGGCAAAGAGGGATACAGAAAGAGCTGTTGGCAGGAAAAGTTTGAATTTGGCATTCTCTAAAAACCACACCAGCATTACTGTGCTGCGGGGTCCACAAAAAAGATGCACAGCCAGCATGAAATTTGTGGTCCTCAAATTTCACTTCTGGGAATATACTTCCATCATGTTTGCTCTCACTCTGAGCACCAGTGCTATGAGTCTTTTTTGAGACTGCTCCGATTTTCCCCGTGCTTTTATGGATGTTGTTCCTTGGTGCACTTCTTAACAGAAATAGGGCAGCATAATTTATTAGAAGTGATGGGGTTTTGATCTGTGACCATCAATAAGTCTGTGGCCTTCAGACCAAACACTATTATCAAGACGCCCATTGAACTGGAAACAGCATTAGAGAAGAGACAGCTAACTCAGCGTTAATCAAGACTTTCTGTTCTTCCAGTACCTGAACATTGTCATCAGGCTTTCTGATAACACCAAACCTCTGGCAATTCCAGGAGATCACACACTGATTTATTAAGCTGGTCACGTAGACAGGTGACTTGTGATACTGCACTATGAGGGTAACATCCCAGATTGACAGTTAACATAATCATTTCTAGGACCAGGCACAGGGTCCACCGTTCACATCAGATTTCACATGCCAAAATTCAGGAAACTCTGCAAATAAATAAGATCATCTAGTCACAAATTTGTCTCACTGTATCAGCAACAGAAATTAGACAAGGTACAGGATATATTTGGAGACCAGCCCAGTCTCCCAAACATGCCTTTAGCCATCCAGTGAAAATCACCAGTGTTTGCTTCTCTGCCTGACCACAAAATGCTACCCGGTTACACTCACAGCTAAAACTTTAGCTTAACCTGCATCCACAGGCTTTTAAATCTGGAGCTCAGATCATAGTTGTGTTGGTCTGCTGTAAGAACGGCATCTCCATCACTGTTCTGCACAAAGAAATCACAAGTCTGGCTCTTTCCACCTTTCTTAATATTTATGCATCTGGTCTGGCAGCATCCATCATCAGGGTAGCCTTAGTAAGTGCCCCAGAGGGATGAAATAATAACGATTGCAAAACGAGACGCAAAACGAATGGGAATAAGGAGGGTGGGAGGGAATCAGTATCAGGAGTTTTTCAGAGTTATGTTATATGAGGCTGTATCTCTTGCAGAACAGGAAGAAAAAACACCACCACAAATCAACAACAAAGGAAAACAGTGAGTCTGAGCCGGTTTCAGTGAGGGTCGGGGTGGGAGAAGCATTTGGTAGAAACATATATGCAGAATATACATTGCCAAGGGATCAAAGCCTGGGTAGAGGCATAAAGTACTTTGCAAGGCATCTTGCAATCTTTAGGCACGGTGTTGTGGTTTAGCCCCGTAAACGCCACACAGCCACTCGCTCGTGCTCCCCCACTCTGGGAAACAGGCGAGACAATTAAAGGGGAAAAGGGAAGGAGACTCGTGGGTTGAGATAAGTACAATTTAATAATAATAATATAAATTAAAAGTAATAATGATAAAATTATAATAATATAGGAATATGTATAATAAGATTTCAATATATACAAATCAGGGATGCACACTGTAATTGCCCACCACCCAGTGACCAATGCCTGTCCCATCCCAGTAAACGATTGTGAAACAGATAAGTCCTGGCACTGCAATCTCAGATGAGTGAGAGACCCAAAAGAAAACAAGAGAGCCCTTGGAAGAAGAGTTCCCAGAAGAGCAAGAGCTTCTTCAAGGTCAACCCACATCTACACACTGGGCATGATGTTGCATAATACGGAATACTTCATTGGCCAGTTTGGCCCTCAATCCTAAATCTAAGTTCAAATCATAAGGGGAGTTGTGGACCCTTTGTCCCAGCCATGCTCCCCTCCAGCCTGTTGTGCTCCTGCACGCTGGCAAAACATGGGGAACTGAAAGGTCCTTGATGTCTCAGTGCCAACTATAAACATCAGTGCACTGTCAACATTCTTCTCATAACAAATCCCATATTAAATCCAAAACACAGAGCTTTTCTAGCTGCTAAAAAACCCAACCAGCTCTGTCCCAGTCGAAACCAGGACACATGGGCAGTGACCCATGCCTGGATGGCACCCTGCAAACCCAAGTCTCCCATACAGAATCATAGAATCATAGAATGGTTAGAGTTGGAAGGGACCTCAAAGATCATCTAGTTCCAACCCCCCTGCCATGGGGGGTTCTTTGTGCAGAACAGTGATGGAGATGCTGTTCTTACAGCTGACCAACACAACTACGATCTATACCAACCCAACAAAAGCAGAGGCAGAAGCTCAATTGCCTCTGGAGAGCAAATTGCCAAAAGGCAGCAGCTCTGCAGTCCCCAGGAAGAGAGGAAACATCAGACTTCATCTGGGAAACTGCTTTCTGACACTAAGCCATTTTCAGAGCTTTCTTCTGGCTGCACTGGGAGACAGTGGGGTTTCTCCCCAGCTGTACACCTGATGCAGCCAAGGTAAAGGTGGCTTGGTCCCTTCTGGACAGCACACTCACAGATAATGACCCTTTGAGGGTAGTGCTTTATTATGCACAGCAGATTAATTCCCTCCTTCCAGACTTCTCCAAGAAGGAACTTGGCTGAATTTTTGCTGCATAGTCAAGGGCTTTAGATTAACACAGACAACAAAGCAAATTACTAATCCTAAAACATGGTACCAAGTGTTCCTTCACAATGTTAAGTGCCCAGCTGAGGGGGAAGGGTTGGGAGGGTTTGTGTGCACAAAATTTCTGAGCCTCTGAGCTGAAGCCCAGCCCCAGAAATTCCTGTTGCTATTTTTCATTCTTTGACGGTAGCACCCAGAGGCCCCTAAAGAAATTACTGCTAGACGCTGGACAAATGCACTGTGGACTGAACAGAGGGCAGGAAGGTGTGAAGTTATTTGCCTCTTCCACTCGCAAGATGAAGGGATCTCAGGTGTCCTCAGCAGCCCATCCTCTGCCTCCTCATGCAAGGAGTGCAGCTGCACCATCAGCTGGGGTGAGACACACTCAGAAGATCTTAAAGCCCAAGGAATCACCAGATGAAACCTTCTCCTTGGCAGGTGAGAACTTCATCTGGTGTCCATCACCTTGAACAACCACGTTGTTCACCAGCTCATCTGAATTCCTCCAAATAGAGTTCAAAGCACTGATTTTGAGCCATAAAACTTCTTCTCCCTGAAGGTGCTCAGAAGCTACTAGATCCCCAGCACTACAGGTGCAGGGGGACAAGGCAGTCTCTCCAGGACATCTTCTGGAGCTCGTTCCCCACTCTGCTCTGGAAAGCTGTCTCATGGGCCTCAGCAATGTTCATAAGAGCTCAAGCATGTCGTGAGGGCTGAGACGACTGGGATGTCAGAGGAGCAGGAAGGGAGGGAGGAGTGCTGTAGCCCAGCTGGCTGGCTGGATTTGTGCGTGGGTGGCGGCTTCACAACCGGCTATTCCTTTTATTTCTGGATTTGTGTGTCTGCTTGAAAATTTGCACCAGCTCTGCTATATAAACAGGAACACAGGAAATTGGGCTAGAAATGCCAAGATAACTCTGAACCCCAAATCTTAGCCTCGTACCTTTCCTTCACATTTCAAAATCCATCTCCCAGAAAATGCCTTTATTTAGCCTGAAATTAAATTCCAAGTTTTAATACCTTCACAGGCTTTAACTATTTTTGTTCTTGCAATTCAGGCTGGCTTTCATCCCAGCACCCTTCTCTCAGATGAAAGGCTCCATTAAACCCAGCCGCTTTCCAGTACTCCTCCTGGATCATGGGATCACAATTAACAGAGTTTGGTTTGAGATGTGCATAGGGATCAAAGGGTCATCGGCTTTGCTGTACATGCAAAGTGGCAACCTCTTATCTAGCAACCAAGAACAGCACCTCAAAGACCTTCCCACCTCTCAGAGTCTGTAAAATTGACTTATAAACTGGGCTGTTGTCTTCTAGATGGCAAACTGTTGCCCTCCATGAAAGCTGCTGGTCAAATACATGTTTGTGGCTGAGGTAGGCATAGAGTCATACCCTTACTCAACTGAAATATTTCCATGTTCACACCTAGACTGAGAAGAAGGAAAGTCCTCATCAGCTGCTCAAGGATACAGAATGACCAATCTGTTGCCTTGTCTTACAGCTCTTCAACAAATGGTGACTAATCCATGAGGCTTGCCTCCTGGCAGCTAAATCCTGTTTTGGGCAAGGGGTTGTTGAGATGTGGATAACCTGGAGCCACCTCGCATGCATACATGACAAATTTCGTCTGCCGAGACAGAGGGGACTGATGCTACATCAGTGGGATGGCCACGTTCAATACTGCAGGTGTAACGTAAATAGTCAGAGAAAAGGAGAACGGCATTGCTGTATGTGCTGCATCACTCATTTGTAAATACTCAGAGCTTCCAGTATTAACTACCACAGATGCTGAAAAAGCAGGATGTGCAGAGGACATCGCAGGAGTCCTTGCACTAGATTTTTTTTCCCTTTTTAGCCTAGTTTTCTGAGGAAACAGGCTTATCTGATCATGCTGTCTGTCTTTTAATCCTCTCTAATAACTTTTGAATCCATTGGCCAATTTCAACCACACTTGAGACAGAAGTAGACAATTCAGATACATTAAACGCCCACTCATCCTATAGAAATGAAGAATTAAGTAAAATTAATCGTAGTTAGTGCCCCCACTACAGTGTAGCTCCAACCCCTGGTCTGTTCTGCGAGATGGCAGCCAGCATGTCAATCAGATACAAACAAATCCTCAATAAGCCACTACACACATTGCCACTTAGCCCCGCAAGTGGTCGGGAAGAGACTATAGGCTGGGAAGGGCAAGTTAAAGATAAAAGAGCTAGATCCATAGGAAACTATGTTGAATTAGTTTTGTTACTCACAAAGCAATGGGAGTTTTATTTTTCCCTTTTTAGGCTAATAACCTTATAAAAGCATAATCAGGGTGGCTGTGCAGGGATTAATATTGTGACTTCCTCTCTTATCCTCTTCTGCCTTGAAATAGTATAGTCTAAAACTTAGCTCCTGAATAAAGAGGAGAAAACCAACACTGACAAAGTGAATCAATCCCTTAAAGAAACACCACGCAGAATATTGAGACCATGAGTACTGTTCACCATCCTTAGCTGTGTTCAGTCCTCATTTTTGTTCAGAGGTGGTAACTTCATGCAAAGCCTCTGACCAGGGCAGCAAAGCAGCAGTGAAACAATCCCACAAGAGCCTGACTGTTGGGCTGAAATCCTACTCTCCCAAGAGCAGCATATGGTACCCGAGAACTGCAAAAGCAGCCTCTGAATTTACACACACTCGTAGCTTTATTTCCCTGACTACGCGAACCACATTGTAGATGTGCACCTAGAAACAGGACCTCGGTATCTTAACAAGAGACCTTGTGTGTGCATGCACAATGTGCTGAAAGCCAGTTTTAAGCCAAGAGCAGAAACATGCTCCCAAACTCACGTGCTCCTGCTACAATTGGATGCAGACAAGCACAGGACTAACAGGACTTTTTCCCACATGGTAAGCACAACGTGTTTCAAAGCTTCCACTAAAAAAAAAAAAAATCTAGCTCAGCTGCTATATATCATGAGAAATGGCTGATGCATCCAGCACACTGGCAGACTGCCTGGCTACCAGCTGTGGTCCGATTTCTAACCCTGCTAAAAACAGAGGTCTGCCAGTGGACAGAGTGCCACAAAAAGTGCAGAAGACAAAGCCTGCCTTCGGATGTGTCTGTAAAACTGCTACCGTGGCCAACGAGATGCACACAACTCTGTGGGCAACACTTTGGGCAGCTGGGCTCTCTTCACTATGGCTAGCAATGACCTGGCATCCTGGAAGTCAGCAGCAATACTCAACCCTGGATTCTGCCTGGAGGGCAAGATGTTCAAAGGACTCCAGGCTGGCCTGTGGCCAGATTGAGAGGAGTGTTTAAGTGGGTGCCTGTAAGAGGCATTTCAGACATTCCCATAAAAATGCCATTTCCATGTAAGTCCTACACAGGCAGGCTTGCTCCGCTCCTCTCCCAGTCAAGGAATGCAGCAATTATGCCCACAACGGGATGTGATCGTCCTCCTCAACAGCCAAGCTGCTTTCCCACCCATCAAGCTCCAGTTCTAAAGGCAGCTCTCACCTCAAAATCAGCACCTGACAGACAAACCAGAGCTGCTAGCTTTGAAAATTGGAAGGATAAGGTACAATTTAGGTGCCTAGGAGGCCAAACTGGACTTGATGGCATTGCTTTTTGTGGGCTGGTCAGTGGAGGCCTTAAAAGATCAGTCTCCATGGTGTCCAGGTACCTCATGCTCTGTCCCTCTCTTCTTCCCACGTAAGCACTTCCCAGGCAGCCTGTAGACACTCTTCTGATATATTAACCCACAATTACTACTAAGCCTGTGATTTTCAAGGCTACATCTGCTGTAGCCATCTCTGGGATTCAGGATTTACTGTCTGCATGTCCTGCAAGACTTGTCTTGAAGGCAGCCTCGAGGCTACTATCGGATTATCAAGGTAGTACAAACTTTTTTCCCACATCTAATTGGTCTTTCTCTGTTCCTCTCATCTCTGTATTCCTTTATCTTGTGAATAGCTTGTTCAGGCCCAGATGCTGAGAAAATGTGGGTTGCAAAGTTGTATACACTTTAGTTACATATTTCCACCATGAAAGCCAATGACACTCTATTTTGCAATCTGTTTCCAGAAGGTGCAGCTCACTTCTCTCCCTGTCCATCCAGTTCCTGGAACAGACAGGAACCTTGATGAAAGCCAGGGGATTTTACCCCAAATGAGATAATTCAGAGTGCTATCCAGCAAAGAACCACCTTCAAGTACTTTTAACAAGAGTAATGTGGGCTTTCTTCTTCCTCATCCTTTCTGGCACGTGTCCTCTGGGTCATTTGCGACATGGGGGATTATTTCTGGCTGTGCTGTAGAGAAGTGCCTTTCTTTCATTTCAAGTATCCAAGAGATTGTATATACCTTTATAAAATGGAGTTCTCGCCAAGCTCATTCAAATCTCTGCAATTCCAAGGTTGCACTATTGCAACACACTCAGTTTGGACCCACCTTTTAAGACTGTTCTGTCAAGAATCTAGCAAACTGCAATGTGAGTCTATATGCCTTCTGAACCAACCAGACCACCTGAGCATATTACACATGGGTTACGCACACCTCTTGACTGCTAAGTCGTTCCTGGGTGTCGTTCAGCGTGAAAGTCCTTAGCAACACACTCAAAGAAAGGTTTGAGCCCCAGCTGTATTGGTGCTTTGATGCAACTCCCTGTGATGGAGCTAAGCTGTCTGTATAGGATAGATCCTATACAGGATCCTTTGCAGCCTTCCAATACTTAAAGGAGGCCCACAGGAAAGCTGGAGAGGGACTTTTGACAAGGGCAGGTAGTGATAGGACAAGGGGCAATGGCTTTAAACTGAAAGAGGTTAGATTTCGATTAGATATAAGGAAGAAATTCTTCCCTCTGAGGGTGGTGAGGCACTGGAACAGGTTGCCCAGGGAAGCTGTGGATGCCCCATCCCTGGAAGTGCTCAAGGCCAGGTTGGACGAGGCTTTGAGCAACCTGGTGTAGTGCAGGCTATCCCTGCCCATGGCAGAGGGGTTGGAACTAGATGATCTTTGAGGTCCCTTCCAACCCTAACAATTCTATGATTCTATGATTCTATAATACTACCTCTGGAACTCAGCATATCGGGAAAAACATCTCGCCTCCGTTCTGGTTGAGCTCAAAGTAAGATAAGTAATGTCCTTCTATTCATTAACAGCTGAATGTGGGTTTCTCCTTAGATTAATCTCTGAGCAGCCATTTGGGATCTGAATACAGCTGCTGCTGTGCCCTGCCCACTCCTAGAATAACGACTGGTCCCATCTTAACTACAGCAAAGTGAACTCAGCTGTAGGATGATAGGTGTCTTTTAAGTACTCCTAGCAAAACAGCAGATAATACCACCACTTGAGGCTTGATTTAGCACTTGGGCTTGATCAACACCCAGTTCAGAGGAGGTGGAAAACAAAGTGTGACCCTGATGCCGTTTCACGTCTTCCCCAGTTGCCCTGCTTGCTAGACAGAAGTATATCTGCACAGGGAGTAACTGGTGCCTAACTTATGTGCCAACATGAGCTGCGGCTCCCTGTGCTCGCTGGTTTATTGCTAATAAAACAAATAGCCTTGGGTGTGCAGTATTGTTGTGACAAGCTGGAAGAAGTCCACGCATCATATGATGAAGTTGTTCTTGCTACTAGCAGGTACAATTGTCTTTTCTGCTGAATGAGCAGCACACTTTCTTCTCCTTTTGCTCTTAACTTTTTCCCCTTTTTGACTGCTTTTTAAATATTTTACAGATGTTGTACACTCATGGTTAAGCTCTCCAACACATTTTCAGCAGTTTTGTTGAGTCTGCATTTTCAGAGCCTTTACAGGGCCGGGATCAGGGTTAGAGCCACTCACACCAACACAATTTGAACGCTCTGTTATTCCTACAGCATGATCTCGACATGCATGGCAAACTCCGTGCAGAGAAAAAGCTAGGTAGGTCCCCAGGAGAGGTCCATTTCAAGGACTGGAGAGCAGCATAGACTTTGGCTGAAAAACTCAGCATCCCTGAAGGCAGGAGCTTTTTGGTGTTTGATCACCTAAGCAGCACATTTTAGCCATCCTACTTCAGCAAAGCACACGGTGACAGCACTGATAGTCTAGGTTCACATGGCACCAGTGCAGAGACAGAGGCACCTCCAGGCAATGTCTGAGGTCGTACAAGAGCATTGCCATACCAGTTGTCTTCTCTCTCTGCACCTCATTAAACTGTATAGTGCATGCTCACATGAAAAGCCTGAATCCAGTGCTGTCTCTTGGGGTGGGAGGTGCTTCTGCTTGGAAGGAAGCAAAAGCAAGGGGATGGGGAATGTTGTCCTAAGCTGAATTCGAGGAAAGAATGGGAATATTTTGGAGGAACAAAATGAGTGGTGGTGAAGACAGAAACTCTGGAGAGCTACAGGTGGAAAGATCCTCATCAGGCCCCTGGGACTGGAAGTGCATGCTGGGGCTATCTGTGGAGGTTTGAAGAGGTGATCAAACAATTTGTTTGCTAGTGTAAGGTATGTGGGTAACTCAGTTTCTATAGGAACTTGGGCACACAATTTACCCTCAGCTTCCACCTCTGCAAATCAGCAAAACAGTGCGCTCTGTGGTGGAAGGACACTGTCTAGATAAACACAGGGGATGTCACTTTTTGGTGGGTTTCTTTTTTTCCCCTTTTTTTCTCAAGTAAGTAATTTAAGGTAGCAGCTCATTTCTCTTCATTGAGATCCAGTCCCTGGGTTTCCAGTCCAGTTTGGCAGTGCTGTCACACGTCCAGCTACCTCAATTCAGGCTACTTCAAAGCATCCAAGGCAAATACCAGTCTCAGGGCAATCTCCACCTCCTGTTCTCAAGCAGACACAGGCTTGCCTCTCTGGAGAGATGGCCCTCTGCTCCATAATCACGATTCCCTTTGCCTCAGCTGCTGCAGCCTTTCCTTTGGAGGATATCTCAGCCCAGCCCAGGCTTCCTCAAGGCTGACTGAACTCACAACAACTGCAGATCTTCTCAGTCCAACTGGATCAGTCTTTGAGAAGCTCGGTCTGACACTCACTCCAGTCTCACATTCAATCCGTGCAGTGACTTCACCCATTCTTGCAACCCAGAGAAACAACGTGAATTATCACAGACAGTGAAAGCCTGGAACAGTGTTTGGACAATCAAAGCCCTCCCCTTAAAAAATAACTTTTTAGAATAATGGTAAGTAACACGTATGAATACCTCCTTTGACTTAAATCTAAACACCTGTGCTTGTGTCACAGTACCCAAACATAAAATCGCATTGTCAACCAAGTTTTTACCTCCATAATACAAAATTTTTGCCACTTCCAGTATGAAATTGCTACTTTGGTAACAAAGAAGAGGTCCTCAAAATTTCAAAATACAGACAAGGTATCTATGGGTTATTCAGGCATAAAGTTACCATTTACCAAAAAAAAAAAAAGGTTTTCTCAATCTGTATTTAAGCATCTCAGAAGAAACTAGCCTCTCAACTAAGATCTTCTTGCCTGGATCAGTATTTTAAACATGTAGGGGAAAAAAAAAAAGTAGAAAACTGTATCAAATGTAAAATGCTGTTAACTGTCAAGAACCATGCAAAGCACAATAAACAGCAAATGTTCACTTCAGCAATTTGAAGGCTGTAGAACAGGGAAGAAGGTCAAAACTAGCACACCAAAACACATAAAATATAATTTATATTACTAAATATACCACTGTGGTAAATGCTTAAAGAGCTACAATGTTAAGACCTTTTACTCTGGCCACGGGAACAATTAAAGACAGGGAGTGTTTGTTCCAGGTGATGGGCCAGGATGAATGAGAGCTCTTCCCCTCACCAGCACTCTCTGTATTTTCCTCCACCTTTCTCTACCTCATCCTCCTCTCCCTTCTGGAGGCTCTGCCCTGCCGGAGGAAGAAGAGGGACAGAGGTAGAGCAGCTGTGGCTGCAAGACTCCCAGGCTCAGCAGTGTGGGGAAAGGTGAGTCCAAGAAACCATTGGACTTTTGTCCGTTTCTGATTTGGATACCATCAAGTTTCCCATTAGCAACAGTGGGGGATGACTCACTGCTCACCCAATCCCCTGCACACGGTGCTTGGACCTGAAGCGCTCTGCACACACGTGTGAGTCCACAATGGAGCAAAAAGAAACCCCGTAACCTCTCGCAGCGCTGGGACCATAGAGGTGTCCGTATCTCCCCTCCATCCCTCCCTGGCATCCCCTTGTACTCTGCAGGATCTAGAACACAGCATAAGATAGGGCAGGCTGCTGGCCTAATATCCCAATCCTCCTAGGCTACAGCAGTGCGATCAACCAGCTGTCCCAGCACAGGGGATGGTGTCGTGCTGAGCACACCTAGGTCATGCAGTGCAGAGCCTGCTAAAGATCCCTGGACCAGCTCCAAATGAGTAAAAAGCATCCATAGCACATGATACAGCAGCACACAACAATAGTAGGTCAGGTCCTAGAAGCAATAAAACCCCATTAGCAGCATGCAAAACTATGCTAAGTAGCCTCTCTGGTTGTGCCCTGAAAAAAACCCAGCCTCCTCTGGTAGCTCTTTGCTGCAAGCACTTACATGAGCACCTGCAATTTTTTAGGTGCACAGCAAAAGCTCTTGGGGCACGGACTGCCCTTGGGCAGAAGGGCGTGGGATGGTGAGGGATGATGTGGACCCCTCAGCAGCTTATGCAATCAGCCCCAGAGAGATAGTGCTGCTCTTGAAGCAGAGCTCCTCCCACTTGGTGCGTGACTACCTGCAAGGTCCCATGGGGCAAAGGGCTTTGCGGAGCTGAAGAAGCAACCACCTCTTCAGAGTTAAAGGCCTTCTCTTGACCACGAGCACAGGAAACCTGAATGATTCTGAACTGAAGAAGTAGACATTTGACTCAAAGGGTAAGATTTAGAAATTCTCAAGTGAAGCACAGCTCTACCACCAAGCCACTTCATCATTATTATCAATATTTATTATTACTCTTGCGGCACATAAGAAAGTTAGATGGTCTCTGCCTCAAGATGTTTACAAAGACTCTAAAATCTTTACACAGAATACATGTTTCTTCCAAGAGACACCATCCTACAGCTGATACTAGGATGAAAGGGAACCCAGCAGAGATTGCAATTTTGTTACACATTTTTTCCAGCAAATACTGATTAAAGTTTGCATTCCAAGTACAGCTATGCTGTAGACTTATGAAAAATCTTCTCATTTGAAAGTAATTTTCCTCCTCTGCATCTAGGACAATCAGCAGCATGAAATGGAAAAATAATAAATAAATATGCATCAGCCCAGAGTTCATGTTCAGTCAAAGCAGGAGGCCCTGTGTCTCTTGCCAAGGGACCCCAGTATCAGTGGGTTTTGAAAGACTAAATTCTGGTACTTTCAGTAAATGGTAAGAAAATCTCACTGGCTTGTAGGGATTTAGCCATGATTTGGAAAGTTCTCCTTCCTTCTCATAACCCTTGGTGTTCGGCTCATTGACTCAGTGCTTGTAGCTCACCTCCCAGCCTGGGCTTTCCCAGGGAGCAGAGGGCTCCTCCTCCTGAAGTCCTGGGTGGTTCAGCCCAGCAGGAGCATGCTGGGGCCACTGACTATCCCAATGATGCCGTTTAGTTGCAGTCTCCAGCTTAAGATGAAGTGAGAGAGGAGCAATTTACTGCTTGGCTGCAGAAAGACAGCGGCGGTAGGGACGATGACTCTGGTTTGAACCCTGATATCATTTTCCTAAGTCCCAGTTATGTGTGGGCTGTTAGCAGAAATGCAGAAGAAGGTGGCATTATATTGCAACCACATTTCATGGGGGAAAAAGAGAGTAATTTCAGTTGCCACCGTATGATATTATGTGGGAACACATACCAGACTGCTCTGTATAGACAGCTGGGGGCTTGTAGCCCCCCCTTATTCTGTCCTTCATCAAAAGGGATACATCAGGGTTCGGAGATGTGAAGCAGATCTGTTTTCTGAGGCTTTCTGCAGAGAAAGGATTTCACCCTTAATAAGATGCTGAGGACTTTTCCTAAGTTTCCCAGCTCTCTCCAAATATCCGCTGCATCGTCCTCCAAATCCCGTGTTGGCCAAGCGGTGCAGAGACTGTACAGTCACTCTCCCTGGACACTGAAGGACCTGAAAAAGTTTCTGCCTCCTATCCCATGTCAACGAAAATGTCTTGCACGGTGCAAAGAAATGCTGCACACAGTCAATAGTGCAAAATGCTTAGCTTTTTTTTTTAAAAGGGAAGAAAAGGAAGTCAAGAATAATAAATAAACATATTCCAGTGATTGAGTAGAAGACACGGTGAGAAAGCTGTAGCTAGAGACATGGCTGGCCTTTTTAAGGATGAGAAGGAACTTTTCAAATACATAAGGAACAAAATGTATCCTTTAAGTACTGTCAGGCACAACACCACGGAAAGGGCAGAAACATTCAATACGTATTTCTGTTCTGTACGTGGGAAAAATCCATGGGATGGAGCCGTAATATGCTGAGAACGACATTCTTTCCAGTTTAAGAGTGATAAAGAAGTACAATGTGCACCAGTTTCTTTAGCTGGACTTTTTAAATCAACAAGTCGGGATAATTGCACCCAAGACTCACTACAGACTTGGCCAAGATATACTCTGAGTAGCAGTGTTGCTTTCTAAGTATTGGGGCACTGTTGCAAAGCACTAGAAGCAAACACAGTTGCAGCAGTATCTTACACAGACAAACTGGAAGATCCGAGCGACTGTCGGCCTCTCCGCTTCCTGGGCAAAAGAGCAGAATAGCTGATGCTAATCAGGGCTCAGAGGACAGTACTATAATTTGAGAGAACATTACCCCTGTAGAGCGTTTCAGTTCTGATTGATGTCCAAAATGCAAGGGCTATGGTGATACATTAGAAAGGTTTAGGGAAGTATCACTAAGGACAATTATGGGCTGGAAAACAGGCTTATAGTAAATGCTGGAGAGAGCTCAATCATACCAAAGAAAAAGTAAAGGGATGAGTTAATCACTGTACCACCACCCTTGGACAAACACAGCTATAGCAATACTACTACTGCACATACTACAGGGTGCTTCGCAATCTGTCAGACTAAGATAGAAGAAATCCAGTGGCAGGAACTGGAACAAGAGAAATATAAATTAGGCATAATGCTACTTCTAAGAAAATAATTTAACCATGGTTTTACCAAAGATTGCAGATTACCGAGCACTGAAGCATGTAAAAAACATCCCCCTCAATTCCTGTTTTCTGCATAGTATACACGTGTAGCTCAAACAATACTGATTATGGGGAGCCCTCTGCTATTCTGGAGACAGAGTAGATGGTTACAGATTTACTTTATGGTTTATAATCTCTAAATTATGGGGTCGAGCCTAAATTTTATAGCCTTCTCTTTTTTCTTTTTTTTTTTTTTTGATCCCACTACCAAATGAACAGAAGGCACAAGCTGAAATCCTGTGTTATGGCTTCAAAACAACCACGCAGCATGGTGTCGCGTAGCCCTGTTACAAAATGTGATGGGAGGGACGACAAAGCTATCTATCTAGTTAAAAAATAAACAGATGCAACGGCGAAAAACAAACATTACTGCAAACCTAGATAGGCTCAGGGTACCCTCCCTGCCTGCCAGCAGAAAGGACGGCTCAAATCTCCGCTCCGTTTCTGCTCCAGCGCCTGCCGCAGCCCGGCTGCCGTCGGGGCAGCGTTACAGACAGGCGAGCGTCGCCCCGCCACACACACCTCGTTGGCACCCAGCCTGCCAGGGAAGTGGGAGATAGTCGGCCTAAAAATAGGCTGTCCTCTGTTTTGGCTCTCCCCTCCCTCCATCCCGCCGCAAAGGCATAGTGTTGGCGGTCCAGGAAAAAACATCAGTAAAGCGGCAGGCCTCAGCGGAGGCAGCGGGTGATATTTTGGAGATGGAGGAGCGGGATGGGAATCTATCGGGGTGACGCTCAGCATCATGCCGGGGGTCGCAGCCTGACCAACCGCTTCTGGGGCAGGGTGATTTCCACCACCTTTAGCCAGGGAGCTGCAATCCGAGACCCCCGGCCCCGCTGGAGGTGTGGGGACAGAGCGGAGCCACACAGCCCGTCCCTGCCCCCCGGGATGCTGTCCCCAGCCGACCCACAGCCAAAGTGAAGCAGCTGAGCTTGCCTCTCATGGCAGCTCCCGCAGCAGCTTCCCTGTTGTTCCCCACTCAGAAACTCTTTCCGGCCATCCCGTTATCCTGCGGAGGCCTTTGCTTCAACAGCCCG
This sequence comes from Tauraco erythrolophus, assembly GCF_009769465.1. NCBI lineage: Eukaryota > Metazoa > Chordata > Aves > Musophagiformes > Musophagidae > Tauraco > Tauraco erythrolophus. The sequence goes on along the minus strand of NC_141471.1, from coordinate 6,183,149 downwards.
TGCAATTTCTGGTTCAGGGAACCAGCATTTACAGGCAGCAAAGCCTCACAGGACAGTTTTTAATAGGAATTTCATTGACATTGAAGATCCTCATAGGACTTTGATGAACACTTGAACTTTAGTCTGACATTTAAGTGCCAAAAACTCTGTATGAAGCCCAAATTAAGAGATCTTGTACTCTGCTATTGATGGTTTCTCTCATATGCAGCGCTACAAAGCTCCTGAACATCACTAACATTCCAGAAAGCATTGGTTCTGCTTTTAACTGGATACGACAAGTCAAAATCAATTAGAGATTGATCTCAATTCTGCCTTTTTTTAAATTTATTTTTAGAGTATAGTTCAGTAACCAAAGTGAAGAACTGCAATCGATGAAGCTAACTTGCTTTTAGCAAAACTATTCTCTAGATCATAAGATGTTTGCAAAGTTTCCCAAGCTCGTAAAGGCAACTGTGTAAATAATGTGACTTATTGAATTCTGCAGAGTGCTCTAACAGCAAGACTGATGGGTAGCCTAAATACATTGCGTAGTTGCTATAAGCAATAATCTCCCATGCTAATCACAACTTTCACCCTCCATTAACATTATAGGAACCTCCTGAAAGTAACCGTGTACCAGGGAACCGTTCAACCATATGCCAAGCTAGCTATGGCTATAGAACTAGCTTTCAACTGGCATTGGGAAGAAAATATCCAACATGAGGATATTTTACATCCACAGACCTAAATGTGCGAGGTGCTGCTTTTTTGAGTCCCGCTTTGAGCCACACGGTCCTGCAAACCACTGTACGTGTTCAGCTGCCACAGTATGAAATGATCATGAGTGATGGTGTTCTGCATTCAAAGTGAGATCCAGGTCCACTGAAGTGAGAGGAGAAAATGCCCTTGCAAGAGCATTCCTCAGGTTCACTCTGGATGTGAAGAACCTGAAATTCCTGGCATGAGAAACACCTCGCGAAATAGCAAGCAGGAGCATATGGGCCACACTTGTCCTCTTGCACTTCCTAGCATGTTTTCTAAGTCAAAGGTACATCCACATCTCCAATCCCTACATAAACTGAGACAACCAAACTCCGTGAGAGCCACAAGTTGCTGCTCAGCTTGTTCCTGCCTGAGCAGGGCTTTGGGTGAGGATCGGAGAGGGATAACTCGACAGACACAGAAGTTAAAGCAGTATTACTCCTTGGGCCACCCCCAGGGACCATCTCATCATAAAAACACTACAGGTGGCACAATCCTCATCTTGGAAAATAAATCTATCAACCCACGGGGCCGAGGAGGCTGGTCATGGTGGCTGTATGGCCATACAGCGCCAGTAAGTGGCACTCCCTGCTTTACGTAGCTGCTATCGGCCCATGGACGAAAGGCTGAAAATGAAGGTGCCCCACGGGGGTTGCAGGAGATGAGGAACCTCCCTGAAAGGGCTCGCCCACGCGCAGGGAAATACCCTCTGTATTTTGGGGCGTAAGGGCTGTTGGAGCTGATGGAGACAACATTGACAGTCCCTCCAAGGCAGGTTTTAAAAACACCTTCCTTCTGATCCTGGCAGACAAGCAGCCCTCCAAAATAACCTCCCTCACAGAGATAAAGCTTCTTACCTAGGCCACCCTTTGCAAACGAAATCAAGGGCACTAGCTTGCCATTAAAATATGCCATTTTCAGTGCTGGGCGTGCACATGCCTGTGTTTTCCCTGGCTCCTTGAGACCCTTTAAACTTCGAATAATGATGGATGCAGTTCCCTCCTGCCCCTTTCCTCCTAGAGGACGCTTGACCTGCAAGGACACTGCAGAGAACTGGGCACAGCTCATTACATGCCTCTGCACTGGATCTGCCTGTGACAGCCTCATGATGGTTCCTATCCTCGTGCCGTCATAGAATCATAGAATCGTTAGGGTTGGAAGGGACCTTAAAGATCATCTAGAGTTCCAACCCCCCTGCCATGGGCAGGGAAACCCTCCACTACACCAGGTTGCCCAAAGCCTCATCCAACCTGGCCTTGAACACTTCCAGGGATGGGGCATCCACAACTTCTCTGGGCAACCTGTTCCACTGCTTATCATTTGGGGTCACGAGACCCTGTCTTGGTTCGTCAAGAAAAAAGGCAACCAGCACGCACACACGTCACTCCCCTGGCAAGATGCTCAAGAAAGATGACTCTATGGCAGTTATCGGCTGAGAAAGCGCACCTGGCCATAAACACCCTACGCAATATATAGGGAAAAAAAACGTTTTGATCCGCAAACGACAGCAGGGGGTGGGTTTGATTTATCAGGGAAAGCAAAAGCTGTTGCAGAGCGAGGAGAGGAGGAGGAGGAGCCCAAAGGTGGCTCTGGGCCACCTCCATGCCCCTTTGATCCTGGGGCCATGCTGGCCGCAGGCCAGTCCCCACTGTGGGCTGTGTTAATCTGTGCTGGCCGCGGGTGCCTCCCGGGAGGCTCGGTGGCAGCTGGGGATTACCAGGGTCAGGGACACCCTCCATTTTCCCTTCCTCGTACCGCTCGCAGTGATGGTCAGGGCAAGGGCTGGAGGAGAAATAGCCACAGTCTCGTTGAAAGGCTGCACACACATAGCGGGGGTATCCTCAGTCTATCCCCTGCTGTCTCTCATCCCAGTTTGCACCAGCTTCTTGCAGTAACTGGGCACACATGTCCCATCTGACACCACAGATATGACAGTTCACAGCAAAATGGAGAGCGTACAACCGGTGGAGCTGAAAATTGCATTTTCAATATCTTTGTTTCATTCTTGATTTTTATATATATATATGCATATAAAAATAAAATATATTTTTATATACATATATATGGTTATTAATCCATATCTGATGCACGTAAGTGAGCAGCGGTGCCAATACAGTCAAACATCCCTCACTGAGGGAGACTCAGCTGTAACAGGGCATGGGGCAGGACTAGAGCAGGAGGACCATGGTCCTCCCGGACATCATCTTTGGCCCTCATTTACCTCCTCCAGTCTTTCAACAGGACCATAGACTCTCCCACGGCTGGGGGCACCTTTGGTCCCTGACTCCTGACACTCACTCCACAGCAGATGGCACATGCAGAGCTACCCAAGCCTCCTGAAGCCAATAGGGATCTTCAGTGGGTCTGGATCAGGCACTGAATCTGTATGATGGAGCCTTTTCAGATGTGATTTCAAAAACAGCTGAAATCCTAGGGCTTTGTTTCCAAGTTCCCTTTAAAACTACAGAATTATAGCCTTCACCTGGCATTACCTGATCTCATGAACCTGGTTGATGTAGGTTAAGTAGTCCCACCAGGCCTGGCAATGGGACACTAAACATAAGATACAACACAATATGATATAACATAATAAAAACTCTGTGAAGAACCCATGTTACCTAAGTAATCTGCTACTCTGTGGATCTCTGGTGGATTCATTGCTGTGTAGTATGTGGCTGAGTGACCCTACAGCCACTTTCTTACATATAACATTCCTTTGAATCATAGAATCATAGAATGGTTTAGGTTGGAAGGGACCTTAAAGATCATCTAGTTCCAACTCCCCTGCTGTGGGCAGGGACACCTTCCACTCAAAGCCTCATCCAAACTGGCCTTGAACACCTCCAGGGATGGAGCATCCACAACTTCTCTCTGTTGTCTATCCAGGAACATCCTTTGACAGCACTTGCAAAACCCAAATATCTTTTAGTCCTGAACCTCTGAATCAAATTGTTTGGCAGGTTCAAAAGCTACAGGATAGGACAGATGTATAATGAAGGCGATGCTAAACCAACTGAGAAATGTGAAGCAACAAAAGATGATTTTCTATGGCTCGCGAATGAATGACTAAATACATAGAAAATCAGAATTTCCTGTGCAGCAAAGTAATTATGCTATTTCCTTCTTATGTTTAACCAATCCGAGCACTAAGGGATACAAAGACATTACATCTGTCATAATAGTTACTCAAAAAACACCTAAAAGACAGCTTTAGAAAATTCCCGGGACGGAACGATGTTTCAAAGCGTAATACCAGATCTGAAGAAGTCAAAAGGAGATTTACCTTGGCTTCACTGAGCTCCGGATCAGGCCCTTAAAATAGTTCTGGAAACTTTCCAGAAAACTTATTTCAGCTACATTTAAGCTCTGTGCTTTTCAGCTATTCAATAATTTTCACTGTTAGTGTTAAACTGTCCAGGGGACTTTTATGCTCGTAAACAAATCCTCCATCTCCCTTATGTTTGTTTTTACGTTGACGCTGCATCACAGACTTCGATAAACAGTCTCCTGATTCACCCGGTTACGAGACAGCGAGCAGAATTAGACACCAGAGATGTGTCTAAAAGCCTTGGTTTCAGGTTCTGAACATCACTTTAGCTAATTAATAAAAGAAAACCACAGTCCAGAATCTTTCAATGTTTTCAAACCATAACCTCATATTCAGCTACTTGGTCTCTTCCCAGGAGTCTAGAATCACCAAGTCATTATTATTATTACTATTATTATTATTATGGTCTTTTTTGCCATTATCCATATTTCTTTTAAAAAGGCAATGTGTGAGCCAGCTCAGTGTTTCTGGCCTCACCTGAGAAGCAGCTGAGCAGCAGAGACCTTCGCTAGGTCCTGACTATTGAGCTCCCAACACACAGAACAAGACCTGCCAACCCAGCACCGCTCAGGTTTCATGAAATGGGGGAAACTTGGGGAAAGCTGGAGGAACCTTTTAAGAAAAAGAACAATTTTTTCACACATCTAGCAGCACATAAGGAGCAATGCTGCATTTCACAGCTACAGGAGAAAGCAAGTTGTCCAAGCCATCCTGGGCAGCCAGAAGGACATCTGTATACCTTGCAGATGCTTGTTCAGACACTGTGTGGTCATGACAAAACTTCTGGGGGTCATCAAGTTTAGGCAACTTCATGGAAAAGCAAGCCCAGTGTAACTCGACTGAAACTTCCACTAAGGGCAAAGGAACTCAAGAACTCAGAGACTTTTCCAGGAAAGTTTCTACCCCAATTTCATCCTCCCGTGACGAATTCAGAGCCTCGATTCAAAACTGCCTGAACCCAGCAGGAACAGGAGTACCATGGACCTACAGAAAATTCGTTTTAGACTACAGTACTAAAGTACTCCTTTAGCAAAAGAACTACTACAGAAGTATCAAGAAAGGATGGGACAAGGGTGAAAAGGCCAAAGAGAATTTATTGTACCTTTTTCTTCCCATAATCATACGATGATTTCTTTTTTTTTCCTTTTAGCTATGACGTATGGTTTCATAACAACTATTTACTTTTCTCTCTTTATCTAACAGCTGTCTGCTGAGAAAGGTGGAAAAATAAACCACACATATTAAAACCAAGAGAAACTATTCATATGCAATGCATAATTGCATGCTATATTTAAATCTTCACACATTACCTTTCAAATTATATCTAGTTTCAACAGGAAGGGAAAAAAATCCCCCTTACTTTCTAAAATTAGCAACAGAATTTGTATATTGTTTTCAAATACAACTGCTCTTCCTCAGAAACTTTTGCCAGGGAATAATTAATGGTTGGAGACAGGGAATCTGACTACATCAGATGTATTTTGACATTGGCCCACTAACTGTCACCTAGAGCAAAAAACCAGGGAAGTCCTCGGGGAAAGGGCTGTGTAAATCTGGATTAGCTCCACTGAAGTCAAACGAGTCTATCTGGGTTTACGCCGGCAGAGCCGAGAGGAGGATTCACCCCTCTGTTTGATGGACGCGGGGAAGAAAATTGCTCTGAGGACTTCAGCAAACCGGAGGAACTTTGCCACGCGCTGCGACTCCAAAGGGGCTGTTTCCTAAGAGAGGCAGAGCACACGCCGGCAGCAGCCCCTGCGCTCGCATGAATGAGAATTACACGCACGCGTCGAGGGAGATTAGACCTCTCGACGTGAAACACTGTTGAAAAGAGGTAAATGAAAAAAAAAAAAAAAATTTCTTAAGATACTTGCAGTGCTTTCCAGACCCTCTTGCTGCAGACACCACCGGCAACACCTCCGGCCCCTCCAGCAGCACAGGAGCCGCGCATAGCTCGATGTCGGAGGCTGGAAATCGGGTTGGGAAGGCAACGGAGACGATGTGCTCGGCCCGGGGAGGGAGAGAGGGCGGCTGCGTCACGCCGTCACGCCGGCTGTACTAATATGGGGAGCAGCGGTGGCCAGGAATCCTCGTCCGGAAGGAAAGGACGACCCCTGTAACACGAGAGGCAGCCACAGGAGCACGAAGCGGGGAGCAGACGCACAACCTTGGGGGGCTTTGGAGGACTTCCCCAGGCCAAGAGGACGGCACCGTCGGCTGCGTCCGACACGGCAGGGAGAGGAGCAGGTTTCGGTGCAGGGGCGACCCCTTCCCACAGCCCCGGCTCCGTTAGCGCCGGCACAATTACCCTGTTACAATCAGGATCAGGCAGGTATTTTAAAGAGGCTTTAGTGTGATTTTATAATTGTGCATTATGTAACAGCCACTAACGTGTCAGACAGCACTAAATGCCCGTCCATGGGCCAGGCTGCAACACTTGGACGATGCGTTTCAGAGCTGTTCAGTCTGAGATGAAACCCTCTCGTTCTTTCGCTCTCTCCTTCTGCCCCCGTTCCTGTCCGGGGGCTTCGGCTGCATCTCCAGCGGGGCAGCCGCTCATAGAGCTTCGTCCCACCACCGAAAACCTCCCTCTAACATTTCTCTCCCTAACCCTCTGCCCACTTTTGATGGCTAAATCATGGGGAAAAATGAAAACTTCATCACGGAGTTGCTCCTCTTTACAAGTTTTACGTGACAAAGAAGGGTTTTTTGTTTATTTAATCATCACTTTTTAAAAAATTCATGGTTTTGGGGATTTACCAGAAGCAGTGTCTGCCCTTGCACAGCCTGGCAGCAGAAATGCTCCTCAGAGGACCAAAATGGCTGGCAGCCGGGCACAAAATTTGAGCTGGCTCCTACATGGGTGAATTTTTGCTCACATAAAATCACTAGAAATGATCCCTCTGTGCTGTCCTGTTTTGGTTACCCAGGACCAAATGGGTATCTGGTTTTGTAAACCTGGAGCCATGATGCACGCAAAGCTTGTTAGACCTGGCATGCTGTAAGCCAGCCAGGAGGAATGGTGGTGTATTCAGCCACCGAGACATTAACAGAACTATTTCTTTGCATAAATTGACCATTTCGTCATGATAAGAAAAAGAATATTGGAAAAATCACTTTAGAAATAATGCAATCTTTGAGAATGGATTTTGGCCTAAAAAGTTAGTATCTAATCTATCTCTAGATAATGGATGTTGAAAGAATTTGCCCATGGGCAAGTTTTGCCATAACTTATTGTGTAGATTTTTCAGTTTTCTCTAAAGTCTTTAAAAACAGCAGGAGAAAACCAATCGCAGATTCCCCCTAACAAAACGCCTCCAAAACCCCCAAACTCAGCTTATTGGTCAAATCAGCCTGCACATGCCATGAATATTGAGAGAGACTCCTTGCTTCTAACGCAGACACCTTACGCATGCCCATGGTCTGTGTTCAGTTACCGAACTTTTATACACTTAAACATGAGCCTGACATCAGTAAGACATTTTAAATATCCCATACTAATAGTAGAGTTGAATTGAAATTAATGAAGCACAATTTGCAGATATCTTTCAAATGATAGCTTGGATGCAGAGCACGTTTAGAACCTTAGAAATCCAGCAAGCTTTGCAAAGAATCTATAACCTGTTGGTGGGGCTCTCAGCATTGCAGTAGAAAGCCTTTTTGGCCGAAGTTTAGTGAACCAGGAAAGTTCAATTCAAGATGAAAGATGAAATAAATAATCTGCTAAAGAATAGACTTATTGTTCCAAGATAGAAAAGAAAATCTTCTCATTTAAAATGGAATTTTAAAAAGGCAAAGGGAAAATTCAGAGCTTAAGAGAATTTTTAATTTTTCTGCATGCTTTGGTACAACATTATTATTTGATGTGGGATATCTCTACATTTAAAAAGCTCTTGCAATATTATCATAAAAATAAACCCCAAGCCATTCCTGTCATGCAGAATTGTGATTAAAAAAAGCTTTGTTCATGACAAAGAACAGGGAGGCATGTTTTTTCCATGAAAGATACAGCATCTTTTGCTATCAATGAAAATTTTGCACACAAAAGATTCGCAAGGTGACCTCCTCACAGGAGGCCAGGCCTCACCTCCTCAAAGGTGGGCGTGTTAGAAGAGAGGGAATTTTTCTGGTACATTTGCCATCTTTCCTGGGAATATGCCTCCATGAACTGGGACTGATAAGAAACCTAAAAAGGAGGGATACAAACAGCTATCGTGATGGCTGATACTACACACATTTAACAAAACCAGCGTTTCCACTCTGTCCCCAGCCCACTTAGGGACTAGGATTGTGGGATAACTTCATAAATGTTTTCTCATTTTTCTCCCACAACAGAAATTTGGGGTCTCACTCACTGCAACTGGGCAACCCAAAGCTGGTCCAGTAACACCATCCCAGAATGAGGGGAAATAAGTAAGGAAACTTTACAAAACTAAGGAAAATAAGATACATTGTAAGAGTGACCATATCACCTGCAGCTAAACTTGAATAAAGTCACTTATAATGTGCAAATGGAGCAAAAGGATCCTCCACAACAAACTTTCTGAACTACCTGGATCTCTTCAGTGACACAAAAACCACAAGAAGGAGAGAGGGGTTAGGGACATTCCAGTTCTGGAAAAGTTTTCTTTTCCTCATTATTAGTAACTCTAATTACTTTGAAAGAAGAGCAATGAGATAAATCCTGCAGAGCCAGAAATGTGACCTGATTTCCTTCCTGATTTAGAAACTGTCACTTTGCAAGAGAAACCCAAAGAGACAGAGCCAGGTCAAAGTGGGCCCATCAGTTTGGTTTGCAGAGTAAATAATAAATCCAGATCAACAGAAACATAACCAGAGTGTTCCTTGGTAGATGTTCACAAGGAGGATGCTATTTAAAAGATAAACAAACTCATGTTTATCCGAACTGTTTGCAGTCATACATGACACTGTGGAAGAGATATTCACTATAAGCAAACAGGAATATGCCCAACTGACTTTATGTATTTTCTTCCAGTTTAGATGGTAAAAATAAGAAGGAATGACAGAGTTTCAAATATAAGATGCTTCGTACTGTAATTAAGGCCCTACCTTAAGACAGGATGTAAACAGAAATCAGAAAAGTCAAGCATATACTTAAGGGCAATGCTGCTTCTGTGATACCTGAGTTTTATTTAACAGAACTGAGAAATTACTTCTTGTCACCTTTTAACTATCAGAGCTGTAATTTCCCGAAGTAATTCTTGAGGACGATTGAAGACAACTTAAAAAGTAGTAATTTTCAGGAAGAACTGAGCACCCACCCTCTGAAAACAACAAATCTCTTCTGTGTTTCTCAAACTGAGCTTCCAAAAACTAAACATCTAAGGTGATAACAGATAATAACATGTTCCTTCTGAAAAGCATGACCAGGATTTCTGAATGACTGCCAACATGCTTTAATATGCAACCCAAAATGTTCTTTACTCACATACATACACAAAGCATTTCTTCAAGACTCTAAACAGAAAATGGTAATGAGAGAGAAAGAAAGAAGAGAAGAGAAGAGAAGAGAAGAGAAGAGAAGAGAAGAGAAGAGAAGAGAAGAGAAGAGAAGAGAAGAGAAGAGAAGAGAAGAGAAGAGAAGAGAAGAGAAGAGAAGAGAGAGAAGAGAAGAGAAGAGAAGAGAAGGAGAAGAGAAGAGAAGGAGAAGAGAAAAGAAGAGGTCAATCTCTGTCTAATATTATAAATAGGATCTTTTAAAGAAATTAAAACTAGCTATATTTCATAAATCTCCCGTGCCCATCAGGATGTCACTTCCTATCAGCATATTTTTAATATAATTTTGACAACACATTTAAAGCAAGAACAAAGCATTTTTCTGTAGCCTATAAAGTCCTGGGAGGGTCTTAGCTGGTCCCACAAGTGTGAGTTCATCACAGCCAGAACCGAGGCCAGTTTCTGATTCAAGCCAGGAATATAACGCTTTCGACTCTGTTGCAGTTTTAAAGTCTGCACCCATAAGCTGCCATTCAGCGTCAGGAAGCCTCCTAGTCTACATACACCCTTCATGGTCAAGGTATTTAGGCTACATACCCAGTGATGCAACTGAATACCATCGTGAGCTCTGACGAATGATTGAGAGTATGAAACCATATCAGTTCTCTCCCGTACTGTACAGAGTTTTTGCATGCTTTAAATCTGCAGGGCTCCTCACAGCATAAACTACATCTCTGCGCAAACACGGACATTAGACTCTGACCCTTTGTGTTTGTAAAACCCTTTGAGAGTCTCAGACAGAAGTACAAAGCTGTATTATGAATGGATCCAGAATGAGTGTCAAGATCTGAGAAAAACCACGTTACGACATTGAACTCCAACCACGTACAAGTTAAGTAACATATTCATCTATGATTATTTCTGGCAATACTGTGATTTGCCTCATACAAAAGGTTACATAAACTTCACTACTTAAGGCTGAGACCTTTTGGCACATTAATCTAAAAATATCACAACTTACAGGACAAGTTTCCGTTGCTTAAATGTTGAGACACTTGCCCCCAAAAGACATGTTTTTTTCTTAAAGACTCTCTATTTCTGAAGCTGTCAACTCTGTTTGTCATCTGAAAAGGCTACATCAGAAAAAAAAAAATATTACCAAAACCAGTGGACACCGCTCCAATTCCATTTGCATCATTCCCATCTCATCCTGACACTGGGCTTCCCTCAACTTTTTAGGAACCAAACATCTCTTTGGAAGAAATACATCCAAGCCAACAGCATCGACACTCTCAAAACCACCACTTTCTTGGTCCATTAGAGTAAGGAGGTTTCCTTCCTCACTGCCTCACAGCTCTGACCTTTCCAATTCTCTGCCACCAAAAGCTTATAGGATCTGCTGGATCCATCTGTGGCTCCACCTGGCCTGCTTTCCCACGCCAAAAAGACGGATCAAATATACGTGTCTGAAAACACATCCCTGCTTTCTCTTCGTACCACCCCGGGGGAACACCCCCCCCACACACACACACAAACACCGATTTCAAACCAGAGGAAGCCTCCAGGACCGCTTCTGCAAAGCCCCGAAATCCCGGGAAATCGCAGCAAAATGAACTTCAGCACCTTGGACAGGACACAAGGAGGGAAAATCGCCGAAATGGGCCCAACGGCCCCGAAAATGCTGCGCCTGGGCATGACCCTTGAGGCCACATCTGCGGGGCTGTTTATTTTTAGTATTGACAAATCCTCTTTGAATCACCGCGTTTATTCCACCATCCACCCTGTATTTCGGGAAGAGCTGCTCACCAACCCGGCGGTGGGAGAAATCGGGGCCACCCGCTCCGGATCCGATGCCCGTCTGCGGGATCAGTGCCTGCCCCAGTTGCAACTGGAAAGGCTCGGCTCAAGCGCTCGCAAAGCTCAGCTTATCCTTTCCGGGCTAAACGAGACCTGTTGCCATAGGTGCGCGTGGCTCGTGTGTTTCTCCGCTTTCTAGAAGCTCATCTCCATCTCCTCACTCAAATCTCCAGGAAAAATAAAATAAAAAGGTCTGATTTATTCCCATTGCAGCCACGCTTTGGTTGCATAAGTTTTACTTTAATTTAGCTTTCATTCTCTCTTACAGTGCACCCAGTGTGTCACTGTTCCCCTCGGGGCTGCCTCGATAAAATCATGATCACCTTGCTGGAGCACAGCACAGCTCTCCCCGTTTTTCTTTCATTTACATAAGCCAAGCCAAGTTTTTAATTTGTGCCAGTAAAAACTCCAAATGTTTTAAGCAGAAGTATTCTACAAACAGCTTTGAGATGAGTGGTGCCATTAAGAGATATACTTATAAATATATGTCAGTTCTTACAAGTAATACCAGTAATATTCTCATGATACAGGAGAACGACACATTTACCCTGCCACCGCAGAAATACTCATTCTAGTTCACTTCTTCCCTTCGAAACATGCCACTAAATTTCCACTCCAACACATCTGACACCACATGACATTAACCGACCAATTTGCAGACTATTTTCTGCGTTGTTATTTCTTTCCGGCACTTCTGGGTGCGGAAGCGAGATGGAAACTAGACCAATTCCCCGCCACAGTTCCTCCTTCAACAGCAAAACATACATCTATCTATATCCTCCGCTTTTACACCCCGGCGCAAGCTTTGCTGAACCAACTTCTCTCTCCTCCAGCCCCCGGTAGCCTCTCCGCCGCCCTGCCCGGACGGGACGGCCGCGGTGCCGGTGCCACCGGTCCTCCCACCTCGAGGGGAAAGTTTGGGGAAGGGAAAATCGCGGCACTACCAATTCCTCCTCCACGACACGCTCAGAACCGGACGTCTTTTGGCTTCTTTTTTTTTTCCCCTTTCCTTTTATGTATTTATTTATTATTATTTTATTAACAAGCAAACAAAAAAGAGAAACTTACATCGGTTTATTTAATTTTTCCTGCTAAACCAAGAGTCCCAGAGCCACTTCATTGTATCCACAGAGTTTTAGTCCCCGAGAGGTACCGTCCCGCGGGAAGGGCCCGGTTGCTGGGCGCGGAGCGCGCTGCCCGCCCGCCGCGGAGGGCGCATGGCTCGGAGCCGCCGCGCCGGGTCTGCGGCTGCCGCGGGAGCGCAGCCCCGGCCGGGCGGCGGGGGCGGGCGGGGGGGGCGGGAGGGAGGGAGGGAGGAAGGGAGGGAGGAAGGAGGGAGGAGGGAGGGAGGGAGGCACCGCCCGCCCCTCCCCGCCCCACCGAGCCTGGATGGACCGGGGCGGGCCCGCAGCGCCCTCTGCCGCCGGTGGGGGGAGAGGGGGGGCAGCGGGGGGAGGAGGGGTGGGAAGGGAGGGGGAGAGAGAGGGAGGAGGGGCGGGGAAGGGTGGGGAGGGGGAAAGAGGTGTGGGGAAGACGGGAGGGGGGGTGTGGGAAAGAGAGAGGGATGGGGAGGGGCAGAGAATAGAAAAGGAGAAAGGATGAGGACGGGGAGGAAGGCAGGGTGGGGGAAGGATGGGGAAGAAGGATGCGGGGGAGAAGGAGAAAAGGTGGGAAAGGATGTGAGATGGGGAGGAAGGAGGGATGGGGGGCTGGGAAGAAAGGAAGCATAGGGAAGGGTGGAAAAGACGGCAGGAGAGAGGATGAGGGAGGGCTAGGGAGCACGATGGGATAAAGAAGGCTGGGAGAAAGGCGGGAGGGGGCAGAAGTGGGGATGGAGCTGCAGTGGAAGCTGGGGATTCCCACAGGGGGCTTGGAGAAAGGGTTCAATCAGGGGAGAGGGGGCACAGGGGAAAGGCGCTGGGGAGCAGGACAGGGCAAGGTGTCCCCAGCCAGCAGGGGACAGTGCCAAAGCTGGACCCTCTGTTCACCCCATGGACAATCAAACCCACCACCTCTTGCAGCTCCCTGCGACGAACAGACACCTGGTGCACATGTACAGGGCAGCAACCCCAGTGAGTGAGAATGGCGGATTTTACTGAAAATAAGCTGCCCAGGAATCACAGAATCATAGAACGGTTTGGGTTGGAAACGACCTTAAAGACCATCTAGTTCCAAACCCCCTGCCATGGCCAGGGGCACCCTCCACTACACCAGGTCGCTCAAAGCCTCATCCAGCCTGACCTTGAACACTTCCAGGGATGGGGCAGTCACAACTTCTCTGGGCAGCCTGTTCCAGTGTCTCACCACCCTCAGAGTGAAGAATTTCTTCCTTATATCTAATCTAAATCTGCCCTCTTTCAGTTTAAAGCCATTGCCCCTTGTCCTATCACTACACGCTCTTGTAAAAAATCCTTTTCCAGCTTTCCTGTAGGCCCCCTTTAGGTATTGGAAGGCTTCTAGAAGGTGTCCCCAGAGCTTTCTCTTCTCCAGGCTCAACAGTCCCTACTCTCTCAGCCTGTCTTCATAGGAGAGGTGCCCCAGCCCTCCAATCATCTTTGTGACCCTCCTCTGGACCCGCTCCAGCAGCTCCATGTCCTTCTTGTGTTGAGGACTCCAGAGCTGAACAAAGTATTCCAGGTGGGATCTCACGAGAGCAGAGGGGCAGAATCACCTCCCTCGACCTGCTGGCCACGCTTCTTTTGATGCAGCCCAGGATACGGGTGGAGAGAGGGTTGGCAAATTTTGCTGGTGATATTGAAGTATTCAGGGAGGTGAAAGTGGAAGGAACTTCTGAAGAACTGTAAAAGACCTCACAGTAGTGAGCAAGGTGAAAGAGGGTACACAGGAGAGATGGGCATCCTGTGAAAGCAGCTCAGGGCTTGGTAGTGATCAAAGGGAGTGCTGGGAAAGGAGCGTATCATGTAGGGAAAAACTGAAGAGGCTACAAAACAGCCCAAAAACACAGCGGTGGCCCCAGGAAGGTGGATGGAGAGCAGGTCTCCATTCAAGAATGAGTTGGTGCTCAAAGAAATTATCAAATGAGGGATCCAAAATACAGAAAGGGTCAGAAAAGGAAAAGCTGTGAATGAAGAAGTGTAGCACAGGGAAGTGGAGGAGAGAGGGAGCTGAGATGAGGTGATAGAGGTCAGAGACTGGAAAACAAAACATGAAGGGAGAAGGAGGGAAATGAAGACTAGGAAAGGCAAAGGAGGGTGGACATGAGCTCCCTGGTGGGAAAACAGCCTCTGAAAGCCCAGAGCAGTGCAGAGGCACAGAACGATGTGTGAGGTAGGAGATAAAGGAAGACCCTCACGGATTTAATAATTCAAGTGAAGCTGAATGGTGGCTGTGCAAAGGGAAGAAGGTTCTCAGGAGGACCCAAAGTGGACAGAGGACAGGCACATCTTCACCACCAGAAAGGTGAACTGTGACTCCTTGGCAGCTCTACTCCTGCTGTTGAACCCTTACCACTGCACCAGAACTTCTCTGCAGGATATCTCTGCCTTCCAAGAGGAATAACTTTGACCTTCAGCAGTGTTTAATGGATTTCCAACATCATTTGAAGTTCAACCAGGAAAAGGAGTTCACACCAGAGCAAAAATGCTGTGTAGTGATTGCTGCTGGCCTGAGCCCAGCAGGCTGGGGTCATGCTGCTCACTGCAGCAGCACAATCCCAGTAGAAATCCTCCAGCCTAGAATGGCCATGGTATGGTCCCACCATGCAGATGCTCTCAGCACCCAGAAACACCCCCAGCTCCGGGGCAGCAGGCCCACCATCACTATGGGATGCTCAGACCTGCACAGACTCCTACCATGAGAGCCATGCCCTGTGACACTTCTGAAAATGATGCTTCCCCCCCCAGATCGCCCAAACAAGTAAAAAATATGATCAAGACCTTCACAGGGGAGCTGAGCTTGTGCAGAAAGAGGACAGTGGATGTATTGCTTCTTCCTATGGAGGGATTAATTAATAGACTGCTTTGGCAGTGGCATAGCGCTCTCTGTGCTGATGAAGGTGAAGAGTTTTGGGGCTGATATACATGTGTATATGCATTTGAGTGATTTTTTGGGTTGGTGTATCCTTGCTTGTGCTTTAATAGACCAGAGTTTGCCTCTGCGTGTTAATGTTACACAGACATTGCTGTAACTTTAACTTAAAATTCAGGAATTTCATGTGGAAGGGGCCTTGGCTGCTAGAAGTAAATATTTTAGTCTCTCCCATCCAGTTCTTGCTCCACTCACAATCCATGAATGAAGGTTCTCATCTCTGTCTTTCCTCCTTCCTGAGAAATCTCAGTAGCAATGTTGTGAAGGTTGATGATAGAAATGAAGTGGGCAGGGGCATCCAGCAGGTTCTCAGTGTCACAGGACGAGTGTCACAGCCAGGGAATGGAGGCGAAAGCCCACAAGCTTTCACTTCATATCCCAGTCACTGTCCCATCTCCTGTCTCTCTTTCTCAGTCAGTAATATGTAACACTACCCTAAATTTTCAACTCTACCTCTTGTTTTTAGAGGGAGGAAATACTGTTAAAGCCTGATGGAGCACCATAAAGACCCATCTCTGTTTCATTTGTCTTTAGAAGTTGAGAAACTATTCCTTATACTAGCAAATCCTTACTCCTGTGACAATGAAATCAGCTCAGTCTAAATCCAGTTTATATAAAACAGAGTAATGTTTACAGAAGAAACGAATAAGATTAATAGAAGGTAGGAAGAGAAAGCTACCTGTCAAATTTTTTCCACACCAGGAGCAGAACTGAGAGGGGCTCCCATTTCCTACTCCCTAGTCCAACCCACAATCCAGAAAACCATCCTTTCCTCCAGTTTTCAAATCAAATATGTACATTTTATTAAGGTTCTTGTTTCTAAATCGCCTCTCTCTGAGCGTTACTACAGAAGACACCGAAACATAACCCAGGAGCACACGCTGAAGGCAACTCACGAGGGCTGAGTTCTGGGTCTGTGCAACACCAAACCCACACAGCCAGCGCAGAGCATCCTTGGCACTGGAGCAACTTGGAATGCAAATGCTAATCAAAAAGTAACCTCGTTAATTGGAACTCTATAGACAGACTGATCAGAGAGAGGAAAATTGATTAAACCTGTGCTGCCGTGCCAAAATCTTCCTTTCCGCAAGAAACATTCAGGTAATCCTGGCTTACAGAATGTCTGAAAAGTTCAGGCGAGTCAGCCGAAACCCACTAAATGCACATGTCAGATGGAAGTAAGTACCAGCAGGAAAATAAATACGATGCAGGAGATCAGTTGATGTCGTCTTTCTATTCACTTCTCTCCAAAAAAGGTATCTTTTTCCCCACAAAGCGATCATTGCTTTCTTAAAGGGCTTACAGACAGCAGCACTGGTTGCAAATAGCCATTTATTCTTCCAAGATGTTTATAAATCCTTTCTTTTATCCCATATCCCTACACATTCGTTGCTGCCTTTTTTAAAGAAACAAAGAAATTGAACAACGTGCAGTTCTTGAAACTGTGAGAGTCTGGAGACTAGTTTTAGTTTAAAACACATTATTTCTTTGTTTTTCTTAAAAAAAAAAAAACAAAAAACAAACCCAACACCCTAAGCTTCTTCAGAATTACTTTCCTTGCAAACATCACTTGGTAAAAAGAAAAAAAAGTCTTTTTCTTCAAAATTTGAGAGGTTTTTCCCTTCCCTCCCACCCCACTGGTGCTCAGTGGAGTGCTTTTGATTTCCACAGATCTCAGCTTTCCATAAAACCTTTTACTACCTGGGATAAGTGGTGTGAGAAGTTCCTTTAGCTGCCATGAGGTTGTCGAATGCAAAATTCAGTTTAGCCAATACCTCCCTCTACTGGGAAAGGAAAATACTGCGATTTCATATAGTTCCCTTTGAAATAAAGGGAGATGGCAGGACAAGAGAGGTTTTCCTATCTGAAGGGAATTCAGGGTGTGTGAGATGAAGAAAGGGCATCAGATTCAGGATATCGCTAACACGTTGATCATTTATTACCCGAGCAAAAGGGGTTTGGCCATCCTCTATGAACCCCCATTCAATGAGGATTCCCCACAAGCTCCTTTCTCCGCTGGCTTCCCAGCCCCACTGCTAGTAAACGGAGCAAACCTGAAGGGCTGGGACCCCTCCACATCTCCACCTCTGTGCTATGGAAAGCATAAGGTCAGGCCACTACTTGCATCAGGACTGAACCCACCACTGGGTCACATCAGGGATGGTGCTAAAACTTCATTGTGTAACATCGTCTGGGATCTGGGCTTGTTCCTTCCTCTGTAATAAGAGCCCTGATTTCTTCTGATGCCCCACTTCAATTTCAATAAGCAAAGAGACCCTGATGTAAACCCAGCTGCCATGTCAGGATACATCTGTATCAGTCTTCAGCTTCTTTAATTAAGTGTATCATCCCCGTGGAACATCTCTCATCAAGCATCCATGGGGAAATCCTGTAACGCCTGGCTAAATTGCTACATTTGTTCAATCAGACTCAAAGATATAATCCTAAAGTGAGCTAATCTAATTTAATGGGGGAAAAAAAAATTTGCAGGCCAGCAGCGCCTCTGTCAACGAACGTGTTCAAGTGTGAAGAAAGCATTCAGCGCTCTGATACACATGTAACAGCTCACATCATTAAAGTAAAATTTATTTCATCTCCCTGAAATGCCTCACCCCCCTCTGAATTAGTCCACTTATGTTACACCAGAATATGGCTGCACTTTAATTTAGAAGGGGATGAAGGTTATGTGCTGGGCTGAATTATGTCCCATTGCCGCGCTCTTGCCGCCTGAGGACAGCACAAATATTTGGTGATTAGGCTGTTCAGAGAGCAAAGCAGCACTGCTTTGCTCAGTGGGGAAAGTATTTACACGGGGTTTAGTGACGAGCAGTGTCAGAAAGGCAAAGCTTGGGTTTCCAGCAAAGCTTTCTGCTCCTCCCGTGTTCCCTGCATCGCAACAAACCGCAGGCTGGATGAATTTCTGACACCCAGAGGGTTCAAAAAACTTCACCTCTCATGAACTTTCCTTTGCTAACTTCCTCCAAAAAGTTATCCAACTCCCAGCTTTCCCAGATAAAGCCTCCTACAAAGGTGTGGTCACACACTGAGCCTTTGCAAAGTGACTGGGAGATGTGAATATATTCCCTCCTTTTTGGGTCAAAAGAACCAACTCATGACACCAAAGCTGCTTTACCCCTGTGACACCTCTTGCAGAAGATGCTACTGTCTCTCCAGTGGCTTTGAGGAGCAGAGAGGCTTAGTCCATGGAGGGAACCGAGAGAGCTATTAGGCAGAGCTGGACTTTGGGTGCCACAGGGAGATGTTTTAGGGGGGCGAAATCTAAGCTCTGCCAATCTCCATGGGAGTTTTGGCTGTGATTTCCATAGGGAAGGGCTTCAAAGCAGACCAAAGAAAGGTTAATCACTTCTAGAAAAAATTTCCACATAGAGTCTAAAGCATCTAGAAACATTTGTGCTTCATAGACATTGCAAGATCAACCATATATGAAGTAAAATGACATTTGCTGCATGCTTTCCTTCCCTTGTGTAGGCACTTTGAGCAAATCCTTGCCTTACTTCTGCCTCAAGAGCCTCCTCCTTGTGCGTTATACATAGGATCTCCAAGGTATCTCACTGCTGTTTCCAGGCTGAAACTAATATTGGCTTGTCCTTTGCATTTCATTGTGTTAAAGACATCAAAAAAGAATTTAAAAATCTCTAAGAGAGTTAGAAAAGGTTGGTTGGATGGTTTTGGTTAAACACTACCTGCAAGCCTGCAGTTAGAAACGTGCCTTTGGGTGCACCGTGCAGGCACAGCCAATGAGAAGATCCCCACAAAGACTGGAGGGAAACCCAAAGTGATGAAGTAATTTTCTACATTTAGTATGCCAGTTCATCTTCTTTCTTCCATTGCAGTTCACCATGCCCTCCCTTCCTCCATCTTAATGCTAATTAAATTTGAGCTTCCTTCCAGTACATTTACTTAATATTTTACATGAATCATGAAACATTTCCCTTTTTTTTTAATTTGAATTTTCTAATTAATTGCAATGCTTATTAGTTTGTGTTCAGACACTGCCATTTCCGTTTCTGGGAAGTCCTTCGGGTAGAAATACCCAATGTAGCTAAGCAATAAAGACCACAATGTCTTTCAGCACAGAAATAATCCTATAGACTTGCTTAGGACTGCTCTAGGCCTATTGATGCTCTCATAGGCCAGGTCTTGGGGAGGTTGTGGTTACAAGTGGTTAAGAGACTCAGAATTGTTGAGAAGAGCTTGACAAATCTGAAGGAAATTGAACTGACCTATCCTCCTGTTCCTTTTCTTGTAGGGTTTCCTGTAAAGGTTTCTACATCACCTTTATCCTTCAGTGTCCTTTCTCTGGTGCTCCTCACTGATGTTTCCATCCTTCTATTTACTAAGTTGTAAATCCAGGGGCTGTAGGCTGCAGAGCTTTGACTGCCCGTGTTACTTAACTGGCAGAAGTCTCCAGTCCACCAGATCACTTCTTTCTGGTCACTTTTCCCTATCATAGCTGCTTCTCCATCCATTTCCAACCCAAGTCTACTGCAGCAGCATAGAGATGTGATAAAACAGTATTTCTGAAAAGAGGAATGCATGACTGAATTCAGGAACTATCATAAGCATTTTTTCAGCATCTTCAAGCTGAGCAGCTTCAGGGTCCCCAGGTAGACTTGGGGCCCGCCCTGAAGCTCCTTCCTTCAATCTAAAACTCTTATCCTGGTACTGCATGCACATGGGCAACTTGTCTGAGCCCCATTGCCTCTGGGGATGGATCGCATGAGTGCTGGTACTGATCTTCCTGGTGGGACGAAGACACGAGGAGGCTGAGTGTTCAGCAAAAGCCTGGGTGGAAGGTTATAACTAGAAATGGATTCAATGACCAGCAGGCACTCACAAACTGGTGGTTGTGTTGGGCTGATCCTTTCTCTACTCGGGGAATACAAAAGGCATCAACAAGACCAAAGACGGGAGACAATTTCATGTGCAGAACTCCACCCTCCACCTTTGAGTGAACATTGTGCAACCAGAAATAATTACCAAATATATTCACCAGCTGCTTCTTTTGCCCAAGTGAAGAGTCAAGCACCAGCATTCACACAACTCTTTGGGCTTTCTCCTTCTCTCCTTTGTCTGTCTGTTTGCAAGCACAGTCTGCAAACATCTCGCCCCTCACCTTCTTAGTCCCACTTCCAGCTTGAAAACTCCATCAAGCCCCACGACAGATTTCCCCCTCATCTTCCTTTCCCCAGCAAGAAGTTTTTAGACCAAACTACTGAGACTAAGAGCATCTACAAGAGAGGTCTCCAGCATAAATCACGTGTAACCTAATGTAATAAACCAACCTGCCACTCACGATAGCAAGAAAGGGCAGGAGGAGGACAGCATTCACCCAGGATCTGGCTGCCAATACGACATGCCACATTACCTGCTGGGATAAACTATGTTGAAGTCACTGGGTCCTCCAAGCATCTGAAAATTTGCCCTGTTAAAATCAAGGAATCTTTTGAATCCTTCTGGTTTGCCTCTCTGGAGAAGATTTTAAACAAAGCTATAATTGCTCAAGGCTCTCAGCTTTTCATACTTCATCCTTAATGCAATATCCTACCTGTGACAAATGGAGCCTGTAAGAACTGTACTGCCCTTGACTGGAAATCTAGCATTAAAGCACATCAATGCACACACTAAACAACCGCATTTTCCTTTCCAAGCTGACCCCCTCTGAGTGCAGGGTCAGACCCTTGCTGGATACTGAATGCTCTCCTCAGCATCAAGCGAAGTTCAATTTCTTCTTTCTTTTTTTTTTTTTCTCTGCAGAGTTTCCGAGTGCTCTCTCAGAAAGAGGTTTTTTTTAAATTCATTTATTCTTTCCGCATTTTCAAGCATTGATTGGGGGCTGAGATTAAATGGGACAGGTCTGGGGCTTCTGCCTGGTATTTGGAAGAGAATTGCTTTCCTCAACACAAACACAGCCACCCACAGACAATAACACAAAATCGTGACAATTTACTTTGGTCTCCAAAAGAGTTGGATGGGTTCAAGAGTGGCATTTGGGAGTCTGACAGAAAGAGTGGATGCTGGAGAAGCACTTCCTGCTGCCTACTACTTTTCATATTTTGCTTTTTCTAATGGATTTTCACTGTTTTTCCTTCTGTTCATATTAAAAATGAAGGGAAAAACACAAAAACTGGTTTAAATTGATGGGTTTAAGTAAAGAGTTGAAGCTGAAAAATATGTAAAAGGCAGGTACCCACTTTTGCTTTGAGTGACAGTTTACCCCACTTTTCCTACAAATGAGGTCACCATTTTATGATTTCTGTACAGCACACTGGCACGAGTAATTGGCTCATGTCAATCCCTCCTCAAGAGCATCCCATCACTCTGCAGTCTCACTTCGCACTCCAAGTTGGGTGTCCAACACGACAAGTGCAGTTATGAAACCCAGCCTGTACAATGGACCAAAACTATCAGTTATAAGCAAACAAAAGCATTTTCTTCAAAAAATGAACGAACAAGCAAGATGAACTCTCCAAATATACATAATTTGAACGCTTGACTCCAACAATACACTCAGCAAGGACTTTTCCAAGAAATACAGCACAAATATCTGTCTCAGCCCTCTTATCTCATCAGGTACAGAGGCCGTGACTGTTTTAGGGCACAAGAAATCCTCAGACTGAAAGGAAGGAGGGTACTTGCTTAGAACAACCAGATTTGGGCTCATTGCAGAGTCCAAGACTTTCTCCCAAAATTGTGACTGTCCAGTAAACCCATCATAGTTTGGCACTTTACAGCTATGAGGTTTGCATGTTTTTTTTCAATCTTGTTATAACTTGTGTGAGTTATAACGGGATTCACGTGCTTCAATAATAGGTGTCTAAAAGTCAGACAAGTCCATAATTGTGTTAATTACATGATTGCCCCCCCACAAAGAGTCAGTGGAGGGATATGTGATTACTCATCCCTAGATGGATAAGATCAATCAAGCTCTGGAGTTGCTTTTCTCCCCTGCACTGACTGTATCATGAGCCCAGAGCTGAGGTTGTATTGTATTATTGATAAACTGTATTGGGTTTCCCTTGCCACGTAAACCCAATACATAAATATGCAGCTCTTCCACAGGGTTCTTCCTGCCTGAACTGACTTTAGGCAGTAGGATGTAAAGGCACCCAGGTCCAGTCCTCCCACTTGCTTTATACTTTGAAGAAAGTAAGTCAGCCAGAAATCTCAACGTAATTTTTATTGAATTGGGCCTTAGTTCAGAGAAGAGTGTGCATTAGGTAAGAGTGAGCTCATATATACATATGTATATATACATATTTTGTTGGGTTTTTTTGTTTTATCTCTTCACTTCAACAAACCCTTACGCCAACAATTTCTTCAGCAGAGGTGCTAAGGAGACCAGTTCTCCTTGAACTGGTAAGTTCTTGCTCTCAGCAAGAAGACTCCATTTATAAATAGCCACTGCCTGAACAGTGCCTACTTCCTAAAGATTTATCTGTCATTTCGTTGTCTGTAAGAGTGACCATACTTCAGATTTTTCTCAGCTTGAGAGAAAAGCGTCAGCAGTATCCTCCTGAGCAAAGAGCAGAGCCTGAAGGTGCACTCTAGAAAGAGACCACAAAGGCAGGGATGATGTCCAATAAACCACACTGTGATCAGTTTATTTATCTGAAAAGATGTTTCTCTTCAGACAAATAAGAGAAGATGTTGGGACTGATGTCAGCCAAAGGGCTGCTAAGGCTTGTGCCTTAGCACATAATGAAAAATGGATTTTTAAGGAAGCTTACAGAATTTAAGTAGTAGAGGATACAGTATGATAGTATTTGCTAAAAGGCTTGGCAATGCACATAAGCCTGGCTCAGAACATAGTTTAATCAAAATGAGAAAAAAATTCTGGATTGTTTCTAATGTATAAATTTTATATCAGCTTTTCTCATGATAGACAAAAAAAAACCCACAAAAAACTCAAAACCCCCAAAGCCCCATAACTTTGGTTTAATTTGTGATGATTTTAGCAGGCAAAGTCCTCAGCTGGTATAAATGACTCAATACCATCAATCAAATTATACCAGCTGAGGGCCTAACTCAGGAATTGCTTGAAGAAATGAAAAATGGGTAAAAGTTTCCCAGAAAATTAAAAATGAATTAACAGCTGAAATTAGCTTACATCTGGGTGATGGTGGTGGGTACCACTACGATTTTTCTTGCTACTGTGCTGTAGCCTCAATGGAAGAGGGAGCTAATTGCCATATGAACCTGAACATTCGCCAGCTGCCTTTTCCCTGAAAAAAACCACTCAAAAATAAGTGTCCAAAAACTTCAGAGAAGAACAAGGGGAAAAGAAAATAATTCTGGAAAGAAAGCATTCAAATTGAGTAAGATCTTAGTCCTTAGATAAATGATGTAGGATAAATTAATGATGTATTTTGCACCTGCTACACATAACATAGATGAGGATGGATGCTGAGCACCCAGGAGGGGCTATTTGCACTGCCTCTCCCATCCCACCTGCATCCATGGAGCAGCCTACTATGCTTAGGTTTGCATGGTTTACATCAAGCATCCTGCTCCCTGACTACAGATTCTGACAAATGCATTTGCACACTTGCCTACATATAAACCCAAGTGCATGATACAGTATGGTCAAAACCGATGGAAAGAGCTGTGTGAAGAAAATAGGGACATTCTCAACCCTGCTAGCCTCACCTAGCTGCTCACCTGCTATGGTGGCAGCAGTGCTTGGTGATGCATTTTGCAGCAGGGCCCAAAATAATTCTTTTTGGTGGCTGTTGTCGTTTCGGTTATCTTACCGACTCATAGCACGGGCATATCCAGCCCTGCGCAGGGCTTTTTAATGGGATTTGGTTTTACCTGTGTAGATATCTTTAGCTCAGGAGCGAGCCACATGTTTTTCAAGAGCACAGTAGCGGTCACTCTTGCCCATGATTGGGAAATGCAGTTGTGTTAAAGGGAGAGTTTTGCATCCACTGCTTTAATTAAACGTTTCGATCCTGCGATCGATGCCAACAAACACAGCGTGCAACGGATGATACCTGATCCAGTGAAACATTAAGACATTTCAATGGCATACAGCATACATAGGGGGTAACTGTCCCCCACGTCACTGTGCTGTGCTAATACCGTGGCAGGAGCGCTGCTGGGGTCAAACACGCGCAAGCTGATGAGGTTGCCCTACAGCTGGGTATTGATGGAAACACTGTCATTGCATTGCACATGTTTTAGCAACATTTTCTGAATCCAACTCTCTGACAAGGTCAGTTGTCTCCTCTGCCATTCCTGAGAACTCTGTGGCAGAGGATGGCTCCTGTGTTGAACCCTGTGATGTAGAACATCATCAGACTCCCAGTTCTTATTTCAGAATAAAGCTGCGATTCACGCAGCGAGGAGAAACTTGAAAATATGACTTGAACCTTATTGAAGTAAAAGATCTGCCAAAAGACACAAGCCCAAGGTGAGAACTGCATCGTGCATGTTACTGAGGGATGAACCCTAGACCTTGCTGCCCCAGGGACTCTCTCAGCCAGCACTGGGTTTAGCTTTTGAGAAGTGCCAATCCAGAACAAGGGAACAGGTCTATTTGACATCTTCCCCATTGTCGTGGTTTAGACCAATCTGGCAACTAAACTCCACACAGCCGCCCTCTCACTCCTTCCCCAGTGAAGTGGAGAGGAGAAAAATATAATAAAAAGGACTGAGGATTGAGACAAGAACAGAGAGGGAGCACCCACTAACCATGGTCCCGGACAAAACAGACTGGCTTGGGAATAAAGCAAAACAACTTATTAACAGTTACTTGAAAGGATAAAGAGAAACAAAGCCAGATCTTAAAAACAACACCTCCCCCCAACCCTTTCCTTTTCTTCCTGGCTCTACCTCCTTCCCCAGCAGCGCAGGGGGACGGAATAGGGGAGCACAGGTTAGTTCATCCCATGTTGTTCCTGCCGCTCCTTTTCTTAAAGGAGGAGGAGTCCTTACACCCTTTTGCCTTGCTCCAGTCGATCCCCTACTCACAAGGAAAAGTCCACAGACTTCTCCAGAGTGAGTCCTACCCGCAGGATGCAATCCTTCCCTATCGGATTGTTCCAGTGCGGGCTTTACCACAGTCTCGGATTCTTAGGGAGCTGTTGCCGCTTACTCCGGCGTGGGCCATCCCACGAACTTTAGATGCCTCTCTACCTGTGACAAAAAGAGACTCGACTGCAAGGCTCAAGCAAACAGTCTATTTGGACTGCACTTACAGGCTTCTCTGTAAGGTCCAAGGTAGCAACTTCTACTTGGACTGCACTTACAGGTTTAACTGCAAGGTCCAATGTACCATCTTCTACTTGGACTGCACTTGCAGGTTTAAATGCAAGGTCCAAGATACCAACTTCCACTTGGACTGCACTTGCAGGCTTAACTGCAAGGCCCAAGATAACAATTTATTTGAACTGCACTTGCAGATTCATTTGACTACAAGGTCCAAGCAAACGATTTATTTGGACTGCACTTACAGGTTTAACTGTAAGGTCCAAGATAACAGTTTCCTTGAACTGCACTTGCAGATTGAATACACACTCGACTGCAAGGTCCAAGCAAACGGTTTATTCACCAAGATAACAATTTACTTGAACTGCACTTGCAGATTCCATACGCCACTATTACAGGTTCTTATAGATACAATGGAGGAATTCACTATTGCAGTTTAAAACCAAAATATACACTATTACAATACACTATCACAGCACACAAGAGAGTCACAGAATGTACTATTACAGCACAGCAGTCACAATACACTATTACAAGAGCAAGAGAACACACAAGCACACTAGACTTAAAGTATGCTAAAAAGAGAATAAAAAAGAAAACACTTACCCCCTCAGGTAAGGGCTCTCAATTCCAGGGAAGGTACCTTGGCCGGCGCTCCGATCAAGAGGGGAAAGAATCTCCTAACAGACTAGCCGTGTAGTTGGAGAAGCAACTTCCGATTTCCAACCCAAATCGTAGGGCTTTTGTCCCCTGATGTACGTGACTGTGTAGGTTACCATGCCTAAGGAGGGTCTTTAAGGGTGTGACAGAGAGCTTCCCCGTATCGATTGTGCCTGAATACCCTATCTCAGGCAACTGGACAATGGTTGAATTGAGACTCAGGGCATGTTCTTTGTTGAGAGATTTCAAGGCTCAAATCAAGTTTTGGTTCTTCGCATAATGCAGCACTGACTCATCAGACAACTCAGGGCTGAGCGAGCTACACAGCTCCCCGTGGGCTGTCTCTGCCTCAAGGCAATACAAAGCTGGGTGGCTTCTACAACCCCCCTGTGCCACCCGTGTGCTGGGCATTGCCGAGAAACTTGATTTGGATTTGTGAGCCGGGTGATCCATACACTACCTTGTCGTGCATTCCGTTCTCCACGACCGTCTCAGGCTCAGGCACCTCTTCTCCGACGTGGCTGCGAGCGGGACGGAGTCTGTCCTTGCTGCAGGGGGGCCGCTGCCGTCTCACCACCAGCTGCAGAGGAACCTCAGCTCCAGCACACCTCGTCCCAATCCATCTGCACTGACCCGGTGTTGGTGTGGCTGTTTCTCCCAGATCTCAGTCCTCTCCGGGTGAACTCGGCCCAGCGGGCACCCCGGGAGCGGGGCGCTCCTCGAGTTCCCCCAGCGGCTCCATCCTCAGCGGGTGGCGCCGGCCCGTCGCGGGCAGCCCCGGCCGGGAGCCGGGGAGCAGGGGCAGTGCCCTCCTCCCTTCTCTCCTCACCCCCGGGGCAAAGCACCTTTTCCTGTTCTTTTGTCCCGACTTAAATAGGGCAATTCGCAGAGGCGTCGACTGGCTCAACCCCGAGGGGGATGGGAATCTGATCTGGTGGCCAGAGCCGGGTCTGACCCCGTTCTGAAACTCGAGAAGTTCCCCTCCCCCCCCCCCCCCCCCATCAACCCATCGCACCCATTTTTTGGGGGGTAAGGGGAACAGGGGGTTTAGAAGTCGTGTGAGCATATGTTTGAAGATCACCAGGTGGAATGATCTGAAACTTGACTAAATGAGTGTTCCTTATGTCAGGAAAAATGCTTCCTTTCAAAATTCAGCGTTGATTTGAGGGAAGAAAATATGAAGTAAGCCAAACATTTCCAGTTTACCAGTCTTATGCTCGCCCTTTTCTGCTTTTAGATATGCAAAGACACACATCACTTTGATTCCGCTCTTTAGGTTAAATTAACATAGACTAAAGCTACCACCAGAGCAGTAAACGAGCCCAATCGCTTCTTCTCAACATGCTGCCAGACACCTGCTTTCCGGGCTGGCTCAGACTCAGGCTGGCCCCTCACAGCACAGGGTCATCTCCTCCCACCAGGGAGTTTGAAGGAAGAATAGTACACCAAGGTACTCCACGGTTCACCATGAATACACAGATCACCTCCTTGAGATCCTCCCACCCGGAGAAGCTCACACCTTACCCAAAAATCATCCAGTCCTGTTAAACTCGTCAAAGTCCTCCAGCTGCTAGTCCTCAAACCACTTCTCCCCTCAAAATAACACCCAGCTCTCCCACACCTTACCTTGGCAGAGCTGAAACAGCCTTCTCCCAAACATTCACTCCTATCTTAATCAATCATCTCCTCCCTATATGGGTTGGTTTGTGGGTTTGGGTGGTTTTTTTTTCCCCCTGTTCTTTTATACCTTGCAGCTGGCTTCTGATGGCTGAATGGGTTAACCCTTTCCCTGCTGCATCCAGTAAAGCTCCTGGCAGTTGGTTCCTGCTCTTCAGCTCCCAGGAGAGGGCAAATTGGCTGCATACTATCAGGGCTATAATGATCATGGCAGGCAGCAGCTATGGCATTGGTGGGTCAGATATAGGAAGACGCTGAAAAGAGCCAAAAGAGTATTTGACTGACGAGAAAAATGCCTGTGTGAGAGGCTTTAAGAGGTCATTCCACTCACATTAAAATAATAAATAGACGCGTGATAGTGAATAAGTGCCTTCATTGAATGAAAATAGCAGGTACTAGGGAATTTTTTAATGTAGCATTAAAGGTATATCAGGAACCAGTGGCTTGGAGCTGAAGTCAAGTTAATTTAAATGAAAAGGTAGGCTTGTGATTTTAAGTGTAAAGCTAATTAACTGTGAAACAAATTACCAGGGTGTGGGCATTCTCTGTGATGTCTTCAGGACAAAAGCTGTAACCCCAGCTGGACAACTTATTTTAGTCAAAGGCAGTCCAACACTCACCTGCAAGATATTTGGCAGCATTTAAACCTGTGTTTCCAGTTCCTTTCAGTGGTGACATGGCATAGTTATAGCGACTTGCACTAAGGTCACTCGTTTGGTTTCTGCTCATACTATCCAAAAGCAGACCCTGTGGATCTGCATTTCGTGTCAGCTTGCACAAACCTTAGTTCCATATCTGTCCAACGAGATTCTGCACCTATTTGCCTACAATTACAGTAACACTTGGCCTGCACATGACTCGTGAGTGTGTCAGCCTGCTCTGCTGCACCCTATACCCTGCTGCAAATGTTACTTTGCCCTTGCTGCAGGAAAATACCTTTTTACCTTCTGGTGTTGCTGTTCCAACATATCAGAGGTCTCAGGGATCATCTCAACCGACTGGATGGGAAAAGCAAATGCATTTTGGATGACTGGGTCTTGCTGTCCTGGAGGAACTTGTACTCTCATACCAATAGAGTATGGATGACAAATTTTCTAGGTTCATTTTCCAGCTTTCCTCTGTGCCAGAGGCCTGGCCCTTAGCCATGGGATCATGGAAAGCTTCCACAGGGAAAACTCACCACAGGGAACCTGCACCCCTCCTATACCCTTGGGAGGAAGGGTGGTTGATGTAGGCTATATTCAAAAGAAGCATTCCTCAATGATCTCGTTTAACTCTCACTGACACTTATTCTCTTCTCAGGAACAGTCACGTCTCTCCTCTTGACTTTTGTTTTGCTGGATTAAACAAGCAGGGCTTCCAGGCTTCTTTCTAAAGCCTTTCTAATCCCCTGTCTGTCACAGAAGCTCTGTAATTCTTGTTTGGTTCGTATGAAGCTTTCTCGAGCATCACTTAGCGATGCATGCATGGGTGCAGGTGTGACCTCACTCACGCCTTCCCATCACATCAGCACGCCCTGCACTCCGCAGACCATGCCCCAGCTGACAGGTCTTCACTTGCATTTCTCTGTTCCATGATTGCATCACATCACACACCACAACCATTCTGTTTCAGTACTGTATCCACGTCTTCGCAGTGCTCTGCTGTTTCCATCACCTGGTAGCAAATGCCCCCACTCGGCTCCCTGTAGAGGACTTCATGCTCTGCACTATTGCATTTTGTTTATTAGAGTATCAGTGGATAAGTTCTACAACATTCTTCTTTCTTAGTAAATAGATTTCAAACTTATTTTATCCGATTTTCCACTTTCCTTCAAGTCTTTCATTATTTTCCCTTCAAAACGTGTTCCACAGCCCTGCAACACACTGTTTAGATTAGCAAGTCTCCAAATGTCTGAATTGCTTGTTACCTCCTTTCCAAATACAAATATTACATTTGGGTTGGGTTATGTGGATTTTTCTTTTTCCTCTTGCTACCTTCCCTGATTTGACAGATTCTCACAAAATCCTTACTGCCAGATCTGCAGTTTCGTGTGCCAGTCCTCAACAGCATTTTTGAATAGGGGTTATTCTGGCCCCCGACTCTGTGGCTTTAATTCCCTTCTGTGTTCATCTGTGGATGTACTCACATTTCGCTTCCAATATTTCTTGTTAGCCAAGGAAAATGCAATCCCACATTGAATATCACCTTTGTTGAAAATGAAGGAGACTATTTGTTTGATCTTTGTCAAATATAGGGACAGACTATCTTTAATCCTAAAACTGTCGAAAATCTCATTCCTGCCCCATTTTAAGTCAATCACACAACTTCTTTGTGTTTTTTTTTTTCTTCTCTGTTATATAGCCAATGAGTTATTTATTACTGTTTCAGTTTCTTCTTCATGGTCTAATTATCTGTTACACTGGAAATCCTCACGCATTTCATTTTCTGAACTTTAAACTGTAGCTTTCTTTTAGCACAACCCTTTCTCTCACTCCCTCTAAGAATTCTGCTTGTTGTTAATACTCTTTTTTAAAACAGCTATTTATCTTTTTAGGTTTCAATATCCACAGTTGAGATAGAGGTCCCAACTTTCCTTGCACTTTGAATATGTCATTTTGATCTAAAGCCACTAGGAGGAAGCATTCAACAAGTTTCACTGTCCTATTGCAGCTCCCAGTCTTAATTTTATGACATTCAGAGTTTCAAGCAGGAACCAAGGGGCCTGCTGGGTCACACATACTCTTGAAAGTGCTGTGGCCCGTAATCCCTTGAAGAAATTTATAACTATTCAGCTTTCAGTGAGGCTGGCTCCTCTGCTCCTGCTGCAAAGCAGTTTCACAACTCCATCCTCTGAAGAACAGAAGCCACTTCTAATTTCCAAGGTAATTTTTTTCCCCTGACTATTCTATTTGTCTTTTAAATGTTTTTCTCCCTTGCTTATATTTTCTGACTTGCTTTATTTACTGAGAGTTGTGATACACCCTCTCAGCTGCTATTTCTAGTCTGAACAGACTACACTTGAATGTCTTTTTATAACACAGGTCACTATTCATTCTAGTACTGCTTCTCTGCATTTGATCCAGTTTTAGTTCTCAACTGTTGAATTGCAAAGGTGTCTGACAAACAGGAGGAAAAAATTCTCCTTGCTTTAAAGTGAAGTAGGAGTTTCATGCCCTGCAGCTCCATTGATTTGCCCAAGAGCTGAGAAACACTGAACTAAAATATCAGCATGGTCACATTGATAACAATAGTCTTGATAAAGTCAGTCTAGCTTATGCTAAAGGTTCTGATTTTTGCTAAAGAAAGTAGCTTTTCATTGGTTAGTTCTACCTACTCTTTTTTTTTTTTTTCTTTAACTCTTTTGACTGGAATGCAAATATTCAAGGCCTTTCCATTACTTTTATTTCCTGTCCAAAATGTGTGGGCTTTAGATAGTGAAATCAAGTCAACTAGAGAGAGGTATAGTTGTTCTGGTATTACCATGTCCTTAATTATTATGTTAGTTGTGCTACATCACCATCAAAGGAATAAACAACAATATCATGTTATTGAGCTGGTGTTTTTCATAGGCTGTCAAAGGGAAGAGATCTCAGCTCAGTTTATGTTGTCTCTAATAATAACCTCTTTAAAAATGCAATAATTTAGCGTAAAATTTGTAAACCATACGTAGATTATGGAAGAGGTAACTGTTGAAGAGACCAGGCTGTTAATGTAATGCTCTCAGAACAGCGTCTAAAAAGGGAGCTAGCACATCAGACATCATTCAGTATGGCCAAAAAGGACAGCAATCCACCTAGAAACAAGACTGTGTGTCACATAGCCATCACAAGAAGCTAGGATTTTAGCATGGACATAGGTAGAATCCAAAATTAAGAGGGTTCAAAGGAGAATAAGAATGATGAAAGAACATGCCAAGGGGCTTGCCTTCCCCAAGACGATATCATCTTTACTCAGGAGGGTTTCTGCAGAAGGTAAAATTCATGCTAGGGGGTACTTGTCATTTCTTACACTGATAAACTATTCATTTAGAATGCCAAATGATCTTTTGCATCTGATCTTGTACACTGGTGGAGCTCTGACTCAGCTTCAGGGTGGCCTTCCCAGACAGAAGGACTTCAGTGAGGCTTGTATGTAGCAGACTGTCAATAAACTAGTCTTACAATCAAAAATACCCCTTCCTGGCCCACAAACTCGCAAAGATGAGTTGTCCTGTCTTTGATATGGATGTGTTTAAACACATAATCTCCCAAGAGGGTGCCATTCCAGGACTCAAGTTTCTCTAGGAGAGGTTTAGATTGGATATTAGAAAAAATGTCTTCACCGAAAGGGTTGTCAAGCAGTGGAACAGGCTGCCCAGGGAAGTGGTTGAGTCACCATCCCTGGCGATATTTAAAAGACATGTAGATGTGGCACTTAGGGACATCGTTTGGAGGTGGACTTGGCAGTGTCAGGTTTACGGTTGGACTTGACGATCTTAAAGATATTTTCCAACCTAAATGATTCTATGTTTCTATGGTTCTATGACTGTACAACACACACCTGAATCAACAAGAATTGTGCATGTGGCTCATGATCGTTTCTCAATGAACTCTGCACATGATGGGAAGCAGACATTGGACAGGCTGGAGCTGGGAAACACCATCTCACAAGTGAGATGTAGTCAAATCCTAAACTGGTGGATCACAAACTGGTTCAAAAATATTTTTAGCAAACTAAAAATATTTTAATTCTATTCATTCTTTTGTGGTTCTTAGTTTTATTTTTTAGTGCTGCGAAGGAATAGAGTCCCCTGGATACTAGTGACACAGAGCTGTTGACTTCTCTGGTATAAAGCAGATTCACTGTGCACCTATCTTAAAAATCTGAGAGATTAACAATCAGAAATAATTAAAGGTGCTATGATGGCTAGGAGAAGCTAAGGGAATACCACAGAGGAAATTAAAATTTAAAAATATTATAAATATTTTTTATTTGTAATCAGTGTTCAGACAGTGTTAACTGAAAAGAGCCACATTATTGAGGGGTAATTTACCATTCATAGTAGAAGAGAATTTCTGTCCAAAGAGCTCACAATCTGAAGAGATGAAAAAGAGGAGACGAGGAAGGTGACACAAGACAGGACATATAACTGCCACTGTAGAAAAGGGATGTTGAAGAGAGTAGGCAACTTGCTGCAGGTTGTGAGCAGAGGGTACAGAAGGTCCCACTCAGTTGTAAAATCTGATTTTTTTTTCTGACTGAAACCAACGTGGAGGAGAAAGCTCATCTGAGCCTTGGCAGAACCTGCCAACCCCAACAGTGACCACACAGCTACAACCTTGCTACTAAGAAAAATAAAAACCACCTTATGCTCACTTGTATGTAGCACATTGGAAGTTTAAATATGAAATTAAAATGTCAAGGGTAATTTATGATTATTTCTAGTGCATGACAAGGAATAACACAACAGTCATTAGACAGCAAAGTGTATCAGCTGAAAATATCTCCAAAGAACGTGTACATAGGACAAAAGTCTGAATATTGTTTGTGCTTTTCTAAGACAAAGCCCAAGCTATCAAGGACATGAAGAAAGATAAACACCTTTATAACGAAAATGTGGTGATCGTGAGAGACAATGTGTACACACAGTTTCACGAGCAGTGGAGTTTATGATTACATCCTTAATCTTATGTTAACCCCAGACCCAAATGCTTCAACCCAGATTTCCTAATTGTTCACACTACTCATACTTTGTTTTTTTCTAATCTTTGCAGGAGAGAGAAGACTAGCCCTCCCATCAGAGAAGTACTAGCAGAAGGGGGAAAAGCTCCTACCACCAATGAGACACATCTACTTGAGGCCAAGGCCTCACTCCATGGCCATGGACAATGCTTGCCACCACGACCAAGGGCAGCTCTGATGGGGCCCATATGGTGCTACCCTGCCTGGATTTCTGATGTCTAAGGCAGTGGTTGAAGTGATGCTGCCAATTTCCCTCCAGTGGAAATGCTTATTTGTGTCTCTCTTCTCTACCACACTGCCAGGAATGAACTTGAGCATGATACTTAACCATTCTGTGAAGTCTGAGGAAAGTATACAGTAAACACAATTTGTTATGGAGTGGCTGATAGACACACAGCACAGCTCCCAGAGGAAACCAGGTTAAAAATAATAATCCTCACAGGCGAAATATAAAGCAAGGTTTTACTCAGCTCAGTACCAGTTCTGAAATACCAAGAGTTGTATTTATTATTTTATTAAGCTGCAGTAACACAACCACAATAGCATACCTGTCGTGACTTATTTTGTAAATGGATCGTATTGGAAGAAGTCCACTACACTGTGGCATATCTATGGATCATGCAGTGGTTTTGTTTGCAGTATACCAGTCCCCAAACATTAAAAAAAAAAAAAAAAAATCAGCAGCGATTTGCTTATCAGGCTTATAAAGAGAAAACTCCAGCTCCTTCACTTCAGCAATTTATCTTAACACTGACATTCTTTTTCTGATCTCCAGTGTCTCTATTGGTGCTTGAGGCTTTTCTCTGCTTCTTGCACCTGGAGTAACATCAGCAGATGTTACCTGTCACCGCTGTAAATACGCAGTCAGGTACTGTGGGACCTGCTTTGCAGTGGGGTGCCCTTGATGCAGCAGATCCAAAACCTTTCACAGCTTTTGTCTCTGCATATGTAAATATTGAACAAAGCTGAACATCGCAGAGTCAAAGGCTACGATTTAACAGCTACTGCAGTTAAGTGATCATGATCAACAGACTTTGTCTGACAGGAAGACTGCCTCAGCTAACTTGTAATTACAGTATCAGCTTCTCTCAACATTTTGAAGTATTCTCAACAAAATTGTCACTGATGAACTATTTAATGTCTGGAGATTGTTGATTACTTGTAATTTCTCCATTCTCAGTCACGAGATTGCCACTACTGGCTCTTGTGACACTGTCATATGATGGAGGAAAGGATGCTGAGGACAAAGTTTCAGACTTGTCAGGACTCCTACCATAATTTTCACCCATCATAGACGCAATAAGTCCTTCCTTTTCTGGAGCAGCGCTTCCAAGAGTGTCACCACTGCAAGTTCTGTGATGGTTCAGGTAAGACGCCTGCTTTATGGAGCGCAGGAGCAAATGACTCCTGTAGGCACGCTGGATGACAGTGGCAGAAGCTTCTTCTTGTCTGTGTCTGAGAGTAGTTGAGATTGGCTCATAGGATTTTTTGGATGGATTGGCTGCCATGAACTTCTCCTCCATTTGTACTTTAAGAGCATCCATCTCCCCAGAGTCTCCTAACACTCTTTTGGTAAAAGCAAACAAGATATCCAAGCAGTGGATCCTATCTCCACTGACCATAGGCAGGTCCATTGCTATAAGTTCAACTTTGTTTGGTTTTGGTACACGTAAAGGTTCAGCCAGAGCATCTGCAAAGTCTGAAAGGGCAGAGAAAGTTATAAACTGAGTTGCCTCGGGATCAAACTTCTCCCAGATTTCATAAAAGACGTCAAAGTCATCTTCCCCTAAAGGCTCTGCACTTTCCTCAGTAGCAGCATTGAAGTTCTCCAGAATAACAGCTATATACATGTTTACAACAATGAGAAATGATATAATGATGTAACTTACAAAATAAATAATACCTATGGCAGGTTTACCACATTCACCTATCGTACCATTTATGTTTGGATCACAATATGGTGGCCCAGTGTTTAAAATAGGACTGAGAAGGCCATCCCAGCCAGCTGACGTGGTGATTTGGAAGAGACAGAGCATGCTGTTAGGAAAGGTTTGGAAGTTGAACATATCGTCAATGCCATCTTCCATCTTCACATAGGCAAAGTTAGCCATGCCAAAAATAGCATAAATGAACATGACCAGAAAAAGCAAGAGCCCAATGTTAAATAGAGCAGGTAAGGACATCATTAAGGCAAAAAGCAGAGTTCGAATTCCTTTGGCAGCCCGGATGAGTCTCAGTATTCGTCCAATCCGAGCCAGGCGAATGACCCTGAAGAGTGTAGGCGGTATGAAATGTTCAAATGCTTTACCAATGCCAGAAAGCAGTAGGGCTAAAATAGAAAGGATAATAACTGGTTAGAATATCCCATTTCTGCTTAACCAGTAATAGAATGCAGTGATAATATCTGTACAGTTGAAAAACATCTGATGCGTGTGTGCTGAGACTCTAGCAAAACAACCTTTAGTAGAAGTTAAAGTTGATAAAATAGCTGCAGAAATCAGCAATTATGAATTATATTCTTCAGTTTACTAGAAGACAGTATCCATTGCACTAAGGATAGCAAACACCTTTCTATGCACAACTTCAAACATCCATATCAGTCAACACTAGTTGACCACTGGTTTTCTTTGACACTGGCTATGTGAATACTTCAGCAGGTGCATGTTATGTATTTCCTTATAAATTTGGCTTCAAATGCTGACACTACAAAGCTGAACTAAGAAAACAAGATATAACAACAGTGTCATGGTCATCATTTAGATAGTACAGTCAAGATATATACAAGCAATGATGAACATAGAAGTTGTGTATGCCACTCTACTATGGCTTTTAGTTCATTCACGGACATACCTACACATACATGTTATTTTATCTTTAGTTTTATCTTTTATCTTTGCATGAAAAAAATTACAGATCTAATAGCACTAAAAAAGATTTGACTTTTCCAGGTTTAGATGTTTTGGATACATTTTTCTGGATTTCCACACCAGGAACTTAATTTCTTGAGGAAGACCTATATTCCTGTTGCCACCCAAAACATAACTCATGCTGAAGTAACAAAATATTCTTCTTCTCATAATGCCTTCCACTTTTTTGGCAGTACTGGCCCTAGGAATAGTTAAATTGGCAGGAGAGCTCTTTACCACACTCTTGTTTTGCAATCCCTTCAAATAAATGTCAATACTTTTATGGTGTTCTTTTCTATTCTGTTACTTCCATATTTTTAGTCAGCTATGCCTGAGTTTCCGGAAACTGGATTCTATAATCTATAATCTAACTTCAGTCTTCATATTCTACATATATTTCAGTTGTCTGTTACAAACAGATGACAAAACCCAGCAATTTTTATCTTATCAAAGATTTATTAATTGGCACTAAATCTATAACAATGAAAATGATCACATAATGTGGCACTGGTATGAGGGGTTATTAATTCTGTCTTTCAGACTAGTAAAAAACAACCTAAAGAATCATTATGAAAGATTTTACATAACACAGCCTTCTTAAAAAAAAAAAAAAATTGAAAGGAAATAATAGAATTTCTTTAAAATCTTATTTCATCTTATTTTAATATAATCATGGTGGATTTTTTAGGTCATATAGTTGCTTTTTCTCAGCACTTTGCAGTAGTATTATTATTTCCATTTCAACATCCATTTGCAGTTGATAAATTTTAACTATTTTTCATGAAAAGAATAATAATTGATTTAGTAAAGAATTTGCCAAACCAATTTTACTTACCAATAAGTGACATGATCACGACAACTAAATCAAATATGTTCCAGGCATTTGAGAAATAGTACTGCCTCAGAGCCACCAATTTCAGTACACATTCTGCAGTAAAGACAGCAACGAAGAGTATATTGATTTTGCTAAGGACGTTGGTCTTCGTTTCACTTTGCTCATAGGTTTCCACCATCATGGTGATCATGTTAAGGCAGATGAGAATCATGATGACAACATCAAAGGCTCGGTGTGTTACAATGTCAAAAAGGAACCCTTGGTATCTGTTCTAGAGGAAAAAAACGTGTCTGGAATCAGTTATGAAAGTAGGGAGTGCTCATCCATACATGTTTCCAACAGCTCCAATTTTTATGTTGCAGAGTCACTCAACTATAGCGAAGCCAGAGAAATTGAAGAAAGGCAGAGTATAAAAATGACATTAAAAATCCCTTCCCATCCTGAAGTTTAATCAGTTCCAAGATGAATGTAAACCCCAAAAATATTTAAGCAGAGAGCTTAATAAGTATTTAACCTGTAAAATCTTTCAGTGCAACTTTTTGGTACGGAATTGGCTTCAGAGTACTGTCTCAGTCTCAGTGTAAAGACAGTATAAATAATTTATACGTAATATATAAACATACACACTTTTCAGTGAATTAAATTGCCCTTTTGTAATGCATTTTCCTTTCGAAGAATTCAGTCTTACCAGTGGTCTTGGAATGGGTTTTTGAGGTTTCTTGGATCCCAACTTTTTCATTGCATTGTAATATTTTTTTTGTTCTTCTGTCATAAATATATCTTCCCCACCTAAGTATATAAGGAAATATCAACGTTATTTGGTGAGAGAGCAGCACTATTGCAGTTACAAAGTCTAAAACGCTGGAAACTAACATTCCTTCCTTTTTCACATCTCGCTGGTACTAGCCCTTTTCATAATTAGAAACCGTGTCCAAAAATACAAGGTGGCACAAACCGTACGTTCACAGAGCAGAAGTGTTGGAATGAAACCCAGCTAGCTCAGAAAGATTAAAACAAAGGACCTACTGAAAACCTGTGTAGGAACACCTCTTTCCCTGTCTTCCCATGTTCTGTTCTTGTCAAATATCCAAAATACTTCTGAGAGCACCTGTACCAGACCACTTTCTAAAAAATGTGTTTCCTGTCGTGCTCAGTTCCTAAAAGGAGCAAAATTTCAAGGGGCTGCAGTGATACCATTGCCTTTCATATGGCAGGAAAGAGACGGATGTTCAGGTTGCAAAGGAAAAGAAAGGAGGAAGAAACTCACTGTGGGTGTTAACTCTGCTAGCTTAATTACTAATGCTCTTGTAAATGCCAATAAAAGTTTTTGATTCTATGTATAGTAAGGGCCTTGTTCTCTAAAGATATCATTGCTCGAGATATAGCGGATGCTTGGGAGCACAACCAATATACTTATCTTTTTCTTTTGTTGGTTGAAGTTGTCAATAATAACACCAACAAAGAGATTCAGGGTAAAGAAAGATCCGAAGATTATGAAGTTCACGAAGTAGAGATACATCAATAAACTGTGCTCCATTTGCGGCTGCTCATTTTTCTGCAAGAATGAGAAGCAGCATGAAAAATGACCAATAACAACACGGGCCAAATTCAGAATAATCTTCATACAGCAGATCCTCTCACAAATTGATTCCAGGAGGAGCTAAGATTTACAGCCCTACTGCTAATTCTGGCAAAGTTGGTATGGTTTAAAAATACCAATAGTGAATAGCACAAAATATTGTAGGTATACGATGCTTTTCGAAGGCGCATGAAATAATGGAAGCAAGCAACATTCATATGGTGACCACTAGATGCATTAAATTCTAGACCCTAAGAGGGACATTACTGCTCAGATGCTGACTGCTATCCCTTTTGAAATTAAAAATGAACCTTATTAAA
Source organism: Tauraco erythrolophus (assembly GCF_009769465.1). NCBI lineage: Eukaryota > Metazoa > Chordata > Aves > Musophagiformes > Musophagidae > Tauraco > Tauraco erythrolophus. The sequence goes on along the minus strand of NC_141471.1, from coordinate 6,143,806 downwards.
TGATACGCCAAGCACAACACCTGTGAGGTAACTAACCAGGAAACATGGCTCGAAATAACAGTGCTACAAAGTGTTTATACCATGATAACTTATTAATTTGATTTCTTTTACAATGTTTGTTTATGCAGTTTCTGGCTAGATCATTGCAGAACAGGATAATTGAATTCATACTGGTATTGAATATATTTGTATTGAAAAACTTGTAGAGCAAAATTTTGTCTTTGACTACTGGTGAATCAGGTTTACTGTTTTTTTTTTTCCCTCCAAAAAAGCTGATTGTTGTGAGTTTTTTTTCTTTTCAAACCTGACTTAAAATGCTGCCATTCGCAATTGGTTGAGGGCTTACTAAAGTAAATAGAAACAGTTATTGAATTAGACATTTTTGACATGATTTTCACAAGCACTTCAGAACCATCCGTTCAGCTTCTTCCAATAAGAACACGAGCTATAAATTGCTCAGTACTCGAAAAATCAAGCAAACTATTTAGAAGTCTAATTCCAAGCTCTTTCCAATAAATCTTTGGCCTGGATATGATTTTTTTTCTTCTTAGCAAAAAACTTCTTCTATGGCTATTATGAATAAAACCAAAAGCAGAACAAGAAAAATAAGTTTGCAAATTGAAACACAAAATAAAACCATTTTTTTTTATGGTTACTCTTGAAATTGTTTGATTCCTTTGAAGTCACGATCAAATTCACCTGAAATTCTTTGCCTCCAAAGACATATCACTTTGTTCTGTATAACATTGAATAGTGCTTCTGATAAGACAGCAAACACCACTGTCAACATAAACAGTAGGTAAAATAATACGAATGAAGCCTGACAATTTTTAAACCGTTGCTTATCCACAACAGCTCGAGTCTTGATGAAGTTTGGTTTTATGTTTTGAGGTGGACTTTAAACTATGCCACTGTAAAACATTCAGGTTTGCTGCAAGCTTGAGTTTCGTAAAAGAAGATGTGTGAAAGTAGGTGCCTCCACGTGGGTGGGGACTCTGAACTCCCCCACTAGCTGATGGACATCCAGTTAGTAGAGTCAATGTAGTATAAAGAGGTGCTCAGCTGACCAGTATAGATACCCAGGGTGAGGTGAAGTGCTCCCTAGATCCTTCTGATTGTATTGACTAGATCTCCATTAACCATACAGGAGGTGGGCTCACATAAAGACTTTACACTACAGGTAACTGTATTTAGGTGGATGGATCTGGAGTTGAATCCCACTCCCCATTAGAACAGATTAGCTTTAGGATACTATGAGGCATTTTGAGATGAAATGTTTACATCGTCTGAGAAAAATAATTACTGGAAAGATTTAGCACAGACAAATACCAGATGTAAAAGTGCAAAAATCACAATACTTTTTGCAGAAAGCAGTAGCATTAACAAAAAACGCAGTTTAAATGCAATGACTGACCTCTCGTGAATCTACTGCTGCATACATGATGTCCATCCAACCTTTAAATGTTGCCTAGAATGAGAGATTATGGAAACATGTTGAACTTTCAGGTAAAAGTCTTCTCATCATTTGCAATATCTGAATGACATTGACTGGAGAAAGAGGCTTTGGTGTGGTCACACCACAGCAGACTCTGACTTTAGGGAAACTTGCTCCTGCTGTCTGTGTGGCATATTCCGCCTTATCAGCATGAGAAAGCTTGCTAGGGTGGGACCATGTGATGTCCTAGGATGCTGACAGGGCAAACTTGCACCAGCATGGTCTACTAAAGGCCTTATAACCCTCATGACTGAAAAAAAATCTATTTCAGCAGATTAGGCCAGTATTTGCCCTGGATTTTATTCTGAGATTGATCCTGCTCTCAGGCTCGTGAACCTGCTGGAGGTTGAAACAGCATTTGTCCACCAGATGCTTCCTTTATCACCTGGAAAATCACAGCAGGGTCTAAGTTGTCCCCCTTTTTCCATCTGTGTGCACAAACAGCACTGGTGTCTGAACAGCCAACTGCAAGGGAAGAGCAGGCTATTTGATATCACTGCTTTCCATCACCCACAGAGACGAGTTAGGAGTTGGCAGGAGGTCAAGGCCATCTGACATGGTGCTGGCTAGTGAAGGCAACCAGCACTTACCACCTGAAGAAGAGCCAGGTAGCCAGAGCCAACGTTATCAAAGTTGACTTTAACATTGACCCAGAATATTTTTCCCGTGTTATTATAAGTTTCACAATCTTTTATGTCATTGATTGAACTATTTAATTCTGAATTTTCTTCTGTCAAATTGACACATTTGCCAAACTTCCCAGCGAAGAGGTTCACTCCCATGATGCTAAAGATGAGCCAGAAGATGAGGCAGACGAGCAGAACATTCATGATGGAAGGGATGGCTCCCACAAGGGCATTGACAACCACCTTCAATGAAACGGAAGAAGAAAAATACACTTAAACAAAATGGACTCAAGTATCTGCTCAGTGCAAGAAGCAGTTGTTTAGTCATCTCAGCAAAAAGAAACCTAACATTTTCCATGTAATACTAGTCACAGCTGGCAAAGGTTCCTTGAACAAAGATTCAAAGGTCCATAGTACCTCCTGGGCTTTCAAAGGAATAGTTGGTACTTTTTGGCCTGCTGTGAGCCATTACCACGTAAGTATACTACAATGCGAGTCCATCCTCTTTGGATGACTTTCCCTTGGTTTTGGAGTGGGGGATGTTTTATTTGTTTGTTTGTTTCAAACTTTTATAAGATAAAATTTCTGAAGTATTCATCCATAAGCACTAGTGGAGAGAACTGTATTATAAAGACTGCAGAAAGCAGTTTTTAAAATTACCAGTAATAACCCTCCACTAGTATTTTGCTAGATCTATTATTTTTAGTGGATGATGATTGTGTTTGGGGTTTATAACCGTGAGCTAGGTACTTTTTCTGTACCTGGTTCTGTATAATCACAGAAAACATCCATGTAGGTTTTAAATACGTGGTAAGGCATAACAGATTCCTTCATAAAATGGGGCAGTGTAAGGAAATAATGAGAATATATCTTGAGTCTCACAAATAAGGCAATGAACTCAGCAATCAGGTAGCAAAGAAGAACTTCATGGACCAGAAGGAAAAAGAAAAAGCTTTGTGAAGGTTTTTGAAGACCATGTCACACACATTCTGCGTAGCAAGGCAGACAGTATGATGGTACCTGTTTCAAAATTTACTCCAGACATGGAAATTTTAAATTAAATTAACAGAGTATATCAACTTCTCTTTGCATTCACAGTGATAAGACTGCAATCAGAGAGCTTTCAGTCTCACTTCCAGAAGATAGCTAAAAGCAATCTATATCTCAGCTGCACTGAGGCTGCATTCCCATGTAAATGTGTGCCGGTGGTGCCACATGTGTTTCTATAATCTATTTTCATATGTCAGAGTACATTCCATAGACCATACTTCTGCCCAAATACCACTGTGATTATCACACTGTTTCACATTGCAGTGTATGGATGTGTTTTCCATGTGGCTGAGAGAATCTTTTTCTGCATTTGCACAATGGTAGATTTGTAATTAAATATAATTGATGTCCAGCAGCTTCACATTGTTCCAGGTCCTCCTTTGATGGAAAAAGGCAGCCAATACTCTACAGACAAACACTCCTGTTTTTTGAAATAACAAGTCTATTTGGAACAATAATTTGAGGAAGTACCTCTTAATAGTCTAAAGTTTTCATAAATCAATCCAGTAAAAACTTGCAGAACAGAGGTCACTTTTTCCTCTGAATTAGCTTGCTATCAGACTTCAAAAATGAGAATTGTGATCACAGTTCTTATTCTCCATTTCATTTTTAGCTATCTCAGACAGGAACACAAGAATGACTGAGCAGCGATGGAACGAAGCTCTGCTTAGTCTAGTTTGAGTTTCAACAGCATTTGGATTGATCATTTGAGGAAGGTCTAGGAGGAGCAGCCAAGTACAGAGCAGTGCAGCAAAGGTGCCTTTTAAAAATTCATTTTATAGGTCCTAAACTGAAGTTGGGGTAGACATGTGAACTTCATAACGACACAGTCATGAGTTACGGACCTGTTGTGTAACTTATTAGTACTGACAGGCTTTAATTTGTATTCAGGTTTTACCCTCATTCCTTCGAATCTTGACAACGCTCTTAAGGGTCTCAGAGCTCGGAGAGTCCTAAGAGATTTCATGGGGCCAAAAGAACTGCCGAAGAGATTTATTAAAGAGACCTGAATGGGAAGACAAAAGAAAGTATTAGCTATGTCCTGACATCTCTATTCCTGTTTAAAACAAAATGCAAATCTCTCCGTATTTTCAGTGCCCAGAGAGTAATATCTTGAAACAACCACGGAAGGAGGTAAGAGCACTGTCTTAACTTCGCATCCAGAAAACAATCAGTGATTCCGATACCGCATCCTACGTCAGGACTTGCGCAGGAACGCCAAAGACAGAACGTACGTCTACAATAATGAAGTCCAGCCAGCACCAGGCGTTGGTGAAATACTTCTTGAAGCCGTAAGCCACCCATTTCAGGAGCATCTCCAGAACAAAGATGAAAGTGAACATTTTGTCAAGAAATGCTAACATAATTTTAATGCTTTTTCTCTCATTTATATGGATGTCTTCGAATGCCTGAAATCATAATGTATAGATAAATGGCAAAAGTCAGAGATGAACTTTATAAAAATAAAGTCTATCACATCATTAAGAGTCCTTCGTCATTCAATACAGGTTTTAAATGGATCTAAACCCCATCTCTTACTCATATCTATATCAGCTGATAAACTTGTAATTCTCCCTGTCACTTTTATTTTTCTCTATCTATATAGTTACACCACTGTGGACACATGCATCATACACACTGGGAACCTAGGAGGAAGGTATAAACTTCTTGAAATTAATTTCTAAAAATATACTTTCAAAAGCATACAAGTACTACTTTTTAAAAAGTATTAAGAGTAATTTATTTGTTTTAATTACAATTTTTTTAAAAAATATTTTGCAACTGTGAAATAACTTCCAGAAAAAATCCAGCATACAGCCAGAATAGAAACAGCTTCTGAGAATTACATATTTTTAGCATTGTTCACTCTCTCATAATTTGTAATAATATGAATAATGAATTTTCAGTAACTGCAATAGTGAATAAATGATTGCTGCGTGAAACCCCTTCTTTTTACTCCTGATGAGTTCAAAGACATTCACTGTGTTTTCTGCCAAAAACAACTTATCTGGGTGCAAATTAAAGCTAAAAATGCTTCTAAATAAATGCATGAAATCGTGCTACACTAACCAGGGCTCCACTGCTCAGAAGAATCATGAATATAATAAAGGATTCAAACCAGGAGTGTTCAACAATCTGGTAGCAGGTTTTTCTCAGATTCCACCATCTTTCTCCTCCAAACTTGATGGCATTACCCACATAACAACGAAAATATCGAACACAACCTGAAAGTGAGAGACAGTAATCAATGTATGGAATGAATGTATATGCGTGAGAAGATGCTCAAGAAACTTCTTGAAGCAAGGGAAAGTCCATGGTCACCTTAACTGCATCATTGTGGGTTTATTTTCATGTTTCGCCATGAGAAGAAAAAAAAAAATATCTAATTTTGTTTTCCTCGTAACTCGTATTTGTGTATCTAAAAAGTTGGTGGAACCCCTTTGGACAACTTTCTATTCTTTCAAGATATTTCTGAGACATCGGACAAGCTCTCAGTGAGCTTCTGTTTGGGCACATAAAACTTCGGGGCCGTGGGAAGAGCCTTGATGTTACCAAATTACAAAAGCCTTTCTCGGTTTCTGCACACTGTTGAGAAAACACAGACAAAACACCCTGGAACAAAAAGGCTGAAGATAGACAAGGTAAACAGTTGTCTTCAATACTGAAGCGTTATACCCTGCTTTGCAATGTCTGTTCATTTATTTATTTGCTTCTGAATGTGTGGAGTGACAGATTTTATATCATACAACCTGCAAGAATATGTCATATTCTAACTGACGTATAGGCTCCATAAAAGGACACATCTTTTCTCAGGCTCATCAAATTATTTCTTATAAGAGGCAATGACACCAGGACCACCTAACATTTCATGACCACCCCGTTACAAAATCCTGGGTTTGATTACTTATTAATTTTGCCAAGAATTATCTCACTTCGGCTAACATTTTCCTTGCTGTGAACTTTATGCTAATTCATGTTTTCATTATGGCAAAAAATGTGAGTCAGAAGGCTTCTGTCATTTCCAAATATGAAAAAAAATAATGCATATATGTGTTATATATACACATGATATCTTATACATATATAGCATTGAATATATATACTGGAATATATACAAAAAATTATGTTCATCTTTCTTTCAATAGTCTCAGTTTCCTCAGTAATATGGATCTGGGATTTGAAACGAGGCAGGGAATGGCACTTGCACAAGATAGGGACTTTTTTGGGGGCAGAAATCTGTGCTAGGTACAGATTTGCTGCACCTGCAGTTTTGTTCTCTAATGGTTTGGTCAGGGCAGGCACCCTCCAGCCTGAGACTACAGAGCACAAAACAAAACATTTCACATATCTTCTTTGGAGCAGGGAAATAAAAAAAAAAAAAAAAAAAAAAAAAATCTTTATTTCTTTTGTTCTAACAGCTGTACTGGCAGAAAACACGATCAATAAAGTAGTTTTGAAACAAATCCTGTAGCTAAGAAGTCTGTCATCTGTATTATTAATGCAATATTCGTGTTTTTTTCTAGAGAAAGCAAATTGCAATGTAAGTAAAGTGGATTTCTCTCAGGATTCACAATGTATAACATAAAAGTAAAAAAATATATATTATTACTACACAGAGAATACTTTGCATTCAGGTGCAACACTTCTCTAGCTTCAAATAATTTCTACATGCTTCACTGTTATTGACACAATCCTGAAGCTGTGCATTAAAAGTTTCATTGACCCAAAAAGGGTATAGGAAAAAAAAAAAAAAGCCAGCTTTGCAGAACAAGGCAATGAGGGGATGGGAGTAATTCCAGCAAGATTTGATTTATCCATGTTCTCATCAGCTAAAATATCCAGGAAGCAGGGCTTGAGTGGGAAGGCAGTGATGAGAGAAAGGGTCTGCCTTTGGGAGCAGAGAAGGGAAACAAGCTCAGACAGCTGCAGGACCTGCCGCTGGACTTCACATACACGAGGCTGGAGAAGTCTCTCCTGATCATGTTGTGGTATAGGGGCACTCAAACGGGCAGAAAATGACTGAATAAAAGAAAACTCGGGGATTGGGTGGAAATGGTGGCAGTCAGCCAGGTTGACTTGGTGATCAAAAAGCAAGTTGGAGCATTAGGAAGAATTTTGCCACAGTTAGAAGTTGTTTAATATAACACACATGGAAGAAATGAGCCTATAAACTGACTTGGTGTAGTTTGTTCTCACACAAATAATACTGAGAGTACAGTGATTAGCCCTGGCTGTCAGTAATGACACTTATTTGAGAAAAATCTCAAGAGCTATTTCTTTGCATCTTATGAAAACCACACGTTGTTACACATGTTAGGGTAGGAAGAATTCATAAAAGTACTCAGCACATCCCATAACAACTTGTAAAGCTAAATGTTTTATGATGAGTTGAGAAACAATTCCTAGATTATCAGCCTATAGAAATTCAGCTTCATCCTAGCAGCTTCTTTCTGCTTTTTTCACTCCTTTGTTTGTTGTGGAGATTGTTCATGAAACGCTATTCAAGGAATAAACATTTATACTGTTGCAAAGTACTAACAAATCTGATCTGCCAAGTGCCTTGTTCCAAAGGCCGTTGTCAGGTGAGATCTAATCACATAAACTTCTCTCATATTAATCCCCAAAAGTGACTTTGGTGCTGTCCAATAATGTGAGACTCACCTCACCTCACTATAATAATCTCATCCTTTGGGACTGGGTCTATGCCATTGCCCAGGTCCCAGTTAGAAGTAACTGGCTTTAAAGGTAAGAAGGTTTATTTTTCGAGTGCCATGATCTCTCTGTTGACTGGACAGAGACAATGATTCGGACTAATTATCCAATTTCCAGATAAATGAAATTAACTGAAAATACTCTTACCCTATTAGCTCAGCATCACTTAACAAGTTTGATTTTCACTCTCCTCGTTTCCCAGTAGTGACACCATGAGAGCCTTACCTTCCGGAAAACATTTTTCTGGAGTCTTGAAGTCTTCAGCAAACTCTGGAATCTGCCTCAAAAGATCTTCAGGGTTTGTCAGATCCACTGTGCTGGCTTCAGAAAGGCTGACACTGTCAAACTGCCAAGCAAAATAAGATCACGTATTGATTCTTTTTACATTCACCTCCAAATGAATAAATCCATCCATGAACAAATAAAATTCAAAATTAAAACTTGGCTATATACTAATATTTCAAGTAGTGTTGGTAATGGAACAAACTCGGAGATTTTAAAAGCATATGAGCTTAGAAGTACCAAATAGGGGCCAAAGCTATAGAATTGCAATATCTACCTACATGAACCAGGTTTAACTGCCTAATAAGCTGGTAAATTGGAGAACTCTTAAATTGCTTATAAGTATATGTAGTCCTCAAAGTGGGATAAACTACTTGAGTTAAAACCAGAAAATCATAGAAAGATTCATTCAAACAGGAGAACTAGATAAATATATCTGGTATTGTACCAGGAACTGACACCCATGACAGTATTTATCAAGTAGAAATTGGAATCACATCATATATTGTCCAGTTACAAAGCTTTTCGCTATCCCATTACATCATATGTAATGTATGATGAGTCAGCAGTTTGTTACAAATTGCTTATTCTATGCTTTCGTTCTTTTATGTTTGCAGATTGCTGTTTGTTACTTTTCTGAATGTATTCTTTATTCAAAAGTATTATTAAAATATTTTAAATTAATAACTACTATGTTTAATGTCATAGCAAAAACTCATTTAAAGTATTAAATTTCTTGAAACTGAGATACCCAGGACACAGACAGACTTGCTGGAATTTCTTGCTTTCACTTGGAAGCATATCTCTCTCTTAATGTCTTTTTTTTTTTCTTCCTCTCCTTTTTCTGTAGACTCAGATTTCAATAAATGGAAAGTAGCAGAGAGAATTTTATAAATTATTTATTTGAACCAAATTCTTTTGTAGCTTTTCCATTTCTAAACACTCTCTTTCCTAGACATACATTTTTCTTAAGCTTCAATACCTAGAAACCCAACGTGACTTTGATCTCATTCACATAATTCTGGCTCTGTTATTAACCAGCCAGCCCAGCTACTGCAAGCTCAGAGCCACTGCTGCCACTACACTCGGCTCCAGCAAATCCTTGAACAGAAACATGCCTGAGCTTGACCAGTGTTGGAAAGTCAATGCCATAGGAAAAAAAAATGGTTACCTCTTTTTGCTCTGGTGATGATGGTTCAAGCTTCCTATCCTTTCCAAGGTAAAGCACACTGAATTCTTCGGAGGAAAATCCCGATCCTTTACTCCAGCTTCCTGAACTTTTCCCTCTTTCTCCCCTTTGCCTCAGGTGATTTTCATCCTGAAAATAATCTGTGGATTAGAGGTTTTTTTTTTTTCCTTTTTTGGGGGGTGGACAAGTTGGAAGGGAAAGAAAGATAAGATATGCATTTACTTTAAAGAGGGGCTCTCCAGGCAAAAGTCATAAGATCATTTTGAGTCTCTGATTTTACCTAAGGGTATTAAAAAAAAGGGAAATTTTTCCCAACAGACATGCAGCAAGCTAAGGAATTAGTAGTCTAGTGAACTAGTCAAAAGTTAAGTGAGAATTTTTGCACAGGGATTGAGATATGAAGTTAAGGTGGGAAATCTTGAGACCAGAACCGCAATCTTCAATGGTTAAAATAGAACTGAAAAATTCAGAAGATACAAAGAAACAGGACAATACATGCTGTCATATAAGAAACATGAGCTTGATAGAGACACTCCATGTTTGATCCAACAATTACTACACATTACACACAACAAAGACAAATACAAAGAATGGACCAGAGCTATAAATTCATATTATGAGTCCGTGATAATGTTCTTTGTGCAGAACATACTTTTTTGCTCTGTCATGTAAATAATGTCAAAATAGTTGGTATTATTTACATAAATTTTTAACTAAAAATTCCAGGTTCACCAAGGACTGCCACAATTATCTATGGACAGTCTATGGGCTATGTAATTACTTGTGTGTAACACCACATGTCAGCTAGGAATTCTTGCAGCAAACTCAAAAATTTATGGTCTTTCTTTTAAGACGATGAAAGACTCTTGATTTTTAAAAGGCTCCAAGCGATAATTTACGCTCACTCTAAACTTTGATATTTTTGGTTCTAGTTCAAAGTTTGGTGATTCTCTGGAAATAGATCAACTTAAGCCACCATGTTCTGCTAGAAAAAGTCTTCTACTATACATGCATCTTTATTTATGTAGATATAGAAAGATATAAAATAGATATATATGCACACTCTACTCTTCCAACATAAATAAAGAAATTTGTTACCTGTTTGCCGTATTCTGTGTCTGTAAATGTGCTCAGCTTGTCATCATCTTCAAAACCCTCACTTGTATTTTCCGCCTCAGCAATAGGGACACAAACAAATACATTGGGATTGGTAATAAAATCTTCAAGACTTGAGCATTTCTCCCCATTTTTCTCAGCCCATTCATTATTGTAATTCTCTTTATAATTTTTTACTTCTTCACGCTTGAACTCAAGTGGGTTCTGTGCAGTCAGTTTGATTTTCTTCCTGTGTGCTTTCTTTATATGCCTGAGCTTTCCATAACAAGTATCCCATGTAACACTCTTCACAAAGTGAAACCCCTTGTGAATGCGAGCAAAGGCAATCCGAAGATTGTTCATCTCTCTGTCATCCTCTGCTGTCTGGAGACAGTCGGTACTGAAGGAACTCAGCAGTAGTGCAATGAAAAGGTTGAGAACCTGAAAGTCATTGAAATAATATAAACAAACTAATAATGAAATGACTACGACTGATTGTATTACGGTTGATGAAGTGAATTTCTCTCTCAGAAAGTCCAATGTTCTCATGACCCTCTTCCACAAAAAGGTTATTTAAAATAGTAGCTAAAACAGATCTGTGCATGCCAAATGCATTATTTGGCCAACACAACTTTTCAAAGGTTATAGTAGTAACAAAGGTTATGGTGATGATTTGTCAGTTTAATAATGTCTCCTCTTTCTTCAAACTAGAATTAAATCAGGCCTCCCTAGACCTACTTCCAAAATCCTGTGTGAGATCAGATTCAGACCCAGCAATTCCATCAAATCTGCAACACTGTCACAAAAATTAAAAATCAAGAGGAGCTTGAAGTGAGGTTTTTAAGTACATTAAAATAGAAAAATTTATAAACCCCACTCTTTGTGTTTTGTTTTGTTTTTAAGGGAATGGGAGAATTTAATTCTTTTCCTAATGTTTCAGTTTGGGATGGAGTCTATGTATCTTAATTTTTATAGTGTCAGAACTGGGCAGATAGCACCTCTGAGTCATCCAGAGACCACAGTCAGTGGAGAACATTAGCCCTCCAGAGACCCATTCATCCCATCTGTCTTAGTTACTGACCTTGGGTTGGAATAAATCTCACTTTCGGATACCTCTCTGTTTCCTTTGATAACAAGAAAGCCTAAACAAAGAGCATAGGCTAATGTTTGACAGTTAACATTATGTGATATTAATACCGCTCACAGCATTTGATCACTGAAATCAATCATTGTGGTGTAGAACAGGTGGGACTTCAAACCCAGATATTTGGGATTTAGCCACAGGACAGGGATTTCCCATAGAGGACTACCCAAACTTGATTCTTTTCACCAGTTTCTTAAATTAAGGAAAGATTGGTATATGAATGATACTAAAGATGACATGAGAAACAAAGCTACTAAAAAAAGAGATTTTTACGATTTAGGTAGAAATGATGGAACAAGACCACGGAGGCAGCCTGCGCGTGTGAGGCTATGTAGGGTATGCCATAGCAGGATCTAGCTCTTGGGTGTAAATGTACTTAGAAATGATTAAAGACAATCCTGATTTCAGTGATAAGAGCGTAGATTCTGCCATTTGCTGATAAAGAATTCAATATATGAGACCTTAGAAAAAAAAAACCAACACAGATTTTTGGTTTACGGAGGGACTTAAGCACTTAGCTCCATTAATTCAAGCAGATAAGTCATAAGCCTTACTGATTATTTACATCCAAATCCCAAGACGTGAAGAAACATAGTCGCCTGTATTATATTCACTGCAAAGGTATTCCTCGTCACAGTGCCACATGGAAAGGTCAAGTGATGCTGTGTGCAAAGCACACAAAATGGGAAAACATGGACAGCGGCTCAAAGGTGAAAGGCAAAAGAGGCTTTTGCAGACTGTGACACACACAGGTAAGTCCTTCGGCTGCATTTTGGGAAACTACCTTTTTTTGACAAAATGGCAATTAAGTAGATTCTACCATTGACAGGATAAAGAGAAGAAAATATTGGAAAACTCACCACTAAATTTCCTATCACCATGACGAGCAGAAAGACAAGAAGGCACAATGGTTGTTCAGCGACCACCATGCAGTCCCACATGGTCTCAATCCATTCCCCACACAGAATTCGGAAAACGACGAGAAATGAGTGGAAAAAGTCCATCATGTGCCAGCGCAGCTCGCCATTTTTGGTTATTTTACGGCAGTTTTCCGCGTAGCTTCTCCCAAAAAGTTGCACCCCTACTATAGCGAAAATGAAAACGATGATTGCCAGGACGAGGGTCAGATTACTCAGTGCTCCCAGGGAGTTACCAATGATTTTAATTAGAGTGTTTAAAGTTGGCCAGGACTTTGCCAGTTTGAAGACCCTCAGCTGTGTAGAAACATAAAACATAGCGTTAGGCATTGGTAGAGATGACCCATCTTTGCATCATTCAAATCCTGCAAAAAGTATTTTACACATATTCTGGGCTGTTCCAGCAATGTAATATTTGTGGCACAGTGACACTAAGACATTAAAAAAAATATTTATAGGTTTGTTTGGGGTTTTTTTAATTATTATTTTTTTAACTAGGTAACAGTGCAAACATAGAACAAGTGCCTCATAAAGGGCCAGGCTAACACAAGTCCCTGGTAAGTGTTTGGCCACGCAGACAGGTATCCATACAATGCACTTGATGTAGACTATGGTGCTTAACTTACATATAGCATGAAGGACCAAATTTGAAAGACTGGCTTCTATATTACTATAAAAGGAGTCTATCTTTTGATAAAACAACGTGTATTGGTACATGATACAAATACTTTAATATCATTTCACGTCTATTTTCAAGCACTTTTTTTCTGTACCTATATTCTGACATTTTTTTTCCTAAGTTTCCTGTGCAAGTTTTTAATTTTTGATACCAGTTTTATAACATGTCTACTCTGGAATATTTTTTCCTCTGCCTGTTTCTTAGTATATTCAAAAGAAATATATACGCCATTAAACTCTGACTCTAACATCACAAGGACTTTAAGACTGTGTTTCTTATTCCTAGTGCTGAGAGGAGGAAAAAAATAATAAAAGATCATAATTTCCTGTATCCTAACCGCAGACAACAGAAGTATTCTCTATTATATTGACAACATAATGTTTTATACAACTGAGTAAGTGTGAGGCATTACCAGTCTAAAAGATCGTAAAACTGACAGGGTTCCTCCTTTTCTCCTTTCTTTCTTGCCTTTGTGTTTGGGTAAACTCAGTTCAATTAAACTCAATGTGACAATTACACTGTCAAAAATATTCCAGGGCTGCTGAAAATAATAATAGGGATCTAGAGCGATGATTTTTAAGATCATTTCTGCAGTGAATATTCCTGTAAAAACCTGTGACAAAGAAACAGTAGCATCAGCCTAAAAGTAGCCATGAATTTATCTTATCTTTCAATCTTGTTCTCACAAATAACATTCATGGACAGGTCAACAAAACCCATTTTTATGAACTTCTAATGCATTTTCAGTTAAAACGGGAGGATTGTTTTCTGCCTTTTCAGGAGTGTGTTAGAAGTACATCAATAAAATCTGGGAATTATCTATATTAGAAATTTAGAGTTTATAAATGCAGAGTTTGCTAATCTTTAATTATTACAGTTACTCCTTAGGTCTCAAGTGAAAACATCCATCAATCAATCCTCGGTATAAAATTTCACATAGCTGAGAATTTGCTTACCAAGTTGCCTATATTAAGCATCGATTTAAAACTATCTGTCATATTGTTGTGCTCCAGTGCCATGAACAGAGTGTTCATCACAATGCAAACAGTGATGGTGAGATCAATAAAAGGATCTTTTATGAAAGCAGCCACTTTTTTCTTGATTCTCAACCAAAGCGGACAGTCCCAAATTAGATACTTTAAAGCAAAATCATTCAGGCATGGCGGGCATCTCCGCTGGGATTCTTCAAGTTCTAAACGCAAAAGAAAACCGTGCTATAATTAAATAGTTCCCACTCAGCAGGATGGTGAAAAAACAACTTCAGGTGTTCAAGATACCAGAGAAGAAAAAGGAAACTTTGCAGCTTACATAGAGCCCCAAAGCTTCCCTACACTTTCTGCTATTCATGTAGTTCCTACGTGAAGTAATAAATATGAAGATAAAATTCAGAGAAAATTGGATTCAAAATTCAGTCATGTGAACTTACTTCCAAAGCCTTTGGATCAGGTTTTATTCATCTTACGCTTGTACTACAATCATCTGACTAAATACAGATGTTAACGACGCAGAGGACACACCGTGGACACTCACACTCTTGTAGGTCAGTATAGCAGCTAAGACACTTTTCACCTTATCCTTAGGTAGATGTCTAGGACACTGGCTGTATCACACCCAACATCTTTTTGTCTCCTTTGACTCTCAGGGGAGTCTAGAGAGTCAACGAGAGCCACAGGAGTTCTGATTGTAAACGAGGTAAATCCAAACGGCCACTTCTAATGGAAAGGCCATGCTTAGCATTTATCAGCTAATGCAAGTTGCCACACCTCTACATTTCTGTAAGTAAAACAAGGGATAGAAGCTGTTTTGGCTTTGTCATTTACATCTTCTTGGTCAAATATAAATCTCATAGTCTGCCTTCCTTCACCATCAATGTTAATGAGTCCTCCAAGTACTTTTGACCCTACTGAAGTCCTGTGCAAATTCATTGACAAACTGGAGCTTAGTAAAAACTAAATACAAGCACAGTAGGAATTATTAGCAATCTGGTTTTGAGGGACCCGATAATTTTTCAGAGATCCAATGAGCTGGATCTGACTCATGTCCTGTTTTCAGTTGGACATGTCCCTATTTCTTCCCACTGTTTGGTTTTCATTTCCTCTCCTGTAGGCTCAAGTCTCAGTTTCTACCCAACACCGCTTATTTCAGTGTGATCACTTTGACTCAACCCTACTCCAGGTCTAGCTTTTGTCTTCTGTTCTAGATCAAATGGCTTCTTCTTTATGTACACAGCGTGGATCCAGCAGAACTGGTGTTCAGGTCTCAGCAAAGACCCTTTCTGCTCCACTTTCTGATGCCTGTTCTCAGATTAACCCACAGCCGCTTAGAGCTACAAGTCCTGTGCCATGCCAGTTCACAGCTGAAAGTGTGCAACAAAAGCCAGATCTGCAGTGTAAGGCTCCACCAGACGTGTTTTAACTGTGATTCTCCCAAGAAAAATTTTTAAAAATTTAAGAAAAGGGACCTCCTTGCCACTAATGGTATCCCTCTGCTGTATCCCATACTTGCGGTCCAAGACCTGCTGATAGAGTTCCCCAACATGGACAAGACAAAACAAGATTTCCTCATCCTGAGCAACTTGGGCTGAAATTTTTCCATAAGATCTGCAACAAAACTATCAGTCATCAAAATAACTGTCAGTGATAAAACTCACCAAAAACTTTCATATGGAAAGGTAAGTTAAAGGAATAAAATAGTGAGGTTAAGTATTCAAAATCCAGGAATTGCAGCAACTGATTTTCCATGTATAATCTTACTGTTGGATTCCACAAGCCTCTGTCTCTGCCAGTGACATGTCACAAGCAGCAGAGTCGGGAGGAGAAAACAGTATCCCAATCTTGCACCTCAGATGCTAGAGAAACTCCTTCCACCTGCTCTCACTCCTATCTCCTTCTCTGTCTGTCCTGCAAAATGAGATCTTACAATAGGCGAAAGATGCTTTCCAGTACCTACTGCTGTGTGATAATGCTTTTTTTTTTAATAAAAAGAGTCAAATTAACAATTAAATTTCTAACTACACACCTACAGATCTCTGTTAACCTTTAAGAAACGTGTTGACATTTTGGTCTTTCATGCTGGCATTACCTTAGTATTGAAATAAGCATAACGAGGAACCACTTACCCTCCAAGACACTGGTAATTATGCTGACTGCACTTGCTGCCCTTTGTCTCTGAAGTGCCTCGTTAAAGTACTCCACTGACAGATGAGGAGCCAAATGCATCATGCTGCTCTCATCATTTACAGCTGGCTGCTTAGACAAGTAAACATGATTAGGGAGATACCACAGGAATAAAATGAAGTAGAATGTGATGATGGGTAGCTATGAAACTTAATAGGAACAGTGACACGCAGCCAAATAAATGTACCTTTTTACAAGATGTAATAGATGTTGTGAACGAAGGTCCTACTCTTCAGCAATAATGCTGCAGTAAATGCATCCTGCAAGCATGCAACAGCAACAGGGCAAGCACAAACCTTGGAAATAAGTGTATGAGAGGAAATAGGCCTAGGAAATATTCCAGAGACTAATGGAAAAGGAGAGAGGTGAGGGATAAACTGGTAGAAAAAGTCTCTATCTGCCTGAGGAACTTAACAGATAAAACTGCGTGATGCTAAAGGTGCTGTAAAGGAGAAGAAAGGAATTACAGATACTGCTCAAAATGATCTCCTTGGACAGGGCATGGGATAAAAAGACTCTCTGGTGACTTATCATTCCAGCACTAGGAAGCTTCAAAAGTATATTAGTGCAAGTAGAGCGCAGCAGAAAAACAGGGTTTATAACAGGAATGCTGAAGCAATGAACTCTAGTTTTCGGGAATTCATCAGAGTATTAAAAGCACTTTTTATGACAACTAACTCCATTCCACATTATTGTTTGCCATTTCACTGCAACTCTTAAAAAAACCTGCCACTTATGGAGAAACCGTAATATGAAGTATATACTTGAAATAATATCACTTACCAAATCACCCTTTCCTGGGTCTTCCATCACAGGTGGAAGCATAACTCCTTCAGAAGACACTGGATCTAGACTGTGTACCCTGCTGCTTCCTCCTCCTGCCACCACAATCACCCCGTTGCCGTCATCCACGTTATCCCACTTGCTGCTGTGCACGCAGTTCGGGGTAGCAGGGCGAGAGCCGTGGCTTATTTGACTTTGCACGCTGGAGCGTCTTCCCATCTGTGCCACCGACAGTGACCGACACTGGATTTCATGTCCCCCAGCACTGCGGGTCTCCTCATCACCAAAATCCGTTCTGGAATCAACTTCTAAAGCCGGTATCTGGAAATTGAACACGCTCCCATGGCTAAGCCTGCGCTTCGCCTTATTTGCCTTGGGACTGTACACCAGGCCAAGGAAAGACTAAAAGCCCAAGCAAAGAAATAAAGAGAGAAAGGTATAACATCACAGAGAATATTTTGGGAAGCCATAAACCTTTAGAGTTTCATAACATTTCCTATCAACCATACCAAGTCCAAAACTCCTATTTAAGGAGAATTTTGCTCAGATTTTAAAAGGTAGATAATAAAATCCTACCAGCTGTAGCAGCCGTTTTTGTGATAAGCTTTATATTTGTATTTTAAGTAAGATTTTTTTTAACAGAGAATGATGGCACTGAAGTTAAATTCTGATAGTCATTCATTTTTTCCCAATCCTTAGTGTTACAGAAAATGTATTTTAACTGTTATAACTTTTCTTCCATCCTTAGTTTATAGCATTTCCTTTTCAAATGAAATTTTACATATAGTTCTTCCTTATCCTGAAAGGTTGTTAAAATAAAGACTTAAGAGTGACCAGTGTTTGTAATAGGATTTGGTTTGTGCTTTCAAGCAATTTATTTTAGTATTAAAATTGGAAAAGCTGTAAGGATCTCAGATTCAGACGATAGATTACCAACTTGCGTTGATTGTCTGTGGACTGTGACTTGGGTAATTGTTCTTCTCCGTTATCTTCTATCCCCAAGGACTTATTTCTCTTTTTCCTGTTGCTTCTGTCTTTGATTTCTTTGGTAGATAGAGAAGAGGCTTCAAAGGAGCTAATTGACAGGATATCAATTCCTTTGATAGCCAATGACTGAAACAAAACAAAACCATGAATGATATTTTTGCTGAGTACTATGAGTATAAGCTGAAAGAAAGCACTTCTGTGCTCTATATTATTTCCTCTTAACAATTTGCATTTCACAAAACTCATTAAAAATCTTCCAATATGTGATAACACTAAAAGAAAGAGGAGAGAATTTCCCCAACATATGGAGCACTGAACGATTTGCTATTTGCAGTATGTTACACGATGGCATGTATTGGGCCTGCCAGGGGTGAAACAATCACATTATAGCTCCTATTCCTCTGTATGGCAGATTTGCATACAATAAAAATACTCAGTTTGAAAATAACGCTGTAGAGTATATCCTTTTCCCCAAATAAATGCTCAAACAGTGTTAAAATTCTGTATTTTCATTGAAGACTCTTGGGACTGTATTCAGACTGTGGCTGATTTTCCTTCCCGTACTGGATTTAGGACAATATTTTCAAAACACAGGAGTGTTTTCTTCCAGAAGCTTCTAAGCCATTTAAGTTACCAGGAGACTATTAATTCAGCTACAGTAGGTTTTGGTTCAGTTCTTAATGCAGTTGATCAATGGAATTACTGTATATTTCTCTGCTCAGTAGTCCACAATGATAAAACAGAAGAAAAAATGGAAAACAACTACATTTTCTTCTGGAAGCTCCTAGCTGATGGTCTTTACATTTTCCAGACTTTAAAATACTATTTTTCTTACAGTAACTGCAGCCTTTAATGCTTATCATCCACAACAAAATTTACTGTTTCACAGGAAAAATACACAGTTGAACAAGGAATTGCTCCTGTAGCTCTAGGAATCACTACTTTCAATAAGTTATCACTTGCTCCTGTTCCCATGAGTGACTACTATCTACAGCTGTATACAAGGAGTGATGCTTTTTCTCACATGACTGACAACAGAACACTGAGACTAACACTTCCAAGGCAATAATTTGTGTACCTCCTGCTCCTTCTGTAATAATTCCATGGTTTCCCGAAATTTCCTTTCCTTTGCCTCCGTTTCAGCAATGGTGGCCTTGTTCTGGTCTTCATATGCCATTGTTACTACAGCCAGAATCAAGTTGACTAGATAAAATGAGCCCAGGAAGATGACCAGCATGAAGAAGAGTATATACACCTTCCCAGACGCTCTGAGAGTCTGCAAACAACACACCCATGAGATAAAACTTACCATAAAAAAATACCAAATAGGCTTTCAATGTGCCTCTGAAATCTTTAGAAGCATATTTATGAAGCTTAAATGGAAATATATCTTCCTTAGCTCTTCTTTCCACTCTTTATCCCCTTTCCTGTACCATTGCCTATGAAGCACTGATCGTACACCCCATGAGGATGATGGAGAAGGCATTCTTGTATTTACGAAGGACAATACCGGATCCTTTTAACACTTTTTTTTTTTTTTTTGAGGTCCCTAAACCAGTACAGTAATAGGGCTATTTCTGGGAAGTGCTTCAGCATCCCTTTTCAAGGAGTCACAGCTTGATGGAACAGAGAAGGGAGGATCTGGGCTTGATGACTTGCAGCTATTGCTTTTATTTGAGGTTTCTTGTCCTCTCTACACATTTTCTGCTTCAGCTACTGCTCTCACTAGAAGGCTGGTTCTGAACTATATACAAAGCTGGTACCTGCTGATACAGACGCTCCCAGTAGTCCTGGGTCATCAAGCGGAACAAGGAAAGAAAAGCCCAGCCAAACGTATCAAAACTAGTGAAACCGTAATCAGGATTCGGCCCAATTTTCCAGCATATATAGTCTGGAGGACAGATCCTAGAAATAATAATAGAAAGTGGAGCTCTTTTAACTGCGAAGATTTCAAGAGAAACTTGAGCTTATGTGCGAGTTCTAATTATTATTCAGCTCTGTGTTTTCTTAGATTATAAGACAATTTTCTACTCCAGGTAGTGTTGACTGGAAAGTGAGATGGAAAACACAGCACCCACAACCCAGTAACAAAGACGACAGACTGGAGTAGATCACCAACCCAGGACAACTCCTTCGTCAACAATCCTCATCCCCCTGCAAAGCAGCCACATTTCCCTTCTTGCCCAAACCTGCCCTCCAAAACCCGTGTTTTTTTTTCCCAGTTTAACACTCATTAGCCTTTACAGAGAGGAGTGTGTCTGTGCTGTATCTGAGATCCTTCATGTTTTTTCAGTTCTCCCATATGTCTGTGGGGTAGAGAAAGACAGCACTCAAAGGAATTTATACCTGAATAAGTCAAATGCAGGTTCATGCTTCATTCTCTACAAGTATTACATTACTTGACTGTTTACTATATTTTGTTGTCTATGTTCCTATTTCTGCATTCAAGGAAAGCCTGGAATTTCTGCTTTTGTCTCATATGACTGAGTGAATACAGAAGCACTGAGGGAGAAAACTTCCAAAGACGGAATATTCTTAAGTGCACTTACCCACCACCAGAACCACATAGCAAAATATCTGAGGTCCCTTTTTTCTTAGCAAAGAATGCTATAAAAAAATAGGAAGAAAATTTTAAAACAAAGCACTTTTCAGCCTGAATCCTCTGTCCTTTAAGTAGTTGTAGTAGTGATAGGCAGAGACCTGTAAGTGTATAGGCACACACATAGACAGGTTTCCCATGCTCACAGTAACTACACCAGATTGCAAGATGTCTTGTCCTCATCTACAAATGTACATATGTGTTTGCACAAATTTCAGACTGAAGGCAGTCCTTAAAGCAGAATTTTTAAAAATACTCTCATTTTGGCCACATCTGTATAAAGGAAATCAAGAATCAGAGGGCACAAGCTCAAGCACAGTCCTGGGTTTGGTAATCATTAGCAAACATCATTTAGGGTAGCATAGACCAGTTCTGCTTCAAATAAAAAATAAAAACAGAATCCTATTTTGAGGAAGAAGAAAGAGTATTTGGCAGTGTGGATATACACCACGCCATGTCACTGCTCTGCTGAGCCAGACAGCAGGTCCTAACCCTGCGTAGCTGAAAAATATAGATTTGTCCACTAGGATGCTGGAGCTATGCCCTTTTTGACCTCTTCCCCTGTTTCTCTTGATGAGTTACTCTGATGCCTGACCTTGCAGCAGGCTGAAAGTAATAGCTTTAGTGCTAATAGCTAATTAGCTCCATTAAGATGTGGGTTTATTATCCCACAAGCAAAGGAGGTCTCCTGTCTTCCTGGTGCTTCTCAAACCTCAGCTGTGCTCATCAGGTAAGTCAGCATGACTCAGAGCCAGCAGGAATCTTTGGTATCTGCTGTACCATACCATGTAAATATACCATAAAGGAATGAGTCACTATCCTGGCTGCTTACCACCCAAATTTTTAAAGAAGATTCAGTGATTGCACATCATAACGACATGTAGTTCTCCATGTTGGAGATGGGAACTCACACAAAGTCAGGACTGTAAAAAAATATACAAAGTAACCCGTAAAAAATATACAAAAAATAATAGAAAACTGAGTTTACAGTGCTATAAGTCCTAAATCCTGTAGGAAAGCCATCTAGCTGTCATTAAACCTGTCTGGGCTCTCCTATTCGTTTGCAAATCACCCTGGACACAGGAAGTACAGCACAGGATGTGAGCAAGACAAAGCTTGTGAAGCAACATAGATTTTAAATTTCTTGAGCCCTACATTCTGTAGGCCATTGTCTTTATAAAGCTGCAATGTTCTGCATTAAAAATAAATAAATTAAAATTAAATGGTTTTGTTTCCTGTTTCTCCAGCACAGGAAGCTAGTATTTTTAGCCAGTTTGTCATGTCCATGGTCCCTTGTGTGCTACTCTAGTCACTGCCTGGTTTCTTCTGAAGTTGGCTTTCAATTATGATCTCTACAACATTCTATATATGTACATGACTTTGTTCTCACGTGTGAGTTTTTTGGTAGGTGTGAGAGTTTCTTGCAATAAGTTTTTCTCAAAAATCTTTCATATAAAGACTTTCTCCCCCTGGACTATAAAGTTATTAAAGAAATCCTGTCTGAACAAATCTTCCACGTGGAGTGTATACAAACCACAATCCTGTGTGGCTTTTTTAATGTATTTCAACATATCCCCTGGGAGAATGCTTTTCTCCATATGTAACTGCTGCTATGTCTGAACTTGCTGATGGAGTTTTTCTTCAGTGATAAAGCTTTCTTCATATTTCTGGCATAGACATTGTTTAGTTCGAGTGTATCTTTTCATGTATATTGAGGATTTTCCTTTAGCACTAGGCTTCTCCTTTCTTGTAAGAAATTCAAGAATTGCATCTTACAGTTGCTGTTCCCCTGAGAATGTTTTGGTGCATTTTCAGATATCTGCTCTATGCTTCCATCACCAGCCTCAGTCAAGGCTCATACATGAAAGATGTATATTGTATATATCTTATGTAAAACATAAAATAAGATATATATGATGTGAAGAAGAAAGTAACTGACTTTTAAACAGATTCCTCTGTCTAAAGCCAAAGAATAATTCACTGGGCAACAAAATGAAGATGTGCAGGCTGTTCAGCGCGTAGTAAAAGGTGAACTTTGGGGAATTACAGCAGAGAATGAGCTAATGTGTATTTCAGTTATTGTCATATCATTCTGAGAAACAGGGCTGGATGTTACTGGAAAATCTGGGAGTGCTGTTTCTTATAATGAAGGGAAGAGGTGCTTTCCTGGATGGTTTCAAGCTGCTCTGGTAATCTGAAGGCCATTATCAGGTAGTTACTTATCAAAATATCAATCATGAAAAAATCCGTATTATTTACAGTAATGGTTATACATGCATGCATAGATGTCTATACTACTATCTGAAAAAATAATTAAGGAGAAAAATTACCTGTATCATTGGCAAACAGTTCATAGGACTCCCATGTTTTGTTAAGGAAATCAGACGTTTTACCGAACGCTGTAGAGTTCCTGACACACTTTTGTCTTAGATTGCCCTTAAAAAGCTGGAGGCCTATGAGGGCAAAGACACTCAGGCAGAAAACAGTCAGGATCATCACATTGGCAAGTTTCTTAACAGACTGGATAAGTGCCCCTACAATAATCTTGAGTCCTAAGGAGACAAAGGAAAAATGGGATGAAAAACTGAGATTCATATATCATACTTGATTAGAGCTAAAACAATATAGAACAACCAAAGTACCAAAATTACTGGATACTATGTGGCAAAGATGTTTGCAATGCAAATATAGTTTGGATGAGAGAGTAATTAATATGAGAACAATATTTTTTTCCTGATATAATTGATCTTAAAGTTTCCAGATATTCATCTAATTGCTGTAAGATATTTAGGCAAGGATGAAGAACCAGAATTGGTCTACTTTTTCTTATCCAGAAAGAGTAATATGCATAATTCAAATGACATTTCCAACACTGATAATCTGTGAAGAATCTGGAAATACAGGAAACAATAATGCATATGATCAAAAAGGCTAGAAACAGAAGACACGGGAAACCTACTTGTTCTTAATTTGTATTTAGTCATGAGAAAAAAATCACTGACTTTATAACTAAGGGAAAAGTGAAAAATAAACTGTTTTCTCAGGGATGATGTAAGATCATTAATAATAAAGTCCATTCAGTCACCGGAGATGTTTCTGTAGAACTATAACACATAAACAAACAAGAACATTCTGTAAAACTGACATAGTAAGGTGTTAAAAAATCTTTAAAAGCCTAATGAAAATAAATACAAGATTTTTTTCTAACTCTTGATTTATTCTGGACTGAGACACTATTTGTGTCCACAAATTCAGCTGTGTCTGCAAACAACGAAAGATATGGAGGGGGCGGGGAAGGAGAAAAAAAAAAAAAAAAAGGCAAAAGCCAACATTTTGATTGGAATAAAGAATTGGTTACAAGCAGCAGAAAATATTCAGCAAATAGAGTTTCTTACCTGGGATTATTGAAATGGTTTTTAAAGCTCTCAGAACCCTGAAAGTCCGAAGGACCGACACACTTCCCAAGTTACTAAATGCTCCCACGTACCTGTAAAGTCAGGATGTGATGTCAAGTGATTGAATGGAGTAAACAGGGCAACTATTTTACAGTGGTCATTCTTAACTGTCTATCCTTCTGAGCATATTTTAAGTATTAATAATTTATGTATCAAGGATTTTTCTGAAGACTTATAAAATAGAAACCCATTTCTTGATTATTAAAGTTTCCCTATGAGGTAGCTCTTGGCTTGTGCATAGTTACTTTTGTGTCAGCATCTCGAAATACCATGTGTTTAAAATATAAACAAAGGTAACACTCAAAATCAGTCATTTCAGGCTGAAACACCAGCTGAACTGGTTTCCTTCTATCTGTCTCCCTTCTGTGACTGCATCTAACCAGTACAAAAGCTTTCTAATTACTGCAAACTGAAGCTCAAACTACAAATTTTTGGAGACGAAGAGCCCAAATCTCATCCGCTGTGCTGGTGCCTATACACATGGTTCTATCTCCAAACTTACACTTTCATTCACAGGATCAGGATGCCTGTATCTGACAGCCCAGCTATTCCTTTCCACTGATTGGAATCCATCCGCTCACGTACACTCACCACGGAGCGTATCTTGCTCTGCACAGCTCTATTCCCTTCTTCAAAGACTAATACATTGTTGTTATACAGTGAGCCATAAAACAAGGGGAAGAGTCAATGTCCTAGACAGTTTCAGATGCAATTAGGACCCACAGGTATTATTTTTTTTTGTACTGCAGACAGCCTTTTGCACCACAGCAACAAGAACTTCAAACACAGAGCGCGAGCGCAGGTAATCCGTATTTCATACGTTCCCACTTACGCCATAACGATAACACTGAAATCCAACCAGTTCCAGGGATCCCGAAGGAAAGTGAACTCGTTTAGACAGAATCCTCTTGCCAATATTTTTATTAATGATTCAAAAGTGTAAATGCCGGTGAAAGTAAATCTAAGGAAGGGAGGAAAGTGCCAAAGGAAAACAGCAATATTAGCAATTAACGGAAGAGGGTAAGAGACACAGTCAGACTATTTATTGTCTAGGCCAACAAACCAAGCCAATGCTGCAGAGAAGGAATGGAAAGGCTGCAGATGATTTCGTGTATCCTATCAGTGTCTGACTTATATGTACTTTGAGACAGTAGTTGACTTCAATCCGGACATGGCGATTAACTTGCACATCTGTGATATGGGGGTTTTTGGCATTCAACAATTTTTTTCAAGCTCTTTCATGTGAGTCCTCATAGTCTGAGAAACACGAGACTCCTAGCTACTTGCTAAAACGCAGATCAAAATTTGTACCTCCCTCCGGTTTCAAGTGGCCGAGGAACATGTGATATGCTGTGTGTCATTTCCTTTGGGCACGCAGCATCCATTTCTGTGCAGAATGTTTAAAACACTTAAGGAAACACAAGAGCACAGGATTTTGAATTTAAGATGGCAATTATTCTATTAACCAAAAATTATCAGTAAAAGCTCTTCTGGACTTATTGAGTGCACTTATCATTTCAACAAGAGAGATATCTCCCTACAGAATTCAAAAGGCATTCATTTGGTAGTCAGCAAATGCACTAAGAAATTCTATGGATGTAGTGCTTCCCTTTTCATCTGGAAATAAGTATTCTGAAATTATTATTGAAATGCATTTGAACAGTAGTCTTGATGCCAACAGCAGACACAACCCTTCTCTCTTCTATAATGCTCTCCTAGGTAGAGAAGTATCTCAGTATCTTCTGGAGATATGTGTGTTAATACCACACAATATTGTTCCTGCTTGCATGAGGATTTGCCATTCTCAGCAGTTTCAGTGGCATCTAACATGAGATAGTCACAAACAATTTGAGAGCTGTTTTTAAAACTAAATATTTTGGAATATTTTCCTTTTTGTTAAGTGTTAGAATTATCAGGGTTCATATTCTAACATTTTTATGCCAAATTGAAAAAGTGAGAGCTGAAATATTATTTAAAAAAACCAAAACCAAAACCAAAACCAACTATGGGATTATCCAGCTGAAGTGTGACTACAAAGGCATGGATTCATTGTGATTTAACATTGCAAGTGTTGGCAGCGCTGAAGATAAGAGCTTTACTTTCTCACAGCATCCTGCAGGCCAGGAGCTTCTGACAGAACATTTTATCAGAGCAAAACTCAGCATTCCAATATTATTAAAAAGAATTTTAAAAGACAGCAGCTCTTGATGTGCTTCATCAGCGTCAGAAACAATGAGAAATACGTCTGGATAAAGAGCAAATAATTACTGACTAACTTCAGAAAGTGGGACAACAAACTGGAGCAGTAGGACAGACACGAAGCTAGTTCAACAGAGGAACATAATCTACACTTACTCCTGTCCTATAACACTACACTTATTGTAGATATTGAATTTAAAGACAAAAATACTCACTCAAAGTAAAAAAAAATTACAAAGTCCTAACACAAGCAACTTTCCTTCTAAATCCTTCATAAACTATCTTGAGTGAAAGCTGGAAGACAAGTCTCAATAATTCAGTATAACTACGGAATTAAAAAACATACGTACCCACAGATACTTACTCAACATACTTGTTCCACGAAGGAGACGAAGACGACCTAGAGGACTCAGCCAGAGCCATGAATACACAATTAGTTATAATAGTGCACATGATAAACAAAGTGAATAATGTAAATCATGGGAGTGAAGGCAAAGAATATGACATTGATTCAGAAATGCAGGCAGATATTCTATCAGTCATAGAGGCATTGTCTGGTTTTGAGTTTAAAGCACATGTAAAAACAGCATGCACACGTATTTTCTGATTTTGAGTCGTATCAGATGACAACACTCTACTGTTGTTATTCATGCCATCTGGACTTCTCTATGGGCTAGAGATCTGCTGCTCTTAGCATTGCGAGCTTGGTAGAAGGATCCTCAACGACTCAAAGCGTGGGAGGAAGGATGCATTTTTAGTTTCAATTTATAGCATAAAAGTTAAAAACGTGCCCAAGGTCACACAGGTGAAGCCCAAACCTGACTCTAAATAGGCAGAGCTGCGCTCTTCTGATGGGCCAGTGTGAAGCTTGCCAGGGTACTTGCAGGTGTCTCAGGGCACACTAGATGCTCATGTTTAGCCAACTTGTGAGGCTGCCCAGCTGCTCTCTGGGACCTGCTGACTATAGGGTACGAACAGGAACTTGAGCATCTAGCCCTGCTGTAGACACCTGAGCTTCAGCACTTGTCCCTTGAGCTGAATGTCATGCCTATGTCATTTTGGCAATCCAGGAGGAAAATGTGCATGGGAAAGACATCAAGCCTTTCTATCATTCATCCTCTCTGTCCCCGTAAAAAATCTCCTGGCTTTAGCTCTAGGCATGATCAAACTGTCACAAACCCAGGAGATGGACCACTAGTGTTGAAATGGCAGTATCAGCCATCTTACTGCCCAAGGAAAGCCTCAGATGAGAGGCATCACTCCTCCAGAGATGTCTGTACACTGCTACAATGCCATCTTTGGACCTATTGCAGCTAACTGAGCATCACACAGCCAGGAGATGGCTGGAAACCTAAAATCCACACAGGGATACCACAGATTCTATACTGGGACTGATTCATAAAACTATAGAATCATAGAATGGTTTGGATTGGAAGGCACCTTAAAGATCATCATCTAGTTCCAATTCCCCTCCCATGGGCAGGGACACCTTCCACTATATGAGATTCTTCAAAGCCTCATCCAACCTGGCCTTGAATGCTTCCAGGAATGGAGCAGCCACAACTTCTCTGGGCAACGTGTTCCAGTGCCTCACCACTCTGAGAGGGAAGAATTTCTTTCTTATCTCTAATCAAAGTCTATCCTCTTTCAGTTTAAAGCCTTTGCCCCTTGTCCTATCACTACACGCCCTTGTAAAATGTCCCTCTCCAGCCTTCCTGTAGGCCCCCTTTAGGTACTGGAAGGCTGCTAGAAGGTCTCTCCAGAGCCTTCTCTTCTCCAGGCTGAACAATGCCAATTCTCTCAGCCTGTCTTCACAGGAGAGGTGCTCCAGCCCCAGGCAACAGTGTTATTGTTCTGGTCTCATTCCCCAGTGCCAAACTGGAGCAATAAACTAGCAGTTCCTGTTCTCTAAATTCGATGTATGAGGTGAGGTCTATATTACCTTTTTATTCCAAAGGAATTCCCTGCCACAGCATCCCTGAAAATTTTCACTTTCATATACAAAAGACATAGTTTTTTGATCTGATTCCTAAAGAAACTAAGTTTGCACAATTTTTCTTTCCATGTGTTTTCATATGTGTGCCTGTCTATCTCAGTCTTTTTTCCTTAAAATTGCTCAATGATTTATCAGCTTTGGCACATGAGTTGAATTTAATTCCTATAGTTTGTTTAAAGAGAAGGTGAGGAAGAGGATAGAGACCTTATTAGTCTTCTCACTGAGAAAGGCTTCAGCATGAGATACTTGCGTATGAGGCATCGGATGATAATTGATCATTCTTAAAACACAAATCTATAGAAAATCAGGCTTTAATACCTCTAGTAGACACACAGAACTATTTATTTCTAGGTAATACAAGAACAACCAAGACAATAATGATTTCAAAAGTAATTCATAATTAGAAGTCATCTGGAGTGAGGAAAAGATTAGATTCATTCAGTGGTCTAAAATATAAAAGCACAACATTATGCAGCTTTTCATAGAGCGAATGGAGTCAACAAAAGGATATGAATGTACTAAAATTTTAATTGCTGTTCTTCGGATTGGATGGAAAGGACTTAGGATCCATAAGGCACGTGTAGCAGTAAATCTGAAGATTGTTTTCTGTTTGTTTAGCACTATGAAAACCTTTTAAAAAAAAAAAGAAAAAAGAAAAAACAATCATGAAATAAAGTTTTCAAGAAGTTGAAGAGAGAACATATTTTTGTACTAGATCTGGTTGCATCAGAGATGAGAAAGACCTTGTTTTTAACTTTAGCATGTTTAAATGGGAAGGCTCTGTAGCACTTTGCTATCCTTTCATCATAAACTGATGAAAGAGTTAATACTCATTAACTGTCAAGCTGCAAAAATATCGTCAGCACAAACTTATTTTTTAACCCTTGGATCTTGCAAAGAGCTGTGCACAGAACTGATCTTGCTATGACTATTCTCAGAAAGCAAATCCGACCTCTTGTTGAGTCAAGATATGCAGAGGTGGAAGGAAGAATTGGAGACATTTTCATTATTAGCTGTTATTGGTAGTGATCTTCCAGCTGTTAAGACTATAGAAATTACTTCGAAGTATTAACCATTTCTCAAGCAATAAACTTAATTTCTGATTGCTTAGTTCCCACTTCTCTGTTCTTTATTGAAAATCATATTCTTCAATACTTCATTACTAGAATATGGAGCTTGAATAACTAGGTTTTAAGGATTCATCAGCAAACGTTTTAAAATAATTTTTATATTTAGTTGATCATTTATTGTACATGTAAGTGGAGCATAAGCATTGAGATAGAGAGGAACATGTTTCAAACCACAGAATTTAAGAAAATTTACAAAATTACTATCATTTCTTGTAGATCTGACTCAAAATCCTCTTTTCTTCCTTCATCCATTTTATTTTTTCTGCTTCTATTCCGATGCAAATGTTAATGAAGTTTGTATTATTTAATTCCTAGAATTCAAAATGAAGCTTTTTTTAAGAAGATTACAGCACGTCATTCAGCTGTGCCAACTGCCTGCATTATTATAACCTATGATGATAGTTTTTCCAAAGGGATGTAAGCAAAATTATTTGACAGATCATTCACATAATCACTTTCTAGTGACACAATCAAACAAATTAAAATCCAAGCATCTTGGTTGGCTCTAACCTTAAGATCTTTGTAGTATGGGTCGATATCTTCCAGTGGTTCCCCAATGAGATCTGGAGGAGGATTTCCATACAGAGCTGGTAACTTCTGGAAAGCTTTTAGGTCAAGTTGAGGACGTGATTTCTCCTCAGGTTTCTGGTCTATACTATTTCTTTGACAATTCTTCTTGGCAGCAATTCTCTTTTCAATAGCAGCCAAGGATTCGTAAGTGAACTTACGGAAGTTGTTGGTACCAGGAAATAAGAACTCAGCCATTTTTCATTCTTCTTTTCCTGTCACTGATTCTGTCCAAATAACAGAAACAAGTAGAAAGGATGTCAAGTAACTCCAAAACAAGTAAATTGTGAAAAATGAAGAACTAGTTGCCCATGCATGGCTCATAACATCAACTTTTTGAGCCATCAACTTCTAAAAACAACAACAAAAAAAATTATCAATACCTTTTCAAGTGAGATGTCTGTTTGTTGTTTTTCTTTAAATTACATGTATCTGATAGGATGTGGGCAGACATCTATACATTTAAGAGGGTATTTAGAGCACCTCGTGTAAGACATTATTCTGAATGCTCTTGAGCTGTTTATCAGAAAAACCTGAGGTGTTGGTTCAAACCAATATTTGGAAAGAGGACAGTAAAACCCATCAAACTGCAACAACATCAAATATGTGGAAACTGTGTCTGCAACAGAAGGACTAAGTATTAAATTCACTAGTGCAGATGTAAGTATTCAGGTGGATAACCCATCCTGGTGGTGTCTGTACAGGAATGATTAGTGTCCAAGTGTCAGATTTAACTCGTGACCCATACAGTCAGTACTGACTGACATGGTGGACAAAAATGCTTGATCTGACAAATATTAAGCATGAAGTTTATATTTTATGTCGACTTATCAGAACAACAAAAGTGAGATTATACTAGAAAAATACTTTGCATTATTTAATGGAGAATTTTGGTCTGGTATTGGATAGGATCCATTCTGCTAAATGCTACCTGAGTCCATAGTTTGGCAGAACAGTGAATCCAACCTTCTACCTTAACATTGTGAAAAGCTTCAAAGCAAGCCCATGAAGTACACATATATTGACAGTGAAAAAAATGAAAATGGTACACATAATACTATGATTCAGACCTGCACCCTTTGTGCTAAACTCACTGAAAAGCTCTATAAGGAGATTTCTCTAAAATATTTGCTTTGATTATGACCTCTAGGAAGAAACTGTTGATTCAGTCATGGAGCTATGGAGCCAGTGCAGTCCCACCTGCAGACTGAAATGATCCCATCTGGTCGAGGACTTTACCCAGGATGGTTCACTGCTGAGTCTGTGTGGAAGATCACATTAGAGGCACACAGCCAGGTCTTTCCATTAAGAAGCTGTCACCACCACTTCAATGTGTCCTTCAAAACTGACTCCATAACTAGCTGTCAGAGCTTATCTTGGAAAGTTTAAGCTGTCCTCGCTGGACGGCTGCCAGATGCCCTGCTCTTGCAGCTTTCCTTTCCAGGCACTACATGTGACATACCAGGTAAACACAAAGCCTGAATCAAAGGCTTTGTTTTACTGAAAATAAATAATTGTACTGCCTGAGTGCTCCCTGTATCCTCCCCTACCATGCAATGCCATTTCACTTCTCCCCAAATACATTGTGATTTCAGTTGTCTTCATATTACTGAACTGTAGGAAACCACTGCTGTGAGAACAACAGCTGGAGGCCAGTGACAAACTTACTGCAGTGAAATCTCTTAATTTTTACAGTCTGCCTGCCACTCCCCTTAAATAAGCACACAAAATTATAAATATGAAAGGTAACCCTTGCTTTCAGTACAAAATAGCAACATTTCTGGAAGAGAACTAGGACATTCAGGCAAGATGTTACACTTTTCAAGATCAAGCTAACAATCTGGAAGCTGTGCGTAGTAATATAGCAAAAATGAAAACTATAACATCCACTCCCAAGTTTTCAGGTCTCAGCTAGCCAAAGTGATATTTGTTTTGTTGATGCTCAGAGTAATTTAGACGTTGTGGTATCAGTAATGAGAGCTGTGAATGATGCATGAAGTGACACAATTTCTGTGCAATGCGCAGAGGGAATACAATAATTACTTTATTCTACTTTGTGCCAAATCATCCAAACATACCCATCCCTCCACAGAGCTCCTCCATAAAAGTCTACCAGATCTCAAAAGTTCACCATTAAAATTCCAGGTTTGTGGCAGATTTCTTTGTGATTTTTCTCTCCTCTCTTCCACAAAGCCATCTTTCAAATCCCAGAAAAGAGACTGTGATTGTCACGCAGTTCTCCCCAAAAACTATTAGAAGGCAGAGCAAAATCTAGGAAGACAAGATGTTGCTGGCTAAAGCCAAGGACGGGGAAATAGGAGGAAGCATGAGGGCATATAGAGTCTGCAAATCCTTGGCTGGAGCTGGAGACCAAGCAGGGGAATCTTTCCTGGTGGTTTTATAAATTGCTTCACAGGTGAACAAACATTAAGGGAAGGAAATCAAGTCTTGTGCTTGCTATCTCACATGTCAGCAGCAAAATTTCCATTGATAACAGTTGCAAGCCATGGAGTAGAAGACTAAACTGCACTTTGCTTTCATGGGCAGTTCTGAGCTACTCAGCCTAGTCTTAAATAAAATTTAATGATTATTAAAAATGGAGTAATCCAGAAAAGATGTTCCAATTCATTTAAGCATCTTTTAAAATATCTCCAGAATAATTTCTGCTACTCGTAGTGTCATGGGTTAGGCCGATCCGGCAACTAAACTCCACGCAGCTCTCCCACCCCAGTAAAATGGAGAGGAGAAAAATGTAATAGAAGAGCTGAGGGTCGAGACAGCAACAGAGGAGCACCCACCAACCACGGTCCCGGGCAAAAGAGGCTGTTTTCCTAAAGCAAAACTATTTATTAACAGCTACCTACAAAGAGAAAAGCAAACAAAAACGGTTACTTGAGAGGATAACAAGAAAACAAGGCCAGGTCTTAAAACCAACACCACTCCCCCCCTTTGCCTCTTCTTCCCAGCTCTACCTCCTCCCCCCAGTGGCGCAGGGGGGCAGGGAATGGGGGAGTGCAGGTCAGTTCATTCCAAGTTGTTACTGCTGCTTCCCTTAAAGGAGAAGGAGTCCTTACACCATTGTCCCTTGCTCCAGTGGATCCCCTACTCACAGCGAAAGCGTGAATCCTGCCCGCTAGAAGTCAAATCCTTACCCCATTGGATTTGCCCCAAGTGCGGGCTTTACCAGTCCTGGACCTTTAAGGAGCTGTAGCCACTCGCTCCGGCGTGGGCCATCACACAGACTTTAACTGCGCTCCGGCGTGGGGCGTCATATCGACCTCAGGCTCAGGCATCTCCTTTAACAAAGCACCTCCCCATCGGCGGGGGCCATCCCACGGACTCTAGATGCGCACCGTGCTCAGGCTCTGGCATCTCTTCTCGACGTGGATCCTCCACGGGCTGCGAGTGGGTCTCTGCTAGCTCCACCGAGGACCGGTTGCAAAGGGGGTGCTCGCAAAGGGGACTCAGCCGCGGCTCATATTGTTCCGTTCCATCTTCTCTGACCTGTGTGATCTGCGTGGCCGTTTCTCTCAGATCTCAGTCTTTTCTGGGTGAACTCGGCCCGGTGGGCGCCCCGGCAGCGGGGCTCTCCCCGAGTTCCCCAAGCGGCTCCGCCGCCGCCACCCTCGACCGGGCGGGCACCGGGAGCGGGGGCCGTGCCCCCCTCCCCTCTCCTCGCTCCTGGGCACCGGCACACCTTTCCGGTTCCTTTGTCCGACGTAAATAGGGCAATTCGCAGAGGCGTCGGTTGGCTCAAGCCCCGAGGGGGATGGGAGTCCGGTGTGATGGGCAGCTTCTGCCAACCGGACCTCCCCCCCGCTACAGACCATGACACGTAGTCTCAGGAAGGGTAGCATACAAAGTACTGCTGAGATGTATTTAGGTTTTTATAAGACCAGGTTTAGATTTAGCAATTTGACCAAAAGAAGTAAAAAGTGTTAATGCCAGAACATTTTTTCCCTTGCTGTCACAGAAGAAACAAAGTATCATTTTGACCTTTTCTCCAGACTTGAAATACCTACAAAATAGTGTGATGTTTAATATCTCTTTAAAATTTAAAGTTATCTTATCCTACGATTGACAGAAGAGCAGAGAATGTTGAATGAAGTCAACATGATCGAAGAATAATAAGAAGAAAATCAGGAAAAACATTTATAATTTGTTCTTTTAGCTGTCAAATGTATTTTCTATGAATATTTCTCGAATATCAAAATGTGTAACTAGATAGCTTTCTGAAGTTAGTCTGCTTTCTTCCAAATGTGTTTTGGTCTTTAGGAATGTTCATTGTGACAGACTGTCAAAGATATTTTCTCTCCTTTTCTTACTATCACAATCATCCCAATTCAATCCTCAGTTAATGAATAAAAGTTGTTCTGAGTTATTTGATTTCCTGGCTTCATAATCTATTATGGAAAGGAGTAAAAACATTTTGACAATTACTGTGATCAGCATGACCAAGGTAATTAGTATGATCAGAGTGGCCAGGATTACCTTATTACTTTTTTTTCTATAGCTTGCATGATTGCTACTCTTGTGTGTTGAAACTGTCCCTTTGATTTAAAAAAGCTTTCATAATTCACACAGAAATTCTCTCTTAAGTAACTGGAATAACACTTGTTTAAAGACTGTATGTGAAAAGCCTTGTCCTATTGGAACAACTGAAACTTTATTATTGTCTTCAGTATAGATGATTTTGCATCTTATCCAGCGATAATACCCAATGCCTGGAGGAGCAAATTTAGGGATTCTAGACTGATCTAGCTGTTGGTACCCTGATTAATTATTTCAGGAGCCAAGAACATCAATATGGAACTTGGAAAGCCATGCCAATGGCACCACCCATAGTTACTATGGTAGCCTTGGGCTGTGTTGCATCTTTCTGGGTCTGAATTTTCAGCAGATAAGATAAATTTTTCTAGAACTGAATAATGAAATATTTAATTAACAGCAGTTCAAACCTTATGTAGAACTGGTTTATTCTTTCCTCAAAAAATTTCTATATTTTATGAGGCAGATGATTTAATCAAACCAAATTGTCTTAATGATCTTTAAAACATGTATGAAAATAACTTTTCTATATCAACACATGTAATTCTTTCATCATAGAATAATTCAGGTTGGAAGGAAACTCAAGTCTCTAGTTTAACCTTCTGCTCAAAGATGGGTCAATCATGAGGTCAGGGCTTTATCCAGGCAAATCTCCAAGGACCAAGACTGCACAACCTCTTTGAGCAATCTGTTCTGATGCTTCACTGTCTTAATCCATTTGGATCCGTTGTCTCAATTTCTGCCCCTAGCCTCTTGCCTTCCCACCATACATCACTGTAATAATAAAAGAAACCAAGAAATAGAATATTGCATTAATTTGAAAGGTAAAAGGCAACACCTCCACAAACACCTCTGTATAAGGAAAATAAATACTATATCTACTTCAGACCATTTAGTCTACCTATTAACAGCAGCCTACAAGAAACATCTCACAAGCCTGGATAACACCATACAGTTTACTCCATTAAAATTGCCAAGAGAGACAATGGACAACTTATTTGCTCATTAGTTTCTCACCTTTAGAACATTATGTTTTACCTGAATTGAGCTGTGGCACTATCCTTTGAATATCCCGAGTTCAACCCCAAAATTTACCTTCCCTAGACAACCTGGTAAGAGCTCCAGTTTGTTGAGTCTCCTCTTGGAAGGCTCCTGGCATGAAAGGAGATGGCAACAGCTAATCTAGCTACCAAACACTCTCTTTACAATTGACAAAGCTGAGGACACCCAGTTGATGATAAGAAAACACATGAAGTGTTGAAAAATGCAACTGATTTTTTTCATTGCATATAAACAAAATTTAACATGAGATAAATTCCACTCTTTCAATCTGGAATTTACAGTTTATAAATCCCTGCACCAGGGAATGAAGGTAGTAAACAATGTAGAGATTCACAAAATTATTTACAAAGACCTGATAAAGGCTTTTAATGTCCATCCAGAAAGACCCTTTGAGTGGGATTGATCTCACCTCACTGCAGACATCTGAAAGTTAGACAGCTACATCTCCACTAGCTTTCCAACTGCCTACTGAGATATCTATTCACATTTCTTTCAGGATGAAATGAATCACATCTCGGGGTGCCAGCTGACTACAACTGAGGACCTGAGATGTCTCAAGTAAGATGAAGCAAATTCAAATCTTTGTCTCCATTAGGCCTACTCTTCTTGCTGCCTTGACTAACAGACAAATGCTAAACTTTCAAAGATTAGTAATTCTACAGCCAGTGGTAGAACTGGGTAAACATCATTAGTAACCAGCAGAGTGTGAATACATGAAAATTTAGGATTGCCTTATATGACATTGTTTCCTTAATGACTACTTACAGGACAAGCCTTCTTGGCAATTAGTGAAGTGCTAAGTCACATTTTCTTTTGCATGGTAAAGGTGGACTAATTATCAGCTACTTTGCTATCATAAATAATTTAAATCTGTGCAGAGATCACTTTTTGTAAGTGCTTGAGCAATCAATTGACAAGTTGTCAACTGGCCAGTTGCAAGCACCAAGGAGGTTAAGAAACTCTCTGGCAGCACAGTAATCTGAAAGAAAAGAGCTGAAAAAGCTTTTAATGACCCTAGATCAGTCTATTACCTAGGAGTTAGGATGATTTAGATATAATCAGCATAGTTATTACCATAAGCCCATGAACTTTAACTGGTAGTTTTGGTTTGCCTATGGAAACAGCTAAACTGTGGAGAAGAAAAGGCTCCGGGGTGATCTTATTGCAGCTTTCCAGTACTTAAAGGGGGCCTATAGGAAAGCTGGAGAGGGACTTTTTACAAGGGCGTGTAGTGACAGGACAAGGGGCAATGGATTTAAATTGAAAGAGGGGAGATTTAGATTGGATATAAGGAAGAAATTTTTCACTCAGAGAGTGGCGAGGTACTGGAACAGGTTGCCCAGAGAAGTTGTGGCTGCCTCATCCCTGGAAGTGTTCAAGGCCAGGTTGGATGAGGCTTTGGGCAACCTGGTGTAGTGGAGAGTGTCCCTGGCCATGGCAGGGGGGTTGGAACTAGATGATCTTTGAGGTCCCTTCCAACCCAAACCATTCTATGATTGTATGATTCTAACAACCTATTGGTCATCAAGAAGTGCAAAAGTGTTCAGAAGTGGCCAGAACAAGATTGTGAGCACCATCAGCAAAACCAACAATGACAGTGCAGTTTGAACTGAGTAGTCATCAACACGGGATTCCCTACCCATCCCTGTAACTAAGAGCAGTGGGGGTAAACAGAGGACAAAGAAAAACTGGTGATAAACTCCATGACTCAACAACAGGATTCAAGACTGTCTCTCCAACCTCTGAGGAACTCAGGGAGTGAAGCTGTGGTACGGGAAGGTCATGTAACTCATAAAATTGCATATATCTGAGATTAAAGCCTGTTGGTATCCAAGTCTGTTGACACTCCACACTGTGGTCTTACACGGTGACAATTGCATAGAAACCTGAGATAAAAATCTCCTTCCTATGCTGTTACCAAGAAGATTGACCAGTTGCTGAACACAGGCGACAGGACAATAAAGCCCAGGTGTGGAGTTTTAAAATACAAAGGGAAGAGACAGGTTAGGACTGAGCCCTCTCCTAACTTGAATAGTATGTGTGCTTAGAAACCCTGAGTGAAACAGAATATATCTTGATTTAGAAGTGCCGTACCAACAAATATCAGCTGGTCTGGAGGCTGACTTAAGAAGCATGGCCAGAAAGTGTGAGTTGCTCATTTTTCAGCCCTGCGAAGTGGCGAAGAGGAGGAGGAAAAGGAGGAGAAAGGGAAATTCATTCCTTTCACCAAGCTTGGCAGGCTGGGTCCTGTCAACGGGACAACAGTGAAAGGAAGGAGCATGTGCTGCAAGTTACATTTAGCAGCCAGGAGAGAGACAAGTTGTGATTTTTAACTGCATATTTTCTATAATACTGGACTGAATCATCTGCAGATTTTATGAATATTCAAGCTTTGTAGCAAATGGAGGGAATTTGAATTCTCTTCACTCATAAGAACTGAGAACTAATTTCTACTTCAAATTTGCAAGAGGCCAAGGACACCCATGTAAGAGTTGCTGCAATTGTATTCAGATCGCATTACTAAATGGTAACTTGGGTTTTTGCATTTGAGATTTAAGGCTCTAAAGACCAGACTGCCAACAGGTCAAATGTGGTTAATGTGATTAATGGTTCTATAAACTTTTAGCTTGGGTTAATATGACTTGATTACAACAGAAACTATAGAAACTCAGTGAAATACATGGATGAGATCTTGGACTGTTACCGTTAACAGAAAGTACTAAATGCACTGAAAGTATCACAGATTTGACATTTCTTAGTTCTGAAGATTGGTTTCACCTTGTCCATTTTGATACAGAAAGGTCTCTTAGCAGCAGGATATATGGTTCACAGAACAAAACTTTAGATACAACATCAGGGAAACATTTTTCCCCCAAATCATAACAAAAGTCAAATAGTCCATGAAATAAAATCTGAAAGAAACCACAAAACTGTTAATAAAATACAGTGAGAAAACTTCTAATATGTTTTTTTAGAAAAAAACTTTTCTCCAGCATATAGCCTAAATGGCAAGAACCTCCTGAGCAACTGTTTGTGTTAGGTCTCTGTACCACTTACCTCCACAGTTCATAGAATCATAGAATCATAGAATCGTTAGGGCTGGAAGGGACCTT
Organism: Tauraco erythrolophus; assembly: GCF_009769465.1. NCBI lineage: Eukaryota > Metazoa > Chordata > Aves > Musophagiformes > Musophagidae > Tauraco > Tauraco erythrolophus. Next base: position 6,105,001 of record NC_141471.1, on the reverse strand, counting down.
CAAAGGTCATCTAGTCCAACCCCCCTGCAAGGAACAGGGATATCTCCAACTAGATCAGGTTGCTCAGGGCCTTCATCATCCTTATCATCCTAATAAAACACTTTCCTATGATGTACAGCTCTATTCCACTTGAAATCACTTCTCTAGAGGTTTACCTGTTGTCTCTGTGGCGAACTGAACACACATTAACCACACCTAGCAGATAAAAGTTATTGCAGCTGCTTCAAATGCGAACTTGAAACGTTTAATCTCTTCTGCTTCATCAAAGCAAAGACCTGTTTCTATGAGTTTCAAAAGTTTTTCTTTTCTGTTGCAAATTCACCACCAAACCACAAAATTTGTATTCTCCTCGACTGCATCATTCATTAATTTACTTCCCCACCAATATTCACTTATTAATCTGCCCCACAGTTTATCTTGATAAAAGCATTCACCACAGTCCAGCACATTTCACAAATAAAACAGATTTAATTAGCCCTTTGTTTTTTAAAAAAATCAATTTAAAGTAAGATCCATTCTTCTTGAGTCTCAAAAAATAAGTGTTAGTCTGTACCAGAAAAATATTATTAAGCATAAACCTATGTAAGAGAGAGTAAGAAATTTAAAGCTAAAGCTTAAGGTTATTGACATTTTTCTGTCTTTACTTTGAACTAAAAATTATAAACAGAGAATCTGAACTTGTATATCAAATATACCTCCCCACTATTTTTATGCACAGAATAAAAACTTCTTTATATACCTATTCACTCCTCTATGTTTTATTTTTGACCCTAGTCAACTCATTTCAGCAAAATAACAAGTCAAAACCATAGGGCAAACTCCTGTGCAAACATATGGCATTGGAGGGAATAAATATTCACTCCTCCCCACTTTCGTTTTCTTTTACAGACCATTCACCTACAAAAAAAAAATTCTGCTCAGGTTCTTTAATGATTTTTTAGGAAAATAAAAGGTCACTGAATCCTACAGAAGACCCTACCACAAACCACCCTTTTTCTAAGACCAGAAAGTGCAGTAAACCACAGGACTTACATTATTTTCCATCCTCTCTAAGTGAAGATTTGAGGAGTCACTTCTTTCTATGCAAGAGAAACATACCTCAGCCAAGATATCTCCCAAGAAAGAGTTGGAAAAACCTCCTCACTGCCTTTATCATCTCTATTTCCCCTTTCAGCAATCCCTCACCACTCTGGCAATACTCTTCCTTCAGGGACTGTGCTATTTGTACACGGGGGGTGTTGAGGGAGGCGTCTATTTAGCCATCAAAGTAACTGATGTGATTATACAAGGTCTCACGGGAAAGACTGTAACCTCAGTAAGCAAAGCTGGGGAGGCTCCAAGCTGAGCATTTCTTTAAGATGTTGTTTCATCCCTGGATTTCTGAGTGTCTTTCACGGAAAATCAGGAGTGAAGCAGAGCAAAGCGGCTGGAAAACATGGGGGCAAATGTGTTTGTCAGCCTTCCAGTGAGAGCTGTCTGTACTAGAACAGGGGTTTTTATGAAAAGCATTGACCTTAATATTTTATTTGAATATTTCAGCTTCGGTTCTCTCCTTCAGCAAATTCAGAAAATGCATAATGCCAAATCAATAAATTATACTGAAAGATTATGATAGAAGCTGGACAGAAGGCAGGAAAACTGAAGACTGTTATCTCTGTATCTGTGTCTGCACACGTGTACACATATGTGTGTGTGCACATGCACATATATACAAATAAAATGCCAATGCGTATATATGATTCAGACTAACTGTATATGTATGATCGTATATACAATGAGTAAGTAAGGAACCTGGAGGAGTTTTCTCACTCCTGAAACATTCAAATCCTCTGTGGCTGAAGCCACTGTTGGATGAGACTTCATCTTTAAGCTATGTCTGCACTACTAGAAAAATAGGACAGGGATAATTCTCTGGCCCTGAAGATAAATGGCAAAGTAAACTTCTGTCCATAAAACTAAATTTTCTTATGCTTCAAAAACAGGGAGGGCAATCAGGAGTCCTCCTTTCCAAGGAGAGACTCATGCAATTTTAAAGGATCTCTGCCTCTCCTGCAGGAGAAACAAGATTTCTCTCACTGAGTGTACTCATTGCTCCACGTGGTTTGCTTAGGGATAGACTATGATGTCACTTAGGCTCACCAAATTACTCAGACTGCTGAACTTTCAAGGCAGAAGGAAGATGTCTTCTTTGCATTAAGCATTGGCTGCACAAGAAAAAATTCTAATCATCAGGCACTAAAGTTAAGGCCAATACATTTATTTCAGATTATACTTCACTTTCAGGATGTCTAATATTTCGCCTAGTTAAAATGGGATGAATCAAAGGAAGGAAAGCCAGTTGACCCCTGGATGGAATATGAGATGGTACTTCTGTAGCATGAGAATGCATTAAAAATGTGAGTACTATTTTGACCCAGAAGATCTGGGTGCCAGATCCTTCCCTATACTAAATACAATCAGGATCAATAAAATAATTTTTTACCCCATTTGTATTTTGTCCTTGGCAGCTTTGCTTGAAGTGGAAGAGAAACTTTCAAGGAATCTCGTAATATATTGAGACAAATACTATTTTATTTTCTGTTGAATTTGGGTTGGTTGCTATGGCATCCAGTCATTATTAGCCAGCTGGATTGAGTTGAATATAATGAACTACTAATTAAGTAATCAGCTCAAGGTACCGACCCTGCCTACAAGAGGCAGGCCATTTCCTCCTGGCTGTGGAAGGTGCAACAGTGTCCTTGGTGCTGCAGCCCAGGCTGGTGAGCAACAGGTTGCCAATCTCATTCTATCTTTAAAATTATGTTCTTTCAAAGTATGTAGGACTGATAAATGGGGGAAAGACATCATGATGGTACACCATGTCTCTAATTTTGATATGTTAGTGAAACATTGCTGTCTTTTGGCAAAGCTTTAGTTCATTAGGCTCCAAGTTTAATGAGAGTGTTACTGTAGGAAGTTAAACTATGTCTTGCATGCTTTGGACAGGGCACTTCACAGGAGGTTTAATTTCATGGGAAGAAACACACATGTAATGATTGAGAAGACTATTCACAAATGAAATTATTAAATATCGTGGCAAGTTAAAACAGATAAGAGATTTATTAATCTGGCTTCACAATTGTCACTACTATCATACTTTAAAATAACATTACTTACAAAAAGTAGCATGTTCAAATCAGTCATATGAATCTCAGACTTCATGACACAAATTCAATTATATTATCTCTTGTTCCCTGTAAGCTATCTGTCTGCTATAGGTCTTATATAGCTCTAAAACCATCTGACATTAGTTTTATGAAATTTCATCTGTTTGAAGCTTTGCTTAGGTTTCCATGAAGACGGGTAAAGTTCACCTCCTTTGTATAAACATTGGCACCTTTCATTCATATGGAAGGGACAGACAAAAAGTAAGGGTGACTTTAAAAGACATTTATGCCCTCCAAAGAAGCATACGGAGGCCCAATATGATTTCCACTGTCTGAAGGACGTTACAATCAATGTGATTTAAGCTTCTAAGCACCTTTAAGAATGCCACTATAAAGCATGTCTCACATCAGTGACGTAGATAGCTTTCACATACATCTTCAAAGCTAATTTACTTGGATTTCACCTGAAGTTATAAATGAAAAGCAGACTTGAAATTGCAGCTAGTCTTGGTTTCCTGCTTATTAGCTTTTCTCCTCTGCTTTGGGGAAAAGATAACCTGCCATTTCTCGACGCAAGAAGGAATTATTGTCATCGATGGGTGAAGAAAGCAGGAATGGCATCTCATGTTTATCTCGGACTTTCCCAGGTTCTCGTGCTAACCTTGAGATGGGTAAGTTACTTGTCAGCTCTGGCTCACACTGAATCAGAGATAAGTTTAGCTCTCAGTAGTTAGAAATACGCCAGGGTGTTTTCAAAGGGCACTTTCTTTTACAGGTTGCATTCAAGGTATATTCCTTGTGTGAACTGAGTTATCAAGAAACGTTGACCACTGTTGTGGCTTAACCTCAGCTGGCAACTGAGCTCCACACAGCCCCTCACTCACTCCCCCACAGTGGGATGGAGGAGAGAATCAGAAAAGTAAAAGTGAGAAGACTCGTGGGTTGAGATAAAAAAAAATTAATAGGTAAAGCAAAAGCTGCACACACAAGCAAAGCAAAACAAGGAATTCATTCCCTACTCCCCATGGGCAGGCAGTTGTTCAGCCATCTCCAGGAAAGCAGAGCTCCATCACACATGACAGTGACTTGGGAAGAAAAATGCCATCACTCCAAATGTCGCCCACTTTCTTCTTCTTCCCGCAGCTTTATACGCTGAGCATGATGTTATATGGTGTGGAATATCCCTTTGGTCATTTGGGGTCAGCTGTCCCAGCTGTGTCCTCTCCCAGCCTCCTTGCTGGTGGGGTGAGAAGCAGAAAAGGCCTTGGCTCTGTGTGAGCACTGCCCAGCAATAACAGAAACACCCCTGTGTTATCAACAGTTTCCAGCACAAATCTGAAACAGCCCCATACTAGCTACCATGGAGAAAATTAACTCTACCCCAGCCAAAACCAGCACAACTACTCATGGCAAAAAGGTAAGTAAATCAGTTCTAACATTCAACCAGTTCCACCCCAATGATTCCTTGCAAAAATGGGTGTCTTGTATCATCTGTGCTGTGAAGTGGCTTTGGGTCGGAACTCCCTGTGTAGCCTGCAAAAGGCAGCAAACACAGGAAAAATGGAGAAATGTTGAATTGCAGTAGCAGAACAAAGAGCACCTTGAGTTGAAGGTGAGACGACCAGCTGTCTAGGCTCCATTGACTGTGCTGATGAAATCTCCCCTGAGTACAAATAGGAATTTCGATGTGTTCTATCTCCTTTTAAATGCATGGGGAGGTAATAGAGATTCCCTGCTGGACAGGGAAGGGTGAGGCACCTTTGTGGTGACTTTACCTTCCCTGTCCAAAATTTGATCCTCATTTCTCCCGTTGTATGCCCAGCAAGGCTATTTGAGTCCCCGCTCCTCCACTAGAAGGAAAAATGAAGAACCTCCAACCTTAGCAAATTCAAGTCAGTAAGAGCAGCTGGAGGGAAATAAACCTCAAGCTAAAAGAGATTTGGAAAAGTATAAATGTAAATGCTCCTGTGACAAAATCTCAACCTTGCTAAAAGAAAAAGAGCCAAAAAACATCTGTTTGTAAAGAAAACATGGGGAAATAGTCTATAAAAAATCTAGGTGTTTAGAGGGAAAATGTATAGAGGTATTTTAAAAGCTGAGTAATATCTGCATTTGCAAATGACAGAAATGGCTTAATGCAAGTGGGCAAATATTTGATGTTAATGGATATTTGAACTTAATAAAAATTAATACTTAAAGACAAGTGAAATGTATTCATATGATGTATGTTTGCTATTAGAAAAGAAGAATATTCATTAAATATAAAGTAGTTCAATCTACTCTAAAGCTGAACAGTCAGTTTAAAGTGAGATTCAAATTGCCCTTCAGTTTTACTCTCCACAGTGTAGCGATAACTTTGGGGTAGTGAACACTTACTTAAAAATAGTACAAAATAATTTCATTTCTTAGTTCTTTTAAAAATAACCACCAATGTTTTTCTGTATGTTTCCTGACGATGCTGTAATTGGTTTGTGTGCACATACCTGTCCGTTATGATGAAATACGCTATTTCATATGGATTTAAGAATAATGAATGGATGGTAGATTGTGAAAAATTATATATCAGGTGCAGCAATCAGTCAGTACCTATCTAGGTTTTTACACAGATTCCATTGCTATAGTAACAAGGACACAATAGCAAATACAATAGCAGCTTTAAGTGGCAGAAAGCAGATGAGTTGCCACAAGTTCAACCATTTTTGCATGTATTTCTGGAATCTTACAATATCACCAGGTTTACTAAAGATTAATTTGTGCTCCTTTTTTGAGAAGTTAGGTGTGATTTGGAAATCTTAACTGTAAATTCTGTTCACTATCATCTTCCTTTAAGGAAACAGTTTGAGTTTTCATTTTGTAACCAATCCTTGTTTTTCATTTCATAAAGATGCATCGATCAGAACCGTTTCAGCTGCACAATGTGGGAGAAAGGAGATGAAAACCAAATAGAAAATGTTAATATCTAATGTGTAAAAATGACCTGAATTCTTCATTTGGAAAAGGAAAAACGTCAGTGTACCATTACCTTTTCTTCACTGTTGCTGACAATATTTCATGTCAAAATTCTTTGACAGATGTCAGATATTCGATGTAGCATTACATAACCATTCATTGAAAGACCCTACATGCTCTGAGCACCGTACCTATAACTAAAATAATAAATGATAGCTTTTTGATTGCAAGTACTGTGATTTCTAATGCCAATCAACAGAGACTGGAAAAAATCAGTTTTGCAACTTCGGTGTATGTACTATTTCAGTATAATCATTTCGGTTAATTTAGAATTTCTTAACCAATCCGGTTTTAAACGGATAAATTAGGGACTATATCACTCATCTTATGCTTTCTCTTTCCTAGAAAGAAATCACCCTGGTGAGATTTATAGAATAAAATTTCCATTTTTTTGGGTTGTGTGGTTGATTTTTTTCTGTCAATGAAATTATGGTGTGGAAACTAACCTCCAAAATGCGTAACTGTCAGCTCAGGAGCTATTGTTGTCTGTACAATGTTCCTGTGAATTCACAAAACTAGAACCTTTTAAGTGTTTTTTTTTTTTAATAATGTTTTTATAATACAACAGAGACTGAGCTTCTGGTCAAGAGGGGAAATCCTCATAAATTGCTGTTTATAGGATAAGTATTAACATATGTGGGATTTGCAGTCCAGTCTGAAACCAAGGAAATGATGCTGCAGAGAGCTTTTAGTGATTTATGAAGGCGTTTTACTGCACAGAGATTAGAATAGCTTTTATAATATATTATATTGCTGCTTTATTTTAAAAGAGGAGCTGAAGCCATTTTCTGATTCACATAATAGTGAAGTCTAAATGGTATAAAGTAGTTAATTGGTGTCTGTCAAAATAAAGACCTAGTATGAAGGAATCTCATTTCCTTTTATCAGAGAATGAAATTATATAAAAAAAAAATCATGGTGATGTAAAATTCAGACTCTTTTGAATGGATAATTGGTATTACAGAGTAACAGGAAATTGCTTTCTTTGTAAGTGTGTATTAAAATCATTCTGTTACATACAGTAATCTTCAGCTTTCTAAATGGTCCGATGCACACTTCAATCAGGAAAATTTGCTTATCTTCTGCTCAAATATGATTCTATGATTCTATGATTCAAATGGAAAAATATGGATTGCTCTTTTCTCTCTCCTCAGTGGTCTATCCAAATAATGCTAAGAGAATTTTGGTAGTGAAGTAAATCAAGTTAGAAAATTAATATTCCTAATACTGTTTCATCAAGCAGCATTAAGCATATCTAGAGATTTCCCTGGCTGTAGCAGACATTGGATATTTACTCTTCGGGAATTTTTTTTAATCCATTATATTTCTGGTTTTTATAAAGAAGTAAAACACAAAAGTCTGAGTATCTGATGTAAATCAGAGGCAACTTTAGTTAGCTGAAGATATGCCCTGCAATGAAGGTCCAGGCTGATAAGAACAAACTATAGCCTTCAGGAGCAGTCAATTTTAAGGACCTATACACAGAGTATGAGTGGACAAGCTATTTAATACGTAATAAGATGATTGACTAAAGCGTCTGCTTGGCAGAGGATGGTGATTTAGAGACTGTATTATTCATCAGATTGGAATAGCTGAAAAAAATTAGTGTCAAATACTGTTTAGAAAATGAGGTCTTCTTTTGTGTGCAAAATAGTTGAAAGATCTAAGCTGAGCAACCCCCAATAGCTCATTGTGCCAGCTCTGCACTTTGAACTACATCTTTTACCCATTCCACCTTATCTGGAAGAGAGAAGTCTGTCACCGCCTTCTATCTTCAACAGTTTTCTGCAGGAATTTCCACTTTTTCCGTTGTAATATTGATAATGTAATTCTGTGTTTATTACATGTTTCTGTGAATTCTTTCTTCACCTCTTACTTTGTCGTTTCCCATCTGATGATGACCTCACCGGCATTTGCAGTCTGGTAGAAGACAACTGAGCACACAGTATTTTTTTTTCTAATTTTTGCACATTTTCAGTTGATCTTTAAACTTCTTATGTAACAGGAAGAGTACGAGCAGAGACGAACTTCACTATCACAATGCTTTTCAACCTGGTATCTCAAAACAGTTGAAGAGCCCTAACCCTGCTGATTTGAATTGAGCATGTTCATCCCATGCCTAAGTCCTGTGATTGAGGGCCCAAAGAGCTGCTCTTTTGTATGGTCTACCAGTAAATCTAGGAACAGAAATTATTTGGGGAAGGAAGAGAAGTTTAATATACAAGGAGCTACATTAATCATAGGATAACTACATGGGCATTTGCAAACTGAGAAATTGTTGTGTTTTTTGAGCTGAAAAGTAATTCAATTTGATTATATTAAAAAATAATTAGTTACCTTTTTTAATATATGGGCATTATTTCTTTCATTAAATTATTTTTTAAAAGTTATGCTTATGTGGAAATTAAGATCTTTTAATATCAGGTATCAAGAACTTTCTTTAAAGAACAACAGGAAATTATTAATACAAATATACAGTGAAACCATTTGGTCATTTACTCAAAGGAATCTTCCTCCAGCTCTTTAATGGACTAATGCATGCTGAATCGTAATGGGGCTAATTTTTTTAACACCTACTTAAGGAGCAGATGCTGGGATGCCTGATTTTTTCCCTCTCTTGGGTCTAAAAAAGCAATATATTGCCTACATGAAAGCATCTGTGACACTTTGATAGATACAGTGAGCTGCAGCCAATGCATAATTGGATGATGCTAAGAGAAGTGTCTGAAATTGCCTCTCAGAAGACATGCTTTAAAAGTCCATCAAATTCAACGAACAGAATGCAGAAAAATCTAGGATTTGTTTCATCACTCATCTCAGCCTCATCTTTTAAAGCTAAAACTAGAGCTTTGAATTTGTGGAAATAAGAACGCGTGTTTGGAAGGTCAAAGGCGTCTTCTCCTTCTATTGAAATGTGTTATGTTCTAAGCATCTGCGCTTTCTCAGCCACAAGTATTTTTGCGTCAAAATAATACAAAGGCCAGAGGAAGCAATAATCTGAAATAACATCAATGTCTCACCTGTGATAGTCATCTAAATATTTCTTGCAACATGTGAGCTTCATTATCCCCAAAAGAAAAAATTCAAGCAATCTCTGTACTGCAGTTGGCACTTGTTGTAACATATCATAAATACACACGTTTCACATATAGATGAATAGATTCGAGGTTTTTTTTCCATGTAAATCAAATGTTCTGTAACTGAGGCCATACTTTTACATTGTATAAGCACTTTCATTCTTATTTACTTACAAGAATACAAACACATAAGTACCAGACATAAAACACACAGAGCACAAGATATTTAACATTGCATTAAAAAAAATTGTGGTCAGCAGCTCAATGACCAAGTGGAGACCAGTGACAAGTGTTGTTCTTCAGCTGTTGGTATTGGGGCTGGTGCTATTTAACATCTTTGTCAGCAACATGGACAGTGGGATTGAGTGCACCCTCAGCAAGTTTGCTGATGACACCAGGCTATGTCGTGTGGTCAACATGCTGGAGGGAAGAGATGCCATCCAGGGACCTTGAAAGGCTTCAGGGTTGGGCCCATGCAAACCTCACAAAGCTCAACAAGGCCAAGTGCAAGATCCTGCATGTGGGTCAGGGTTAGAGGTGGAGAATGGGTTGAGAGCAGCCCTGAGGAGAAGGACTTTGGGGTGTTGATTCATGAGAAGCTCAACATGAGCCGGCAATGTGCACTGGCAGCCCAGAAAGTGAATCGTATCCTGGGCTGCATCCAAAGAAACATGGCCAGCAGGTGGAGGGAGGTGATTCTGTCCCTCTACTCTGCTCTTGTGAGATCCCACCTGCATTCTGCTCTGGGGTCCCCAACACAAGAAGGACATGGAGCTGTTGGAGTGGGTCCAGAGGAGGGCCACAAAGATGATCCGAGGGCTGGGGCACCTCTCCTGTGAAGACAGGCTGAGAGAGTTGGGGCTGTTCAGCCTGGAGAAAAGAAGACTCCTGAGAGAAATTAAAGTCAAAAAGGAAAAAAGGTAGGAAGACAAAAGGTGAGAGAGAAAAGAAAGGAAGTGCTTGTATTTATCTACAAGTTTTATACAGCATCTTATTCAGTAACTGAAACTGAATTTAGTTTCTTTTTTCAGTGAGGGAGGTTGACATTTAACATAAAGAATCTTTTTCTTTCATCAGTTCATAGTGCCAGAAGTGGTGCATTGATTGGGGATTAATTTTTAAGGAAGCAAAATCTGATCTTTTTCACACAGAAAAAGGCTTTATAGCAACCATTATTTTGAAACATTAAAAACTTTTATTTGTGAGGTGTTTGGCCCATAAACACTCTTCGACTTAAAATCCAAGAAGCTAAAGGAATAGTGTTAATAGCTGGGTTTGATTACATCAAAAAATCTTAAAAGTATTTAGATTCACAGGAACATGCAAGCGTGCTTCCACTCTTCACCTACAACACTGGGAAACTGTAGGACTGTTTTTGTTTATTAACTGAGGTACGTATACCACGTGTCATCCAAATGCTAATTCTTTGGGAAGGGCAGACCTTCTTACAAGATTTCTGGGAATTTAATTCTCTTCCTGGAGTCTGAGGCCAGTCAGAGACTTTTCTCTCTACTGTGGTAAAGGATTTGGAAAGTCAACTTTGCATTTAGTAGGACTGACACCAGAAAAAGGACAGCAGCATTATAAACCCAGAAAATGTCTTTATGGTCTTCAACACATAGAAAGATGGAATAAGATGAAAACCTTACAAAAAGGTTGGAATGACATCTGGTTATGAAGAAAAGAGATTTACCTTCAGAAAGCCAGAAACTGTCTTGTGAGGAAATGGCTTATTATTCCACAGACATTTACAGTGATCCTCTTTGTTCAAATCTATGAAATACGGGCACTGCTTAACCGGATTTGAACCATTGCATTTTCCCATGAGAAATGGCTCGTTGGACAGTGTGCACTGTTATAACATGAGTGGGGCAATGATGTTCCACTTGGAAATTAAAGCCTCTGCCAATCAAGGTCACGGTTTTCTCCTTTACTACAGCTGGATGTAGTATTCAAATCCACTAATCAGCATCATCCAACCAGGAAATATGAAGACAGACTTCACTTTACTTCTTATATATTATTCATGGCATGCTATGAAATGTTATGAAGTTAATTTAATTGCACTGCAATTAAAATACCTGTTTCTGAATACATAGATAAACATACAAAATTTATTACCTTAAATGAAGATGGCTGTGGTTACTGTCTCTATAATCATTAAGATGAGCGAATAGGTTCTAAAATTGCAATCTTTTTCTTTTACCATTGCCACATCTTTAACAAATAGAAAAGTCTTTCTCTAAATGTTTGCTCATTTATATTCTTGACTCTTGATAATTGCAGAAAAAAGAACAGTCATGCCTTGTTGGCAGAGTCCAATACTCTCTGACCAGATCCTTTTAGATATTCCATGTGTGGAAGATGTGATGTTTAATATCAGATTTACTTATCTGAAGATATTTGATGTTGCATGGATCTTCTGATTTAGCACCATCATGATGCTGGGCATCTCCATCACTGGGAAGAAGCAGGTGGGTCGAAGCAGCTCAAGTCCATTGCTTTCATTGAAATTCTTTTGTTAGTTGTTCAGGTTTTATACTCTCTGTTGGGCTGAGCCATGTATGTGCTCCTGTCATGCTGTTCTCACTAACTCAAGGAGACATTCCCTTTTAATGAACTCAGGGAGAAACATTTACACCGCCAGCTGATCCACTCAACTGTTGAAATAGCCCATTGATCTACTTAACTGTTAATAGCTGGATATTTAAAACAAAGGCCACCCTTTCAGTCCCCTTAGCATAGAGATAAGTTGGCTTTCTTTGCAATAGCTTGTGGTCCATCACACCCCTAAGTTATTCCCTGAGCTTCTTGGGCACATCACTCTTGCGGGTCTCCTCTGAGCACTCTTCAATTGTAGCGCTTTATTGGGCAGTTATAGAAGAATAAAATACCTTTGCCCGGGACTGAAAATGGAGTAAATGGAGAAAATTGAATTGGGTGATATCAGTTCAAGAAGCAACAAGATTCTTCTTTTTGGAAGCCAGGTATATTCATGCATGTCACTGTGCACATAATGAAACAATGTAACATAACAAAACAAAATAAAACCAAGACAAATTTTAATTTTAAAAAACAGTTTCTATTTCATTTGAGATGGTATCGAGTTGAAGGAGAATAACAGTTTAAGCATTTTAAGCATTTATCGGTTTAAGCGTGTTTCAGGCTGAAACTCCAGGCTGTAAACTGATCAGAACATACTGTGTGCAAACATACTTTTAGATATAGTATTCTCAAATAAACACCAACTAGTCAGATAAGCAGCAGAATTAAGAAACCTCTAGTTTTTCCTATGACTTTGTATTTTGTTGGTGGATTCCCAGGTGTATAGGAAAGTGCTGCTTGCACTGACTTTATCCATGCTCGTACATTAATACTCTGTCTTTCCTATCTGGAGTTCTCGTGTGTTTGCCATCTGGATTATTGGCTGTTTGTTAAGGGATGAGCCCCCTGCTCAGGGGAAGGTAGGAGACCTTAACTGTTACTCATTATATTTCATGGTCTTGCAGACATTGCATATTCTGACTTTTTAACAGCTGGCAGGCACGTAATTTATGGGAGAAAGCTGAAGGTGAGCAGGGTGGATGTAACGGACGTAAGCACAAGTTTTATGCTGAACGGGATGTCAGAGAGCCTGAGAAATGAGTGATGGGCACTTACATACGTGTAGGGAGGAACTGAGTGCCACTCTCCAAAGATGCCATGGTGGGGTCTTGTCGCTGATATTTGGATTAAAACTTCCTGTTGTTTCACTGAAAAGGGGGATAAATTTTCTACAGATGCTGTTCAGAAGGGGAGGTGGGGAGGGGGGAAGCAGCAGCTGGAAATATTTTGGTGAATTTCTGTGCACATATTGAAGAATCTATCTTCTTACATGAACACAGATTTCTGGCTGCAACAGTTACAAGCTTCACTAGTAGTAGCAGTAAACAACACATCAAGTGAAGAACAAAAGGATGACTTCCTATTTGCCTCGTTACGGCTGTTATTACTCCAGCCATAGCCACACAAGAAATAGATAATTGAAGTAGTCCTATGAAATCTTTGCGGATAAATTCTGCAGAGAATGCTGAGACTGGTAGCATGGAAGGACCGCTATTAAAATACTATCATCTCCAGTTCTACTCTCTTAATTTCAAGAAGGGTATGAATTTATAAAAGAAAATTTACCTAAGAGTTGATCTTTGCAGTGACTACTTTGTCTTTGGGGACAAATTCTACCCAATGTTTTGGCAGCAAGGTAGAGTGGCTGTTATCTTAAGTCTAACCCACAAACCTCCAACCTTTGAATGCTCCTGTGTGAGTCCATATTCCCTGGAACCTGGAGAGAACAGGAAACTGCATTGTCCTCAATCTGCCCAGAACTCTAGCAGCTCTGCATTAAGGTAATGACTATAATCAAAACCAGCTTGGCCTGTCTTGCCTTAGCTCCATGGAACCATGAAGCAGAATACTGCAAGGGATTTGCCCAAACGGCTATATTTTCCTGAAGGGGTGCCAAAACATCTCTATTGCTCTTTCGAAAGTCTCTGTAGATCAATAAAACCACTTACTAAGTGATGCCTTCACATATTTTCTCTGTAGTTAGCAAAGAGCCTAAACTTGTGCCACCACATTCAGCTCTGAAAACACTCAGTATCTTTATCTAAATATATATAATGGATGCGGGTACTGAAGAAACTCCCAGAAAGAAATCTGATGTGATGTTGAAGAAGTTACAGACGACTAATCATTTGGTTCCCAGGGGCAGACAGATAAGAAACTTCTTCTTAATTTGCACTAATTTGTCACCCTCTCTTACAGGGAGACTAGAACTGCATACCCAAAATACTGATAGGTATAGACTCAGACTCTCAGATAATACAAATGGCTGTTGATTAATGTGAGTAAGTCCTGTTTAGCCATATTTAAGTTTGAAAAGTGGCTACTTCCATGGAATCAAAGAATAATTTAGATTGAATAAGAGCTCTGAAATTCAACTAACCCAACTCAAGGCAGATACACCTTCAAAGGCAGATACACCTTCAAAGGCAGATTCAAGTTTGCAGCTAGATTAGGCTGGTCAGTATCTTGTCCAGCCAAGTTCTGTATTTCTCCAAGGACAGAGATGCCACAACATCTCTTGGCAATTTGTTCCAAAGTTTATCCACCCTCACTGCAGATTTTTTTCCTAACATCTAATCAGAATTTCCCTTGTTGGAACTTGTGCCTGTTGACCCCTATCTGTATCACTGTGTACATCTGAGTTTGGCTCTCACTTCTCTACAACCACCCATTGGATAGTTGAAGTCAAAAGTGAGATTCATACTTTCACCTTTTCTTATTAAGACTGAACAAACCAATTTTTAAGCTTTTCCACATGTGTCATGTGTTCCAACATCCTGATGGTCCTCCACTGGACTTGCTCCAATATGTCTCTTGTTTTGAGGAGCCCAAAACGGGACAACACTCCAGTTGCATTAACTTGCAACAGACACGGAATTTGTTTCTTAATCATTTATGATTACCACTTGCTAGTAGAGCACTAGAAAGTTGTGGTTGAATTAGAAAAAACTGAGATAAACTGGGACAGTGTCTGCCTGTTTAAAGCAAAGCTTAGACTATTTTGTTGCCAGATTGAGGATGAAGTAGGAACTTTCCTTCTGTTCAAAGTATTAGAAATATTAGACATTTTGCCTTCCAGTGTAGATAGAATCATTTTTTCTGGGAAGTGCTTACGTATTTCTTATGAATATAAACCTCGAAAATACTGGTGGAGTCTTTTTTTATGATATAGTTTTCACTTCTGGAACTAAAATCTTCTATTCATTAGGTGGGCACGGAAAGCATAATGAATGTTCTTTTCAACCTTCCTAGATTTAGCAGGCAGTATGTGATTGCCAGTGATTCCTGAAGTGTGCAGGCAACATACCAGATAGTCCTTTCTCAAACAAAGTTCATCTCTTTTCCCCATCCATTTCCGTTCTCTTTTCCAGAACTACTATTCCCTGTTCAAGGTTTCTTTCGTACCAGCTGTTTCCAAACCATCAATCCGACCTTTTAGTTGTACTCATTTCTTGTTCTTCTAATCTCTAATTTCAGGCTATCCTCCTCTTTTTAGAAATTGATGACACTTAGGGACACCAAAGGGGAAGGATCATTAGGCTGTTATTTGGTTAGTCATCACAACCTGCAGCACTTTCTTACCTTTGTCTTGCATCTGTGATGAGACACTGTGATAAGTGAATTGGCTAATGGGATTGCTGATACACATTTTTAATTTCCTGTT
Source organism: Tauraco erythrolophus (assembly GCF_009769465.1). Lineage (NCBI taxonomy): Eukaryota > Metazoa > Chordata > Aves > Musophagiformes > Musophagidae > Tauraco > Tauraco erythrolophus. The sequence continues at coordinate 6,089,501 of NC_141471.1, read as the reverse complement.
ATGTTTCTGTATCATTTTTGGTGTTGACGAAATGCAAGCTGGGCAATGACCTTTTATAATGCTACTAAAAATATTAATAACTATGAATTTGTGAATTCAGCAACTGTTAAGCTATTAAAACTGAAAAGCGATATCCAAACCCAGGAATAACTGAAGAAACCATCTGATTCGTTCAAATATGAGAAGAATGGAGAAGGGAGAGATGGCAGAAAGTCAAATATTTCTTCCTTCCACACCATTATCTACATGGAAGGGCCAAGTTAGTTAACATGGATGCAAGTTTTGGCTTGCACAGGCAGTCTTTGCACGGGCTTCTACCAGACAGACCTCACTGATATTAAACAGTAAAAAAGAAGGAGGCTGGGAAACCACGGAAAAGGCTCGCTGGAGTGAGACCTGCCCAAAACGTGGTGATCCTACCTGCCAGGACAGCAATACACTTGCTGAATTAGGTCTCAGTAACTACAATATACCTCTTAAGCTCTCCAAGGTATCTCCAAGGCAACTCCAAGGTGGAGGGGACCAATAGCTGGATCAGCAGATACTCTGGGATAGGGTCTAGAGTGTTCGTACCGAAGGCAGTCCATGTTCTGAGGAGCAAAAGAAATGCTCTGCATGTACCAGGCCCATTTTATTGTTCATCTCTCTGAAGCAACTGGCAGAACCTCTCTTTGGCAGGTGAGAGAGAGACTTCAGAAAAAGAGCCTGTAAAGTCCATCGAAGCAAGTCTGAGTCAGACTTGCTATTAGCTGACAGTAGTTAACAAGAGTATTTAAAAACAATTCTTCCATCTTTGTAACTTTTTTCCTAAATATTGAACAATTTGTTCTACTCAGTTTCTGTTTAATATGATAGACCTCTTCTCCATCATTTCCACTAATAATCCTGACCTCTGCCTAAAGCTGCAACAGTCATTGAATGTGCTGTTCTTATGGGAACGTTCACTCTAAATAGGAGTTAGAAAAGTGCATTTTGGCATGTCTTCTTGCATAACATAAGTTGCAGGGATTTCTCAAGCTGAGACAGAATGTTTACCTCACTGATGGCTTTGGAAAGTGACATTGCAGAGGACACACTTGTCAAGCACAATAACCTTTGTTAGGTTCAGGGAAAAGATGCCATGATGAGAAGCCCTTTCTGGTAAATTTCGAACAATTTAACTAATACGAGGCCTCTTTGAGTCCTGAAGAAACACTATGGATAGTGCAAACATTGCAAGGTTAGCACTAACTGAAGAGTTCCAGAAAGGAAAAGAACAGTTTCCACAAAACCTTTATGAAGCTTGTTGTCAAGGATACAGGGCTATCGCAAAACTAGGAGAAAACTCTTACTTACCAGTGGTCCATTGCTAACTACTTCTACACAAGAAAGTGATAAATGGAAATGTAATGGAGTTCTGCACCACCACTAAGGAGGCAATGTTGCTATGTCTTATATAGCTGGCCCACAAGAATTCACAGTGTTTCCTAACCAGAGAGATTCAACATTCCTTTGTTTTTGCTGTTCTCTGATTCAAGTGTCAAATTTTATAAAACAGAAAGGAATATTCTTTCACTAAGTTCCAAGCACGCCTGACCACCTCTCATGAAGATCACATACGTCCAGGCAGTTCCAGTGAAACTCTACGTTGCCTCAGCAGCTGAATTGGCTTTGGGGCAATTCTAGCACGAAGAAGCTGCAACAGCTGGATATCACCACTCTCCTTTCAACCCTGCAATACTGTGCTAAGGCTACTTTAATGCTTAAGCGATACCAAAAAAATTGGTAGGACTTTTAAATTTTACTGTGGTGAATTCAAGTGCTTTTGTGCTTTTCTGAGGTAAAATAATCACAAAGAATGTGTTTATGCCAAGCATGATTCTGTCCAGAATTGCTACCCCGATGTGTTGGTTTTGGCTGGGGTAGTTAATTTTCTCCACGATGTATCCCTTGTTTTGCTTTGCTTGAGGGCACAGCTTTTGCTTTATCTATTAAACTTTTTTTATCTCAAGCCACAAGTTTTCTCACTTTTAGCTCTCCCCCATCCCACCGGGGAGGAGCGAGCGAGCAGCTGTGCGGGGCTTAGGTGCTGACGGGGTTAAACCACGGCTCCCTGAAATGGAAATAAAGTGTTCACCTTGGAAATATTGCCAATTCTGGACCAGGACACAGCACCTGCTGTTGAACTCAAACATTTTAAATAGTAAAGATAAGACTAATTATTTTTTAAATTGACATTTTATTACACATTATTAGTGTTCAAAATTCTTTCAGCCATTCATATGGCTTTCCCAGTACTTTTCCAGTATGCAAGAACAAAGCACTCTTACCTCTTTTCTAACAAACATCTCTTGCTACAGTGATATAGAGTTATGATTGAAACTACCCTCCTGGAAGATCCAAGCACAGAGGAGAATGTTTTTTTCTTTGTGGGAGGCAGTGCTTCACAACCATTAAGGTCTGCCAGTCTGTCACATGCAAAAACCAGACCAGTCGGTGAACAAACACCTACTGAGAACTGTGGCTAGCTTGAGAGCTCAGGAGAGAAAAAAAAAAAAAAAAAAAAAGTTATGACATTATTTTCTGGAGTTATTTACAATTAATTTACTACCTCCGCATTGACTGCCTATATTCTAAAACTTAGTAAACGGTGCCATCTACTGGTGTCTGATCGCCGAAGAAAAGCTGTCAGCTCCTTCCAGCTCACAGCAAACAGAATAAGTAGTTTCACCTCAAAACCATCACGATGCACCACAGGCACAAAAGCAATCCAAGCTGGACAGAGGTAGGTCTCAAGCAGACCCACCAAGACTCTCTGCATCCTGCTGCCCAGTGCTGCTGGCACGGAGTGCAAATTTCTGAGTTATCCCAAGAGGTCTGCAGACCCTCTTCGTCAGCTTTTTACTGAACACAAGCTGGTTCTGCAAGTAAAAAGCTCGTTCACATCGTACTGTATCTGAACTCTCCAACTCCCACAAATAGCTTAGATTTGACTATATCTGTCACATTTTAATAGTATTTAACATGGGAAATGACACTAAAAATTGAAAAATTACCTCATTACTCCTCCTATTCTTGGCCTGAAAATGCTAAAGCTTTTCTGATTCCCTGTAAAAAGTAAAACGTTTTCAGTTCTCTTGTGGTAACAGGTAGTTATTTCTGGAAAATGGTATTACTGTGGTTTTACCTCTCTAATAACGGATTATGTCTGGTAAGAAACTGAAACTGAAGATACCTCTTACAAAACAGACAAAAATGTGTTAAGCATCTGAACTTTTTATTGAAGAATCTAAAATAGTCCTATTTCATTGGTAGTTCTGAGGCCACCATGACACTTCATGTGACCAACCTAAACTGCAAAAAAACCAGTAAAAGTAATCTTAATACACATTGTTCTTACATGTTTTTTTTTTTTTTTCGGAACCAATGAAATCAATATTTCCACTAACTTTAATAAATATTGTCTTGTAAGATATACCATGAACTCTTTTTCAGATTACTAAGAAATACTTTCCATGACATTTGGATGAAGTATAATGATGAAATTTTATGTACAATAATTCTCAGGATTTTCTGGAAACAACACCTCTTGTATTTCATTCTTAGATTTTGCTATTATCATCATAATTTTCATACACCGAATGATACAAAGAACAAATTATATGCAACTTTCAATCACAGACACCTGAGGACAATAAGTTAAATCTATTTAGGTGCATGTGGAAAGACACCTCAAAAATTCTGAAGCATAAACAAATCCATTCAAAGGCATTATGAGGAATATGGGTCCAAACAACACAGAAATTAATGGCTGATTATACTCAAGTGTCTTGAGTGAATGCTTTTACAGAAAATGTAGTAATTATTTCATTTTGCCAAAATAACCAATTTTTCAAACTAGGCTTTATTTCTAAAGAGATACACGTTGTTCTACAGCCTTGTGTGCTTTTAAATCATACTAAAGTTACAATGGATCTTGTACAGATTTCTTCTGTAAACACAGAAATATGAAGCAATGAAAAAAATGGCAGCTGTAAAAATGAACTCATCTACTCTAGTAGCTGAGGAAAAATATTCCATGGTTTGATTTTCCTCTAATATTTATGACATAGTTGTTCAAATCTTAATTTTTTTTAAAGAGCATTTGTAAAATTGAACAATCACAATACTTAAGGGCTGCCATCATTATTCTAAATTTAGAGTATTATGTTCTGGGATCAAAATATTTTCTCCATCTGAAAATAACAAGAATTCGTTTAATCAAAAATGCTGCAACCTGTGGCAACCTTATGCGTCCACGTTATCGCTGTCTGTTTCAGCAATACCCTCATAAAATAACGGGAGAGATATGGAAGATGTAGTCTGTGATTTATCTAGCTTCCTACCAGTATTTTCATCAAGCTTTGATGCAATAAGCCTTTCCTTCTCATGTGTTTCTTCTTCAAAGACAGCACTGTTATAATGTTTACGATGGCACAAGAAAGATTTATTTTTAAAAGAGCGCTGCTTCAAATACTTCCTGAAGGCCCTTTGAATAATCAGAGCCGATACCTCCTCTTGTTTTCTTTTAAGGGTAGTAGTAATTGGCTTGCAAGAATCTTTAGATGGATTGGCAGCCATAAATTTTTCTTCCATGTGTAATTCAAGACCACCCAAATCCCCAGATTCTCCTAAGACCCTTTTAGTGAAAGCAAGCAAGATATCCAAGCAGTGGATCTTATCTCCACTAACTATAGGGAGGTCCATCGATATGAGCTGGATTTTATTAGGCTTTGGAATACGTAAGGGTTCTGCCAGAGCATCTGCAAAGTCTGAAAGAGCAGAATATTCAATAAACTGTGTTGCCTGAGGATCAAAAATTCCCCAGGTCTCATAAAACATATCAAAGTCATCCTCACAAAGAGGATGCGTGCTTTCTTCAGTGGCAACATTGAAGTTCTCTAAAATGACGGCTATGTACATATTTACAACGATGAGAAATGATATAATGACATAGCTTACAAAAAAAAATATACCAACCTCCCTATTTGTGCAATTTTTTCTCTGGCTATCTGTTAAATTTAAGTTGGGAGCACACGAATTAGATCCTTTTAATATAGGGACCAAAAGACTATCCCATCCAGCTGATGTTGTAATTTGGAAGAGACAGAGCATGCTACTACCAAAGGTTTGAAAGTTGAAAAGGTTATTAATCCCACCTTCCCAGCTAAGACAGGCAAAGTTTGTCATGCCCACAATGGCATAAATGAACATAACTAGAAAAAGCAAAAGGCCGATGTTGAACAGTGCAGGAAGAGACATCAGTAACGCAAAAAGAAGAGTTCGAATTCCTCTAGCTTTTCGAATTAATCTCAGGATTCGGCCAATTCGTGTCAAACGGAAAATTCTCAGAAGTGCAGGAGGGAACAAAGTTTTCAAGCCTTCGGAAAGTCCGATACCTTTGAAATGAAAAAGAAAATAAAATGTTGTCAAGTCATATCAGTGAAATTCCCATTTATGTCCATTTTGTTACATTCTGTGCTTCAGGTGTTGAAAGTATCCTTGATCATATTAGATCACTTTCAACAAAAACATCATCAATACTGCAATTGCTTACACAAGAGCTTAGGAAAAGAAAGACAAATTGTAATGCAAGGGGCCTACAAGAAAGCTGGAGAGGGACTTTTTACAAGGGCATGGAGTAATAGGAAAAAGAGCAATGGATTTAAACTGAAAGAGGGGAGATTTAGATTAGATATAAGGAAGAAATTCTTCCCTCTGAGAGTGCTGAGGCACTGGAACAGGTTGCCCAGAGAAGCTGTGGATGCCCCATCCCTAGAAGTGTTCAAGGCCAGGGTGGATGAGGCTTTGAGCAACCTGGTGTAGTGGAAGGTTTCCCTGCCCATGGCAGGGGGGTTGGAACTAGATGAGCTTTGAGGTCCCTTCCAACCCTAAACATTCTATGACTCTATGATTCTATAATACCTTTAAATATTAAAGAGATATCAAGACTATGTATAGTTTGGAAACTGCATTCTCCCAGACTTCTCTAATTCAGTGGATGAAATTACACATTGTTCAAGTACTTAAAAAATCCTTTAAAATCCATTCAGTTCCTGTGCTGGAAGCTATGAGGCTTGTCTCCTAGCAGCTGTCTGACTGCTCCTTCTTCTACAGGCTTAAGCCACATGCTAAATTTGAGACTTTCATTAATGCTTAGTACTTGAATGACATCAGAGCAGAGCAAGAAGAAAATAAATAAAAACTATATTTCAGTATTCATCCTCCATCAAACCTCATTCTACGATCCTACTATAAGAGTAATGAGTACCTCCAGTGATACAGTAGTAATGCAAATGACTGCAAGCAGAAGACTTAAGAAGTCAGCATTTTTCTGGGTTGCATGGGATAACAAATGGGTACCGTGCTTAGCGACGAAGTAGAGAACTCAAATCAGTTTTTCTTTCCCATCTTTTATTCTATGATATAACCTGAGTCTGAACAGGAAGCATTGACCAATTAAACTGTACAAGAAACTAAAGCTATATATGACCCTTTATAGAGGAAACAATAAGCATCTAGTCTTATTTGGAAGGCAAAACAAAACCAAGCCACTTTTAACAAGACTTTCCACAGTCACAAATAGTGGCCCAGATTTAGAACAGTGCTGGGCAATTACATTTTCCTGAGCTTTCTAAATCAGTCCTCAGGATCTGCCTTCTTAAAAGAAAGTCCTGGAAAAGGAAATAAATCTTTCCCATTTTTCATACAAATGCATATTTAACTTGAATGTACTTTTACTGTGAAAACAGCAGTTAATGTGATTAGATGTAAAACAAAAGCATAAAAAAATTAAGATAACTTAGAAAAGACGTTACTGCATTAAACTCCTATTCTGTTAATTACTCAATAAAGTTCACACTTAAAAAAAAATTTGAAAACTATCCATTTACCTTTTAGTACTCTGCAGAAATATAAGGGGAAAAAATTATCCTTTTAGAAGGAATCACCTAGCACATAGTTTGAAAAAGTAAAACGGATCTGGAATTTGTTCATCATATATATTTAAGTGGTTAACTCATACTGAAATTTAGCTTAGTATTGGTAAGACATATTACCTGATCTAATAACAATTGATACTTACTAATTAGGGAAAAGACCACAACCGCTAAATCAAACATGTTCCAGCCACTGGTGAAGAAGTAATGTCTTAGGGCCAGTATTTTTATGACACATTCCCCAGTAAATACCGCCACAAAAAAATAGTTTATTTTATTAAGAACACTCTTGGTGCTACTCTGGTCATTTTCTGCCATCATAACAACCATGTTTAGACAGATGAATGTCACGACGACGATGTCAAATGCTTTGTGTGATACTATATCAAACAGTAATCCTTGGAACATGTTCTGTGGAGAGAACGAGAGAACTGCTTAATGCTTCTTCTAAGACCCAGGTTACATTCAGATCTCAATCAGTAATTTGTGCTTAGAAAGAGCATTTAAGAGAAAATAAGTTTAACAATAAGCTACAGAAGCATTTTTAGGTTATTTCTTGAGACCTTCAAAGAAAACACTCATACTTGGCTAACTATTTTCTGGTATCAGGCAATCACATTTCATTAGAAAAAAAAATATACAGCAGGAAAACATTCAGAGTACATTGTGATTGCTGTTTTAATAGAAATACTTATTGAAGCAGACACTAGAGGATAAGCAATTCTAATTAAAATGTCATAAGCAAGAAAAATTCTGAATAGTTACTATGTGAAGCCAAGCCTGGAATCAAATTTAAGAAACTATAAGAAATAAAGCATAAGATTATTTAAAAGTAATTAACAGCCATGGGGCATTGTACTACTCACTATTCATTCTCACCTGCAATAATCCAATCTGGTTGCAGAAGCAATGTCATGCAACTTAAGTAACCAAGATCATGTTCTGAATAGCAAATACTTAATATGAACCTTTTTAAATAGGTTGCACATTTGAATAGGTGATAAACAGGCTGTAAATTTCCTTAAATTAATACTCACAAAGAACGACTGCATTAGATGGAATTAAGAAAAAGAGAGTAAAATGTAAATAATACATTAAATGAAGACGATAACAGGCTCTAACATGAAGTTTATTTCCAGATGCCTGGCTACTGAGCTTAGATATGGTCACCATCTTTATATCTTCCATCATATTTTACTTAAGACAATCTCACCAATGGTCTTGGGATGGGTTTTTGAGGTTTCTTGGATTCAAGTTTTTTTAGGGCATTATAGTACTTTTTCTGTTCCTCAGTCAAAAATAGATCTTTTCCACCTAAGTAAAGGGAAAGAATACTGTTGTTCAGCTGAAGTTTAAGCAGTCAGTTAAATAAACACCAGCAAGTTTATGTAAAAAAAAAGTAAATTAACAGCTGTTGTGAGTGGGATCTAAGAGACCAGCAAGATAAAATGTGTCTTCATAACTTCTCCTTTTTTGCTTTTTCTTTGAAGAGATGTACTGCAAAAAGGTGATGAGGGTTTGATCATGAAAGTCCAGTCTAGTCAGTGTTCTGAGTCAGTTTCCTCAAATGTGAGAGACTTTCTGAAGTTTTACAAATCTGTTTCATGTTTTTAAAATAAGACTCACCAACAAGTAAAATATTTTCGATTTATATTTTTGAGAAAGGTAGGAACAAAGTATATTGCTGGGCTAGTAAGTAAACGGAAGGCTATGAATAAATATTTTGGGACCAAGTTCTATGGGGGATTCCCGATAATGAATTTCTGGTACTCATCTCATTACCATCTATGCCACCTGTATTCCTGAGCAATCACTTTGAACTGAGTGTTCAGGAGAAGCTGCTCATCATAAAAGCACTGAATCATTAGCATTTTGTAAAACAAACATGTAACTGTTCAGTAGGGCACCTGCACTTTGAATCACTCTGGCAAGATCTTCGAAAATTCAATTTCACTTCACGGTGCTGAATTTCAGTGAAAGTATCAAAGCAGCAGCAAAGAAATAAAAAAGAAAAAAACACCCACTTACAGCATATACTGAGAAAGGAAAAAATTGTTACATCCACATGGACTTGTAGTAAGTGCTCAGGCTCATAGTTAACCAGCATTGTATCCGTCTGTTGGGATTATTATAACTGGGAATTTGTTATAAAAGGAAATCATTAGAGTGAAGTTCTGTTGTTCCTCAACCCCCATATATCCTTTCTCTGTTCAAATGCAGAGAGCAGAAGAATATCTCGTGGGCCTTATTGCCATCCATCTCTACCAAGGGCAGTAATTCTCTGACACTTATAAGTGTATAAGTCAGTCTATGGAAATAATAAATGGATCCTGTACAGATTCTGTCTTCCAAACGTGAACTTTGAGATTGTAAACATCCTGTTGGGGTCTGGTTTTGTGGTATGTTTTTAATGAGCAAGATGATTATTTGTTTTAGGACTTCCAAGTGGGTTAATTGACTCAATTTCTCTTGATATTCTGGATATTTTAAACCCCTAAATGAATCAGGGAAAGCACTCAACAAATAAGCTTGGCACAAAGAAGCTGAAGTACCAGGGAAGGCTGACTGTTGCTTTTCTTCGGTTGTTGCATTTTCCATTCTAAGATTTTGCCTTCCATTCCTCACTGGATAAAAAGAACAGGGGATCTAACAACTACGAAGAGAAAAGTGGAAGCAGTCAGGGCTTTCTGGGCTTTAAGAAGACTTTAAATTTCTAGATGGTCTCTTCCTGGGGCCACGGCTTGGATTTTAATACACAGATTTTTAAAAATCCCAGTAAATTAATCTGTAGAGTCACTTTATCGACAACAGGATTTTTCAAATGTAGCTACTGCTAGAAAAAGTTCTGATTAACAAGATCTTTTCAAGTTTTTTTTACCAGCAAAGCAGTGGTTACTTCTCCCATGAGCAGTAGTGTTTCTTGATTATCCTTATCACATTTGTTAGGTGTTCACTCTTAGCAAAAAGGGTTATTCTGTTCTCAAAAGTAAATCTTCAAAAGCAGAAGAAAATAATTCCACTCTCCCGTAGCAAAGTCTATATAACTTTTCTTGGATTCTCTTTTCTAAAACTGCCCACTCCTTCCTCCTTGTCCTCCTCTTTAGACCAAATTACAGACTTAGTATGAATATAGAATTTACAGGAAAATTACTAATAGTTTTGAGGAAAAGGGGACTCCTGTTTTCAAAACTTGGTACCTAAATATTATTTTAAATTTTTCCAGTCAAATAGTTATCTGAAAATAGTAGATATTTAGATGTCAAACTAGCATTCACTTAATCAAATCGGGGTTACAAGAGACCCTGAATTAGCTCATGTAATACTTATCTTTTTCCTTTGTTGGTTAAAATTGCTGATAACCACTCCAATGAAAAGGTTCAGCATGAAGAAAGATCCAAAAATAATGAAAATTACAAAATACATATACATGGCTAAGAACGCTTCAAACTTTGGCTGTTGATCTCTCTGTTGAAAAAATAAAAACAGAAAAATAATATCGGTAAAATCGGATAATTACAGCTTTATCTTTCCAATTTATAATAAAAAAATCTTTTTATTGTCAGGAGTGATGAATTATTTCTACACATTTGAACCTTTATTTAGATCTCGAGCAAATACTCAAGTAATAAACAGAAGTGATACTGCGAATGCCTAGATTAGAAAAACAGCTCCGACTAAAAATAATGGTGAATTGTCATCCCCTTGAACGCCATCCCAAACAAGAAGCACTTTTAAAAAGCCAGCTCTCCATGATCGGCCCTACAAGGAATGAATTTTCTAATTAGCAGCTATTTCACTACATTCAAGAGTACAGCACTTGAACGAGTCAAGAAACTGCAAGTTACATTAAACACAGAAAAGTTGAAACACATTGTACTAGTGAGAGAGTGAGAAACAACACCTGGAAATGGGGAAGAAATACTAAGGATGTCAAATATAGGGAAGAAAATCTCCAGAAATAACTGCTAAAGATGCATGCCACTTTAATGCTACTGCACACACTCAAGAAAAAAGGAAATTTGCTTCAGAGGCACAGTCCCTCCAAGATCTTCTGAACTCTGTTCCCAAAACAGACTTGTCCAAAACTTGCAACATCTTGCCCTCTGCATTCTTGATGCAGTAAGTTTTTGTGCAGTGTCACTCTATTTTGACTGGGTTTTTTTGTGTCTAAGTTCCAGATACTTAGTATTCCAAGCATTATTGTCTCACTGCATAGCTCGAAGCATTCATCCACTTGTTTTTCTGACTTAATATTGCAAACAAAGTTGAAAAATTAATTGTATAGATTGTATAGATAGAAAAGGAAAGAAGGAAAGGGAAAAGAACTAAAATTCCATTTTAGTGACATACCCCACGTGAATCCACTGCTGCATACATGATTTCCATCCAACCTTTAAAAGTTGCCTGAAAAACACACATTCTTAAGGTTATTATCACTAAAATAAAAATAAATAAATAAATAAATAAGGTATTGCTAATACAAATGTGTTAAGAGTTATGGAAAAATGAGTAGTGTGCGATAAAAAATGTGCACCACTTCCAAAGATCTGCTTGGAAGCATGATTCACCAGAGTTTGGTAAAGAGGAAAAAAAAAAAAAATTATTTCCTGAAAACAAAAAAAGTTGTCACGAATCCTGTGAAATGTGTTTCAGTGTTAACTCTTGTGAAACTGAAATTTTTGTCAATTCCCTACTTTTTCAAAAAGTAATAAAAGTTTCAGCTTAACTAGTGAATATATCCTAAAAGGATAAAAACAATTTTTCTAAGACAACAGCAGATGATTCCTTCCTGCAATTTTTAGCAACTCTGCAGATCATAGAACACTCTGGAGGACACAGGGCAAAGGAATTCATCTAGAAAAGATACAGGGATAACAGCCACTTTTTAAAATGCTTTTCTCTCCTTTGTTGTGCTATTAGGGAGATCGATACATCAGCATCCCAATACTTCGTGACTTATATAATAAAAGAAAATATTGAAATAGACATAAACTGCAATGTGCTGCTTCTTTCTCATCCACTGAACTAAATTTTATGAAAGAAAAAGAGAATAACTTTAAATCTTGCAACATGCAGACTATTTCAGGCTTAGTGCGTTAATCAAAATTAAAACGAAATTGAAAAGCCACGAAACGCAATGCTTGATTTTAACACAAGGTTTCTGATGCTAAAGTGTTCTTCAGGAGGAACTGAGCAGCTTGTAGATAAGAAAAATATTTATGGAAGCTAAAAAAGTCCCAATTTCAGGGAGATAAATAGAAGCATAGTGGTGTCGCATGGTTGGGCTACTCAACATATATCCTTGAAGAAAACAAAACCGAAAATGTTTTTAGAGAACTTACCACTTGCAGAAGAGCCAAGTATCCCATCCCAACATTATCAAAGTTTACATCACTATTTGTCCATGTTCCATTATAGACAATACAACTACTTTTGTTCTCAATGTCTTCGGTATCTCCTTTCTCAAGTGTGCATTTCCAAAATTTTTTTCCAACTAATTTTACTCCTGCAATGTTAAATAGGAGCCAGAAGACAATACAGACGAGCAAAACGTTCACGATTGAGGGGATAGCTCCCAAGAGTGCATTCACAACAACCTTAAATAAACAAAATGAATGAAAAGAATGAATTATTCACATTCAATAGAACACTTTCCCAGAACAATACTTATTTTCCTTCTGTATCTATTGAATATTCTCACCCATATAAAAACTAGTAGATGACAAATTTAAAGCCAGCCTTCAATCCAACTTCAAGCTTGTTTTAACATGTAATGCTACAGTATCTATCTTGCCTTTTTGAGGAAGAGAAACAATTGGCAACCAGAATTATCCTTGGGTAAAAGAAATACATAAAACAAGATTATGAGCCTGTAGTAGCCCCAGGATCTAAAAATCAGGTATAGGGAAATGGGTTGTAGGATCTGCATTTACTACTTATTTTATTTGTATTCATAAATTTCCGTGAAAGTGTTAGGCATTATTTCAAAATAAGAACAATAAGGTGTAAGTAGGCAATCTGAACCATCCTAATGCCATCAAGACCCAAAACAGAGATTCAAGTTGTAATTTTCACAAAAACTTCAAAGGCAGCTATTACAAAATACACACCCCCCACCCCGATATCCTCACCTTTATCCCTTCAAATCTTGACAAAGCTCGTAGAGGCCTCAATGCTCTAAGAGTTCTGAGCGACTTCAGGGCACTCCCAGAGGAACAAGGTGATGTGTCTTTGGAAACAGTAGTTAATCCCCAGGAAACGAATGACAGCTGTGTTCATTGAATTGAAACTGAGATTATTAAATGGTACACAAAAAATCATTTTATTTGTGTCAGTAGACAATCAGAGGCTAAATGTTACAATATCTTTGACCAGTAAGTCAAATGCATAAAATACACATTCAAAGTTATAATATAATTTTACTTCACTCTTTCCTAATATTTTTCAAATAATGGAATTCTTTCATTCTAATTTGAAACACTTGTTTTTTCTTTTTTTTTTTTCAAAAACAGTTCATATAATATTTTAGAATGCTAATATAACAACCAAATTGGTAACTAAGGTAATTTCATACACTATAAGACGAGAGAGGATTATTCAAACAAATAATTCCCATTTTCTGCATAGTTATTCTCAGAGGTGTATACAGTAATTCCTTATCATATCTTAAGATGGTGATGTGCAAATAAAAAATATTTTTAAAAAGGTATCCATTCTTCATTCTAAATTTTCGTAAGAGAGAAAACGAACAGAAAACATTAGAAATAATTACAGATTTTTTAGAAATTTTTTAGATTAAGAAATATTTACAGATTTACTTTTTTTTACAGATTTTTTTTTTTTTTACGAACAGAAAACATTGAATGATTACAGATTTTTTCACTGTTCATGTTTTGTCTGTTCCTTCCTATTTGAATTTGTTGTCTCATTGTCTAGTCATTGGGTATTTTCATGCTTTTGCTCTGGTTTGGACATCACTGCTATTAATATTACAGAACTGTAATTGCTAAAGTCATGCTATATGACAAAGATGATCAGAGGGCTGGAGCACCTCTGCTATGAAGACAGGCTGCGAGAGTTGGGGCTGTTCAGCCTGGAGAAGAGAAGGCTCCAGGGTGATCTTATTGCAGCCTTCCAGTACCTAAAGGGGGCCTACAGGAAAGCTGGAGAGGGACTTTTTACAAGGGCGTGTAGTGATAGGACAAGGGGCAATGGATTTAAACTGAAAGAGGGGAGATTTAGGTTGGATATAAGAAACAAATTTTTCACTCTGAGAGTGGTGAGGCACTGGAACAGATTGCCCAGAGAAGTTGTGGATGCCCCATCCCTGGCAGTGTTCAAGGCCAGGCAGGAAGAGGCTTTGGGCAACCTGGTGTAGTGGAGGGTTTCCCTGCCCATGGCAGGGGGGTTGGAACTAGATGATCTTTAAGGTCCCTTCCAACCCTAACCATTCTATGATTCTATGATTCTATGATTCTTTGTAAATCGTCATAATATTAGATTTTCCTGTTGAAATTTCCTATTACTTCATAACTTTCAATGCTGACTATTCAGAAGCTATCAAATAGCTACTTTGATGTTACTGCAAGTCAGCTGTTTAGATGTCCTTATTTTAAAATATTTAACTTCAGTATCTTCCCAGTGCACCGTTGACATGCAAAAATATTTCATTATTATATGGCAAGATTCTATTATTTAACTTTTTCTGAATTCAGAATAAATATGTACGTACTGAACACTGCACCTCCTCCACCTCACTGTTAATGATTCCAGCACTTCTCTTTAAAGCCATATAAAGGATTGCTAGGATTTCTTTGGTTGCAAAGCAAAACATACTTTCCTATATCTTTAACTCTCTGGTAAATTATATTTCCAACAATACTTTTCAACTCCCTTTACCATCTAAATTTCTTCTACTTAAGGAAGCAACTATATTGTTTTCTATTTCTAAATGCCAGAGCTGCCAGCAGTTTCACATTTTTCTATATTGTCTTAATTAATTTACTATATTTTTATTTCTGATCGCTAATTGCACTCTCTACATTCAAAAAGGTTTTTATAACCCATGTGGTCCTCAATGACAGTGATAATTCATAAAATTTTGTTAAGCAACTTCTGATTATTATTTACAATTTCCATTTAAAATTTGTCCTAAAGTCTCTTTTGACTGCAATTATTTTTTTCAGTATTTGGAAACTGTATTTTACACCTCTATTTACTCATAGTCAGATTTTACCTGTAGATCTCTACAGGAAAAATATCAAAATTCAAAATGTAAGACAAGCCAAATAGAATACTTACACATACAATGATGAAGTCAAGCCAACACCAGGCATTTGTGAAATAACTGTGCAAACCATAAGCTACCCATTTCAGAAGCATCTCCAGAAAAAAGACGTAGGTAAATATTTTATCAGCATACTCTAGGAGTATTTTCACATTTTTTCTCTCCTGCAGGTGAATATCTTCAAATGCCTGGAATTTCAGAAGTCAGTTTTAAAACAGATCAGCGGTTTTATGGAAAACTTTTAAAATTGCACAAAAATACACAGTTTGGCTTATTATAACCATTTCATATTAAATTATGGTCAACTACCACTTGTTTTTTTATACTTAGAAGTAAAAACCTAAATTCTAAAATAAGTGCAATCTCATTTTCAGATTGGTTGAAAAATCACATCATTTCAGTTGGTTACGCTCAATGCTTCTTCAAAAAATATCTGCTGAGGGTTAATTGTGCCTACCAAAAATCTTGGCCTCCCAAGTTAGTGGAAAATTTTGAAGGTGTTGGTCTAAAATTCTTCATAATAAAGCTTAAATTAAATACATTAATCACCGTCTTTCAGACCTAGATCTTCCAAAGGAGTCATCTTTAGTCAGCCTGCAGAGTTGTAATACAGATACGAAAAAATACGACAAACACCTTATCTGGAACTGTTCATTCCTGGAGTTTCATGTTTTTTCACCTAAAGTTTGACATTACTTTGATGTCGATAAGGGCTTAGGAAAATTTTTTATTGATTGTTGTAGTTTACTTCATTGTTCACTGCATTTAATATATTTGCTGCCTTGCTAACTTATTTTAAGTTTTTGATAATGCAAATCTATTCCAAATTCATTTAACACCTTGTATTATTTCCTCACCAAGCCTCTGGCAATGTCTTTATTCTTCCTTTCATCCATTTCTCCCCTACCTTATAGCTCCATCTCCACTTCACTTCTCTTTTGCTGCCAACGTTTCTAATGATCCATACATCCATTTTCACCACCACTATTTCCCTGTTACAAATCCATGTCTGTCAATACTTCTGATTAAAATTTTTCTTACTTATGTAGACATATCAGAAGCCACCCTGCACCACACCCTTTCCTATACCCTACAATTCCTAGACATAAATCACTCAACCTCCTCTTGACTCCTTCCTTTTCATGCTGTCTCAAAATCTCAGTGTCTCTAGAGCGCATCAGAGCATTTAACAACTTCCTTTTCTCTTACTCACATTCAAATCTGTGTCCCCTTCTCTGACATTGTCTCTGCAGCTGCTAAATCTTTGTCTTATTTCTTGCCACGAGACAAGTAAAAAAGTTGAAATGAGAATTTTAAGAGTGTGTCCTCTGAAGAGGAATACACCATTTGACATCCTCAGGATGTCGAAACACAACGTCTTTATTTGATAGAAAAGCAAATGAGCATAGAAAGATCAATTCATTTGCCCAAAGCCACATGGCCATAGCCTGTGACAAAGGTCAGGAGCCAAACAGAGGGTGTCAAAGCTTTAATCCATATCCAGTTTCAATCTGTATCAGCGCTTCACTTCACAGCTCCTTACCTGACTGTGAAATCTCTTATTCTGTTATTATTTTTTAATAAGCTCATTGAAAGTCAACACCCTCTAAGGAAATAGCAGGCTGTGTCACATGGGAGACTGACCCAGTCGATCCACAGACCTTTGGTTGAAGGGAACATGGTAACAAAGACATGTCAAGGGTTTTGCAAGATTTAGCTCAGCTACAGCAGACCTTAACAGCCGCAAGTTACCAGCAGTCACATTAAACCATTAAATGTTTCTTGCAGAAACACCTGAGTGCCTCTGCTACGTGTCTCCAGCGCTCTGGGAGAAGATGATTATTTAGGTATTATAGCAGACCTGATCTGCTCCCCTGCATTTACGATATGCTACATATAGTCTAACAGGCCACTGACAAGGGGGAGCAGGAGCACAACCAGGTGTTAGATCAAGTGAGACCTGAAACAATAACGTAGCATCATTGCTGTGTTTCCATTTTATATTCCCACTGAAAAACCACAGGGCAGAGATGCTCCTATATATAGTTACCAACAATCTGTTAGAACTCATGTAGTTCTGCTCTGCAGTAATACTGCTTCTGGAGCTAAGTGGTCTTTGAAGCAGTGGTCATTCAACTGTGCTACAATTAGGAGAAATGTCTACAGAGCAGAGCCATCACTCTGTCCACAGGGCTCATAATTTGAAACCGAGAACTCCCAGCATTCATGTACTAAACCTATTTACCATTCCCTACCTTTTTTCTGAGCGAGTTTGATAATTAGCATTGTCTTTTTCACTGTTTAACCTGGGCTACCTTGATTTCCATCCACTAGTCAAATCACCCATTCAGACTTCTAATTACTAACTCTTCCTTTGCTCTGAGCACTGAGCCCTCACCACGTACTTTTCTATATGTTCTTTCTATGATCACCATCTCATTTAATTTGCTTCCAAGCCATGGACATGCCTGATGGTATGGTATCCCTTCATTCTAGCTGGTTCAGGAAATTCTATATCAGCAAACAACTTTATAAACAAACAGAAAATGGACAAGTCCCTTTTAGAAAGAGGACAACAGTATCTTAGAAATATGAAAGTTCTCAACATTACAATACATCTTTGATGAAAAGAAATCATTATAGTTTCGTTATTTTGCATCTGGATACTAAATAGTTTTGTGTTCAACTTAGCTAGATCCTACAGTACATTAAATAATAACTCAGTTTCCTTCCCTACTTCAGTTTGGTTCCACACAAGTACAGAGGAGCCCTCACTGGAATCCCAGGGAGTTCCCTTGGAGATTTTGCCACGGAAATTTTAAAGCAGACAGTTCAAATCTATGGTTCAGTGTACAACCTAAACTTGCACACAGAATAGATTTTATTTGGAAAATTCTGACAGCTACCATATAGATCACTTTCACACTAGTTAGTTATGTTCCCTCTGCAGTACCTGTTTTATTTAACAAATTACATTCAGTAGACCTAGTGAACACATTTTCAAATCCAATAAAACTTCCTTTATTCTTCAGTAGAAATGGATAGTCAGAGTAGTAATGAAATATTAAGTCACCGACCAGTTTACAGCCATCTTCACTTTCAGATTCTGATTATCTTAATGTTTGGGTGATTTAAAATCTAAATTTTTACTGAGCACTTAGTCTGCTTTACAATTTAAGAAGTACTTTTATGTTTTAAGCTTTCCTAAGTAATTTCAGACCCTGATTTAGCTTTCCAATTGAGCACACAAGTGTGTGAGGAGTTTCTTCAAGTTTCATGAAGAACTACAAAGACTATGATCCTATACATTTAAATATCTTATCCAAGTCAGGGAGAGCCTTATAACTTCTAAGGGATACGTTCATTATACTCTTGTCTCCCCCTGGGGAATGTGAGAGTAGAAGAAATAAACTAAATACAATAATATGATTATTTTCCTTCACTGACAAACATCAATTTGAAATTTGAGAAATTAAATTTACCAGTGCCACGCTGCTCAATATTATCATAAAAATTATAAAATTTTCAAACCAGCTATGTTTAACAATTCTGTAGCAGGTTTTTCTAAATTTCCACCACGTTCTGCCTGGAAATTTAGTGATATCCACTACACAACATGGGAAACATTGCACACAACCTGAAAAGAGAAAGAACAGTATATTGGTTCCATGGAAAATGTGGAGACATGTAAAAAGTGTAAGACATCTTAAAATGAAACAAAGAATATGCTGTTTTACCTGTGAGGTAATGTTGTGACTGAGAGCTAAAGAAAAGCCAAAATTTGTACGCTGAAATAATCTCTTTTCATAGAGCAACTCATACATGGAAAAACCAAAGAAGCTTTGTGCCCACAAGCCCTTCTGCAAGAATTTAGTCTAAAAAGCCATTACTTCTGTCTAATGCTAACTTCTATTTTATCTTTTGCATTTATTCTTTTTGTTTTGAAAAGAGGTATTACCTTACTAGTGGTTTAGTAAATTATTATTTTTACTGATTATTTCACTTGATTGCACTGCAGAAACACTACAACTAGATTCTCTGTTCGCTGTTTTGCACCAGAAACACACTTCATTAATCTGCAAAGGCAATCAAAGGTAGGTGTCCGCATTGGGACAATCCTCTGAATTCCATCAGCTGTATTGAGCAACCTGGTGTAGTGGAAGGTGTTGCTGCCCATGGCAGGGAGGTTGGAACTAGATGACCTTTGAGGTCCCTTCCAACCCAAACAATTCCATGATTCTATGGTTCTATTACCTCATTAGTCATTCACTGCACTGAGAGCTCAGACAAATTCAGTTGAAGTGCCATTTAAGATACCAGGTTCTGACACAGATATCCTAACTGACCTCTAGCTGTCCCATCAGAAGTGCTTTGAGTGCCTTTGCTCATATACAAATACCTACAGTACGATGCCTCAATGTAAGACTGAATCACACTCCAAAGACGGAATTTTGCTGCCTAAACATTGGGGTTTAGAACCATTTTAGGCCTCTTCAGATATTCTACAGCTTCTGTGACAGTTCTGCCAGCAGCTTAACGCAGCTGTCTTGCATCATCTCAGGCATCCCATATGGTACTAAATGCCTGTGTTCAGGCATCCCAACCCTGCTCCAGTTCTGTCCTGGCTTCAGGTGTATTACTTTGAGTTTTTATGTTTATAAACTAGTGTCACAGGCAAACAGTATCTGCCAATTTGGAAATGTTCCAAACAGATATCTTTGAATACTGGTTCATTTGGTGTCACTGCAACACATACAAGATTCTTACTTTTTGCAAAACAATCCTTAGGTAGGTGTGTCTTTTTAGGCTGGGAAAACAACTCCAGAAGAACAACTGGATCCACACTGCTGGTTTCAGAATAGCTACTGACATCACACTTCTGAGTGGGAGAAGGGCAAAGAAAAGAATTCATTTGTATTTCATTAATCAGGTTACCAGATTTAAAATAAATGAAACATATCACCATTGCCCCCTGCAAAAAAAATCTGCAGTGCATAAATTATCTTCATGTTGCTGAACTACCAAAATAAAATTACAAATAACAGCACAGAAAAGGCTAATTCCTACTCTTTTTTACCATGGCTTTAATTTAATGTTTCTTGGTTTCTTCTAGTCGTCTACACTTGACTTGCAGGAAGGAAAATGTTTAGAAACTATTGTATTATGCTACAACTTTACTTTAGAGAAAACTCTAATTTCTTCATGCGAATCCAATTCTCTCTTCATTTTCAGAGATACAAACTATGTCTCCAAAGGCTTAAAGATGGGAAGGCCTAGCAGGAAAGAAATGTACGTACGGTCTACACATATCAAAGAATTGTTGTTATTGTTAGGTAACCTACACACCTATAAAACTAAAGACAATAAGGAAAATAAATATAAAGAAAAAGGAATAAAGCAATCTATCAGCCATAAAGTGTAAGTGCCCTGTATGGCATGGAAAGGGAAGGCACGAGGATAGGGATAAGAATGAGAAGGCAGAAGAAGGGAGAATTGCCTCTGTTGACAGACACTAACCTAAGGTCCTAGGGAATCTTTAACATAGACAAAATTGCAATTATTTACATTCATTGGCATTTCATTATTTTTAACATTATATTTTTATATAAATATAATTAAATCATGTATAACAAGCAAAACTTCTGGCAACTTTATCTAAAGCCAGAAAATGCTAAACTGGTTTGACTTTTGGAGGTAGTAATCCAGAAAGTTGCTGAATTTCCATTTAATTTTCCAGGTCACTGGAGGCAAGCCATGATTCTTCAGCTTTTTTAATGTGGAACTGTACTGTATTAGAATAAGCTAATTTTCTGGACCAGAAAAAGCATGGTTGTTTTGGGAACCGTTTCTAGAGAACAAATTTTTTCATCCAAGGATGACAGCAAACAGAATTATCTATAAAAATTAATAGTATGTATCAGATATGTTTAAAGAAAGTGTGTTTCTTGATTAATTTCTGTTTACTTATTTTGTATAAAATAGTACATTAAGTTACAGTGTTGGCCATGGCTGTTTATGAGAGACAAACCTCCACTGTTTAAACTATTATTACCTCTAGAGAGATGTACCATCTTCACAAAGAATGCTTTTTGGAAACACCAGCTTGTGCTGTCATTGCTGAATAAGAGAACTGCTGTGACAATTTTCAGCTCTAGCATATTCTACAAGATGACAAATGTTATAATTACCTCTTTTTGCTCTTTCTTTTGATGTGTTTCTGAAAAGCCACTTATAGTTTCAGAAGTCCCAGAAATCTGACTGAAGCCGCTTAAACTCTGGCACTGCTCTCTATGTCTTAATCTGCCTCCCTGCAAGAAATAATGCAAAACAGTGGATTTTCCACATTTTCGTTCCTGGCAGTCATTCTTAAAAGTCAAAATTCTTTAACAGAATCTAAAGCTTCCTCAAAATTTAGCATGTTTGTCTTTTTACAGATAATTGAATTATATCCCTAAAAGGCATGTAAAAGAATGGTTTCTTCCTCGATTTCAAATACTGTGGCCCTGGGTTATACTGAGGAAAGGTATCATTCCTCGAGATCTTCTTTCAGCCCACTGATGGATTCCTTCATCCAATTCACTAAGTTCTGATGAACTGGCTCAGTAGCAAGTGTTGCAGCTGGACCCCAACAGTCGCGTGTTTCTAGTTCCAGGCAGAAGAGCCAAGTGATCCCAAACAGCTCTCAGTCCTTTTGTCAACACAAATTCCAAACAAGACCAGACTCCGCTGCAGCAGGGCAAGAGTTTCTGTCATCAAATACTATGGACAACATATTTTAAATATCCACAGATGATTCTAAGGTGATCTGCTTCTTTGAGAACTTGTCCAAAGATATTCAACTGATGATAACTCCTCTTATGACAAAACCACAGAAAACGGATCCTACCAGTCCACCTAGACACTGATCATATGACAATCCATCCAAAAATATCACCTGCTTTTGACATTTCTTCCACAGCAAAATACTAGGTAACTGCACTGTGAGCCCAAATACTTGTTCTGATGGATTTAGAATATAGTGATATCCCAGTCATAACACAACTGACACTCATAAAAGACAATCTTTAACAAGCTAATCTAGGTACAGTATAGTCATCAAAGCCTACTGCTCCACTTGAGCTTGCTGCTCACAAATTTGAATATATATTTTAGATGAGCAAAAATAAGGAAAGAAAATAATCAAGAAGGCAAAATGAGAGAAAACACGAAGCGCAAAAGCGAGCAACATACAAGTAATATGGACATGCAGCAAGGGACACTACTGAATGCAGTGAGGACACAAAGGGTTTTTAATTCAGTCGCTTGCCCTAAACTGCTCAGCGTCTTTTAAGATACTCAGGAGTACCTAAGACACACACATGGCATAGTTAAATACAGCACAGGATCTCCAGGAACTGACAGACAACTTTTTGGAGGTGCAATTAGAAGCCGCATGAGACAATCCAGCATCTCAATGGTATTCGACATCTATGAGGTGAGGAGTATGTGGAATCTTGAGATCCAGATATTTAAATGGAGTAATCTAATTGTGGCTGACACCTAGTGTCATCTGAGGTGTTTCTACACACCCCTGACCTCCAGATGCCAAAAAGAATTTCTATAGCTCCTGTGTCTTATTTGTCAGTCCCATGTCGATGTGACGGACACCTGAAGTATCTCAAATATCCCTAAATGTCTATGTACAGGCTAACGAATTGCACCATTACTGACTATCACGGCGGTATAGATGCATCACTCGCATGCAGGAATCTGTATTTAGGTATCTGTATTTAATTGCCTAAGACTTGAACTTAATCCTGCCCAATGCAACAAAATCAAGAGATATGAAGGGGAGTTCAAAGTATCATAGAGGTGAATAGGGGATTAAAAAACATTAAGAGTTTTCTTTTTTTTTTTTAAGGTTAAGCTTTTATTTGCATTCCCTTTGGATTCCATGTAACTGAGAAGCAACATGTGAGCAACACAAGAGGCCTGCCTTCCAAAAATGCCAGGTGCCATCAGTAAGGCAAAGGAGACAAAAAGAAAGAATGTCTGTCTTGATCAAACTTCATTTAGCAATTGACAGCAATAATGGAATCAAAACAGACAGAAGCAGAATTACGGCTATCAGTGAGGAGAATGATGAGAAAGTGGATATTCAACATCTCTGACTGAATAACTAAGACTATTTGGTAGCTCTTGTATTTTGAAGCTATTAGAAAAACAAAGAAAGTAAAATGACAGAAATGATAGAAGGGATAACGTTTACTGTTGAGTCTTCAAGATGCAAGTTATAATAATTTTTCAAACATTAGTTTTCTTACCTGTTTTCTGTATTCTGTTTCTGTACATATGCTGTGCTCATCATCACCTTCATCAGTGTAAATCTCTGCTACTGCAATAGGAACACAGGTACTAGGACTAGTTAAAAATTCTTCGTATTTCCTTGTTATTGAGGATCCTTCTTCAGTATTGTAATGCCCGATGTCAAAGCGATTGTTGTCCATGTCCTTTCTGACATCTCTCATGGCATAGTTATTTTCCTCTATGTCTTTGGCAGAAATTTTCACCGAAGTCTTCTTCTTGGCTGTTGTTTTGAGGCTTCGTTTCATCGTTTTGCCACAATGATCCAAAATTCTGCTTTTCACAGACTGCAGGCCCTTGCGAATCTGTGCGATGGCAATCTGACATTTAGTCATTTGTCCAGATTCCTCTTGTCCCATTGAGGAGTCAGTACTGAATGAGCTCAGCAGCAAGGCAATGAATAGGTTGAGCACCTTAAAATAGTTAAAGTAAGTTGGAGACACTACTACTAACAGAAAAGACATTTCAGAAAACCCTCCTTAGATAAAAAAATCCCAATATCACTTTCAGCAACCACTGCAATGAAATTATTTACTATTACATTGGTATAGTAATATAGTATGATATTGCTCCTTCTGGAAGGAAGGGCAAGAGTAAAAGGAAGGAAATGAGGGTTTGGGTATATGAAACATATTTTTACATGCTCTGATGTCCATAATATATGAGGAAGTAGGTATGTTGAAAAACAGCAGGCAAAGACAAATTTTAATAACACCCCCATCAAAAAGGATCTGGTATAGATCAACATACCAAGTAGGTGAAAAAGATTTTGCCTTCTAGTATATATTCATTAGATTTAGTATATGTCACTAGAAACCAGAAAATCTAGGTACTGTAAACATTTGATAACATAAGGATAAGTTGGTAAGCATTAAAAGCACTGAACAGTTTGGTTATTTGATCCTAGCAACACAAAAGATGAAGGCACCAAATTATCAAAAGCACTGCACTTCTATACTCTGGGTAGAAGGAATATTTTTTTGTACTTTGTAAGCAGCTATCTCTTGTATGAGATAAATCATAAAATTTGCCTCGGAACAAAAGATACCAGTGTAACTGAATGCATTCAGTAGGGACTGAAAAATAGCTTGAAACTCACCACCAGGTTTCCTATCACCAGGACTAGCAAGAAAATGGGAAGACATAGCTCTTTTCCAGCCACTTCCATACATTCCCACATGGTTTCAATCCATTCTCCACATAATATTCGGAATATAATCAGGAATGAATGACAAAAATCCTTCATATGCCAGCGTAAATGCTTACTGGATGTTATTTTACATTGATATGTACCATAATAACTGCCTAAAACCTGCATTCCTACTACAGCAAATATAAATACAGTGATGATCAAAACCAGAGTGAGGTTACCCAGGGCACCAACGGAGTTTATAATTATTTTCATAAGAGTATTTAAGGCTGGCCAGGACTTTGCCAATTTGAAGATCCTGAGCTGTAAGTAAAACACAAGAGAACAATGTGAGTGGCAGACACTGCATGGATAGCGCAGGACACATAAAAACCAGACCTTGCATTTATCATGCTGTATTTGCTTCAGTAACACCATCATAATTTTTCCCCCAAAGACAGGTTTTTAATTGCTCCTATCCAAAAGTGCTGTGCTTAAGCTTAGATGGTTAATGTTACTGAGAACAGAGAATTGTCAAAGGAAGCTTTCAAATTGTTTGTGCTAAGTCAGATACAACCATGTGTAAGTCTATTAGCATAATAGCAATAATAATAATAGTAATAATAATCAAGTGGCTTATCAGTACTTGGATGAGGCTTATGAAATGACTGCATTTTGGACTAAATCAAATGTAATGAGACAAAAATTGAAAAAATAATTTTTTCTGCCTCTCACTCAACAGACTTAAAATAGGATCTGAAAAGCCAGAAGGGATCTATTCTGTGCATCCTCTTGAGTAAAAAGGATGGTTTTAGTCAAATTAGCAGTCAGCACTGTTAAAATCTCTCAGTCATGAGACACAAGATGAAACAAAATTCAACTGAATTTCTAGGTGCAATGACTCTGAAAAACTACAAAGAATGTTAGAAGTAATTAGCAAATTTGGCATTCTAAATACACAATAAGGACGTAAGCAAAAAAGTAACATTACACATAGACATCTCAGAGCTACTCCTTCTTTTCTGTAAGATGGAGGAAAGCCTCCAGGAGACCTCAAGGACAAGTCTAAGACTTGAGGAAAGCTACGTTATTTCACAAATCTCAATGAAGGAATCTTTGCTATCCTAAAGCTCATGAAAACACACAGATAATATCTTTTCCTAATTGAAGATCCAGGGGCTGGAGCACCTCTGCTATGAAGACAGGCTGAGAGAGTTGGGGCTGTTCAGCCTGGAGAAGAGAAGGCTCCGGGGTGATCTTATAGCAGCTTTCCAGTATTTAAAGGGGGCCTACAGGAAAGCTGGAGAGGGACTTTTGACAAGGGCATGTAGTGATAGGACAAGGGGTAATGGGTTTAAATTGAAAGAGGGGAGATTTCTATTAGATATAAGGAAGAAATTCTTCACTCTGGAACAGGTTGCCCAGAGAAGTTGTGGATGCCCCATCCCTGGAAGTGTTCAAGGCCAGGTTGGATGAGGCTTTGCGCAACCTGGTGTAGTGGAGAGTGTCCCTGCCCATGGCAGGGGGGTTGAAACTAGATGATCTTTGAGGTCCCTTCCAACTCAAACCATTCTATGATTCTATGATTCTATACCTAATAGGGAACCAATGAAATCTCTGCTAGGTCAGGTCTCCAAGGGAGTGCACCGTGCCAGAGGACTTATAGTATCCAATATGCACAGTATAATAAACATATTGAATGTATTCTTTAATATTCATTTAATATTAACTCTAATGAAACACTCTGGCATCCAGAGGGACTTTGACAGGCTTGAGGGGTGGGCCTGTGTGAACCTCATGAAGTTCAACAAGGTCAGATTGGATGAGACTTTGAGCAACCTGGTGTAAGTGGAAGGTGTCCCTGCCCATGGCAGGGGGGTTGGAACTAGATGATCTTTGAGGTCCCTTCCAATCCAAACCAGTCTACTCTTCTATTATTCAGGCTGGCTTACTGTTTACTAACAAAGAGAACTGATTAAACAGATTCATCAGTAAAACAATTTGAGGGCATTTCACTGTCATCTTTTACAAAGCTATACAGATATGTACTTTTAAAAAAGAATAAAGAAATAATTACCAGCCTGAACGATGGCAAATTTTCTTTAAAGCTTATTAGGCCAATCATAACAACTATGCTATCAAAAATATTCCATTTTTGCTGAAAATAGTTGTAAGGATCTAGAGCGATAATTTTGAAGATCATTTCTGCTGTGAAGATCATGGTGAAGACCTGGAAATAGGAAAAAGAAACTCAGCAATGGAAAAGTATATCTCCTTATAGGACTGTCCTATTATAAATATGGGGTTATAACTCCATATCCACTCTAACACAGACCTAACTTACCTTGTCACTTACAGAAGTCATTTGGTTATTGAATGGTATGTCAGAGTACTCCAGAGCCATGAATATGGTATTCACGATAATGCAAACCATGATTAAGAGATCAACAAATGGATCCAAAATTACCAATTTCACTTTCTCTTTGACTGCTCTCCATAACGGACAACAATTCCAAATTAGGTACTTTTGAGCAAAAGGTTTCCATAATGAAGGGCATCTCAGTTTTGACTCTTGCAGTTCTAGATGACAAAGAGGGAAAGTCACATACAAACAACATTATGTGGAACTTCATAGTATGAAGAAAAAAAAAACAGTCATAGAAAAGATTGAAAAAAAAATCAATCTCGTGAGCAGAATGGCATCACTGAAAAAAAACTGTTTCACTCATTCTACACAAACTAATCACAGGCTATTTAAAGGTCACCATCAACAAATTTCATAATTACCGGAACAGGTGATATTACCCACCTCTTCATATGTTTATTAGACTATTGAAGGATGAGAAAGGATCTGCATTAAGGAGAAACAGCTTAACTATCTCCGGGAAAATTGACGACTTGTTTTCTGTGAGTTGCATCTTCACAGTCACAGATGCAGCATGGGTTGAAAAAAAGTCCAGGATAAAATGAAGAAGGGCATCTCCCATATCTGAGTGTCCATAGTTGAGAATAGGGTTATAAGATGAATCAAGTTGGAAGGGACCTCAGGAGATCTTTAGAACAACCACCTTCTCAAAGCAGGGTCAGCCATGAGGTCAGAGACTGCATAACCTGTTTGTCTGTCTGACTGTCCTTGTGATGAAAGCTTCTCCTTATAAAGAGTTTCAAGCTCTTTTTCAATTCATGTCTGTTGTCTCATCTTCCCACTGTGCACCAGTGTGAAGAGCCTGTCTCCATCTTCTTGATAATGTCTTCCTACACAGTGGAATGCTGATATTAATTTCCCCTCAAAACCTTCTCTCCAGGCTCACCAGCCCAGCACTCAGCAAGTGGTCCAGTCTCTGACTTGGTGGCCCTCTACCTATGTGGTCTACCAAGTGCTTAATAAAGGGTGATAATCACTTTTCTCCTGGCTATGCTCCTTTTACTATAGTCCAGGATGCTGTTACTCATTGCTGCTGCAAGAGCGTGTGGCTGGCTCATGCTCAGCTCACTGCCCATAAGGAAACACAGGGCCTTTCCTGCAGAGATGCTTCCCAGTCAGCCAGCTCCCAGCCTGTACCGTTGCAAGAGGTTCTTGCAGATCTGTAGAAGTTTACATTTGTTCTCGTTGAAGTTTCCTAGGTTCCTGTTGGCCCATTCCTCCAGCCTAAGTTCCTCTAGATGGGAGTTCTTACCTCCAGTGTATCAAGGAGTTCCCTCTTAATTTGGTGTCATCTGCAAAATTTAAGAGCAAGCCCTCTGTGGCCTCCTCTAGATCACTTAGGACAAGACTTATCCTAGGATACATCCCTGTGGTACTCTACTTGTTACCCGCCTCCGCATAGAATATGACCTGTTCACCAGACACTCGAAGACCAAACATCCAACCATTTTTTTGTCCCATTGGTTGTCCACCCATGGAGACCCTAACACCCTAACTTAAATGAAAAAATACTGTGGGAGACAGTGTTGAAAGCCTTGCTAAAGTCGAGGAAACAAAAACATTGCTCTCTCCTTATCCACAAACCCCAGTCATCTTATTGTACAGGGAAATCCAGTTGGTCAGGCATGATTTACCCTTGGTAATCACAAGTTACAATTGCAGTTACATGAGATACAAGAATATTTATTTTACGGAAATTTACAATTGATTGCAGCATAATTTCCCCTAGTGACTTTTCAAATAACACTGACTGTGACATTTTGATCTCTTAGGTCAAGTTACACAATCACCATAGGAAAAACACTAAAGAATTACTTACTCATATTATCTGTAATAACAGTGGCCGCACTCATTAACCTCTGCCTTCGAAAAGGATCATTAATAGAGTCCACTGACAATTCATAGGACAGCAGTATCTGCCTCTTTGGTTAGAAAGACAGAAGATAACATAACAAGGGAGTATGAACAAGCGGCAATATAAAAATTATGTCCATCGTAAGATAAATATGCCTTTCAAAACACACACTGTAACGAAACCTTGCCTTGCTGAAAGAATGTAAACCAAAACAATACAATATCATGTGTTTGCCTTTGAAGGCAAAGGACATTTCATCAAAATGTAATGTTTTTCAGTAAGTTGTTTCCTTCTGAAAATATCTAACAATAATAACAAAGCCACTATATAAGAAGTATAGAACCATTAACAGGGGAGCAAAGAAAAAAAATCATTCCATCTTTTCAGTGACTGATAAAAAGAACACTGATCATCTGTTTGAATAAATTATTGCCTATTTAACTATGAATTATTTATTATTAATAAATAAGAAATATTTATTTGTATTAAGAATAGTTATTTAGTGAATCAAAACTACCGGTTTTCCCAGCCCTATCAAACCTATTAAGATCTATACTAATATTGACGTGTCTAAAACTAGGAATGCGACTACTTTTGTTTTCCTTAGAAGTTACAAAATGTTAAACTCAGCGCTCCTGATGTGCACTGAAGAACAGACAAGCCCAAAGCAGTATCTTATGGGACACACTGAATGATTGTCAAATATTCAGTTCATGACACATGCAGACACTTGCAAAAAAAAATCTGCAGCACAATTCAGTTGCCTAAATCTAGGAATTTAGAAGCATTTGAGATGCCATAATGTATTTGAGATATCCACACAGTGCTGAAAGATGTGCCACAGGCACCAAAGATATCCAGGATATCTGTCCAAGAACATCTAAAATGCCACTAGATGCTTATAGTAGGACAACTGAATCACGTCTCTAACATTAGAAGTCTTCATACCAAAACGAATTCAACCCTAAACAGTTAGGCAAGAGAATTAGCTGTGTGTACAAAAACGAAAGGTTAGGTCATTAGGGAAATTCTAAAACTTACAGGATTTTTTATGTTTGTTTATGCAGAACAATAGAGATGACAACAGGTCTTACCACAGCTCAGGTGCAGAGGGCTATAACATGACATAAGTATGCTACTGGTGGCCACTTTGAACTTTCCTTTCAAGTCAATACAGTGCTGTCTCCCTCTGGTCCCAAAATCTAACTTTCAGACTGCTTTAAAAAATAAGCTAATCCAATGCATGCAAGAAGGAAAACAAACAAACAAACAAACAAACAAAAAGAAGTAAAAAAATTGCAAATAAAGAAAGCTTTTCTGCTTATCAAATTGTCATTATCACACACAAGTCTAATGAATATATCTTCTCTTTCAAATACTTACAAGCTTCTTGTGGCAGCGATCAGGCTGTGAATGAAATATTTGCTCCTCTTTGCCATGATCACTTAAAATTAAGCTTTGTCTTAAAATAGGTTCTTCTTTCTTCATCTCTTTTTCTTTTGAATTGTTCAAATCAGCATCTGACATTTCAGAGATGACATGTAAAGCCTTATTACCCTCTCCAGCAGCCAACATCTGTATAAGAAACAGCAAAAAGTTGATCTGTCAATACAAAGCAAATGGACTAGGATCATACACAGTTTAATTATTATGGTATCTGAATGCTTTGCACTGACAATTCTTACCTTTCAAATATTAAATTACTATAAAAAGATAGGAGTACAAAATACCATTCACAATACTGAAAGGAAAAGGGGATTATTTATCAGCTACTATAATTAAAGTTCATCCTTGCCACCTGGGATACTCTATTTTGTATCTGAATTACAGAATATTAAGGTGCATCCTTTTACTCTCCTTTTCTTGCTTTGGAAAGGACCTTGAGCACAAAGACAACAGAAGACTAAGGGCTCAAAATAAATCCTAAGATGTTAAACTTTTCCTAACTACTAAGCCTGTTGAAAGAAAAACAGAAGGAAGAAAAGCCTAAGTAAAGCTTGGCAAGCTGGAATTTTAGACAGAGAAACATTAAAGGCCTGTTGACAGCTGTAGAGGAGCAATTTGGCAAACCAGTGATGGCTTCCATTCAGCGATGAAATTGGATAGTTGCTTGAGAATATTTGTTTGCCGTCTTACAAGTCTGACTTTTCTGACTGTTAGCAGCAAAAAGTTAGAAGATAAAATATGTCTTACAGTAATTTTCAATCTATCTTGTTGCCTCAGCTAAGAGCTTCATTTCTCAGAAATAAAATAAAACCAAGGTGTTCCCTTGCCCTACAGGCCAAGGAATGAATGAATGCAGGCAATACCGTGCCAAAAGGAAACTGTGAAACTGTGTAGAAGCTCAATGTGTGTCTATTAGCTCTTCAAACCAACAGCAAAGGAACTAACGCAGTCTCTGGACAACCTTCTACATTGATATGGAACTAATGGCCTTAGCCTGACCAAAGACTATTCCTGCTCTTGCCAACTGGTAGACCTTCTGCATGCAATCACTCAAAAAGAGGCATGACACCCCTTACATAAGTGAGCACAGTGGCTCTCAGAAAGCTTGTATTTTTAACCAATCCTGACATCTGTCAGCATCAGAACTTCCAATCTCAAGGAACTGTAGAAATGACAATTTTTCTAATGGATGAAAATTTATCCACTCATTCCTCCTTCTTCAGACTACACAGAAATAGCAAGAAGAAATATCCAGAGAAAGGAATTTTTGTACACAGCAATAGTGGTAGTGTATAGGAATGTGGCAAACTACAAAGTGCAGGCATCTATGCAGTGCCCCAATAGCTATATACTTGCCAGTAAGCCATTTGTATGCAATGTGAGGTCTGCAAATCCTAAAGCTTGACATGATTTAAGTTGGACTCATGCTGTTTGCTTGTATCACAGAAATGTTTATACATACATTTAAATATATATATATAGACACACATATGTATTTATAAAAAGACAGAAAGAAAGAGAAATGAAGTGTGAAAAAGTACTGTAAGAAGCACGTTTGATAAAAAATTTCCGCAATTCACAAACAGAAGAGGGAAAAAAAAAAGAACCGTATATTATATATCACATATCATATACTATATATTATACATTATATACTATATATTACACATTATGCAGTATAGAGTGTACAGAGTATATAGTTATAGTATACAGTATATAGTATATGGTATATAGTGTATATTGTATTATATTATAATTATACATTACATTATAAATTACATATTATGTTATTATATATAACCATTTACAAACCTGTTCTTTCTCTAGAACTTGTTTGGCATCCTGAAGTAATTTTTCCTTTGCCTCTGTTTCAGCAAGAGTGGCTCTGTTTTGCTCGTCATATGCCATAGTTACCACAGCCAAGATCAGATTGAAGAGATAAAATGAGCATAAAAAGATGACTGCCAGAAAAAACAAAATGCTGCTCATTCCAGATGTACGGATAGTCTGTGTGGAAAAGATAAAGGTTGTAATAAATCCTTAATAAACTAACATTTACAATAGAACTTCCAACTAACTTTAAACAATTTATTTTCCTATACAATACAAAAGGTGAACATATTGTACTGTTTTCTTTAAACAACAGTAGGATCTACCTCTGGTCTAAGTTATATAGAAGGTTTAGAAATACATCTAGTCAGGAGTTCCCCTGGTCTACAAGTAAGTAAATTTCAGCTCTTAAAAACTTCTCTGTGATCATAAAATGTTTTCTCTTTATGTTACAGACCATGAAACATACATAATGATGTCATGTACTGAAGAAAAGAATTAACGAAATCCATTCTTAAAATTAAATTAAATATCTCCCAGCAAATCAGGCAAATGATCAGCAGAGTTTAAGCTAAGAGAAAACAACTTCAACTGTAAAGAAATACACTGTTGACTACAGAAGAAACTAATAAAACTCTGTAATAAGGACAAAAGCTAGGATTATCTAAACAATCATGAAGGATGCTATAATTAGTGAATCAGAGGCAACATTTAGATTGTTTATTCTTACATTTTTTAAATAGCAGCAGAGGACGTCTCAAAATTTAGCTCTGAGACATTCAAAACTAAAACCCACATGACCTCCAAATGCCAAAACCAGGATGTATCCATCCATTTAAAAAAAAAAATCTCAATCTCGGTTAAAAAAGTGAAAGTGGACCATACGAAAGTTATAGAACAAGGCAGAGGATAAATCCCAGCAGCAAAGTCACTGCATAGTTGTAAGGGATCCAGAGAGTTCTCTATATGCCATTTTTGTATCATTTTTGTCAAAAGACAATCCAAAAGTTATATCTAACTCTTGGAATCAAAAAATAAAGGCTCCAATTTTTTCAGTACCAGTTGTCAAAAATTATGTGAAATACAAGTGTGTATGTATTGGGTTGGTGAGGAGTCAGGAGTTAAAGGAAAAGAAACAGATTATGTTCCAAGTCTGCAGAAGCAGTGAGCTCACTAGCCAGATCTACTACACACCCCAGTCCTACTGTAGTTAAATATTAATATTTAACTATTAATCACTGACACCAGTGTGTTCCCCAGCAAAACTGTGAGCATTCAGAGCAGGATTACTCTCATACAATGTCACTTTCAGAAGGTGTCACGACTTAGTCACTTGAAGATACTCCCTTAATATTTACATTGATTTTAAAGAAATTTGGTATCAGTAATGTTAAAACAGATGCAGATTTTTCTAGTGGACACAAAGCTCTAAACTGCATGTCTGAAGTCATTCTAGCAGGTAACAAAAGTACCTACTTGTCTGTAGAGACGCTCCCAGGAATCCTGTGTCATCAGACGGAATAAAGAAAGGAAGGCCCAGCCAAAATTATCAAAACTCGTATAACCAAAGTCAGGATTCCTCCCAACCTTCTTGCAGCTATAGTTCTCTGGGCACTCTGTCCTAACCACACAAGAAATGTTAAACAATAATTACTTGCAGTATTAGATTGTACCTGAAAGCATCCAGCATACAACATCAAATATAGATTTGTTCAGTTTATCTGAAAGTCTGTTTCATTATTCCCCAATACAATTCTGCCAGAAGGGCTGATTTATATCAGACAATCCTAGAAAGCCATTTGTCTAGTCAAAGAAACTAGACAGAAACTCCAGTTCTGTCTAATATCTGACTAGACAGAAACTCTCCTCTGATACAGGATACAAGCACACAAATATATATAGAGGGGGAAAAAAATGGAAATATATTTGCTTTTAAATAAGTCACCAAGATGAGGAGAGGAGAGTTTATTAATATCTCACAATTCTTTACTGATCTGTTCCCCTCCTCCTTTATATCATTCTATATTACCATTTTACTACCAGTGGCTAGCAAAAAAGCATATATATAATTACATGCATCCTAGTACTTTACTTCATTCTTTTTCTGATGTGAAATATCTGGGTTTTAATTTAATAACACACACACACATTCCACCCTCCTGAAAAATCATCACCATTCCTTTAGGACAAGAATAAACCCACAGTACATCTGGTGGAAAAAATAAGAAAGTACTAAAATTGCTTTGTTCACTTACTGAGGATTTGAACTGAACCCACAGAGCAATATGTCAGAAGATTTATTCATTCTGTAGCAGATATCTAATAAAAAAAAAATCAAGGAATCATAAAATCAGAAGTTGTCAGTTCCTACAGCACTCTGACAGTAAACCATATATTATTGCACTTTAAAAAACAGCCTATTAGATCAAATCTCTGTGAAAGACTCCTTTCACAACAAAGGGCATATAGGGCTGTTTCTCAGAAGATCTGTCTCTATGGTAACTTTTTTTAAAAAAAATATTAACTGCATAACTAACAATGTAAGATTTTATTTGATCTCCAGTAAAACAAAAAAAAAAGAATCTCTGTGAGAAGTAGGCAAAATCCCTGAACAATATAGGTGAAGTGATGGAAATAATTCTCTGTGCAGTATCCCTAAAATTAAGATCCCCATGTGATGTGCATAGCTAAAGAAGCAAATGATTCTAGAAAAATCCGTCCCTTCTATCCCACAGACTGCTAATCTTTCTCAAAATCCCACATTCAATAACCTCACATTCAGTTGTCTCAGAGACTTTGTATTACTACTTCTACAAATGGAAGGACATACCTTCTTGTGAGAAATACCTGCAACTATATTTTAGCATCTCTATAAAAACCCAAGACATACATAGGAAGATACACAGACTATGTAAAGGGAAAAAAGAATAAAATTTACCTTGAGCATTTGCAACATATATCTTGGCATCCTTACATAACGTGTCGTTGTACGTAACGTTACTGAGGACACATTTGTATTTCAAATGGCCCATAAAAAGCTGGAGGCCTATTAGAGCAAATATACTCAAGCAAAAAACAGTCAAGATCAACACATCAGAAAGTTTCTTCACAGATTCAATAAGTGAATTTACGATGACTTTCAGACCTAGAAAAACAAGATTCGATAATAGGCAAAATGAGAAGAGGAATGCAGCAGCGTTCCCATACGACGATATACAACAGTTGCAAGCATGTTAAATACAATTAGTGCAAATGATTTTGTAACTTCAGAGTATTAAATTCAGAGTATTAAAACAAAGCACAGGAATGAGTAAAGTATTTTTACTTAAATTTCTAACCATAACTTATTTGGCTTTTACTTCCTTCTAACACTAATTTTGCTAACTCAAAAATTCTAAATTAAGATGGCATCTAAGCAAACTCTCAGGAGATTTAACGAATATGAATAGATTTCTGTGCTTGATTAACATTGAGTACTTCACATTGTGCCAAACACTGTACAATAAAGGACAGTTTCTGCTGACCTCAGGGAATTCTGTCTTAGAAGATAATGCCTTACAGATGTCACCAGTTGAAAAGAAAAAGAACTTTTATGACACTGGGAAGGGAACAAATATATGTTGGGGACCACCAAGCTGGAAAGCAGTTTGGTGGAAAAGGACCTGGGGGTCCTGGTGGACTTCAAGTTGAACATGAGCCAGCAATGCGTCCTTCTTACAAATAAGGTGAATGGTCTCCTGGGCTGCATTAGGCAAAGGATTGCCAGCAGGTCAAGGGAGGTGATCATTCCCCTCTACTCAGCACTGGTGAGGCCACACCTGGAACACTGGGTCCAGTTCTGGCCTTCCCAGTACAAGAGAGACATGGACATACCAAAAAGAGTTCATCAGAAAAGGGTCCAGCCAAGGACTGGAGCACCTCTCCCATGAGGAGAGGCTGAATGAGCTGGGAGTGTTCATCCTGGAGAGGGCTCAGGGAGGATCCATCAATGTATATAAATATCTGAAGGAAGGGTGTGAAGAGGATGGAGCCAGGCTCTTTTCAGTGATGCCCAGTGACAGCACCAGAGGCCATGGGCACAAACTGAAACACAGGTAGTTCCCTCTAAACATCAGGAAACACTTTCCTACTGTGAGAGCGACCGAGCACTGGCACAGGTTGCTCAGGGAGGTTTTAGAGTCTCCATCTTTGGAGATACTCAAAAGCTGTCTGGGCACAGTCCTGGGCAACCAGGTCTAGGTAGCCCTGCTTGACAGCAGAGGGGTTGAACCAGATGACCTCCAGAGGTCCCTTTCAACTTTAACCATTCTGGGATTCTGTGAAAAGGGGTTATATATAAAGTGAAAATCAATATTCTGGCACAACAACTGGATTTGAAATATGACATGGGCAGAGAGTGATATCCAGAATTTTTCTAGAAATCTTTCATAAGAAAAAAATAAAGTTACACTTAATCTCTGTTCTCCATGGTGAATATGAAAGGAGAAGTATTGACAGGTGGTTTTGACATAAAAATGAAACACATCCTATGTTTAATTCCTGCTATAGTTCCATAGCAAAACCAAAAATATATTTATAATTACATACAAATGGCAAAGTTAATATATATTATGACAATGGGATATACAGTCACTTACAGGTTTTCAAACAAGTTTTTGCAGTTAGATTCTGAAATTCATACTTTGGCATCCTAATTAGTGGAACAACTCACAAAAATATCAAATATCTGGATGGCATATGCAAAATACTTTTAATAAAAGTATTAAGCTCAATCCAGATAGTGGCTGCAGTCAGTAAGCAAACAAAACAAAACTCTGAAATATTGTGAAGGCAGCATTCTGGGAGATAAACCATAGAAGATTAAGCTAAGGAAGTATAACGTGAAACCAGAAATATCACGGTATAGCCATCATTATGGATAGGGTATAGCTATCATATTGGATGGGGTGTGCTGCTCAGGAAAGACAAAAGTAAAAAGACAAAGGCACTGGGCTAATTAAAATTGAACATTAGTGATGGGATAGAAAAAGCAGAAAATAAAAAAAAAAATTGCTTCCATCAAAATCA
The DNA here is from genome assembly GCF_009769465.1 of Tauraco erythrolophus. Classification (NCBI taxonomy): domain Eukaryota; kingdom Metazoa; phylum Chordata; class Aves; order Musophagiformes; family Musophagidae; genus Tauraco; species Tauraco erythrolophus. The sequence goes on along the minus strand of NC_141471.1, from coordinate 6,052,163 downwards.
TTTTGAGGAAAGATGATAAAAAATACTCTGTTAGGATGCTGCTGAGACTTACTACAGACTGCGAAACAGTCACACCTTGGGATCCCATTAACCATCACAAAAAGTGACCAGAGAACCGAAGACAAGAACAGGAGAGGAATTAGAAATAGCATACTGCTGAAGTGGAAAGAAAATTCCTAAAATGTGCTGTTCCTTACCTGGTATGACTGAAATGGCTTTCAAAGTCCTCAGTACCCGGAAAGTTCGAAGAGCTGAAATCTTGGCTGTACTTTTGCACATAGTAATGTACCTGTAAAGGCAAACCACCACGTAACTGAATGATAAAGATCCAGCTTTTCAGAACATATGCATATTGAGGAAAGCTAGAGAGGGGCTTTTTACAAGGGCATGGAGTAATAGGACAAGGGGCAATGGACTTAAGCTGAAAGAGGGAAGATTTTGATTAGATATAAGGAAGAAGTTCTTCACTCTGAGGGTGGTGAGGCACTGGAACAGGTTGCCCAGAGAAGCTGTGGTTGCCCCCTCCCTGGAAGTGTTCAAGGCCAGGTTGGATGAGGCTTTGAGCAACCTGGTGTAGTGGAGGGTGTCCCTGCCCATGGCAGGGGGGTTGGAACTAGATGATCTTTGAGGTCCCTTCCAACCCAAATCATTCTGTGATTCTATGATTCTATGAGCACATAGTAAGGAATAAGTTACAGAAAATAAATAGGTCGGATATGTCCTAAACTAGATGTCTAAAGTTAGGAATCTAAGTCCATTTCTAGGTATTGATATAAAGTAATGAGACTTTTGAATAGTGCCTCTGAAAAGAAACACAGTAAGTTTTTACTTAGTGTGGATTTGGATGCTTAACTTTCAAAGTGGTATCCATCAAAATGTCAAATAAATACAGAACCTTCAATGTCATAACCACACCCTCTCCAATTGAGGCTAATCTGATTTAGACTACGTGAAAGTATATGTTGCAGCTATCTCAAAACTATACAATACATACTATAGGAGAAGGGAGTTGAGCAAAACTAGGTTTACAATATGTTAATTCTGTACCATATGGCTGTCTTTCTAACTTTTATTCAACAACAAAGAAACTGAGTATTGAAACTAGTTTTGATTTAAGAATTTCAACAATTTGAAAATTTCAGAAAATGAGGATTGTAAGAGTTGCATATTTTATACAGCACTTTAACAGGTTACCTCATATTTTATAAGACTTCTTTCCTGTCAAAATGGAGATGAATTGTGATTCATCTGCTATTTATCACCATGTCATTCAACACCTTGTGACCCACTTTGGATCCTTCTCAAATACGTGTCATCTGATCCAGAGTACAACTAAGACAATATAAAGAGGCATGCTTGGTTTTGGCTGCCTATGCAATCACTTCTTGACAAAATTTAAATACACACTAAATTGAGAACAATCGAGCAGTTCTAAGATGAGTTTGCACTTAGGTATTGTTTTAAGGTCTATGATGATTCTTCTTGCAGATATGCAAAGGGTGATTCAACCACAGTAACTCTTAAGCAGGTAGGATGCCAACCACTCTAAAGAACTTCAGCAATATCAAACAGTATTTTATCTGCATGTTTATCCCTTGAGCGTAAAAGAACAACTGAGTTTTACTTACGTTATGACAATAACGACAAGATCCAAGCAGTTCCATGGATCTCGAAGAAAGGTAAATTCATTCCAAACCAACCCTCTTGCTACTACTTTTATCAATATTTCACCAGTATATACAGCAGTAAAAAAATATCTGAGAAGGAAAGTGTATATTAAAGTTACAGAAATCAAAATATTAATGAGACTGAGACACATTCAGGTGCATTTCTACCTTTTCTATGATTTGATCACTGGATAGAGATGAAGGTAGAAAACATGAAGTAAAATAGGACAGGTTCCATTACTTTCAGAAACATCATGGATATAAGAATTTGCCTTCCTCAATTTTAGTAAGATATCCATGTAAATCTATAATCACAAATGTTCACGTAAGCATGCCACACTATTTCTGGATGAAGGATAGTTCACATTTCCTTATGAAAAATTTTTAAGACTGTGTTTATGTTCTAAAGCAGGCTGGAAAATTTCAACATTTTGGCAGAAAAATAACAGCAAAGACTTATTTTAGTCTGTAAAGTTTGCACATTTTATACATTTAATCTGACAAATACTCTATAACTGAAAGAAATCCTACATAAAATTAAGCTATCATTATCACCACACTTATCTCAAAATAAGAGGAATTAAAATTATAGAACCTCTGAGGCCCCAGGCACATTTTCAAGATTTAATTCCATAACATTAAGTCAGGCTACACTGGGTACAGTGCACAATTACAAAAGGTACCAAGACATGGCTTTCTAATGTGAACAACTGAACTAGGGGTGTCCCTAGGAAACAGCAAGAAAGAATGGAATGAATATTTATCCCTTTATACTTTTTGCATGAGCTGGCCATAACAGACATTCAGGTTATTGCCTTAGAATGAGAGATATTAAGTTAGAATCCTGCTGCACAGTCTCTCTAAAACGCTAAATCTTCAGAAGGAAAAATGGGGCAATCTTTTATGTTACACCAGATGGCAAAATTAGCCAACGTAGAGAAAAAGGCATATGGTGTAATTCTCTAAGAGAAGGCACTGAAGTTCCACAGAAGACTGTAATATAACAATAATAATCCTAAATCTTCCTCAGAGGTCTGTCTGGGAATTTTCAAGCCCCAGAAGTAGATCATCACATTTTTTAAATTTTTCAGTCCAGCATGTTAACATCCTTAGAAAAAGAGTGAAAAAATGGCAATTGAGATACTTACTCAGTCCAGTTGAGTTCATCTGGAAGTTTACTTACAGCCATGGTAGCACAATTGAGTACCACAGTACACGTAATAAAGCCAACAAATAATGTGAATAATAAGTTAAGGAAAAAGTGCTATATTATAAAACAGTGACATTCAGAAAAGTTGCTGATTTACACAGAAAAATACAGCTATTTGAATAATTACTTTGATTTTTAATATGCTCAGGACTTTTCATGTGTTTTCCAATGAAACTGATGTCAGATCAAAATTCTGCTCAGCTGGGTGAACTTCATGATTTAAATATAACAATGAATTATCTGCATGTGGAGATAGTTTTGGAAGTTAGGACATTAGTGGGACATAGTATGCTTGACAGAAGAGATGAGGAACATAAATAAATGAAAAAAAATCAGAGTCCTCTGCTGTCTACTGTTATTTGAAACTTTAGAAACCTCCATTTCTTCCCAGTAGGAGCATGGAATAAAGAGAAATGGGCCACAACCTCATAACAAGGGGTTTTCAGCCTAAGAAAATCAGATGAAAAAGCTTAATTATCAATAAACAGTGTTCTTTGAAACTGAGAGTTCATATATACATTCTTACAAGAGACACCTACTTGTCACCTGATAAAAGTGGATGGTTTCATTTGAAAGTGGAGGGTTTATTTGAAGCTGAACAGCAAATTTAGTAATTTCTAATAGCATGAATACACATTCAAAGTCAGCTATAAGTTCCCACAAATGGACTTAATTCTAAAAATGAATAATTCCAAATGAAAACAGATGTTTGGCAGAAAGAGCAGAAACTACTCAGCCTACAGTTTTGCACCTGCATTCCTCCACGTTTTTACATTCTTCAAACTAAATTTATATTTTTGCAAAAGTATAAAAAATAAGTGCTCTTTAGAACTTTTCTAAACTTGTGTGTGAAATACATTTCTTAGGATAACATCAGAGTCCTTCAGCAAAGCATTGCTGTAAATAACATCCTTCACGTTTTAATAATTAAGGAGCTTTTTTCAAAAAAAAAAAAAAAGGTTTTTTTTTAAACTTAAGCTTGTCACCACGGTAGAGATTTAGAAAAAGTTCTGGAAAAGCATTAAAATATCATACGGTCATCTCTAAATTTTGTTTTGTAATAATATCTGCAAATCTGACTTTAAATATGAGCTTTTTGACATTTTTACTTGTACCAACACCAGTATATCTCAGCTGTTGTAAATCAAGAGTCAATATCACTTTTTAAAAATCTCTATCACAGTCATGCGCTTACATTTACTTTAATATGATCAGAAGAACAGAACGACAGAAAATGGTACAGTATACCTTAAAACTGAAATTAGGGAAACCAATAAAAGGATATATATGGATCAGAATTTTAATTGCTACTCTTCTGACTGGATTAAAAGGACCAAATATACACAAGGCAGGTGTGGCAGTAAACCGGAAAATAGTCCTCCTTTTATTTATCACCATAAAAGTCTATTAAAAAAAATAAATCATAGTATATGAAATATTGTAATGAAACAAAATTTTCCCCCAAAATTAAATGCCTGGGTTTTCAAATCTGCATCTAGGACTACATCTAACTGCAGTTATGAGTAAAGCTTTCCTGTATTTTTACTTGGAGCTGTGAGCTGATGATACTACATTTTGATAGACACCAGCTATATAAAAGTTCATTATTGCCTCTGAAGAAGAAGTAGGAACGGGAATGAATTTGAAGAGCAACTGGTCATATTCACTTGGTCAAAGTAATTAAAGGATACTTTTCTGGGACTGCAACAATGGTGTTAATCATACTCAACAGTACCTTACTCTTGGATAGTTTTGTAGGCTACAAAAGATTATTTACAAAATACATATTGTGTAGAACTGTCAAAATCCAGTCCAGTGAAAGCAAAAATTTTACTTTTGAAACATCTCTAAATTACCAAGTAACACTGTGAATTCCCTCTAAGCTACCTTAAGATCCATGCAGCTCAGTACTTTCAACATGACGTAAAAATGAAATTTCTTAAATCAAAAACACAGTTCAGTAACTTTTATCTAAATTTCATCAACTGAATCAGCCTTAGTTTCTCTTCATCAAGAATATCACTTTGATTACTTTGAGAAAAAAAATCCCTAGAAGAACAAAGCTTTCTGCATGTTTCTGATTAAATTTTTATACTCCAGTGACTTGCTGGTATTCATAGAAGACAGCGACATAGGACTGGATGGAACCTCCTGCTCTTCAGGTCAAGTCCTCCTCAATAGTAAGCAATCATACAATAGACATTTTGTTTAGAAGGGATTCCTAGAGCATCTACTTTACACGCTCTTATAGGCAACAACACAAAACACTTTTCAACAGCATGGAGCATATGCAATACAAATACAGTACAATAAACAAAGCTGATGAGATATAATAATAGAAAAAATAATTTATTATAATGAAAATACATGTTTTTGCTACACAGAGTGCTGGAAATATCTCAAATATATCTCCCTGAACTTGTATAATATTTGTAATTCAGCAAGAAACATCTGCAGTAAGTCAGCAATTCCAGCACTGTTTGACAGGCACTGCTTATGACAGTGAGTTCAGCCCCACAGACATCATGGAAGCTGCTCTGGAAAACAAAGCATCAGTTATCCCAGAATATATATCCTATCAAAGTTTATCTCTCGAGTGTATCATGTTTTCATAATCAATTCTGATTGCTGACTGGAACTTGAAATACCTTTTCTTTACATAATGTGGGGCATACCTTAGAACTCCTGCCCCAAAAAGCACTAGTAACATTCAAAGTTCTGTCTACAGAACAATCAAAAACCAGCATCTCCTGAATAGAGCTTTTACTATCTCTTAAGAGCTCAGCAGACAAAATTAAATAAATAAAAAAAAATGCTTTTGAAAGTTTTAACCTTGTGATCACTGTAGTATGGATCAAAATCTTCCAGGGGTTCCCCAATGAGCTCCACAGGAATATCCCCATACAGAGATGGCAGTTTTTTGCAGGTTTTCAGATCAAGCTGAGGAGTAAGTTTATTTTCCTCAACTCCTTGGTCCTTATTCTCCCGGTTAACTTTTCCTTGCTGCTTTTTTTTCTTAGCAATTCTTTCCTCGATTGCTGCCAAAGACTCATGTGTGAAACGTCGAAAGCTGTTAGTATCTGATGGCCAAAACCAGGGATCCATTTTCCCTTCTATGTGTTTGTTTCCAGTGCTAGAAGTAACTTAAAAGAGAAAATTATTGACAATTAGACAATAACAGAAATGCTACACAACTTAAAACCCACTAGATAGATTATTTCTTCCCTCTGTGAAACCCCATACGAAAGTGGAACAGCACAGCATAGCACAGTATAGAATAGAATAGAATAGACTCTGCCAGTTAGAAGGGACCAACAACCATCACCTAGTCCAACTGCCTGACCAATTCAGGACTGACCAAAGGTTAAAGCATGTTCCTAAGATCATTGTCCAAATGCTTCTTAAACACTGACAGGCTTGGGGCATCAACCACCTCTCCAGGAAGCCCAGTCCAGTCTTTGACCACACCCTGGATAAAGAATCATAGAAATTGAATCACAGAAGATCATAGAAATCAAAGAATCACAGAAATGCTTCCTAATGTCAAGTCTAAAACTCCCCTGGTGCCGCTTTGAACTATTCGCACACATGCTGACACTGGATACCAGGGAGAAGAGCTCAGCACCTCCCTCTCTACGTGGCCTCCTCAGGAACTGTAGAGAGCAATGAGGTCGCCCTTCAGCTGCCTTTTCACCAAACTAGACAAGCCCAACGTCCTCACCAGCTCCTCATAGGACATTCCTTCCAGCCCTGTCACCAACTTCATTGCCCTCCTCTGGATGCATGAAAGGACCTTCACATCCTTCTTAAATTGTGGGGCCCAGAACTGCACGCAGTGCTCAAGGTGAGGCTGCACCAACACCAAATGCAGCAGGATAATCCCCTTTTGACTGAAAAAAGATCTTTGACTGACAAAGATCATTGATTGATTCTGGATCCACTCTGTATAATTCAGGTTGCAGAAGAGATACTTCCTAGCCTTTCCAGCTAGGAAGTGACAAAATCACATCTCTGTCAGAACTCCGACAATCACCTAATCATTTCTTTCTGTAGCCGCCTATAGTATCAGCAGCCTTGCACCGTAGTTACTGAACCTCTGTACTTCCGGAAGCTAAGATGCGACTGAAAAAATCCTTGTGATCCAGATGACTAAAAAATTTTGAAAAGACAGAATGACTATTCAAAATTCCAGACGCTCAGCTAAACTCAGCCACCTCATCATAGGCTGCTGAACTAGCTAAATTTTTAAGTCAAGACACTAAGGTAAACTGTTACACTTAGAAATAATTTCAGTCTTTGCAACGGATAGAAAAGTCTTCCTAGTAAAAGATTCTGGTAGGGAAGCTACACAACAAGTCTTCTCAGAAGTAAGCTGAAGTACTACTGAATGGGATTTCTTCTAGAACCTGGGAGAACAATCTTGGATGTGTAAATACAAGTTAGTGTGGGGAAATCCTAATAATACGCTACCTAAAGCACGCTGCTGAAGACAAATACAAGGCTAGAGCCCAGATCTGTTAATTTCCAATAGAGGATATGTAAGAAATTTCCATTTAAATTAAATTAAGAAGTGCAAATCCTATGACAGGTTTTGATATCTCTGGTCCTATAGTAGAGAGTGGTACATCAGTAACAGATAAAAAGGCACTGGTGGGACCTTCAGTTACTAAAGGACCACTCTCTATAGGATCAGGGATCCAAAAATATGTCTTCAAATTCACCCTTTTTTTTAAGTAAAATGGAAATTATTTATTTTTCTCATCTTGAGATGAACTGAATTCAGTGCATCTAGCTAGCCACGGTTTTAGGTTAGTCTAACTGGCTTAACGCTGACTTTGAGAACGGTGGGAACGACACAGAATCTTTTTATGTCAACCCCTAAGAAATTCCAGATATGCTGACAAAATTTACTGAACAAATGATCCGCAAATTTTTAGAAAGAGATGAACAACAAGTCATGAAATTAAATGGACGCACAGCACTACTATAGTACAATTATCCATAAAAATTTCTTAAGAGAAAAGCTATCCTTTAGGACAATTTTTTCTAGAATAGCAAAGTACTGCCAAAAATGAGTCTATTAATACAATGTTTGACAAATTACAAAACACTCACCAGGGTAATGACTAATCACTAGAGATGATAACTAACAGATTCAGACTTTTAGAATGAAAAACAAAATACAAATTCAAGCCGAATACGCAACTCCTTAATTTGGTTCCGTTCATGTGAATTTCAGAACTCCATTCATCTCCCTAAAAGCAAGTAGATTTCCTTTTATACCCAGCAAGCTAACTGCAATAAAACTATTAACCATAAGATATTCAACAATTCATAAAAGAGGAATTTAAACGAATAGAACTGCTCAGAAAAACACTGATCAAAGTCAGGAAGGGGCATTTTTTGAGGAGGAGTTTCCCAAGTATAAAATAGGAAAACTAGTAGGAACATAAATAGAAAAATCTCCTTTTTTTGTGTTTCAATCTAGTTCTAGCATGTATATTAACCAACTCTGAGGCTCACATTATTTCTGTCCTCTCCCTTGTCAACGGCCATCCACTGAATATTTCCTGTGTGCACCTGATCTGAAAAAAATAAAGAATAAAGCATCTGTTTAGTTTGGGTTTAGTATATATTTAGTAGATTCTTTCACATGAGAATAAAGAATAAAAATGTGTCCCTGCAGTAGGATTTTGTTTGAAAGCATAAAATCAAATAACTATATGCTTACCATAGGTCAAGAAGTATCTTAAAATGAATGAAATAAAAAAATAATAAAACATGTAGCTATACTTACCACGAGATTCACCACGACAGGACTGGAATTATTAAAATCTATGCTCTAGTCAGAGCCCTGTTTCTTTTTCAGCACTTATCCACAGCATTTCCAAAAAGCCTGTTTTGACCAATCTGTGTATTTGTCAAAAGCCATTTTAAGGGAGCATTTACAAAACCATATTTTAATAAATCTTGTAGATAGTTCAGACAATGACAATAACAAAACACTCAGAACCAGATATTTCCAAGTAGTTCATGAAGGATTACTTAACCACACATAAGTGCATACATCACATACAATTCTGGTTCATGGAACAAGATGGCCTTTTCAGCGGTATCAACAAAATCAGTAGCCTTGTTAGTACCCTAAAAATACACAAATTTATATTAACACATAGGCTAGATGTACAGAAACACAAAGATGTTATGGTTGGATATAGCCTGTAGTCAAAGACATCTTTGTTGAGGTCCCGCATGTGAACAAGGCATCCTAACTTGATTAGTCAGTGGATATCTAGTGGCACGCATAGTCAGAGAAGGCTGTAGAGATATTCAAATGATCAAAGGGACACAGCTACTTTAAAATCGTCTAAAATTCCAGTGACAACATTAACCAAATCTCCACTGACTGTAATGGGAGATTAAACACCTAGATCACAGCCAGCCAGCTGCACTCAGACACCTAAATATAGGTATCAATCTTGCACTGAATCATTCCATAGCTGCCAAAATTTTCCTCACTGTTAAACAGGGATGTCTAACACTCCGGAGTCACCTTTCTATATGACCCACAAGACCAGAACCAGATGTCAGCAAAACCAATGGTCTGCAGTAGCTATTTCAGATTTCAAAGTTTACATTCCATCAGTTCATCATATACAACAGGAAACGCTGATCTGAAAATTTTAAATATTGTAAGCATCTCCAAGTTCATCATCACCATGGATGCACTAGACATGTATAGCATCATGAATGCCCATTATTAAAAATACTAACTTATATTCCACAAAAAAGGTGATTAAAAAAGGAATCAAAACACTATTTTATATGTAGCTCAAATATTTTTCTAATAGATGAACTACTGTTCATCTGTAATAAGAAAAAATGAGAAAGCAGCTCACAGCGACACCTTACAAAATAGGCTAGGAATCCTCTCTTTTCTGTGTTGTATAATACTTTGCAAAAAGCTACTGCTATTACTTACTCAGTTTCAATAAAGAGAAAATAATTCTGCTCTCTGATCACCACTTTCTTCTATTTCACTACCAATAATTATCCACAGATTTAACAGATTTTAGTCCTTTGTAAAATCAAACTTGGACATTTTATTGGACTACTGCTATTTCTAAAACACATGGTCATTTCTTCCACCTAGCACTTTGTCTTTTCCACTCTTCACTTCTCAATCCCACTCCCTGCCCCAACAAAAACTTTGGATAAATATCTAACAGTGGTGGTGTTTTTTTAAAAACGGATGTAATATAAAAAGTTATTCACAATATCAATATCAACATAATATAATAAAATCTTTTCATTCATTGCCTCTGAAATCAGAAATGTATGCAACAGGCTACACTGTGCATTACTTAAATATCCTGAAAAAACTCACTCACTAGCATTTTTGTGAGAAAAACACTCCAGATTTATGTAAGTAAAGAAATTCCACCATGTCAAAATAAGTATAACTCAGATCAGATAGTAATAAAGCCAATTTGAGGACCACTCAAATGGCATAAGCCGATAAAACAAAGCAAGCAGACAAAATGTAGTCAGTAATTAATATGAGAAATATAATAATGTTTAGTAAAATGTTATACCACCACATGTAAACTAAAGGAAGAGCTGCATTTTTACAGCAATATAGTAGTTCTACATTAAAGGCACATTCTCTTATGCATATGCTACCTGTACCTAAAATCAAACCACATCTGAGACTCAAAAGCATGTGTGAATGTATTTTTTTATATATATACATACATGTATACATCGATCCCTGAATGTTTTGATCAAACATACATAGATGTAAATTAAGAAAATTAGCAATTGAGATTTCTCATAGTATACAAACACTTAGCAAAACCAAAGTACTTACAACATCCCCTTCCAAATGAAAAACCTTCACATTGATTTCTTAAGCTAATTCCGGCTAGCTTGTATCTTCAAAGACACAGAAAGTCTTCATTTTCTCACCTTCACCATTCCAACCAAAAAAACATCCTATCTACCTAGCTAGCTCCCATGCAGAAAGTTTTCTTTTGTATTGGGATGCCTGGGGAGGGACAGAGGGAGGAGCTTGGTTGCTCTTCTGACAGTAATAAATGAAATTTTGTGATCTCACTGGGAACACTGTAAAAAATGAGAAAGAGCACAAGTGGTACTTTTGAAGAATAGTCACCTGAACATTAATAAATTATTTTCTTTCTGCTGAAATCGTAGTTACATTTATTAAAAGCAAAGAGGGTGGTTTTTTTTCAATTGGAAATGTATATATGTAAAAACCTATGAAAGCAAAAGTTGTCCAGCTTCACATTTAATTCTGAGGTTTTAACCAGACGAACCTTCCAGCACACATTAAATAACGGCACAGATTTTGCCTTCCATTCAAAGTTTTTGGTTAGAAATTTGAGTTACATATTACTGGTTTTCATGCCTTAATTTTTATTTTTTATTATTTCCAGGTTACGATGTATGCTCACTGTACCTTGTAAAGAAAAAATCTCAAAGTCAAATACACTATTTCATATATGCAAGATCAGAGTCCAAAAAACATTCAATACCACATTATGCTGTAACTTCTGTTAAAACATACAAACCTTGTTTCAGCAAAATAGAAACCACAACATTTACCCACGTATCTGAAATCACTTATATTTACTAAAATAAAAGCTATGTACAAAACAGATACTGGATATAACAGGTATAAATTAATGGTAAGCCCTACTGCTAAGTACAGTTTTTCCTCTTACAGTTACATCAACAGAACCCTTTACAGTCCAAAAATTATTTTACCCTTCATTGGGTAGACTCTAAATCTTTCCTATCATTTTTCCCGAACATAAGCGTTACTGTGGGTTTTGCTGGAAGAATTCTACTGAAGAAACTATGCTGTCCTTAAAAGCCAGGCAACCCTAATGCGTGCAAACAGAAAAACAATTGTGATCGAACACTTTAGTTGATAGGTACCATCAGCAAAGCAAACAACTAAAGATGGTTTTAAAGAAATAAAACACTAAGTGTTCTGTGATGCAAGCAACAATAAGCCATTTTAAGTTCCAGTGTAGGTTATTTTTCCAGAAAGCAATAGCATGTTCTCAGGACAAGTTCAATTAAGAGAGTGGAATTTTAAAGATCAGTAAAGCACCATTCTATAATGGCATTATTATCTGCTAGGGTCAAAAGCAGCCACATTTCTAATGCTGCCCCAGCTAGTACCACTAAATACAAAAAAAGATCCTTACCTGGACGCATTTTTTCTGCTGTATCTTCTTCATCAACCTGTCCCTGTGAAAAACGGGGCACAGGGAGTAAAGACAGAACACAAAGGAGCAAAAAGAGTTGCCCTCCTCTGCCCTTTTTACACGATATAGTATCTACAACCAGAAAAGAGGAAGGCATGGAAAACAACAAGATTTTTATCTGTAGCTGTTGAAAGAAAGCCTTAGGACTTTCAGCTAAGAGCAAAACATTTAGACAAGTAACTTTTGTGTTACGATGTGAAATTTATTTTCTCCTATTAGGAGAGCAGTTTCTTAAAGAGGGGGGTGGAGATGGGGCAGAAAACTAGCTTCACAGTAAGAACATTGTTTTCTTCCCAGTTTCATTCATTATCCCTCAGTATAACAAAAAAAAAAAAAGAAAAAAAAGCTGAAGTTTAACAATAAAAAGATAACGTTCATTATAGACATGACTAACTGTTAATTTAGTCACAATGTTCTTGACACGGAACTGTCTCTTCCATTAACTACAAAGTAGAGCACTCTTCTTTTCCCTTTTTATTGCCGGAGCACGAGAAAAATATTTTTTCTTGGTAGCATTAGTACACCACCATTAGTCTAATGACTAAGAGTGTGCAGATGTCATGAGCTGAAAAAACAGACCTTTGCATAATTACATGTATCTTGTGACCGTGCCACAACTCTAGATGCTGCTTCAAATTACTGACCAGATAAATATGGTCATTAAAGATATCAAGGCATTTGACAGTTCATGCACATTGCATGACTCTCTTATCCTCAAATGCTATCCACCCGCCTCATCTGCTAGCTTCTCTCTGCTGAGAAATACTCCGTGGTATAATCCTAGAAATCTCTGTCTCCGATATTCAGTGAGATAATAGCAAACAATGCGTGCCTCTGTCTTAGAGGGAAAAGGGCTCATAAAAGGTTTCTCTTCCTATTTTTCCCATTTATAGGAATGAGACTGCTCTTTAAGTTCCTAACAAGTTCAGCATGTTTTCCTATGTGATTGGGACCTTCCCTCAACAGCTCACTGACCAGGGAACCCCTGCTATACATGAGAAGTCTGAAATTCAGAGGATTGAAAACCTGATCCTTCTCACTACATCCCCCTTTAAGATTCATCTCTATCTTTAAGATAGCATGTCTATAATTGGCTAAAATTACAAGATGGATACGATACCAGATGGATTCAAGAGGGAATGGAACTTAAATTGCAAACAAATAAGTCACTATCGTCAACTGGTGTATCTGTAAATCTAATTCTGAAATTCGTATACTGACTTATTCAATATCCTCCCTGTGTATTATCCACACAACACCCCTGCACAGAAAGTTAAAAAGTGTTTTGCAGAGAGAAAACAAACACATTTATCAAAAATTCAATTGAAAAAAATCAATATTGCTTTACTTACATGCTAAAAACATGTAATAACTGCAACCGTAATAGTTGGAAGGAAAATTACTCGGGCCCGAGGAAGACATTCTGTATTTTCAAGAAATGGATCCTGCAAAACAAAAGTCACACAACACATAACTAGACCGTGGCACCCACTGAGGAAGAACTCTATTGAATTTGATATAAAGTAGCTTTTGATTGTTTTAATTCAAGTTAAGATTCTCACAGAGACTAATCACAGCTGCTAATTACACTGCCCATTAGTTGACACTGACTATAAGTGATTCTAAAACAAATAAGGTGATGCCAATGATTCCCCATTAGAATCTGCAAATGCAAACAACTGTTTCACACAGAAAACCCCACGAAACACAGAAAATTCAACTGTGCACTCAACGGCAAATAGGTATGAACACAGACATCAAAACACTCTCCTGAAGGCAAAATTCTCAATCTCTGGAGAGCAGGGAATGGAAATCATTTCAGATGGAACACAGAAACGATATATTTTTAGTCTCTTTAAAGATAACACCACCACAGGAATACAGCATGTCTCTTTTGGGCATAATAAAATAAACACAAATCATAGTCATAGCAAAAAGCTGATATGAACAGAAATCAGAATCATCATTTTTGCCTCCCTCCCATATGCAATGAAAAAGGTTTTCCAAGTAACTTAAGAGTTAAAAATAAACAGTTCCTCCTCATTAATGTAACTTTCTGAAATTTGGTAAACTGCATAACTGACATCATGACAGAGAGAATATCTCAATAGAAAATCCTGGTTTTTATACGTTAAGAATCTCATTTTCTCTTAAGCCCTCAAATCTTCACGCTGCCCTGGAGCAACAGCGCTATACGCAGATTTTCAGAGCGCAAACCACCTGGTTTCCCTGTCTCTGCTTGAAACAGAATTATCACTGATCGGTGCCTGGGAAAGTTTTTCTGCTTTTGTGTACTTTTTTTGGCACTTCAGCCAACCTTTTGCGGGACAGCTCCATGACAGCAACACGGCACACACGGATGTAACTGCACAATCCAACAAACAAACGCTGAAAGTCAAAACTAGTACCAGAACAATGCGAGAACACTTGTGGCCTTCTCAAGTACTCAAAATCATTAATGTTTGATTACATTAAACCTGCATTTTCTGATCCCCACTTAGTTCTAGATACATACGTGCAGTTTGAGAATCGACAGAATATTTCCATGGGAATATTTCCATGTCCCACACGACATCCTTATCTCTAAAGTGGAAAGATGTGGTTTTGATGGATGGACCACTCGGTGGATAAGGAATTGGCTGGATGGTTGCTCTCAAAGAGTTGTGGTCAACGGTTCAATGTCCACGTGGAGGCCAGTGACGAGTGGTGTTCCTCAGGGGTCGGTACTGGGACCAGTGCTATTTAACATCTTTGTTGGAGGCATGGACAGTGGGATTGAGTGCACCCTCAGCAAGTTTGCAGATGACACCAAGTTGTGTGGTGTTGTGGACACGCTGGAGGGAAGAGATGCCATCCAGAGGGACCTTGACAGGCTGGAGAGATGGGCCTGTGAGAACTTCATGAAGTTCAACAAGACCAAGTGCAAGGTCCTGTACATGGGTCGGGACAATCCCAAGCACAAGTACAGGCTGGGCCGAGGATGGATTGAGAGCAGCCCTGAGGAAAAGGACTTGGGAGTGCTGGTTGATGAGAAGCTCAACATGAGCCGGCAATGTGCGCTGGCAGCCCAGAAAGCCAACCGTGTCCTGGGCTGTATCAAAAGGAGCGTGGCCAGCAGGTCGAGGGAAGTGATTCTGCCCCTCTTCTCTGCTCTCCTGAGACCCCACCTGGAATACTGCGTTCAGCTCTGGAGTCCCCAACATAAGAAGGACATGGAGCTGCTGGAACGAGTCCAGAGAAGGGCCACGAAGATGATCAGAGGGCTGTAGCACCTCTCCTATGAAGACAGGCTGAGAGAGTTGGGGCTGTTCAGCCTGAAGAAGAGAAGGCTCCAGGGTGATCTTATAGCAGCTTTCCAGTACCTAAAGGGGGTCTACAGGAAAGCTGAAGAGGGACTTTTTACAAGGGCCTGTAGTGATAGGACAAGGGGCAATGGATTTAAACTGAAAGAGGGCAGATTTAGGTTAGATATAAGGAAGAAATTTTTTACATTGAGGGTGGTGAGCTACTGGAACAGGTTGCCCAGAGAAGCCGTAGATGCCCCATCCCTGGCAGTGTTCAAGACCAGGTTGGATGAGGCTTTGGGCAACCTGGTGTAGTGGAGGATTTCCCTGCCCATGGCAGGGGAGTTGGAACTAGATGATCTTTGAGGTCCCTTCCAACCCTAACCATGCTATGATTCTACGATTCTATGATTCTATGACAATATTTCTTTCTAACAGGTATTTGGAGCACTATAACATGCTGCTGATGCTTATAGCTCATAAATTATATTTCTTACAAGTTTATGTAATAGAGGCAGTTCATTACTCAGCAATAAAATTTCATACTCCTTGGTAAATCAAGCATTTCATCAGATACGCTTGCAACGATAATTATTTGCAGAGATTTCTGTTTACTACAGCTGCAACTTCAGAGAATTTGCGATCTTGCCACATCCACAATTTGGGAAATACTACAACGTATCATTAAGAGCTATCTCTAAATAATGCACACACATTTATTACAACGTAAACTCAAATGCATCCATCATGGGTTGAATTAATTCAGCGGCTGGCCAGATGCTTCAGGATTCTCCTTAATTTCAAGACCTAGATGAGATTCCAGGAATGTCTCTCATAAAATATCATATCCTCAGAACAAGGTTAATATAGGACAGCAGGCAAAAAGAAAAGCAGTGGGGAAATATATCTCCTTTGTTATACTTGGAATGCAGAATAACTAAATATTCTGTATACAAAAAAACCAAAACCAACACACAGAGAGAAACTACTGTATTATAGAGAATATCTAAAGGCATGAGTCTGTCACTGAGAAAAAATTAGGGGCTCTGGCTAAAAAGTATCTTTGAGATAAACTGAAGATGTGCCCAAACCCCTCTTAGAAAAGAATCTAACAGTGTAAAGTACATGATGTATTTAGCAAGATAATAATTCATATTATCGCCATTTACCTTTTTGCATGCTAGACGACAAAATAAGAAGTCGCACGGACATGAAATTTGGTATTTGGTAAATAGCTAATTGGCTTTACAGAATAACAGGAAATAGCTTTTATGGTAAGTACACATTACACTCACTGTTACACAAAGTAGCTTTCTGCCTAATGACCTAATGTACACTGAATAAGGCTGAAAATTAGCTCAGTGCCTGAAGTTCGAGTTATTCCATCTGTTTCTTCTCAGTATCCTGAAAAACAGCATTAGCATTTTTGAAGCATTTTATGTTTCTCAAAAGTAAGATACTAAGAGCTTGCAAAATATTGCTACTACAGTCTCTGAGAGATTTCCAGCATTTCTGATGCAATCATGCTAACACAGTGTTTTCCTGAAGTCTCACCTTCTATTGCATGGCTCCAAACACAACCATAAAATGACAAATGCAAGAGCTCTAGCAAAGACTGAGCCATTTGGTTCACACCTATTTCTCAGTGTAGTTCCCCGTGAGATCACAGACTAAACTTCAACACGTCAAGAACGCAACTCGGAACAATCATGTAACACCAAACAGCTGTACAAATTAAAAACCAACGAACGAATCATGTATGCCAGTGAACTACAATACGGTATTTAACAGTTGGATTAATGCAAGAAAACAAATTCAAAACAAAGTTAATGCCAAACTAATAATTTATCTCCTTTCTTCAAAGCCTTCTTGATTTCAGTTCTATCGATCCCTTCTCTCCAGCTGGCTTGGGTATCTGACTGAAAATTTAGTTTCTTCCTTTGCTTCCAGTTCCCATCACACTGGATCCCCTACTTATAATAAATGGCAGTCGATAACAATGTATGTGGTCATCGTTTTGCTACTGCATCTGCAGAGCCCCCTGCTCACACGTGGAACAGTCGCGATGCACACTCAGACATGCCGACCACCTTAGAGACTCAAGGAACGCTCCCACTCCTTTGTACCAGTGGAGAAACTAACGCCTCATCCAGCAGTCAGAAGTCCATGATTGTACACTCATTTGCAGTATTTGTTGTTAAGATTCCTACAACTATTCCCTCGTTGTAAAAGGTGAGAGAAAAATAATGCAGAAAGTCTGAGGACCTGCCTGACTGTCATCTAAAATCATAACTTTATTCCAGATGATATTCCACAATCCTCCAGGGCTGGCAATGTGCGCTGGCAGCCCAGAAAGCCAACTGTGTCCTGGGCTGCATCCAAAGAAACATGGCCAGCAGGTCGAGGGAAGTAATTCTGCCCCTCTACTCTGCTCTCGTGAGACCCCACCTGGAATACTGTGTTCAGCTCTGGAGTCCCCAGCACAAGAAGGACATGGAGCTGCTGGAACGAGTCCAGAGGAGGGCCAAGAAGATGATCAGAGGGCTGGAGTACCTCTACTATGAAGACAGGCTGAGAGAGTTGGGGCTGTTCAGCCTGGAGAAGAGAAGGCTCCAGGGTGATCTTACAGCAGCCTTCCAGTACTTAAAGGGGGCCTACAGGAAAGCTGGAGAGGGACTTTTTACAAGGGTGTGTAGTGATAGGACAAGGGGCAATGGCTTTAAACTGAAAGAGGGGAGATTTCGACTAGATCTAAGGAAGAAATTTTTCATTTTGAGGGTGACGAGGCACTGGAACAGGTTGCTCAGAGAAGCCGTAGATGCCCCATCCCCGGAGGTGTTCAAGGCCAGATTGGATGAGGCTTTGGGCAACCTGGTGTAGTGGAAAGTCTCCCTGCCAATGGCAGGGGGATCGGAACTAGATGATCTTTGAGGTCCCTTCCAATCCTAACCATTCTATGACTATGATTCTATGATCATCTTTGTAAATTTAAAATTTAATTTGTTTATGGACAGAGTACCTTTGCTTTTTACATTATTATGCAATTTAAAAGTTGGTTTTCTTCTTTTTTGTCCATCAAATAAGTTTTTGTGGATAGTCACTGCTATCAATATTTATAACACAGTGTTTCTTCAACCTTTCAGATTAACAGTTCATTACTTGAAAGAGAAAAGTAGTACGGTGATCCCTTTGTATCACAGAATCATTGTGGTTGGAAGGGATCTCTGGAGATTGCCTAGTCCAACAAAGATCGTATTTACTGAGGGCTGCTAAAAATGTGAGTATTATAATAGTGATAATTTTCTATTTTCTGTGTGTATCTTTATCAAGCCTGAACTAAAGACAATATTATACAAAAAAATACTGTAAGTAAGATTTTCTTTGTTATGCAGTAAACCTTTCAGCCTTTCATCATGTTTGTGTCATTTTAGGAAAGTGCTAAGATGATCTAGTTTATAATGTTAGTTGTTTGATTTCAGCAGAGAAGGAACATGATGTATATAAGAATCCAGGGATTATTTTTCAGTTTTGCTGAAAATCTCATCATCTTTGGCTAAACTGTGAATTTCTGAGAACACTAGAGTGAGCAAACAGCTGTTGAGCCAAAAAGGAAGTGGTGGCGAACCGAACATGTCTCAGGAGAGCAGCCAGGATGTTGAGATAAGGAGAGAAGTAAGGATAGAAATGCCTGGAATGTGTGTTGGGTGAGCAGTCATTGTAATAAGCCCAAAGCCTCATCCAACCTGGCCTTGAACACTTCCAGGGATGGGGCATCCACAACTTCTCTGGGCAACCTGTTCCAGTGCCTCACCACCCTCATTGTAAAAAATATCTTCCTTATATCTAATTTAAATCTACCCTCTTTCATTTTAAAGCCATTGCCCCTTGTCTTATCACTACACACTCTCGTCAAAAGTCCCTCTCCAGCTTGCTTGTAGGCCCTCTTTAGGTACTGGAAGGCTGCTCTAAGATCTCCCCAAAGCCTTCTCTTCTCCAGGCTGAACAACCCAACTCTCTCAGCCTGTTTTCGTAGACCTTGGATCATCTTTGTGGCCCTCCTCTGGGCCTGCTCCAACAGCTCCATGATGACTGCCCTTGAAGTCTCAATATTAACTTTACTAAATTAATAATCCCTTGATTATGCATAATGAAATTATGATCAGGGTTTATAAATGAAATTATTTTTTCATTTTATCAAAGAATAACACAAAAATAATATAATAATTTTAGTATCTTTAAGAGAATACAAGAAATTACTTTGAAGTATCCATGAAAATTATTGTGTTATGAAAAGAA
Source organism: Tauraco erythrolophus (assembly GCF_009769465.1). Lineage (NCBI taxonomy): Eukaryota > Metazoa > Chordata > Aves > Musophagiformes > Musophagidae > Tauraco > Tauraco erythrolophus. Next base: position 6,032,410 of record NC_141471.1, on the reverse strand, counting down.
GTTCTCAACCTCTTAATGGACTAATGCATACTGAAATGTACTAAGGCACTTTGCTCAGTATTTACTTACAGAGAAAACTTCACGCTGTCTCATTCTTTGCCAGTCCAGAAACCAATAAAATTACACACTTTATGCATGACAGTGTTTGAAACACTTTGACAATTACCCTTAGCCTGAAGCCAGTGCACAACTAAACTGTGAACAAACAAACAAAAAAAAGCCTTAATTTTATCTTTGAAAAAAAAAAGACATTTATTAAATAATAAATGCATTTCACATTTGTCTTAGGAGATGTCTTAGACCACATTTTTCCCACTGCTGTAACAAGATAAAATAGTAGAAATACTGCAGTTAAGGAAGGACTTTGGGCAAGGTAGATCTCATTTAAGAACTACACCCTCCACTTGCAGCTGCGATGAGCACACTGTGCATTCAGCAACACTAGAAAATGGGACGTGTATCAAAATAAGCAAAGCTGAAATTAGCAGACCTAAATGACCATTATGCCTTCTACTTATCATTGCAACCAGCCTCGAACAACAATGTGAATACCTTCTTACAAGGGTATGTCGTGATAGGACAAGGGGCAATGGATTTAAACTGATAGAGGGGAGATTTAGATTGGATATCAGGAAGAAATTTTTACTCAGAGGGTGGTGAGGCACTGGAACAGGTTGTTCAGAGGAGTTGTGGATGTCCCATCCCTGGAAGGATGAGGCCAGGTTGGATGAGGCTTTGGGCAACCTGGTGTAGTGGAGTGTGTCTCTGCCCATGGCAGGGGGGTTGGAACTGGATGGCTTTTGAGGTGCTTTCCAACCCAAACCGTTCTATGATTCTATGAATGTATCTTTTTTTCCTTATCTCTTTACACATTTTTTCCTCGTCTCTTTACACATTTTTTCCTCTCACAGTAATTTTTTTCCAGTCATTAAGTATTAGCACCTTTATTGTTCTATCATAATGCAGTGACCAGTGTAACAAAAAAGCGTGCCAAGGAGACAGTCCTGTACACAGCTTCAAACAGATCCTCCCCCAGGACATGGTCACTGCTGCAGCCGAACACTTTTTGCTTTAACGGTTACAGTGCCAGAGAGGTATCTGGGAGGAGGGGGGGGCACCGCGAAGACACCCCAGGAGCAGCAGCCCGGACACGAATACATCCCCAACCCTTCAGCAGAGAGACTGCAGCCATCGCACCCTGAAAACAACATGGCGGAGGCGGAGACGCGGGGAAGGGCGAGTACTGGCCCCGCCCCGGCCCCGCCCACTTCGACCATTTCCTAGCAACGCCTCAGCCGGGGACCGCCCCCACCCCCTGGCCCCGCCCCTTAGGGCGTTTCCTAGCGACGCCTCAGCCCCTCCCCCGGCCCCGCCCCTGACCCGGCCCCGCCCCCTCCGGCCGTTCCCTAGCAACGCCTCAGCCGGGGACCGCCCCCGCCCACCTCGCGACGCGGGCTCGGCGAGGAGCAGGGGTGCGACTTCCGGGCCGTCTCGCCCTCCTCGGAAATGACATCAGAGTGTCAACATGCAAGATGGCGGCGCATCATCGGCAGAACACGGCGGGGCGGCGGAAAGTGCAGGTGAGGGCGAAGCGGGGCCCGGCGGGCTGCGGGGAGGCGCGGCGCCGCGGCCCGGCTCGGCTCGGCTCGGCCCGGTCCGGCAGGAGGAGGACGGGTGGCGGCGAGGCGGAGCGCGGCCCGGCAGTGGGGCGGCGGCGGGAGGGCGGTGAGCGGGCGGGGGCGGCGGGGGGCAATGGGAGGGCACCGGGACGAGGAGGGCTCCGCTCAGGGACGCTGCCGTCCGGCTCTGAGGGGCTGTGGCACCGGCCGTTCCGAGCGAGGGGAGGGGTTGGGGGTTTCCATGGCAACGCTGTCGCCTTCTTCCCTTTGCCAACAGCACTGAGGTGAGGGGGAAGAATCCCTCATCCCGCTCCAGCGGTGCTCCCCCACCTTCACTGGGGTCCGCGGAGGGAGCGGGCGGCTGCCCTGGGCACCGCGGCCCGGCTGGCCGGGGGGAGCGGGCGCTGCCGCCGCCCCCGCCGAACGGGGTCAGTGTCCGCGGCCCGGCGGAGGCAGAGCTGAACCGCCCGTCTGCCCTTTCCGCCTCCGGTCAGCGCTTCTTAAAGAGAGACCGTGGCGTGGGTGCAAACACTCTCAGCTCACCTGAGAGCGATCACACCTCCTGGTGTAGGCTCATATGTAGCTACGAGTCCACTGTTGTAGCCATGGTGGAGCCTGGAATTGCTGAAACGCGCATAAAAAGTCAAGACTCTTAAACCATAAAAGCCATGAAAATGGTTTTACTATGGTCCTCGACTTTTTTGTTCTTGTTTGTGGTACTACCAGCACTTTAAACGTTTTTACAGCTTTCACTGTGGAAAAGATTTAATGCTTTGTCAATCTGCAAAGCCGCCTACCTCTAGTGGCAAGTCCAACTTTCATCTGTATCAATCCACTGTCATCAAAAGAAATATTGATTAAGCCTGAAATAGCATTAGGATCCTTCCAAACAGAGGTGGGTTTGGTTTTGGAACACATCTTTTGTGTTTTATCGCACAAGGGAATGTGCACTTCTTTATAGCCTTTAGTGTTTCTCGTGGTTAAGGTAAGCACTCAGTCAATACTGCATAAAGAATTCCCTTGTCCTACCAAAAAAATCCTCCGACATATTTAAAATACAAAGAATCCAAAATATAATAATCCCTTTATTGACTTCATTGCCTGTGCCATAAACAAGTTTTTTCTGTTTACCCTCCTAAGGATTCGGATTTTATGATAACTAGGCATTTCTTTGATGTAGTCCTATTTTTTTGTGAAGTATTATTTCCCTGACATCAAAGAGTACATTGTTTCCCTTTTCACTACTACATTCCTTTTCCAAACATCACTTAGCTGTATTTACAGGTGGATTTGTGCTGGTTTATGTTGTCATCTTTTCCGCTTCCATTGTATTATGTGATTATTTTTTTTCACTTCGTGTCCTGCTACACTGACCTGTGTCTCAGCCGGTACGTTCTAAATCTATATCATAAGCATATAGAAAGCCTGGAGTAGAAGCAGCCAGGTATTTTCTTGTGCCCTTATTATTTAATCTGCTTGGTTAGAGACAGGGTTTTGTTCACGTAATGGAATTCTAAATGGCTGTCGTATCCATCAGCCACTGATGGAAAGTTAAAACCACTAATGATTTGTTTCCTAGTGGCTGAGCATTTAGAGTGCTGCTACACCAAGCTTTATAGAGAGAGAGAGGAGGAAAAATTTCTCCCAAACCTATGAGGCTAGGGGAAGAATCTTTATAAAAAAACACCTCTCGGGCATGGAGGAACTTGGTTCCTTACATGGCAGAAGAGCTGGTTGAAGCTTATGGAAATCAGAACTATTATTATCTTGGATACACCTGTTTTACTGGTAAGCAGAACCATCCAAAACAGTCAGTTTAGGGTGCTTTTGCATATAATTATATGTTTATAAGGGTTTCATCAGAATAGATGGTTTAGGCCTCAAAATAAATTCCATGCATAAAAAGAGGTAAGAAGTTTAATTATTTAAATATGTGTCAGGTGTTTGAAACAGAATCATAGAAGTGTTTGGGTTGGAAGGGACCGCAAAGATCGTCTAGTTCCAACCCCCCTGCCATGGCCAGGGACACCCTCCACTACACCAGGTTGCTCAAAGCCTCATCCAACCTGGCCTTGAACACTTCCAGGGATGGGGCATCCACAGCTTCTCTGGGCAATCTGTTCCAGTGCCTCACCACTCTCAGAGGGAAGAATTTCTTCCTTATATCTAATCTAAATCTGCCCTCTTTCAGTTTAAAGCCATTTCCCCTTGTCCTATCACTACACACCCTTGTAAAAAGTCCCTCTCCAGCTTTCCTGTAGGCCTCCTTTAAGTACTGGAAGGCTGCTGTAAGATCACCCTGGAGCCTGCCACATCCAGCGGCAGGGTGTTGGTGTTTCTTGTGCATGTCTGCAGACCACACAGTGGTAAGGTGGTCTGGTTTGGGGATGGAACGGGGACACAGAGGTGTGGCAGATGCTCCGGTGTGATGACCAACAGTTGGCCACTTGCTGTTGTGTCTTACTGTGAATTAAGTCAAGATGAAGCCACTTTTCAGCGGGTGGCTTAAAGTAGCCGCCCTTGAGGGGCTGTGTTTTAACTGCTCTCCGAAACTTGCTGCCTGGCCGGAGTAAAGTCTCCCCCACACTCAAAACCTGTGGACAGAACTCGGGAATTTTGCTGTAAGTGCTTTGGATCAGCATCTTTCTTACACAGTTCTTGAAGGAATTTTAAGTCCTTTTTGTCTTTAAGTCTTATGCAAGATAAGAAGATCTTTTTGCACTGACTTTGTCATAATTATGCACTAATACTACATTATAACAGCAAGTAGAATGTAGTGAAAGAAAAAATCTGTGCATTTAGAAAATACTTCGGCTACTGATTTTGTTAATAGTACCACTTACTAAAAGCACACTAGATTTTGTATACTGTATCTTATTATGTTTTATAGCTATAATATTTCTATATTTTATATATAATGAATATATAAATTATATTTATAAATGGTATATTTTATATATAATACTTAAGCAAACAAATAGCCAGTAAGTTGTTTCCATTGTAAAAGGATTAAATGAGCTTCTTAATGCCTTCCATTACTTTTTTTGTGACCTAGAGCACCTAATAAGAGTTCAAATATCAATATGTTTTGAATTTAAAAACTGTGCTACCAGGATACTAAGGCAATAGATTTTTAATTTTTATTCCTTGGTGGTTGACTGCTGCTTCTCTGATTTTTTGATGCAATTTGTGTCAGATCTCATGGAATCCTTTCAATGATTTTGACAAATACCACTTTTAAAATTGCTTACAGTAGCGTTTGTGTCTCTGAAGTTTTTTCTCTACTTGCTGACAAGGAATGAGTGTCGTCAGAGCTTGTCTGTTCACTGTTTCCTCCACCACGATGGTGCGGTAGTATTTTTAAAAGCAGATTCTACCCATCTATTAAGACAAAATCTGTTATAAGGCGTATGATTTAGCAAGGTTAACAAGATCTTGGATCAGCTGAAACGCTCACACGTAAAGGAAACGCGTCGTAGATCCTGTAAGAAATTCATTTGTCTTCATGTGGTGAAACGTGTCTGTTGACAGTAGCTTTATCTCTGGAGCTCTCAGGCAGTCATTAAAATTATTAGTTCTGATCCACTTAGGCTACTGAATCCCATAAATTCTTTATAATGAGGGTCTATCAACTTGTAATGTTTGTGCACTGCTGCAGTGAAAGATTCTTAGTTGTTACGAGAGTTCATAAAAGCTACAGCAATGTAAATATAAAAGCCCTTGGTCATTATTGAAATATTTCATATCCCACAAATCTCACCCCTCCCAGACCATCATGGCCATAAAATGGGTGTGATCTATATCAACATCATTATTGTCTTCATGATTTGCAACTGACTTTTGAATCAACACGATGAACAGAGCGGAAGCATGCTCCCAGTCTGCCCTGTTTGAAGGGAATGCCGCTTGGTGCTCGGAGTCGTAACTCCCTGGGGATCTTCACAGTCCTCTCCAGACAGGATGCGGTACCTTATCCGGAGCGATCAAGATGTGTGTGCTGCGGGTCAGAGTTGAATTTTATCACAGCAGTTTCTTCTCAGCCAAAAGCCTGTTGTTTTAAAATTTTTTAGATGTGTGGGTGTACACACCTACTTAATTATATATTTATATTTTTGTTGTTTCTTTGTATAACTACTATATTTACTAATAGCTCTTATATTTTTATACTCAGTGATACTCAAATGTAAAAAAAACCCAAACAAAAATAAAAAAACTTTCTGACCCTTTTCCCCCGAAATAAGAATATAATGGAGAACCAGATGTGGATTATGAGCAGTCTTCCTCTGTTCATCTTAGCGAACTTTTGGGTTTAGTGAACTCACCTGCTACCCTCCACTCTACACAAGTGTCAGGTCTTTCAAATCAAGTTTCTTTTGCTTTTATTGATTTATTTTAAGTTCCCTGTGTTGAGAGGCATTTCAACACCTTTTCAACAGATTTTGTGGGATCCTTAATTTGACCCTGTTTGTGTTAATATGTAATTAGTGTATTTGAACACAAGCCTGGATGCTTCTGGTGTAACACCTCTCTTTCTAAAAGGGTCCATGTGGTGTGCAGGAAATGTCTTCTGAGGTTATTTTTAGTTCAGCCACATATTCTGTGTGTCTTATTTTTTTTAATATATAAAATCTTTATTTCAGTCTCAGTGACTGGTTTGCAAGAGAGGACCAGTTAAGGTTTTTTGTTTTGGATGAAAATAAAAAAATTATTAAGTATTTTCAATGTATGCACCTGACAGTTACTAGGATGTCATTAGGCTTCCAGTGAGAGTCAGAGAGTCCACTTTTGTGCCATAGTGATCGTGTTCCGTTCATATTTTGTTCATGAAAAGTGGTTTGTCTTGTCCTTACCTCTCCACTCAAACAGCAGTTCAAATTCATTTTGAAATGTTGGTGTGGTGTCCAATAAGTCTCTTACAGTTAGAAAGGAAGATGATGTTCTATTTAATGCTGATCTGATACTGAGATCTAGCATTCACTCTTAGATGTACCACAGACTTGTTAACCCTGAAACAATATAATTTCTGTCTTTGTCTCACTTCTCTTAAAATGCAAACAATACTTGCCAAGTACCTTATGTACTCGAGTAAGCCACCATTTGCTTTTTTGCATTTTTAAGATAGCTATTTATGGCTGTTCTTTACTTGAACTCCTGTAAATTAAGAAATTAACATTATGATGAACAAAAAAAAACCCTTAAAATTCTTGAGCGACTAACATAGTTTGACAGTCTCATTTATGAGGGGAATTAAAGAGGTAGCTCTGTATTATACTGGAAAATATAACAAATATGATGGGTGACTGATGAAAGAGGAAGAAATCCAAGAATTGAACTAAAAAAATGTCCTGCTAGCAGTTTGGAGAAGCAACAGCTGAAGGGCACCTGCTGATCTTGAGTCTGACACTATATTTCAGGAAGAGATTGTTCTCCCTAGTAACTAACATAAAATCTGATCTACTGACCTTCAGGTTTTGACATCCCTTTAATTAGTGTCTTATCTACTCACGCTTAGTGTTTTTAACTGAACATTTTCATTGGATTTATTCAAAGAGTAGAAAGCAGTGTGAATTCGATGGCCATCCCTTTGCCTTGTGTCACATTAGACCTTGACTTTGTAACGTTCTTTTAATCAAGTAGTCTGCGTGGGTCTTCTGGCAGTGTAGACATGACATGATCAGGTCCAAGTGAGGAGCTGAACATACATCTTGCACTCTGCATCGGAAAAAAAAACCCAAAAACTTCCAAGTATTTAAAGTGTTTAAACATAACACTGTTATACGTGGTTGGTGGTGTCTTCTCTTAGTAATGTCTCTGAAGCTGTGTGTAGGCAGAGACTTGAGCATGGATAGCAAGAATGTTATGGATGAGTCTGGAATGGGTGAGAGAATCCGAGAATGTTGGAAACTAGGACACAATATGAAATTGGGTGGAAGAGCTGTGACTTTACAAGAACTATCAGTGTCTAACAAAGACTGTGAGCAAGAAGAGCTTTAAGAGCATTGGGACGTAACATACTAAATGCAGTAAATGGACTTGTGGAATGGTAATGGAGAGTATTAAGGCAGAAGGATTCAGGAGGCTTTTAATTTCGATCCTCCAGTGTTGGTCTGTAGAGCTCTTGCAGTGGAGAATCGGGCTCAGCACGTGCTTTCCAGAAGCATCGGTTCTCTTGCTCTGCTGCACTGGGATGGGGTAGTTCACTTGGGATGTTGCCCACATTCACTAAATACACCTGATGGTTCTTGTGGTCTAGAATCTGGGACGCTGTAAAGTATTTCTTCAGTGATAAGGACCACTGAACGTTTTGCCTAAGTCATTGGTTTTATTTGGTGTGACTGAGATCTGATCTGGAAAACATTTTCTTTCTACTGCGATAATGCAGCTATCAGAGTGAAAAATCACTTTCCGATCTCTAGCCCAAGACTACTCTTTAAAAACGTTTTCAAAACACTGGTACTTATGTATCCAAATAATTCCTGCTATGGGAAGATTGGATTATACTAAGCCTAAAATTTTACCTTGTTATTCTGATGATGTTTTTCCGAATCTGGGAAGAAGCAGCTTCCCTTCCTTTTCTCTACGTGTGAGGCCTTTCCTTACAGTAATGCACAAACTCTGTGTAAACCCTGGGATCAGGCGAGATGCAGCGCAGTGTGAACGGGGTAGCTCTGAAGAAACTGCAGTGCTTGTAATTGTGTTTACTGAACAGTAATAATGGAGAGTGCTGTAGCCTTTGCAGTATGTCTCATTAAATCTTCTGCTAGTGTTTCTGAACAAAACACTAAAATAACCTGTGCACATGGTACTGTCAAATACAGAAGGAAAGAAACTAAATGAATAATTTATCTGTCTGAAAGAGCAATAAATATTTGTGCTTCTTGTTATATTAGAAAGTACGTAGTCTTAAAAAAAAAATGGTTTCAAAATAATAGCAACACCTGAAATAGATACGTAGAATTTGTATCTGCCATCTTTCAGTGTTCCGTAATCCTTGGTGAACATATCCTCTGCCTTGTGATTCTGGGAAATACTGTCAGCCCAGCTATAGAAGCTAAGAACTGAGACACAAACCCAGGGTCTTGTCTGGGATCACCCAGAATATCTGTGCAGAGCAGGGACTTGAACTAAGGATTCTCTAGATCTAAGCTTGAGTTGTGATGATTAAATAATCCTTTGGGCTCCAGTTCTAGCACTGCCGATATCTTCTCTATGATTCTTCCCCATTTTCAGGTGGGAGGAATGACTGAGGGAACTCTCAAACTGACAGACTTATTTAATGCTTGTAAAGCTCTTAGTATTTTCTGTTGGAGAAGCTCACAAAGATGAAGTTAGACGCTGGCATTTTATGGCCAAGTCAATATCTTAATACCATAATTGAGTTTGTGTAAATGTGTTTTAGGTCTCCTATGTGATTAGGGATGAAGTGGAGAAGTATAACCGGAATGGAGTAAATGCACTTCAGCTGGATCCAGCACTAAATAGACTCTTCACAGCAGGCCGGGACTCTATTATAAGGATATGGAGTGTCAATCAGCACAAGGTAAGTCCAGAGAGGGTTCCTGCATCTGAACTGACTTTTTTCCAAGTTATCCTGCCAGTAAGCTGCCAGCAGGTATACACCTGGTACTGCTTTTTAACAGCTGCCAGTTATTATGATAGGAAAATAATTTTGATATTACTCATACTGTAATAAAATATGTGGGATTTTACAAACCTGCATTTGGGCTTATCCTGCAAAGAACTAGTCACAGCTGAGAAAATGTTAAATACAGAATGATGTCATTTCCAGTGATAAAGGAGACGTAAATACAGTCACTAGGACTGTGTGTGTTCTATGAGTTATGAACGTACATTTTGATGGATTGTTAACTTTGGTCAATGAATATTTTATACATTCTGATATTTTGGCAGAATCTTAAGTCATCTTCTTCCCTTTATTGTTATCTTTACTTTGAAGGAAAAAAGAAAGCATTGATCAGGCTTTCTTGGTCTTTCACCATTGTGTTTGATCTAATAACTAAAGAAAGTTCATTAAAAGACTGTGTTGTATTGAGGAGAGAGAACTAAATTAGTAGTCACAGAATCACAGAAGGGTTAAGGTTGGAAAGGACCTCTACAGGTCATCTGCTCCAACCCTCCTATCAAGCAGGGCTACCTAGAGCTGGTCGCCCAGGACTGTTTCTAGACAGATTTTGAGTATCTCCAAGGATGGAGACTCCACAACCTCTCTGGGCAACCTGTGCCAGTGCTCAGTCACCCTCGCAGTAGAAAAGTGTTTCCTGATGTTCAGTGAGAACCTCCTGTGTTTCAGCTTGTGCCCATGGCCTCTGGTCCTGTCACTGGGCACCACTGCAAAGAGCCTGGCTCTCCCTTTTTCACACCCTCCTTTCACGGATTTACATACATTGATGAGATTCCCCCTCCCCCACCAAAGCTTCTTCCACAAAAAAATTCTGGAGTAGTGATTTCAAGCAACTCTACGTTAGGCAACTTTTGATCCATTTGAAGATTGAAGAAGATGTCACAGCAGGGTCTGATAGTCACAATCTTTTCCATTTCTGAAGAGATCTTATAAACTTTTCTTCTTAATTTGCAGCAAGACCCGTATATAGCATCTATGGAACATCACACAGACTGGGTAAATGATATTGTGCTCTGCTGCAATGGTAAAACTTGTAAGTACTTCAATGTTTGAGCACCATAGCATTCAGAAATTGTGTATAAGAGTGTATTATCTACTGCTTTAATTATTTTCCATCTTTTCTCAGCATGTGAAGTGAATTTCTGTGATGTTTATTGTAAATTGGGTAAATCGTGTAAGGAGGTGTTTTACTGAAAATTTAAATGTGTTTAGATATGATTCTTGTAATCTTTTGAAAAGAAAATTAACAAGTAGTATGAATATACTCTAAATAATATATAAATCATTAAAGTTTACTCTTTATTCTTTCCAATTTAGTGATATCTGCTTCTTCAGATACTACTGTTAAAGTGTGGAATGCACATAAGGGATTTTGCATGTCAACACTAAGGACACATAAGGTGAAAAACATTGTCTGTAAATACTGTCTGTTATCACTGACAGTCTTTTAAATATCAACATGTAGACTTCAGATGGATAATGCTGTCGATTCATGTTGTTATATTTACTTGATTGCAGGATTATGTGAAAGCCTTAGCCTATGCAAAAGATAAAGAACTGGTAGCATCTGCCGGGCTGGACAGACAGATATTCCTCTGGGATGTAAATACTCTGACAGCACTGACTGCCTCAAATAACACCGTAACAAGTAGGTAACTTAGCAAGGAAGGCAAATGCAATGCATTTTTTTGAGTAGCACAATCTGTGAGATCAGTTTAAGACTGTAGATACCAATTTCTGCGTGTACCAGAAGAATAAAGTCATTAGATAAATTTAAATTAAAAAATGTGCAAAGTAATACTAAGCACTAATTACATGTAAGGATAGCATGCCAGTTAGATACTAGAATGCAGAGGGAGACTCTCCATAGATTCTGCTCATCAGGGCTAATCCTTAATGTCATCATCATCTTTTAAGAAGTGGTCTGTCCTGCTTTGCTGTCCCAGTAAAGACATTATAATAAATTAAGAGATCTCTCCCCTTAGAGTGATTCCAGCACCGCTTTCTTAGAATAGTCAAGTTAGAGCTGGTTAAGCTGCTCTTCTGGGAAGTATGACAGCAGTCTTCAAGTTCAGTTAGATTTAATTGCTCAAGTAAACAACTGAAATCTGGGTCATCAGCATCCTGGTTTGGCATTGACTATTTTATAAGGTATTTTTTCAGAACAGGAGATCTAGTTTGACTGCAGTGTGTTTTGCTGCTTGTAGGTAGGTTGGAAAAACAGTGTTCAAAGTGACTGATCTCTTCCATTTTATACTTAAGGTTGGATACATGTCTAAACAGTAGCAGAGTCATTGGCAAAGAACATGCCATCTCGCTACGCTGCCGCACTTGAATTTTCTAAATAAGACTACTTGCTTCCTCATTCGTAGGTTAGGAGTGACTCAAGAAAAATCTGCCAAAGTAAAGTTTGGAATTGGCACAAGAGCCTTTTGAGAAGTTTCAGTTATATGTGATTCAGTAAATAAGAGACAGGCGCGTAGTTGTTTTGGTGTGGTTTTTTGAGTTACTGTTGTGGCTAATTCTGAAAGGTGTTTTGATTTTATGGATTTGGTAGCTTCCTAAACTGAAGGTGCATCTGGTGGGCAGAACTGTCAGTTTTGCATTTGTTCTGTCTACAGGACTTTTAAATTCCAGTATAGCCTTATTCTGGCATGCCTGTGTAGCCTTCAGGAGAGAGGTGGCTTCTAGTGAGCTGTGTTGAACTGCAGGGTAGTATTGGTGTGGCACATGACTGCACGTAACTAAGGGGTTTTACCTTATATTTCCCAGAAGTTTTATTTCACTGAAAGTACAATTATTTTATCACCAAACTTTGCTGATAAGTGTAAGCTATGCTATCTTCTGGTTGAACAGAGAGTCTTTGAATGAAGAATTCATTTGCTGGCTCTCAGGAAGTTCAGTTTTGGGGGGAGGAAGAAAAAAGGGTTTCTTGAACACCACAACAGTGATACAGAACCTATATGATTCCACGGAATTGTAATTGGAAGATGGGGAGTACTGAGCTTGTTTTGAGCCCAAGATCAAACGGAAGTGGAGGCGTTACCTCTAAGATGACAGAAATAAATTTGCATTTCTAGAGTTAGAACATGAATGCTTCGTGAGGGGGAGGAAGGTGAAGTGAGGGAGTTGTTCCTTCTTTCTAGTGCTCCCAACTAACAGTGTTTCTGTTGGAAAGAACACGGTACATGTCCTTAAAGAAGCTGGTTTTCCTCAGTCCTTTCAAACAACATTGATTTTTTTCAAAGTGCAAATGAAGATTGTTCTTGTGCATTAATTTCCCGTCTGATTACAGGGAAGCAATATACACAAGCCAACGTGAAAAGGAAGCCTGTTTTTAGAGAGTCTCTCAGTCAGCATAGCCATAATTTAAATTAAGTAGACAGATTTTGCTTTTGAGAGGTAGCTCCTTCCAGAAGAGGGTGGAGTCGAGCTTTGCTTTTGTTCTTGCATAAATTTTGCCTTTGTACACTGAAGATTCTCTCTTGCATTCCTAATGTCCAGCTTGTGATTAACTCTGTACATTATCCTTTCGTAAATGACTATGGTTGTTGGACAGTGGGTTTTCAGTTCTACTTTTTGCCTTCAGCTGTTCTCTGGGGACAGTGTAAGACTGTCACTTTATTTTGGGTACAAATCATAGATTTCATTTGAAAGCTCACATTTGGATAGCCATAGCTAGTGGTTCAGAGGACCCTGAAGTAAACCCGCATAAGTCTTCCACTGTTGCAAAATGTTTATGATATTGGGTCACAAATAGCATGTCAGAAACTCATTTCCATAATATACATAAATCATTATATAAAGTTCCACATTTTTGCTGGCAGTACAGTTTGTTGCTATTCTTGGCCTTTTTGGCATACTGATCGTATGGTTTTGAGGCTTGATGAAATAAATGCCTTATGGCACTTTCTGAATAGATCATTTTCATTTGCTGTGTCTGTGCTTTTCCCAGTTGAGGGATTGGTACTTTAATTACTGTCCAAAAGTAGGTTAGGCTAGAAGGTACAGAATTCCTCAACTCTGGCAGTTGTGTTGCTAAGGAATTGCCATATGGTTTTCCCAAACACAGAGGTAGCATCTGTGCTCAAGTAACACATTTCAGCACTGCACTGTAACTTTAGTTCTCTGCTGAATGAAGAGAAGAGCCTTTAATATATAATGTAGGATTTTACTGCTGCTTGGCTTGGAAAAAAATCTCTGCACTTAATCCAAATGTTATGTATTATAAGATCACGTAGAAGTATCATTCTCTAGTAAAGCAGTTGAGAAGAGCAAGAGCACCTTGATGGTCCTGGCACTGAATTGTGGTGCCAAAAGGGCACCAGGACTGTAATGACCATGATTCTGAGGGGTTACTTCGTTTTTGTGTAGCGGTAGATTAAGAATTGGGATGGGACTTTCCCAGCAATATGCTGTCTATAGTCTGTCTTTTTTTCTTTTTTTTTGAAAGAAACTCTATATATGGGGTAGAGTGGCACTATTTTCATGGATCAAAGGGTATTAAAATACCCTAAAATGCAATTTTTGAGTGAATAAATGTTTTTTTTCAAATGACAGCATTAAAATTGAAAATGTAAATTTTGTTTTGAAATAGCTTCTTCCCTGAGTGGGAACAAAGACTCTATCTACAGCCTTGCAATGAATCAAATGGGAACAGTTATTGTATCAGGGTCCACTGAAAAGGTAAGAAGAAATCCGGTAAGGTTCATTTCCACTTCAGTTCAAAGACAATTTTATGCATGTTCAATGTCATGTCTGTAGCAGCTTTTGTGTTTTTAATAGTGAAGGTAGACACTTTTTTTTAAGCGGGAGCGTAAATGTAGGATGCAAATACCGGACTCAGTCTCATGATGTGTATATATCCATATAGCTTTAGTACACAGAAGAGACAATCAACTCATCTTGTGTAACACTCTCTCAGAGATCATTACATTTCACCACAGTAGCTCTGATTTTGGGGGCACATTACTCAGGTGATTATAAAAACTGAAGCAGTTGGTAAGAAAGGAGTGGTGCCAGCAATTTGTAAGACCCCTGTGGGAGGTAGGAAATGAAGTGACCTAGTGAAGTTTAAGTGTTCCCAAGAAATAGCCCATGCTCTTTGTTGTAGAAGAAGGTGAAACACCCCAAACTCCCCTGCAAGTTGTTTTTTTTTTTTACCTAATCTATCCTTGAGAGAATTTTATTTCCAAGCCAATAGGATATACCAGTGAAGCAACCGAGAGGATTCTCAGAATCTTTTTTTTTACCAATATTACACTATCCTGTTTCCAGTCACTTCAATTTTTCTTAATTTCTTAAGAAGACAGAAAAGGCTAGAACAAATGAAATTAAAATGAAACAAAGAAAATCATATCTGATTGTTAGAGGTGCATAAGATCTAGTTATGTCTGTGTCTTTCTAATGAAGTGTGTTTTTGGTGATGAATGTCTGCATGTTCAAAATAAGAGTCAGTTTATTTGGAAAGGCTTAATTTTCTGTAGAGAAAATGCATAGATGGGAAGAATGATGTTCATACTAGTTATCCAAAATCTTATTTACATAGGTTCTGAGAGTGTGGGATCCGAGAACTTGTGCAAAACTAATGAAACTCAAAGGGCACACGGACAATGTAAAAGCTTTGCTGTTGAACAGAGATGGCACCCAGGTATGTGCTCTAACTTGAGACAAAGGCATTTTACAGAACGCAGAAATGTCGTTAGTCTTTTTCAATATAATAACTATTTTATGTCATTGATTACAAAAGATAGCTTAGCAAATATTTTACAGATATTTAGTGATTAAGGCAGGGAGGCTGGTGGGTGAAAGCTCTGTTTTATTAACAGGTCCATCTAGGTATGGAGGGGGTGGTTCACAAAAAATGGCTGGAAATTGTGACTAGATTCATTGACTGCCTACCTTCATGAGCACCATCTTAATGGAAAAATATAACCACAAGAATTATGGAAGCTCTTTATGGAAAAAATTATTTAAATGATGTAAAATGAAAGAAATTATTCAAATACTTGCTTGATTTATGTACAATTGTTGTTGCTCAGTGTCTTTCAGGCAGCTCTGATGGGACTATCCGCCTGTGGTCCCTTGGGCAGCAGAGATGTATAGCCACATATCGAGTCCATGATGAAGGTGTTTGGGCTCTGCAGGTCAATGAAGCCTTCACTCATGTTTATTCAGGAGGAAGAGACAGGAAGATTTATTGTACAGATTTACGAAATCCTGATATCCGTGTGCTAATCTGTGAAGAAAAGGCACCAGTTCTTAAGGTAATTGATTTTTAATTCAGAAAATCACAGAATAGTTAAGCTTGGAAGCGACCTCTGGAGGTCATCGGGCCCAATACCCCTGCTCAAGCAAGGCCACCTAGAGCGGGTTGCCCAGACTGTGTCCAGGTGGCTTTTGAATATCTCTAATGACGGAGACTTCACAACCCCTCTGGGCAACCTGTTCCATTGCTCAGTCACCCTCACAGTACGAAAGTGTAATTGTGTTGCGTGTTGTCTGCTGAAATAGTGGCTTGAGGTATAAGCTGGTAAGAGAATGCATGTTGGGTAAGAAGTGTTTACTACTTCACATCTTCAGTATATTGGCTTTGCCTCCTAAATTACGTCCGAGACCTAATTGCCTGAAGAAGACAAATGACAGGCAGCTACCTAAAATATGCAAATTCAAATATTACTGAAATTCAATATGCTTAAAACATGAAAAGTTTTTTCCCCAACTGTAGCGTGGTTTTAAGAAACTAAGCTGGCATTGCCAAGGCTTTGGACAAAAATGAGTGTTTCCTAGCAGTGATACACATGCACAGGACTATGAGCATGCATGCTCATGGGAACCAGGTGTAAAATTTATTGTGGGTTTTTTGAACACTTAAAGACGATGTTTTCTTAACAAGAAAACTGCATGCACAAGTCTGAGTCTTCTGAAGAGACTGCTTTTTGGATTTTTTTTTTTTGCTCTCTGTAGCCTGGATGACATAACCTTGGAACATGTAGGTGTACAAGGAATGTGCAACTGAAACAGATACCAGTATATAAGAAATCTATCTTTCCTTGTGAGTGAACTCTGTTGGCTTAGTATGTTAAGATAAAGTCCTGGGTATATTAATGTAGTTTTGAAAAATCTGAGAAATTTCAGTTCAAAATAAAAAGTGAGAACTGTGGTCAGCTGTACAACGATCAGAGGGGGGTCTCTAATATCTTAACTACAGTGATTCATTATTGTCCAAGAAATGTAACAGCAGAGTGAAACATAGAAAGTTCTGCTTTTTAATTAGTACAAAACTTCTTGCATTCTCTTTTTAATCATGTGAGTATTTGAATGCAAAGCAATTCAGAAAATATTGTGCTTATCAAACTGTTCATTAGACAAGATTGTATCATGCTAGAAGCAACTTTAAATACCAGGTGTTTAGATACATTGCATCCACTGTTCTTCATGTCCAGACTTTATTTGTTAAATATTTGAAACGATTTCTCTGGAGTTTCAAAAATTGCAGCTTAGTTATTTTCCATTTAAACTTTGTATTTCTTTAGTAAACTGAAAGTAGTGCTGTTTCTGAGATACATCCAAGTATGGGAGCAGGTCTACACAGAGCAAATATTAATTCAGCAAAGGAAAATTAAGTTAAATGTGGCTGAAAGTGTCTGTGATTTCATTATTTAGATGGAACTTGATAGATCAGCTGATCCTCCTCCAGCACTTTGGGTTGCAACAACTAAATCCTCTGTGAATAAATGGGTAAGTGATATATTTTACACTCTGTGAATTCAATTAAGTAGTCATGGTATTTGCAGTCTTGATTTGGGAACTGTTGGACTGTTGCTCACAATTTGGCTGTGACTTGGTATGATCTGTAAGCTCTCTTAAAAAAAAAAAAACAACTTAAAATGCTAGCATTGAAATTGATCAAAAAACATTAAGCTTTTAATTATTTTGCTATATATTTATGCTGCTTTTAGAAATAAATTATCTTACTCAGCACTGCATGGTTAGCATCTAAATAGCATGAACTGGCAGTTTGTTACAGTTTATAGATTATTATGAATGTGTTGTTATTTTGTTTCTTTCTTTAGACTTTGAAGGGAATTCATAATTTTAGAGCATCTGGAGATTATGATAATGATTGTACCAATCCTATACCACCCCTATGTACACAGCCTGACCAAGTTATAAAAGGTAAACAGCTGTTTTCCAGAGTCCCTCATAAAATCTGTTATCATTAGCAGAAATGGTGAATCTTTAAGACTGGCTCAAGTTTTTAGATACTTGATACTAAGATTTCTACCAAAACAAAGACAATCTAGTTATTATCTGCCTAGTGTTAGTTACAGTGAAAGTAGTGTTTAAACCTTGGTGATACCCAAGTCTTACTTAAAATAGTGAAACCAAAAAGCAATCACTCATGTTGTGTTATACCATTTAATTTAATGTGATATTAGGAAAACAAAAATCACTGTAATGACTCTAATTCTTGTTTGTTTGCTAGGGGGTGCTAGTATTATTCAGTGCCACATTCTTAACGACAAGAGACACATATTAACCAAAGACACAAATAATAATGTGGCATACTGGGATGTCTTGAAGGTAAGTATATAATTTCAGATTAACCATCTACTGTTGGATGATTAATTATTTTGTACCTTTTTTTATATACTTTTTTAATTCCTGAGGTTCCTATGGTTGAAAGTAAGTCATCTTTCTGTCCCAAGACATAATGCAAAGATTGCTTTTTGAGAGGGAGGGAGCATTTCTGAGCTTTTCTGCATCTTTGCTTGACTTGAGGCTGACATCTTCATTCGCCTGAATTCAGTGAAGTACTGACAATGAAGTACTGAAGGCACTGGAACAGGTTTCCCACAGAAGTTGGGGGTGCCCCATCCCTGGAAGTGTTCAAGGCCAGGTTGAATGAGGCTTTGGCAACCTGGTGTGGTGGAAGGTGTCCCTGCCCATGGCAGGGGGTTTGGAACTAGATGATCTTTGAGGTCCCTTCCAACCCAAACCATTCTATGACATCTTCATTCACCTGGAATTCAGACCCTTGAATTCTCTCCTGAAAGGAGTAATGTTTGTTTTGATTGAGTTTGTTTTCGAAGAAGGCTTGCAGATGCCCATGGGCATATCCACCTAATGTGGTACGGAATAGCGTTAAGGAAGCTTAGCCTGCAAAAGGGAAACCTGTGCTTCAGGTCTCGCTGCAAACCCGCGGATCCCAAGCGTGCGTGCTGACTAGTAGTCTGCGAGGTAGTCTGAGAGCGTGAACTGACTGCTTCCCTTGTTAGCTGGCAAGATAGCAGGCAGGAAAGCAGGACTGGAAGGAAAATCAGGAGAAGGAAGCATGGCTCCCGCCTAGTGTCGCTTGCTCCTGTGAGGAGAGGCTTGGCGTGGCATTTCTTTAACTTGCTGTACCCAATGATTGATCAGAGGAGAGGGAAAAGAGTGCAGAGAGAAAGGACTAGAATCTCAAATCAGAGAGATGGTCAGCAATTTCTTCTCTTGCAAAACCCTGTGTGAAATTCTAAATCTTTCCTTCATCTTGAGCTACGCAGTGTTCCAGCCAAGATTCAGTAATGCAGCAAAGCACACTCAGCTATCCTACTGAGTTACTGACTGAAATGGGAAAGGAGGGAATTAAATTGGAGAATGTAGATTTGTACTGAAAATGATCTAGATTGCTTTTGTGGAAAAGCGAATAGCTTCTCTTTCTTTTGGTTTACAGTTGGTAAATACTTAAGTACAGTGCTAGATCTCAAACTCAAATCACTAGTGTTAATTTGTACTTCCCTTCAATTCTCTTTCTCTTAAATACGTTTAAATACGAACTCACTTTAGAGATGGGGTTACTTGCCAGGTCAAAGTGTCATCTTATGTGTAGGATGACTGCACTCTAAAGCTGAGACTATTGAGGAGACTGGAAGAAAAGCGGGAGGTTTTTCTTTTCAGTAGCTACACCCTTCAGTCTTCGCTTCCAGTAACTTTTCCTGGATTTTGAGGAAATCAGTCTTGCAGGGTTACAATCCT
The DNA here is from genome assembly GCF_009769465.1 of Tauraco erythrolophus. Lineage (NCBI taxonomy): Eukaryota > Metazoa > Chordata > Aves > Musophagiformes > Musophagidae > Tauraco > Tauraco erythrolophus. The sequence continues at coordinate 6,013,129 of NC_141471.1, read as the reverse complement.
TAGACTTTGCTTAAAGCATGTGTTTCAGGTTTCAGGATGATTCTGCAAGTGGATTACAAGAATTTGGGTATTAACAGACTTACTTGGGGAAAATAAAAGTATAAAATAAAACAGATAAACTGAAATGGGAAAAAAGAATCTGCACACAAATTCACTCACTGCTGCTCCCATTGCAGTAGTTGAGCTGAATTTGTTGCTAGATTTGCAACAAATATTGATGTTTGATGGAGAGTTGTACTGAAATATTGATACTGATGGGGAGAAGAATGACAGAGGATGATGCTAGAAGACAGCTCTCTACTCAATAATAGGGAAAGTGGGTTTTGTTAATGTGAAGTAATACTTCCATACCTCTCCACTGGCTTGATGCTACTACCTCAGAAATAAATAATAAATAAAACCTCCAAAAATTACTTACCACATAAACTATTGTTCAATTTTTTGAGAAAAATTTGAACAATTAACTTGTGTGTTTCTGGACTCCAGCACTCACGGAGAAATCAGAAGTTGTAATCATTCCAAGTGTATATGAAAGTCAAGTAAAAGATCTGAGATGTTGATATGACTCAATGCTTGAAATTTAAAAGCTTGTGTATTTCTTTTGGTGTACAGGCATGTAAAGTTGAAGACCTTGGGAAAGTAGATTTTGAAGAAGAAATTAAGAAGAGGTTTAAAATGGTGTACGTGCCAAACTGGTTCTCAGTAGACTTAAAAACTGGGGTGAGATACAACTCCTAAATCTGTTGTTCTAATGTCATGTTTTATGTATTTTCTTATACTGTTTGTTCACAAAGGTTTTAGTGTGTTATAGGTTTTGAAGAATGGTCATCACTTACCTGATAGGTTGGATTTATTTTGAAGCAAACCAGCAAGTTTTACCTCTGTTCTTAATAATCTGAATAACAGATGTTTTTTGTATTGTTTGTTTTTTTTTTTTTTTCTGATGATATGGTCAGTTTAAATCCACCAGTACCAATTCTGAATTAATACAGTTTGGTAAACAAAGAGTGCTATCATGCATCTAGAAATCCTTTGTTTTGTATTCCCAGCTAAGTATGAACAAAATAAATTTATAGTCTTGTTTAATACAAAACAACTATTGCATTCCTCTTCCTGGTGGTCTTTTTCCAACAGATGTTGACAATTACTTTGGATGAAAGTGACTGCTTTGCAGCCTGGGTTTCAGCAAAGGATGCTGGATTTAGCAGTCCAGATGGTTCTGATCCAAAATGTAAGTTTTTAGTAATATTAGTGTTCTGTTGAGACAAAAAAGCAGAATAAATTCCAGTATTTGTGTTTCAAAGTATTCCAGTGCCAGATACGTCAGTAGCTGGTTGGATTTTAGGGCTTATTTTCTGGAGACTAAATTCTACAGAGAATTCTCCAGTGAGAATGTTTGCTTTTTTTCTGAAACATTTTCAGTCACGTTCAGGTTTTCTATTTAACTTGGTTTTAGACATTTAGAAGCAAAAGGGAAAAATGAATATTCTTGAACTTGGAACTATTACCACATCTAGAGAACGTTACAGCATGTGAGTCATCCAACAGTAGCGATTCTAAAACGAGCTTTTTCTGAAAGATGGTAACATACAGCTCTGAGAGTGTGATAAGCAGATTTCTGTGCCCAGAAGTAGTTTGTTTTGGGAACAGAACTCCTCGAACTTTTGGGAATGTTTTCAGCTGTGGGGCAAATGTAAAACATTATGATGCCAATGGTTTTTATGTAACTGAAGTCCTACCTTGCTGTGTCTTGACAGTAAACCTTGGAGGGCTTCTGCTACAAGCACTCCTAGAGTATTGGCCTAGAACACACATCAATCCGATGGATGAGGAAGAAAACGAAATAAATCATGGTTCGTATTTTAGTATTTTCCTTTTTTAGGCTTTGTTCATGCATTCTGTTTGTTTATATTTCTGTTTCTTTAACAGATACAACTTGAATTGCTGTCTTTTAACTGTCTCTGAATGCATTATAGACTTTCATGGTTTTTAATGCTTTTAAATTTGCTTTACACCAAAATTCACTGAGTAGCTTCCTTCTTCTGAAAGTGTCCGTAAAAATCTTACAGAACTCTGGTCCATAAAAAAAGTAGGTGAATAGATGATTCTAAAGTTACAGAAGCATGATGCCTTGATGAATAACAATTACTGGCAAAACTAAGGCTTGACTTGGAAAAGAAACAGCCTAGATAATGACAGCAAAGAGCAATGGTTCAGTTATTCAACATTAGCCAGTATTCTCTTGACATAATTCCAATTTGGTTCTAGTTATTATGAACAATATAAAAGAAATAAAATGTATTTATTTTATTATTAGGAAAAAATATATTCAGTGGATATTAGATTAATACATGGGGTAAATCTATACAAAACCACTGTGTAGCATGGTGGTTTAAGGTAATAATGCTAAGTCTAATCATGCACAGCTACGTAAAATATAAGATAGTGGCTGAACTTGGCAGAACAAAAGACTGTATAACTCCTAAATTTGTGTATTATTTTGAAATGAATTAAACCCAGATTAGAATTGACGGAAAAGTCTTACCTTTGGCGATTAAGAAATTACTTTCTACAAATAATGTAATTAAGAAAACTGTAAGTTCAGCAATATCTTGCCATTTTGTGACAAAGATTGTGCCAAGAGTTAGCTACTTTCTTCTTTCAAACATGATCTCCATGGAGGGTTACAGCACTTGGCAGGCTTTTCTGGATAAAGTTGCTGATTCTCTTCCTTTCGTGTGTTGGCAGTGTGCAGCTTGAAAGCTAGACAGTGGAAACTGTTTATGGGAACTAGAACTTCCATAAATATGGGAAGTAGAACTCAGTATTGTCGGAACGCTGATGCTGTGCTGCTTGTTTCTGTGAATGGTTGTGAGTTAATGGAACATTTAGGATATTCACTACAGGATCCGTTTTCCTTTTCCCTTGCAAAAGTAACAATTAAGAACTGACACTGAAGGGTGACTTAAGATAAAGTGTAGCTGTTGGACAGTGACGTGTGTAAAGAGACCAGAACTGAACTTCACGTTCTGTATGTGTGTGTGTGTGTGCAGTGTGGTTCCTCTCAGTTAACAGAACTGTTGTGAAGAAATCTTTGGAACTGTAGGATTTTTCACTTGCGCTAACTTCAGTATCCTATTTATCCCTTCTAATAGAGAATAGGTTTTCTTTTTTTGGTTTCTTTGCTTGATGCATTTTTTTACCTTTCTTTCACTACATGTATTGCTGGTCAGAAAGCTGAGGAATTATTCATCTTGTGAGACTATGCCATTAAAATTTCTTATATTGCTTGAATTCAACATCGTGTTCAAATACAGTAATTAGATGCTGCAATGTAATCAAGATGATCTTTCTCAAGTGAAAGGAAGGCACCTAAATACTTGTATATAGTGTTTCGAGATACCTGAATGATGACTAGAAGCTGTGCTCTTCAAGTGGTGCATAAATAGTGCTGATTTTTCTTTAATCATATCCTAAGCATCTGATGTGGAATCAGGTTCTTCAGTGTTTGAAGACCGTACTGCTATAACTAGCTAAAAATAAATTGAATTTAGAATGCAGTAACTTCAAGGAAATGTGAGTCTGAGCTTTGCTGGTTAACTGTTTTGACATCTGAGAAATCCAGGCAGAAGAGCAAAGCTAACATCCTTCAGAGTTCTGTACTGTCAGTGTAGGGGGGGAAAATAGTCTCGTCTCAGCAGAATCGCTTTCTTTGTTTTCTAATATTATTATTGCACAGTTGACAAATCCTCAGAATTCTGTTAAGGAACTAGAGAAAACTAGTAATCAGGTTTTGGCTCATGAGCTCTATTGCCCTTTTCTTAAAGGCTTTTGAAATAGGCCTTCCACAAACCTGTATTGATCTCATTACTCTCTAGTATTCCTTCTAATGTACTTGCTGTGTGTTGAAAATTGGGATTTCCTTGGGTTTTGTGAAGCTTGTGGTTTTGTTAATTTATGAAATACATCAGGTGTAGATAGAAAAGACACTTTTGGGTCTATGTATACCCAATTTTTAAGGCCTAGTGCACTCTCACTGTTGTGTATATTTTTTCCCAACAGTGAATGGTGAGCAGGAGAACAGAGTCCAGAAAGGAAACGGATACTTCCAAGTGCCACCACACACACCGGTTATTTTTGGTGAGGCTGGAGGACGCACTTTGTTCAGGTATAAAGACTCAGGAGTGTAAATTCAGTGGCTAAACAGCCACTTCCTTTATGCAAGCAGAAATGGTTCCAAAATGTAATACTTACATCGGTTTTGTGCTGCACATTCAAGACTCACCCTTGACAGGCACAATAAGCAGCTGTTAATGATAATTTCGCATTGTCCAACTGAGTGTGTGAGTTTCAACATCAACAAGGTGTGGGGTTTTACAGTCCTACAGTTGTTCTTAATTGTATGTGATAGCTTTGAGGTCTTTTTGGGTGCCCTCTTCCTGCAGACTGGTCAGCTGAACTTAGTTTTGGAATGAAATTGTGCTACTTCACATTCTTGTAGAACTTCTCTTATGGGTCTGTTGTGCTGGTCTTTGAGCATTAATGACTCAGAGAGGAGATCCTGCTCACTAGAGAGTTGGTTTCTGCTCCTGAAGGTGTAGTTGATGACCCATTAGAAGGTCCTCAGCTCTGTGTATGTACTGATTACCCTTCTATTTCTTTTCATTCTGCTTTGAAAAGCCTGTGATGTAGGATACATCAGAGACAGTTTAATAGTGCTGCAAATAAAATGCCAAGCTTTCAAATACTGTGAAACGTTTACTATTTACTGACATAGTGGATTTTAAATTTGAGGGGTGGGGGATGTTTGATTTCTTGTTTTTGTTTCCCAGGAGGAATAGGCCCAAAATCTATTCTTAAAATTGGTTTTATTCTTTCCATTTGATGAGAGCTTAGCAGACGCTTTACCTGCAAAGCTCATTTTTTCCAGGCAGAAAATAATTGTTTTAAGTCAGGTGCCTTTCCCCTTCTCCTGTCAGTTTTGTGCTTCAGCACTCAATATATGCAATCCATGAGCACAGTTAGTTTTTAAATTCCTCTGTATCATAGTCTATGGTCTCCTGAGACACCTCCCTGTTTGTGCTTTAGGGATCTGTCTTCTTCCTGCAATTACTTTTTCTGATCTTTACAGAAAATACATGATTGCTTCCTCAATAAGTTTGATGATGTGAAGGACCAGCTAACTAAGTCCAAGCTCCTTGCCCATTAAAAGGGCAAGTCCTCTCCTGAAAGCTTTTTAGTGCACATTACAATAATTGTTTTCATTCACAAAGGTTATTTCTGTATGTCTTAGGTTGTTATGTCGGGATTCAGGTGGTGAAACTGAATCTATGCTTCTTAATGAAACTGTGCCACAATGGGTGATTGACATCACTGTGGATGTGAGTACCAGTGCAGAGAGTTTGCTTTTTTATTGTTTGTTGTTTGTTTTTTTTTTTAAGGTCAACTACAAATTTTTTAACTGTACAGAATCTGAAATGGCATTTTAAATTTTTATATTTAAAATAAGTGATCTCAAGCTCTATATTCAAGAACCCTTTGAGATTTATTATTTTTGATGTGTCCAGTTAAGGTATTTTTGCTCACTTTCTTTTGACAGAAAGTCTTAGAAAAAGATTCAAAGCACTATGCATAATTGGTATCCTTTTTGAGTGTGGAGCTCAGGAACAGAGAATGCTCTTCATATCGCTGCAGTCTTTTGATGCTATCTAATTGCCTTTGAAATAAATGATAATTTATATTCAAAAGCTAGATATAATACATTCATATCATCTAAATTGACGTATGTCAGGAGTATGAGTAATTTAGAAGTTGGCTGTGGTGGTTATGTTGATGAGGAATCTCTCTTGGTTTTTGATAATTAGGAGCTGAATATACTTCACATACCAGCTGATGAAGATAGGAGCTGATAACAGTTCTTCCTAAAATAACACTTTTCAAATTTGTTTCCTTCTAGAAAAATATGCCCAAATTCAATAAGATTCCCTTCTACCTCCAACCTCATTCATCATCAGGGGCAAAAACTCTAAAAAAGTAAGCAATGCATATATGAATTATTTTATTGTTATTGTTGTTACTATTAATAATAATATTATATGCTAATAATATATATATTGTATTTCCTGTTTCTAATTGTGACAAATAATAGGTTTTTGAAAGGAAAAAGTACAAAAACTGACAATAGGGAATGCAAGATAGTCTGCCCATCACATTAGCTATAACTGGGAGCTATATAGGTCAGAAATCAAAGCAGGTCCTCAGATATTAAGTCACTGTCATATAGACAATGTGCTTACAGTTTATATGCAACAATTTGGGGTATTTTCTACAAATGCCTGGTTCCTCTTTAAGTCTTGTTCAATTCTTTACATCAGAGACAATTTGTGAAGAGGAGCTTCATAGACTTTTTGTGCACTTTGTGGAAAAACTGCTGCTGCTTTGTACTTTAGAATGCCCTTCTGTGAACATAGGGTGAACAGGATACTCTGGCTTACCTCTTTTGTTACTCCATAAGCTCTATCCTTCTCATGCTAATCCCTTTTCTATTGAAAGAATGAGGGTTGTGTACAATTAGTCTTCATCTAAGGTTTGATTTTTAGTTTAGTTTTTTGAATATCTTACTGTGTTCCTACTGCTCTGTGAATCTTTGGATAAATAGCTGATGTGATCATGGTATTCTGGACGATCCTGATAATTTACCATTAAACTTATTATATAAAGAGCTTATCTGTGTACTTGCATAGTTTGCTATAGATTAAGGTATTCTGAAGAGGAGAAGTACAGTTTCTCAAGTTTTTTCCTGCCAAACTTTGCTTACCTTATTTAGAGACCGACTGTCGGCAAGTGATATGCTTCAGGTGAGAAAAGTGATGGAACACGTGTATGAGAAAATCATAAACTTGGATAATGAGTCTCAGACAACTAGCTCTTCCAATAACGAAAAGGCAGGAGAACAAGAAAAAGAGGAGGACATTGCTGTGCTAGCAGAGGAGAAGATTGAACTTCTGTGCCAGGACCAGGTAAGTTAGTTGGGTGTTTTAGCCTGGGAACAAAGCATTGTCTACCAATGAATCAGTTGTGAATTTCTGAATACTGAGCTCGAAATATGCTGCAGATTATCTGTTACCTTTAAAACTAAGTAAATGTTTTCACTGGAACAGGTTGCCCAGAGAAGTTGTGGATGCCCCATCCCTGGAGGTGTTCAGGCCAGGTTGCACGAGGCTTTGGGCAACCTGGTGTAGTGGAGAGTGTCCCTGCCTGTGGCAGGGGGGTTGGAACTAGATGATCTTTGAGGTCCCTTCCAACCCAAACCATTCTATGATTCTATGATTCTATGATCATATTAACTGACTGCTGACACAAGTTCAGACAGTTGCAGACAGCTGGATCAAAGAATTTCTGTAGTACACATGTTTAATTTGGTTCTAACCAGTAGACTTTGTAGGATTACTTACTCATACTCAACATATGGACCGAATACAATTCCATGGAGTTCCATTTCTAGCAATTTTTGAATTAATTCTACATTTCTAGCAGAGTTTAAAATTTGTCCAAAACCATGAATTGTCTGTTAAGTGTAATGAGTGTATGCAGATTGAGGAGGTGTTTGCAATATGAAGTTACATGTTACATTGGTAAAATTTTTCAGCAAGGCAGCAGGTTTACTTGCTGGTTTAAAAATGTGAGCCTTTGCATGGTTCATCTTTGACACCAGTTCACCTATAGGACTGTTTTGCCCAACCGGAGTATCTTACCTTTGAATTTCTGACCATCTAGCAGATTTGTAGAATAAAAGGTGAATTTTTCCTCTTTAGGTTTTGGATCCGAATATGGACCTTCGAACTGTAAAGCACTTCATTTGGAAGAGTGGTGGTGATCTGACGCTTCATTATCGCCAGAAATCAACGTGAAGGGAGTGGTGGACCCAAGTGGTTACTTATTTACTTGACCATGCTGTACTGGTTCCAAGAGTAGTGCTATAGAAGCCCACTGAACCCCTAAGGTAGATGAGACTTCTAATGACTCAGTATGGATGGAAGGTATACGTTTAATTGAAGTGACTAATAGCTCTGTAATATAGAGGAAAAAAAATCTATATGACTTAAACTAAAGTTTGTCCTAGTCTCAGCCAATGAGATGGGGAGTCCCTGAGTGGTTTGTGTTGTGTGAGGTGTACAGAGAACGGATGATAATCCAGTGCAGACTTTTGCTTCCTCCTTTTCGCTTTTGTTTTTCCAGAACACAATGTCCTCATCTCCTCATGCTTGATATGAAACCATTTTGGCCACATTAGTCGCTGTGTTCACAAGGTAGTTCAGAACTGCACACAAGGTATTTTTAGTACATTCCATTCATAAAGTTCCTACAGTGATTTCTCACAGGTTACTCAGACATTTCTACCACTTAAAGAAATTTGGGAAAGAAAAGCGACAGAAAACAAGTATTGCACACCTGAAAGCATCGGCCCATTGAATTGCAGTTGAAGGGTTGACATTAGACTTGTGTTGATCCTGCAACTCCAACTGTTGCTTTAGGGAGCTTGTTGGCACGGAGAGTAAGAACACTAGATAAATATTGTAGCCAGGTCTGTCCAGTGATGCTGTGCATCGTAACGGAGCGAACGTGCTTTGCAGCAACTCACAGGGATTTTGTTTGTTTGTTTTTAAATATGTATAACTACTTCCTGCACTGTGTCCTAGATGTTCTAAAGACACACTAGTCTAATTTTTGGTAACCGTGCTCCAAAACTACGTGACGTTTTGTTAAAACTTCACACCATTCTGAAAATAACTTCATATGTTTAATGTTAAAGTTTAGAAACTTCTCAGCAGATTTCATATTCATGATATAAAAATACTTGTTCTTCTTTTCCGAGGTTTTATATGCAGTTGTTCTTTTCTTATGGATTTATGCGGATCTTCTTTTCACTGTCGTTTCTGAAAATCTGTTGACTGTCATAGACTCATAGTAGTCTTTTGTAGAGTTTAACTTATTGGGGGGAGGGGGTAAAGGCATTTCAACTTTTCGTGAGAAAATGCGGGGCTGTCCCAGAAAACCATTTGTAGCCAGAACAAATTCTAAATCCTCATAAAGAAATTGTGTAAAAACGACTCTTGTCTGAAGCAGAAGCACAAGTGCCTTTTAAGGGCAGTATATTATTCGAGTTTCTTCAGGAGACATATGCTCTTGCCCTTCCTGTATCTTGCTATCAAGATTTAGGTTGAGGCCTAAAGAAAGTCCCAATAAATTATATTACTGGGATTGTATTGGTCAAACAAAAAGTGAAATATTTTTCATCGTACTTTATTTGAAAAAAATAGTCAAATCATTACCTTCTGCACTCTAACTTAGCTAAACAAACTCATTGCTTAAACAAAAAAATATGGTTCAGAACTAAGCTAGCATATCTTTTTCCCTGTCTCTTGAGTCAGTTTCAGTTTTAATCCCCATTTCTGTGTATGCTCAGTTTGACATAGTCGTGCTATAATTGCACATTTTTAGTGACATTTGTGAATTAAATGGTTAAACAGAACTATAACTTTTATTCATAAATTGTCCTGACTTGTATTTATTAATAGCAGGGGTCTATGCTTCTTCCAATAGGCACCATTTGGTTTGGTTTTTTTCCTTGTTGTCTTGCTGTCCTGTTGTATACATTGGAATTACTCCCAGTAGTTTTGTTTGAAATCAGCCAAGGTTGCAATTTTTCTTCTTCTTCTTCCCACTTCTCCCCCCCGCCGCCCCCCCCGCCATCCCAAAAACGCAGTTTCAGGAAAGATTGACAGAAGAGTCTGCAATGCCAGAAGGGTAAATGATGTTTCATAGTTGTATAGAATAAAAGACTTTAGTTAAAATATTTTCCAGTTGTTTTGTGTATTGGATCTATTATGCAATTTTAGAGCCTGGACCATTGCCACTTACTGGTTGTACTACAGAGGACTTCAGAGTCCTTTGAAGCCTCAAGTCATGGAATGGCTGAAGAAATGACAGTGCCTTAACAAAATCCCTTCAAGATGATCTTGTGATATGGTTGGATATAAGAATTCCTACACAAGAAGGACATGGAGCTGCTGGAGTGGGTCCAGAGGAGGGCCATGAAGATGATCCGAGAGCTGGAGCACCTCTGCTATGGAGACAGGCTGAGAGAGTTGGGGCTGTTCAGCCTGGAGAAGAGAAGGCTCCGGGGTGATCTTATTGCAGCCTTCCAGTACTTAAAGGGGGCCTATAGGAAAGCTGGAGAGGGACTTTTTACAAGGGCGTGTAGTGATAGGACAAGGGGCAATGGATTTAAACTGAAAGAGGGGAGATTTAGATTGCATATAAGGAAGAAATTTTTTACAATGAGGCTGGTGAGGCACTGGAACAGGTTGCCCAGAGAAGCTGTAGGTGCCCCATGCCTGGAAGTGTTCAAGGCCAGGTTGGATGAGGCTTTGGGCAACCTGGTGTAGTGGAGGGTGTCCCTGCCCATGGCAGGGGGGTTGGAACTAGATGATCTTTGAGGTCCCTTCCAACCCAAACCATTCTATGATTCTATGAATTTAGCAGGTGTGCAAGCCTTCAAACACGAGCTCTGAGATCCTGTTGAGGTGGAGAATGTGTTCCAGCAATGCTCTTCGCACGGGCAGCACGTGCCTTTGTACCTTGAAAACGTTTTGTGCTACAAGTGACTCGTGCCAGTTGACGCTGAGTTTTCTGGATGTGGAAAGGTTGTAGCCCTGTAAGAGACACATGGGAAGCCAAGACTGGGTTTCCTAATGCTGAAAATCCTGGTGGAGAATACTCAAAACCTTTCCTGTGGGGACTGTCAACAACTGGGCTGCTCTCAGAAAGGACACAGTAATTCAGTGGCCAGATGTGTTCCTGGAGATTCCCAGCATCCATCTTAGATGGAGTGTCAAGTAAGAGGAGTTTGGTGGTTTGTTTTGGATTTTTTTGCTACTCGCTTTTACTTTCTGTCACTTTTTCTGGAATTTTGCTGTCTGTAAGAGTCCTGAAGGCCAAAGCAGGAGAGGCCCCTGCAAGGCATAAGGAATTAACATGGGAGTCGCAGCTCGTTGGGGCACTGCCAACAGAGAGAGACTTCCAGTCTGCCATAATCATAGGAAAGAACATTGATTTGAAGAAGTTTCTTTAATTTCCAAATTTGTAATGCAAAGGAGTTGTAAACCTAGTATTTGGAAGTGTAACCTGTCTCCTGGAAAAAAAATTTGTCTATGACAGGCAAATTATTTTTTTCTCTTCAGGTGGGGTAGTGCTGGGAACAGGAGAGCACGGCTCAGTAGTTACAGCTGAAGTGTTGTTTTGGGAAGAGAAGAACTACTTGAAGGATTTAGCGTTAACTTTTAGAAAGTGGTGGGAAAACAAGGGATTTGGGACTTTCTGGTTTGATTTTCCATATTCCCTGGGAGATGAGCAACCAGGGGACTGACGGTGCGCTCCTCGGTCAGCCTTGAGCAGAAAAGGGTGGAGAGCTGTTCGGAGAACAGCTGTCCCGTGGTTCGGGTCACGCAAGCTGAAGTGCGGGCATCTGCTAAACATATTGATCCGAGATCTGCTGACTCGGGAGCGAGGGAAGTTGCAGAGGTCAGTGTGCTGAGATGAATTCGAGTGGAGGTGCCAGGGAAAGGGAGAGAATGTGTTTGCCAAAGGTGAAGGCATAGAGTGACTGTTAACACGCGAATCCAGTTACAGTGCTCCAAACTTTGACCGGTACGTTACACCAAGGTATTACTTTTTCTTTCACAGAGGACCCATTTGATTCAAACTCTATCCCTAGAAATTTCTGGAACTTGACATTTGGCATCGAACTTTAGGCACGTGATCCTACACTTGTAGATGTGCTGATGGCTCCTGAACGGAGCCAGGTGGAGTTACCACCCAGCTAGACAACAGAACAGTTAAAATATCAGGAAAGTGATTGACTAAAATAGTTTCCTGTGCTGTGTGGGGGAGGCTTCTGGCAGCAGCTGTACAAACACCATGCTGACCGGAGGTACTGGTTAGAGACTGGGTGGGACATGCCCCAGTCTCTCCCCGAGGTGCTCTAGCCATCTTTTTCATGGGAATGTGAATGCTTAATTACTTTTTGTAGCTTAGAAATGTAACTTAAACCAAACAATTGCTTTGAGATCGCCTTCAGCGACCAGTACAAATCAGTGTTTGCTTAAGGCAAAAGCAGAGGGAGGATGTGTGGACAGTGGTGGCAAGGCCCAGGAAATAACAGATTAGCACAGGCAAACCCAATGCAGTGAGTAGCCTGCAGCTGCTTTGACTTAGCAGCCAGAGGCAGTGGTGCCTGGTTCATTCGTAACTGCTTGGAGGTGAAACTATTTGCCCAGTTATGGGGGAAGATGGAGAAAGGTAAGGGTGCGGAGGGGAATGCTGAGTTAAGGGTGGTGAGGCACTGGAACAGGTTGCCCAGAGAAGTTGTGGCTGCCCCATCCCTGGAAGTGTTCAAGGCCAGGTTGGATGAGGCTTTGCGCAACCTGGTGTAGTGGAGGGTGTCCCTGCCCATGGCAGGGGGGGTTGGAACTAGATGATCTTTGAGGTCCCTTCCAACCCAAACCATTCTGTGATTTATTTACACATTCACGTTCAGCTTTTGTGCATGCAGAAGAAATACTGCTGTCAGGTTTACAGAAGCAAACCAGGTAATACACAGCTCTCCTGCTGACCTGGAAGCAGTTCCTGCTTGGGACAGCACCTGAATAATTGTTGGGATTTTTTTTAAACAAATTTTTTTCAAATCCTAAATACAAAAGTGGATGATTCAAGCTATTTCAGTCAAAGATAGCTCTGTCTTCCACAGACATTCTACTTGTTTCAGGCTAATGTAAAACATTACCTTTTTTATTGCAGAACTAGTGTATGTTCACAGGCATTATGAGGTACAGTTCATTCTCTTCCTGAATTTTCCTTAAATCGAGGTGGCAGCAGCAGTGAGATAATCACAAACTCAAGTTTTTAGCACATAGTCAATCAGAGAGGATGGCTCACCCACTGCCTGCGCTTGCGGCAACAGCAGGAAGGCAAGGCAGGAGGCCTGTGGCCCCAGGAGAACTGGATCCTGCCTGGATCCAGCCACTCTCAGGAGATTCTGCCACTCTTTTTAGGTTACATTCTGAAACCTAAGAAATTAATCAGCTTTCTCACTTCTGCACCCATGAGTAAAAGAGTACTTTCTCCTTCTCTGTTTCAGCAAGGAGGTTGCTTCAGGCACCTCAACAGGTAGTTTCCAAACTGTCAATAGAAAAGGAATTTGAGGAGGTTAAACTCTTTACCTCATTTAGCATTTAAATGATTAAATTATAGGTTAGGAAAATACATACTACTGCCACAGAGGTTTAACTATTTGGTTTTCTAAACAGGTATTTGAGACCATGGTTCATTTGGATGTTATGAAAAAAGATCCAAGCCTTCCTAAACATGAACCTGCTCCCCACCTCCCCTTCCAAGAGCCAGTTAACATAAACCAGGCTGGACACAGCCAGCCGTGGAGTGTTAAGCCATTTATTACTGTGACAGCTGAAATTTGGTATGAGTTTTGATGTTCCCTGCTCTTAAATTTCTAAAGGGTGCTTATAGTGCAGCATCACTTACTACCAGCTTAAAAACAGTTGTGACAGAGTTGTGAGACTAGAAACAGTCCTAAATAAACAACCACAAAAAACCAAATACATCACCTAGATGTCTTCAGTCATCAGGCTCTGAGATCAAACAAACTTACCAATAGCTTAAATTGCATTTATTTTTAGTGTTTGGCTGTTCCTTCTTGTAGCAGTCAGTTGGGGGAAGAGAAGAGGAAATTTATTTTAACAACATAGGAAAAAAATCTGTTCACTATTAAGACCATTTAGCAGACTAGAGTTCAAATATCTTAATTCTACTACCCGCAGTTAGGGCTTAACCCATCCTTCTTTAAAGCAGAAGTACTTTGACCATCCTGTTCAGAGGTACTGTATTTTATGAGAAAACAGTATTTAAGGTTAAATCAAGAGAGATAAAGAGATAAATAGAGATAAAAGAACACTACGGACAGGTTTTATGTCAGAGTACGCTCATCTGAAGACCTCATGTTGCAACTTTGCCTGCACCCATTTTGCTGAAGCTGAGCTGTCACGGGCAAATCCCTGTGACCCAAACTCCCCATCCAGTGTCCTTGTTACTGGATTTCAGCTTAGTCTGGCATTTCACTTACTGACCTCCATGGAGCACGATGGAGAAACAGCTCAGGACACAGGGAAAAGGAAATTAGACAATACTATGCTAAATGAGCATACTCTAGTTCATAGCTTATGCACACACCTAACCTTGTACTCCATTCTCTCAATTTATGAAGGATTTTCACCTCAATAACCGTACCAGCTCTAGTGAAGTGATTCCCAATCAGCAGCTTTAAAATTCTACGATAAATCGCTGCCCTGAGGGGTATAAAAACACCCGTGTTTCTTTTGTGTTTACTATTACATTCAGAAGCTATCTGAGGACAAGTACAAACAAAATAAAAAAGCTGCAAAAGCAAGAGATGTTGCTGCACTAACGTGTTCTATCCCCATGTCTTAATGAGTTGTATAAAACCAGAAATGGGTAGATGGAGAAGCACAACTCAAGAAAAGCTATTTCTCTGTCACTACAGAAACCAAAACATACTCCACTCCACTGAAAAGGTTAATCACCCTGAAAACACACAGGCCGGACTTAAGTCAAAGATGATTTTATGTCAAATAACCATCATTTCCCCTGCATTTTTTTTTTTAAACTGTGAGACCACACTTGAAGAGCTGAAGTGAATGACAGGACCCACCCACACGATTTTGTCCTATCTATATGTTCAAACCATATGGTACTTCCTTTCCTGCAAAAGTAGCTGTAGAGAAGGTACATTAATGCTGTTACAGACAGGGGACCCTAAAACAAGAAAAATAGCAGTTTGCAGAGTAGTAAGTAGGAATAAAGATATCTTGGGGTAGGAAATGCCTTGAAAGTCACATGGCCTGTCAAACTGCCGTGTACCATTAGAAAAACTTTCCAGCAAATCAAAATCATAATTTTTTTTTTTTCATGCCATCAGTCATACTGAGAGAATCATCATTAAGTGTCACTGTTCAGGCAGAGTGCCCTCATAAATACATTCAGAAGCACTTGTAGGCAAATGTGAATTCAGGAACTTGATGTTTTGCCAGACTCCAACTTGTTTCTGCATTAATTTCTCCATTAATTTGGTGATTCTGGACAGCATTCGAAGTTTGAACACAGATCAATCCATTAAACAATGATTGGAAAAGGCAATAGGATATGAGTGTCATATTACTTCTTTTATAATATTGTCTACACTAACAAAATAGAATAACTGTTATTTTTTCAAGATCAGAAAAATATTCCAAGCTGTAGTATTGCAGCATTTGGCAGTCTGTAAACAAAAGCACCATCTATTTCACTCATAATCTTGTGCAGCTTCTTCCTTTTTCTGTTCACATGCTGGTTCATCACCTGGTTTCACCGCAGGAGTGGTTAACGAGCTTTCAATACTGCTTGAGAGCAGCTTTGCTTCTTGGTTATTGGGATCAGTTCCTAGTGGTGTTTTTGAAGAAATTTCATTAGGAAGAGCAAAAGAAGGTAAAGGTGGAATTGAAGACAGTAGGTCATCCAACTTGGGCTGCTTGACTGAGCCTTCAGAATACACGGTTACATCTTCAGGGTCCAAAGGTGTGGCATGTTCTGGGAAATGGAAATAGTTTGTAAAAAAACAAAAACTGTCAGGCTAACAGACAGTGCCTCTAGTTACCATATGTCTAGAAAATCATCTTGAATGAGATACCTCGTACAGGCACATAACCAGATTCAAAGCTGCCAAGTATGTGGGCTGTGTCTACTCAGTTCTCCCCAAATCCAGGAAACCTGATGGTGCAAGTAGGTTTTTAAGAGACCACGAACCATTTGGTCTGCTATATTCTCATGCTAGGGATGTTTTATTTTGTGTTACAGCTCTTACCCACACCACCTTTCAAAAGGGAAAGGCATCCATAATGGGAAGATTTTTATTTTTTTTAATAGAAAAGTCACTATGAAGATGACTGCAATTTCATTTTTACTTTACAACTGTGAAGACAAGCTGTGGTACAAAAATTCATTTACACTGATTTTAGAAATACCTACTTTTAAGGTCAGTTCAATTTGGATCATCAACATTTTCATTTAAAGACAAGGACACACATTCTATAATCTATAGATCTTTTTTAATTCTATAAAAAAGCTTACTCATTTTTGTCCACTTCTATACCTGATTTCTGCTACTTTTCCCATCTCATTTTAGCCCATCCTCTTTCTGATTTTTCTTAAAATCAGCTTATTTCCAAAAAGAACAATACTGTTAATGCAGGTATGAGTTGGAGCCATTCCAGAAATCAGGTCAGAGGCTTAAAGGAAATCTTGAATTCACTTACCAAAATAAGCAGAAGCTTCATTGTTCAATGTTAACTTTTCAGTGCCTACTAAAGCATCTGCTGCTGGCACGGTGAAGGGGGCAGATGAAGACATGCTGGGCACTTTTGTTAAGTCAGTTAGTTCAGGAAATGAAATACCAGACATATCTAGAAATCCTGAAGGAGAAAGTGCTGTTTTAGATATAACACAAAATTCTAGATTCAAAAAGACATGTTCTATCCAGACTGAAGTTGGTGACGTGCCCTCCCAGCTAAACGCAAATAAATTTAACCTAAAAGTTAGCTGACATCGGTGGAAAGACTTTTACAGAATGTTAACCTCAGTCAGGCTCACAGTACCCAAATTCTACGGGTCTGAAATCCACTGAAGTAAGAAACTTTAAGGAAAACAACCACCAATGGTCACAGTTCTGCATTTAAATCTCAAACTTGTTTAAGACCTTGTTAGTTTACTTAGCTGTAAATTGTTGAAAAAACACCTCAGATAATATACCTGGATCCATAACTCTCTGCAGAGGGGGAGGAGGAGAAAGTGAGCTTTCTGGTGAATAGCCACTCATTTCTTGATCTGTGGAATGATCCGAGTTCATAACTATATCAGAGTTGTCACTCTGAGAAGTAGGTGCCAATAATGGAGTCTGGAATAACACAATAAGAAGGAAAAGCATCTTTATTATACTGGAAGCTTCACCTAAAGATGACCTTCCTATGAAAGCATTCTGCCTCAGTCCCCAAATACACCAATTCGGAGAGAACCTATGATGCTAAAACTGACAGTCAAGCCACTGATCGGGACGTGTTCCAATGTAGCCTCTTTTAAAGCCAGTAAATTCTTGGAACAGTCCATACTTAATTCGTGCAGGTGTATTTTATTTCCTAGTAAGCAGGGTATTCTAATGGGATTTGTATTGACTGACACAGCTGTTGTATGCAAGTCTTCAAAACAGGAAGAAAATATTTGGCAAAAATTTGTATCAGCCAACACGGGTGACCTGTCATCTGCTCAGCATCACCAGCTCTCACTTTCCCTTCACCTAACTCCACTTCATTCAAGCAAAATTGTATCCTGCGCTCAAATATACTGTATTACCAACGTTACAACAAGTAGAAAATTTGGAAACTCCAGAGAATGTGCCAGAGATGCGAACTTCTTTCTTGCGTACCTCTGTGTAACCATTAGTAGATGGTACTGGAGTTCCAGCTTCTGGTAAGGGCGAAGGTGGTTTGCTTTCTGCCTTCTTCTTAGCTACTGTAGACTGTGTTGGAATTCTGTGCAAATAGCCATATCCAATACCACATCCTAAACTGTACCAGAAAAGTAAAACAAGACTTTAAAAAAGGTCTTCTTAACAAAGCTAGTAAGTGTTTTAAATTTTGACTCTTTAAAGAGTTTGGGTCTTTAATCTACAGCAAGAAACACCTACCTACAAGAATCATTTCTCTTACAGTGCTCAAGGAGCACTCTGCAATTGCCATTGAGCCATAGATAGCTTAGCTTTCAGTTAATTATTTTTTATATCTTTACAAAACTTATGATCTGACCCGATCTGGATTTTCTTCTTGCTGTAACCGACTGCTTTGACTGTGAGAACGTAGCTAGAGACTCTTCTACTGGGGATGTCAACACAGGTTTTGCCATTGGTTTCAGCTCAAACAGGATTAGATCCACAACATTCCTAATTCCAAGCTATTTTTTTTCATGAAAGATGAACAGTTTTGTGTGACAAGTGTCAAGAAAACAAGGCTTAACTTGAAAACAACAAGCTGTAATCAATAATAATAATAATAATAATAATAATACTCTTAACAGGAGCTCATTTACAGTGAATATTGAACCTTTCCTCAGCCAGTGACTGTCCGGAGATCAGTACCTTCCTTCTCCACCCCAAGCTCCATTGGGAGTCACAACTACCTCTCGAATGGAATCTGCTTCAGTGTTATAAACCATCAGCTTCAGTGGCTTCCCCTCATGGGATTCAATCAGTGAAAAGAAATCCTCTGACTAAGAAAAAACAAAAAGTAGTAGTTATTACACTTGAATGTGTAAGACAAAGAGCTGGAAGCAAGTTAGCATTTTACACAGTTACTTACTTCAACATCGGGTATTAAAAACCCAGAGACTAAAACTCACTAGTGTAGTTTGATCTTTAGGGGCAAATTTTATTGCCAGATTGAAAAAAGATGTTTACCTCAACCGTAAAGTATCTGTCATAAACATCAACCTCCCCAAATCCCCTCAAAAATATCCCCATACATTTGATGTACGTGCAATTAGATTTTTCTTTAAAAGAACAAACTCTACAACATACATTTGGCAGGCACGAAGACAATCATTGCTTGAAGGAACACCTACCTCCTGAAGAACCTGATCAGATCCAACAATGTAGTCAGTGTAGGGCTGGAGACCAGCTACAGCAGCAGGAGATGCAGGTTCAACATCCTGTGAAAGAAGGATACGTTGTCACGTGCACTTACAGCAGGACAAACTACCCCAAGATCACAAAGGAAACCTGACACCGAAAACAACAGAAGAAAAGAACACTTCCTTTACGGGACAAAACAGAAGACCTTGAGCAGTCTACGTCTAGGTGTGACATCTTGTAAAACACACTGAATAAGAAAGTTCGAGATGCTACCAATGCAAAATGGGATACTCTGAAGATGTTGAGAAGTTATATTTCTTTATTTAAACAACCAGAAACATAACAAAAGATCACGTCAGTCTTTCCTAGGCTCTTCTACTCTCCCTCTTAAAATATTTTTGGTGCTTTTTGCAACACTAATATTACTTTGATGAAGTTTAGCCAACACAGAGACATCTATTGAGTGAGAATCCTTTTTGCTTTTGCCATTGATTCTTGACCATAAGGTGACAAAACCTTCTCCCCATCACACACTGTTTGGGACTGGGATAGAGTGGGTTGGTTGGGATGGAGTTAGTTTTCTTTGTAGCAACAGGCAACATGACCAGTCACGTGCTACTTGTCCCTATTCACACAGCTCAAACTTGAAGACTGTGTTCCCTTCTCCTGTGTATTGTATCTGTATCGTACTTCTCCTTACAAGTTACTTCAAAACAAGGTTGTATGAATGAGCCACTGAAGAATTCTGTCTCACCAAAACATGCCACACGTGTTCATTGGCTCCCTGGAAACTGCAGAACCTCACGCTGGCTCCAAGGAGACCTTGTCCTCCCCACATGTTACTGGGGATCACCTCCACCTCTCTCATTTTCATTGTTTTGATGTTATACACCTCCAGCTTCACTGCTTTTTCAACATTTGCCTTCAGCAGATCTTTCAACATATTGTTTTCTTTATTCTGTAGAGCGCAGAAAGAGAGAGACGATTAATATGATTTCTATTTGCACCTGTATCATAGACGTCATGCCTGTGGCAGAATTAGAACACAAAGAACCAAAACTGTCAAACATTGAGCTGGCTCTGTGTTTCATGATCAGTCCCAGCAGTTCACTTTTCGTTTATTAGAAAGAAGTCAGTGCTGTCAGCTCACGTCCCTTTACGTAAGGACTCGCTATTACCCCGTTTCATCGCTTACATTCCTGTTCTTCATAACTGCTATTAAATACCAGCAATATTAGATCTCAACTACGTAGTCTAACAACAAGCAGCAACATTTTACTTCATGCCCCTGATCCCAGTCCTTATTCAGTAACCCTTCAGAGTCACTGCAAATCGACTGTGAAAGGACAGATGATCTGGGAGCAGCTTAGAGAACTCTTCATTATTTCTGTCATGTTAAAAGATTAAATGATCTTCCACCAAAATCTACTATTATAACAATCACTTGCAGAAAGATACCTCCACTAATAAATGCAAGACAAACTTCATGGATTCAGCTTGTGTGTAGCTAGGGTGAAGCGTACAGCCAAAGCTGTGAGCCTTTAAAGCAAAAAAAAAACCCACCAAACCAAAACTCACCTTTTCTCTCATAACTCAACATACAGGCACTGTGTTCCCAGTCTAAAAGCATAAGCAGGCAGGCTATGATTCTTTTTCATGGTGTATCAAATGTTGAAACCAGTTTGTTTAAACAAATGTTGAGCTCTTACCATTGACTCACCAGTCCAATATTCACCTTGTGGCAGAAAATACGCATGAATGACTAATATAATAAACATTGTGTTAAATCTGTTAAGAAGCTAAGCTGACTAAAGGCATAAATAAGACTCCTTCCTCAAATTTGGATCCAACCAGAGAGAAGTCTTTGAACACCACCAAATTTACTTTGCCATTTTAATGCCATATACAATGTCCAATATGGAAAGTTTTCTTTACCGCGACAGCTTTGGTGTCTACCTTTCATCACTGCAACACTCACATTTCATTCAGGGGAAACAAAACCACACCAATAAAATCATTGAAAGCTTACAAGCCTAGTGTGTCCTATGGCAATGATGAAATCAAAGAAAGGTTCCAGTCCTCCTTGTTGAGCTGGGGAGTTTTCCTGAACCTGCAAAACACATGTTTCATTTTTATTATACACTGATCTCCAGTTACGTTCAGAGACACTGTTAATCTTTACACTTGATTCAATATTTGCTTTTGAGTTGAGCCAGGGATGAGATACCAAAGGACAGACTTCGGGAAGCAGTCCACAACTGTGAACCTACTTTTATAAACCTATGAACAACAAGTGTCCAAATTAAGCTGCAAAAAACAGGTTTTGAACCCCATACAAAACAAGTATTGTGATTCAGAATGCACAGCACAGAATTATTAAACACTGAAGAGCTTGGAGAAGTGCTTAGTTTTCAAAGTGCTGCTTCAAGAGTTTCTTCCATGCTACTAATAGCCTGAGCACATCGAGAGCCTGCAATTACACCACAGCCATTTTTTACACGAACACAATTTACAGTTAGGTTCCCACAATTTACAGCACCTTAGAAGAGGAACTCGTACGAGTAAGCTACAGACACATGGCTAACCACAAGTACCAGTCCAGAAGGTTGCCACCACTTACAAAGGACTCATAAGAAACCAGAGTTGCAACATGTCCATTTCATTATAAGCAAGTTATCATAAAACACATGTAAGAAAGAAATAAAATGAATTCATACCAGGAAAAATCCTACCAGAAATTACCCAGAACTTGATACACGCAGTGTATGAGAGTACAGTATACTCAAGGTATACTAACAAAGCAACATAATATGAAGGGACCCCTTGCAAACACGCTAACAGGCCACGCTGCCTGTAACTTTACTTTTTGTGAACCCAGCAGAACAGCCCATAACCTGCAACATATTCGACTCCTGAAAGCCACCCCGCAATGTAAGAGCTAAGTTGGAACCCGTGCATCATCCAAACTAAAAGGTTCATTGCTAAAAATGCTCCCTCTTATATTTGGGCTTGTGTTACCAAACTATATTTTAGTATTTCTTTGAAATAAAATTGTATTGGGGCTTTTACTGGCATAACTATCTGTGCCAGTTATAAAACATATGTAATAGGATAGTTACTTCAGCAAAGGCTTTTAGAGCCAAATAAAGCCATGTTTTACTATTAAACAGCCAAGACTGACCATTGTAACTACAACTGGAGTAGGAAGCATTAACTTGCATTACAACCCTGAACTGCATCCAAAGCAAATGGTCAGCTTATACTGAACCAAGCTGAAGGGTAAAAAAAGTTTACCGCACATCCCAATTCTAAATAAAATACAAGAAGCCTTACAATGAAACAAACATGTAACGCAATGTCCAGGATGAAAACATACACAAAGAGAAGTACATGGAAGTTATTACGGAGCTCGTGATGTTGCTCAGATGTCTAAAAGCCATACGGTTTCCCACACAAAGCCGTAAGTTGTAAAAAAAAAAAAAGCCTGTAGTATTTGGTTTTCAAAATGACACCATATCAAAAGCTGCATGAATCCCCCGGAGAAAAAAATTGCTTTGTCTCCTGCATACCGTAGGTCACCAAAATCCTTCTCCAGCACAGAAAATCGAGCAGTATCCTGCACTTCATATAAAAGGAGGAGACATTTCACGACCAACAGCCATTTCTGATGGAGCCACCTCAGTTAAGGAGACAGACGAAAGCAGTTACACGGCAACACTGGTACCCTGAACACATCTGGCGATGTTCAGGATGGTAAAGTTGAAAGCGGCACGTGGCAATGACACTTCCACTCTTATTTCAGGGAAGAAGAACATCAACTAAACGAAAGGACACCTCTGCCCCATCCCTGGAGGTGTTCAAGGCCAGGTTGGCTGAGGCTTTGGGCAACCTGGTGTGGTGGAGGGTGTCCCTGCCCATGGCAGGGGGGTTGGAACTGGATGATCTTTGAGGTCCCTTCCCACCCAAACCATTCCGAGATTCCATCTGCAAGCTCCGAGGTACGCGCTTAAACCAACGCCGTGCAGACACTTTGCCGGAGGCGTTACAACAAACCCGCACCTCCGTACAGCGCTGCGAGACGCGGTCCCTCGGGAAAACTCCGGCCGGAGCGGGAATTAAACCCCGGCCTCCCCTGCCGCCGTGGCGTTCCCGGGAAGGAGCCAACAGGTGCGCACCGGGGAGCTCACGGCCGCCGCCCCGCACCGGGCTCGGCCTCCCCGGGCCGCCGCGGGGGCAGCAGGACCCCGCGCCCCGCCGGACCCCGCCTCAGCGCCCGCCGCCCCTCAGCCTGCGCAGAAACCGCCCCCCGGGCGCGGCGGCCGCCTCACCCCGTGCACGTGGAAGCCCTCGGCGCCGCCGGGCACCCCGGCGCTGGCGCCCAGCCCCATGCCCGATGCCCGCCGCCGCCGGGGCGCTCAGGCGGCACCGACCGGCATCGGCCGCCGCGCCGCTCCCTCCGCTGAGGGCGCCGCAGGCCTGAGCAAGCGAGCGCCGAGCGCAGCGCCCGCCACGCGGCGAAGAGGAGCGGGCGTGCGGCTCGACTGCGCTCCCTGCCGGCCTGGCGCGGCGCGTGACGGCGGAGGGGGCGGGGCGCGCGCCGCGGGGGCTCCCGGGCTTTCGCTGATCAATTCCTTGGGTTTTGGGGTTTTTTTTGTGTGTTTTTTTGTTTGTTTGTTTGTTTGTTTGTTTGTTTTTCACGTATATCCGTACAAACCTCTGTAAAACACGACTGAGAGCCGTTTGCAAACCGTACCCCCGGTGGTGTCATCCGGAAAGAGGTTATTGGTTTTTCCCGGTACCGAATTCCCACGTGTCCGCAGGGCGGGCGTTCCTGCTCCGGCCCTTTCCGTCGGCGCGTGGCGGGCGTTAGGCGCCAGAAAAGCGTTTCCGCCAGCTCAGACCGTTCGCAGACTTCGGAGCAGCAAACCAGTTGCTGCTTGTCGAGACACAGGCAGCCTCGTGTGTAGGCAATTATTAAGAAATAATAGTTCTTAATAAATAATATTACTGTAATAATTATTATTTATTATCATTGCTGTAATAGTTGCTACTTACTATAAACTTAATATTCCATTCCCCTGAAATTTCATACCTGTTCCACGCTGTTTTGCTTAGGATTAATTCTTCTGATTCCGCCTTTAATTCATTAATGGAAAAGTTCTGAAAGTTTTCAAAGAGAGAGGAATAATTTGAAGCATTATCATATTAGTGTGGTTAAAGTGCCAGTTGTATTTCCTGCTTGAGAACTTTCATTACAGAATACAAGTATCCATTTTAGTAAAAGTCCTCGGTAGTTACTGCTCTCACCTCTGAGATGTCATGTTTCCGAAGGATCCATCCACATAATTCCAGTGATTCAAGGGTGAGATGTAAAAGACAGAAGAGAAAAAAAAGCTGCTTTCTCCATCCTCTGCCTTGCCTTCCAAGTAAAACTCTTAAATTCCCTGCCACTTCAGTAACCATTTATGCTGAAAGCCATACATAATGGCTCATTTTTTTCCAAAGAAAGACTAGGATATTCTCAGAAGCCTTTCTAAGTGACTTTTTTCCAGCATTAGCTCTAAGCTGTGATTGCAGACCCGTTCATCGCATTCACTGAGCATATGGTAGAACTGCATTTAATTATTCAGGAAAACCAAAATTGTGTCAAACATATTTCTGTGTTTCCTGCTACATATTCAGGAATGTTATCACATAATTATATTTTTTGTTTTCTCTTCTTAAGAACGTCTTTTATGCCAGGTGTGTCAATGAAGAACTGCATTGTTGGCCATGTAATTGTATCTCTACACGTAATAGAAATATGAAATCTTTCTTCAGACATAACAAAAATAGATGCCAGAGAAGAGAGTCTGATCCCAGTATAAAATGAATACCCAGAAAATACAAGACCGTAGCAAAAAAAGTCTACAGGAATTATTTGCATTTGTGTTTACCATGGTAGACAGGGAGGAAGTTCCCATCCCCAAACCTTTCTTTGTGGGGATCTCGTCAGAGCTTAAATTGTCTTAAATTAAGGTGAAGATCAAAGAGACGATGGAACAGACAAAATGAACAGCAATAGTTTGCAGGAATAGGTGGTGCTTACCCCATCTCTTCACAGAGACTCAGGAATGAGATAGCACGCCTACAATCTTCTTGCTGCAGGGGACTAGAGAGTAGCAAATACTCTGGTTTTAAAAAAGGATTCTATTTGAGATCTGAAGAGGAGGTCTGTAAGCCTCTGTCAACAAAGTAATAGAAACTATAATTAATAATATTTTTAGTGGGTACCTGAGTACTATGTTCCTGGGAACAGTCAACGTGGCTCTGATAAAGGGATGTCCTGTCTCACACATTTATTGGAGATCCTAAGGGCATTAACAAACATACAGAAAGGAGCGATCCAGTTGTTTTGATTTCAAAAAATCCCTTATCAAAGCTTTATCAAGAGCTTATGAAGGAAACAAAGCAGCAATACTGTAAGTTATCTTTATGATATGAATGATTACTGCTTGGAAAGATCATACAAAGAGTTATAAAAAAAAACCAACAAAACCAACCACAGCTAGACTCTGCTTTTCTATATATTCTAAAAGTTCTGGAAAAAGAGATAAGCAGTGAGATGGCAAAATATACCGACGTCACAGAATTATTCAGAATAGCAAAACTAAAGAGCAATTGCAGAACTGCAGAAGGATCTTAGAACATTTGGTGGGCAATAAAAACCCACAAGTATAATTAAGTATAAATAAAACCATAAAATGATACATGTGGGGAAAAATCCTGACTAATTCCACCTGTGAGATAGTGGGCTTTGAGCTGTTCAGCAAGTCTGAAGTGAGATCTAGAGTTTGCAAAGTATCATTTCAGAAATCAGAAATAGCCAAAAAGCAAATCCACTAGTAAGAACTCTCAGGAAAACAATGGAGACTAAGAAAGAGGACATTGTTGAACTACTGTATAAATTCATAGTTTTCCCACATCTTGTCCTTCCATTAAAAAAAAAACAAAAAACAAAAAACAGAAATGGGAAAGCTTGAAAAAGGGCAGCAGCAATGATTAAAGGTATCACTGGTTACCACTTGTGGAGTGGTAAGTAAACCAGAGCTTTTCCATTTAGAAGAGTGACGATTTAAGAAAAAATGTGCTATAAAACCATTTATGCTATGGGGAGAGTAGTCAGGAGTTGAATGTTTGCTCTCTTTCAATTTAATAACAAGGGAACTGCTGACACTATGAGGGCACACATTCAAAGTAAGAAAAAGGAGGTGAATTTTCATGTAACAGTTAATCGAGTTCTGCAACTCTCTACCACAGGAGATTGCCATGCCAAGAGTTTATCTGGACCCAAGGAAGCAGTGGGCAAGTTCACTGAAGAAGAACCTGAGGAGGGCCAGTAAGTGCACAGAAACCAACACAACACAAGATCTTTCCTGCGCTGAAGCCATCTGAAAACTGGGAGCCTGTCCGAAGGAAGTGCCATCTACACTCGTCCCAATCTTGGTCTTTGCTAAGTGCTTTAAAGCTGCTGTTGCAGGTCGAGAGCGGGCTGGATGCAGCTTTGGTTTGACTCGACACTGCTGTTCTCAGTGCTAACGCTCATAGTCATTACTCCTTGCTCTTACGTGTTGTTTCCAAAGCTGTTGAAGAAACATAGAATCATAGAATCATAGCATGGTTTGGGTTGGAAGGGACCTCAAAGATCATCTAGTTCCAACCCCCCTGCCATGGGCAGGGACACCCTCCAATACACCAGGCTGCCCAAAGCCTCATCCAGCCTGGCCTTGAACACTTCCAGGGATGGGACATCTACAACTTCTCTGGGCAACCTGTTCCAGTGCCTCACCACCCTCTGAGTGAAACATTTCTTCCTTATATCCAATCTAAATCTCCCCTCTTTCAGTTTAAATCCATTGCCCCTTGTCCTATCACTACACACCCTTGTAAAAAGTCCTTCTCCAGCTTTCCTGTAGGCCCCTTTAGGTACTGGAAGGCTGCTATAAGATCACCCCTGAGCCTTCTCTTCTCCAGGCTGAATAACCCCAACTCTCTCAGCCTGTCTTCATAGCAGAGGTGCTCCAGCCCTCTGATCATCTTCGTGGCCCTGCTCTGGACCTGCTCCAGCAGCTCCATGTCCTTCTTGTGTTGGGGACTCCAGAGCTGAACGCAGTATTCCAGGTGGGGTCTCACGAGAGCAGAGTAGAGGGGCAGAATCCCCTCCCTCGACCTGCTGGCCACTCTCCTTTTGATGCAGCCCAGGACACGTTTGGCTTTCTGGGCTGCCAGCACACATTGCCGGCTCATGTTGAGCTTCTCATCCGCCAGCACTCCCAAGTCCTTTTCCTCTGGGCTGCTCTCAATCCATTCTCCACCCAGCCTGTACTTGTGCTTGGGATTGCCCCGACCCACGTGTGTGCACTGAGAATAACTCTAGTGATAGAATATGTGAATGAAACAAACTGCGTAGTTAAATGGTAACTCAGAGTTAATTTATGCAAGTAACTAGTTAAGTGACTGCTAAAAACATCACGATCAACTATCCATCTGCAATATCTCTGCTGGTGAAATGCAAGGGGCCATCTTACAGTTAGGAGAAGCCAGAAAGAACCATTCTTGTATGTCATTGTGTTGTCTTTTGGAACTCATTTGTGCACACAAAAGGTATGAAAACATAGGCAAGGGTTTTTTCTCCTCATGCCATTTCCTCTTAGATATCGTCACAAGTTTCAGCAGTCAGCAACTTGGCAATACATCAGCCCACCGTTTCATCCACTTATCCAGTTTAAATAAGGAGTTGTAGAACGAAACAAATCAAGGATAAATGTAGGCATGTTTTAAGTAATATTTTGTCTAATTTGCTGAATAGAATAGTACCAAAAATAGTGCTGCTGTCGCTAGAATTACTGGAAGAATTTAGTCTAACCTGGACCATTCATTTGTAACACATTTTTGTTTATTTTGAAAGATAACTTAGCTCATGTTTATTCAACACTTAAGCAGTGCTTGCATATTCAGTTTGTCAACTTATACGAAGCTCAGAGACTTACATAAATTATTGAACAACAGCATTGCACAGCAGAATGTGTAGCGATCACATTATAGTATTCTCATGAAGATGATAAATTGAGTTTTATTTCCATATATCTACCTTGAAGGTGATTCCATGCTGCACTAGAGATTTATTTTGACTAGTTGCTTAGGTGTTTCTGGAACATCAGCACAAGAGTATTTCAGACACTAGAGAACAGAAACTAGTAGCTATTTTTTCCATCACAGTTAATAAATTTTAAGAATACAAAGACGCTGAAAGACACAAAACACTTGCAGCTCACATGAGAGCGACCCAAAGTTCCCCAGCAGCTGGGACTGAGCTGAGGTTCCGTACAAGGTAGTGGGAGATTTACATTCTGTATCAGTGGAGAATTGTATATTGTTTTTCAGTGTGCCTTTGTACAAAAATAATTCATTTTTAAAAGATAAATTCTTTAAAGGAGAAAAATTTACTAATTTACCTTCCAATCTGGCAAATGCAAAACAATTTTGACTTAGTCACACAATCTGAAAAGTTACCTACCTATGTGTTTCAAGGATTAAGAGACTTGTTTCATTTGACATTTTTGTCGTTGCATGACTTTTAAAAATGTAACACATTTAGCACGTTTTTGTTTGGATATTTTTTTTAGATAGTGAAGCTGGTTTAGAGCTGGAAAACAAACAGGAAATATTCAGGGACTAATGAATTATGAAAGAATATTTTAATGGCTAATGGATAAAAATAATGAAGGACTTGACAGAATGCTGAAAATGTCTCCTGGATCTAGAGAGGTAGCGTGGAAGTGGTATTTCATCCATAACAAAACAGAATTTCTCACTATTTAAAAAGTAAAATGAGATCATCAGGCTTTTGGCCAAATATAAGAAAATATAAATATGCAAAACCTAATGTATGCTATATCTAAGTTTATAATTATCTAGATTACATTTCTTGTTTGATATAAAATCTGAGAAAATTCATTGTTTTTAAAATTTTTTTTTAGTGGGTATTTCTACAATAATCCAAAACTTTTTCTGATGAGGAGGAATGTTTATATTTTTCTACAGTGGGAAAGTAAAACAAAGGTTGAGAGTAAAACTGTTTCATCAAGTCTGCTTACATTTGGTTGTAACTTTGGAATTACTTTGATGTGATCATATGCCAGAGGCAAGAAGTCTGGAATTAAAAGGCTTTCTGAACAGGTCTTACAGACTGCTCCACTAAGAGGCGAATCCTGACCTACTGAAAAAGAGGTTCAAGGAGTCAAGAAGAGTTTCAAGGTGCTTCTTCCTGTATTTCTTTCTGCGATTATTCTTCCCTCGTGAATTGTGTTACACAGGAAACAGACTTCATTTCAAAGAGTTCCTGAAAATATATGAAGAGGACCGTCCAGTCTCATCTGTGACACTGCGAAGGTTACTGACCTGCATATTGATGTCATTAAACCTAGTTCCTCCATAACTGGTGGATGAAAATTGTTGTCAAGTGTCCTAGTAAATACTTTTTGAAATCTTGCTTTTAAAATTTTATTCTATTAATTGCATGTTAGTCAGTGAAAATAAGATTGTATTATCCTTAGTAAATGGCTAAGACATATTTTACGCATTGTCCATAATACTTTGTCAACAGACAATTTTCCTTTTATAATAAAGTCAGTACGTGATAAAAACTAGCTAACTGGTGATGCAAGGTTAAAATCATGACAACTGGCAGGTCGTTAGAAATATATTCTGATTGTTATAAGGCTTTAAGCAGCTAGAAATAATGCAGTGTTATGGCATTTTCACACAATGATACCTATATGACGTCTTTTCAAAATTCAGCTTTTGCAGATACTGGATTTTGAAAGAAATGTCATTTATCATTCATGGTAATGGAACTAAAACAATGTAATACGGAACTGACATTCTGCGGAGTACTGTAAACTTCAAAAGTTTATTTTTCTTTGTATGCTTAGCGATTACAGCTTGCTTACAATATCAGTCTTTTTTAAAGGTTCCTGTGTAAATGAGTTGATATAAGAAATGTGTCCTGACCCTTCTAAAATACATTTAGATATGTAGAGGTAGTAGAAAAAGCTGCAGCTGAGTTAGTCATAGGTTCCTTTTTTTCAATCAGTGGAGAAAACCAGGCACTTCTCAGCTGTAGCTCTTATAATTAAGGGTTTCTCATCCCCATTGTACAAATAATTGTTCAGTACAGCAGAAGAATTGTGTAGTGCGAATAAAGATCTTTTGCCTCTTTCAGAACTGTTTTCTGTAGAACTCATCAGAAATTATTAAGGGGTAAACATTCAAATTCCTGATTTAAGAGGAGTAAATGTTTTCAAATATTAACCGTCTGAACTCGGTAAGCTTTGAAGCAAGCTTGCAATTCAGACCAAATTCTGTGAATGTGTTTAGTCAGTTTTTAAAAATGAAGAATTATGAAAAATATTAATGGAAGATTAGTTCTTCGCTCATTATCAGTACAAAATATTTGTATAATAACATGCCTGTAATAAATTTTAAGATCATCAAAGAAGTTGACCTGAAACAAGCAGTAATATTTTGGTCAAAGTAATTTGGAATAGGAACTAAGCATTACTGAGGACAGATTAGAGAGGAAGAGCATCTAGTATATCAAACCTGTCTAAACTGCATTTTCTTGAAGAGATTAATTTAATCTTCAACTTGTGCAGATGATTTACAAGACACTTATTGTCCTGAAAAAGTGGTTTTGTCCATCTCTTAAAGATGCTGAACTTACTTCAAAAGATGCATTTTAATGCTTGATCTGTTTTGAAAAAAGTGAACTTCACATCGAGTTGGAAACTACTTGATGGCAGTTTTGTTGTCCTTGGTGGAATAGTGCTTATTTTTAAAGATGTCTACATAATGCAAACGCAGACAAATGTCTACAAATGTCCTAATTCATTTGCTTAAACATGAGTTTTCAGTGCCAGCTGAGACACCTTCGGGTACTTGAGAAATCAGAACAAGACTGGTATAACACATGAATGACAGGGTACTAGTGCCTTTCTGGAACGGTACCTGATAGCGAGATGAGATACTACATGGCATCTCAGATGGCAGAAGACAGCTATGTGCAGGTAAATGACTTGAGCCTTAGGTGTCAAAGCTCTCAAGATAGTCCATGGAGGTCTAGGCAATGGAGAATTGTTCAGCTCACCTAAAGTAGACACCTACATTAAGTCAGATCAACAGCGTAGTAGACTCCTTTGACCGTGCTGGCTAGAGGTTGATTCACTTGTCTGGACTAGACAGCTACTGCTATTTGTGGCAGCCTAGTGTATTGGACATCAGTGTTAGGGCCTGAGTGCCTTCCTCTTCTAGCTGACTAAGCCAACAAATCCGGATCAGGGCCACAATCCGAGACTGGGTGCAGATGTAGCTGCTGCACTGCTGTGGTGAAGCTCAGGCTGGGGCTGGTGGTAAAGCCTCAGCTTAAAAGCAGCTCCCAAGGGAAGGAGGAGGCACACCCTCACTTCAGATACTTCAGGGGTTCTCCAGGGACACTAGATGCCAACGTGTGAGCAGTTGAATTTAGTCCTGAATGATCGTGTATCTGACAAGATTATCCACTTCACTGGCAACTATTAATAAACTGGCCAGATCTTCAGACATCCTTGTTTATACCTCTTTGAAGACATGGACAGGATGCTCATGAACAGGAATTCTGAAAGCAGTTATCCCTATAACAATGATAAGACAGCGTTTTCATATGTACATCATAGAATCGTAGAATCATAGAATCATAGAATCATAGAATGGTTCGGGTTGGAAGGAATCTCAAAGATCGTCTAGTTCCAACCCCCCTGCCATGGGCAGGGAAACCCTCCACTACACCAGGTTGCTCAAAGCCTCATGCAACCTGGCCTTGAACACTTCCAGGGATGGGGCATCTACAACTTCTCTGGGCAACCTGTTCCAGTGCCTCACCACCCTCAGAGTAAATAATTTCTTCCTTATATCTAATCTAAATCTTCCCTCTTTCAGTTTAAATCCATTGCCCCTTGGCCTATCACTACATGCCCTTGTAAAAAGTCCCTCTCCAGCTTTCTTGTAGGCCCCCTTCAGGTACTGGAAGACTGCAATAAGATCATACATAAAATATATAAATGATCATCACCTTGTTAACAGTATCACCTTTTCAGAACTTTTAAAGAATTAAATCTTGCAAGCCTGGAGAAGCATAAATAAATATATTTCTACACATAAAAGTTGCCAGACAGAGGCAAGGGTTTAGCTGTACCCAGTTTTGTGGATTTTGTTGTGCTAGTGTGTTTCAAGTTCCCTCTTGTATTCACGAGAGAGAATTTCCATTTAATATAAATAACATATAAATGTTCACTGTTAAAGAAAGCTTTGGTGTTTCCAAAGCTCTAGAGTGCAGCTAAGTTTAGAATAGCTGTATAGCATAACATGTGTTTAATAATCTTATTTTTCTTACTACTGAGACTTGCAGAGACTAAGAAATTCTTTTGTCTCCGTTACTGTACCAGGGTGCCAGTGCTGTCACGACTGCTTGGGTGGGTAGGCGAAGGTATTTGCTGGACAAACAGAGCTCTTGGAAGTGTTCCAGCGTTTAAGCCGTGCTGCTTGATGAAGGAGCAGGTTAACTGCGTTGATAGCCACTAAGCGGTAACGCAGTCATCAGCAAACTGAAATAACTCGGGTAGTGTTTGGATTAAGTTACCTCAAAGCGTCAGAAGTGAATGGGTCTCCCACAGAATCACAGAAGGGTTGAGGTTGGAAAGGACCTCTGGAGGTCATCTGGTCCAACCCCAGTGCTCAGGCAGGGCTGTCTGGAGCCAATTGCCCAGGACAATGTCTAGACATAGGCCCTATGTCAGACTGTCAGCCCAGAGAGGACGTGCCAGGTATTCTGGGGCACTTAAAGCGGCTATATAAGCCTATGTTTAAGTGACTGAGTCACTGCCAAGGCTGTCTAAAGAGGGTGAGCTGGTTAACTCTTTAGGCTTCAGGCCTCTTATCATCTTTGTAACCGCATGCCGGAGTTGTTCCGATATACAAATGTTTTCCTTTCATTGTGGAGCACAGAACTGGACACTACTCTGGGGATGCAGTCTAACAGCTGCTGAACAGAGAGGGACAATTACTTCCCTTGAGCAGCTGGCTACACTCTGGCTAATTCAGCCCAACACGTGGTAGGCTTTATTTGCTGCAAGGGCTCACTGCTGGCTCATGTTCAACTTGTTGTTCCTCTTCTGCAGAGCTGCTTTCTAGCCAGTCATCCCCCAGCCTGCACAGCTGCATGTGGTTTCTCCATCCCAGAGGCAGGACTTTGCTTTTGGCTTTGTCAAACTCCGGGAGGTTTATACCAGCCCCTTTCCAGCCTGTCCACGTCTCTCTGTTTCCTCCAATGTATCGATCTCTTCCCTGGTTGGGTAATATCTGCAAATTTGATGGAGAACACTCTATCCCATCATCCAGATCATTAATAAAGATATTGAACAGTTTTGACCTGAGGCATGCCACTGGTAATTGGCACAATTGACCTGACGATCCACCTGTTCACTTTATTATTTAGTCTTTCAGTCTGTATGTCACCAATTTGGCTATAAGGATTAGCAGGAGACTATGTTATGGGCTTTGCTACAGTTGAGATGATGCGCAAAATCCACTGCTGTCCTCCTATCCAGCCAGCCAGTCATCTTATCATGGAAGGCAATTAAATTGGTCAGATGCTGTTTTCCCTTGGTAAATCCATACTGGCTGATCTCAATCACCTTTTTTGTCCTTCAGGTGGCTGGAAATGACTTTAAGGAGTATTTGTGCCATAACCTTCTCAACAAGTGAGGTTAGGCTGACCAGCGTGTGCATCCTGGGGTCTTCAATGTCGAAGATGATTGTGATATTGTGCCTTTTTATATCTCCTGGTTGTTGTCTCTAAGATGATAGAGTGTTATGAAGTGGTAGGTAGCTGCCAATGGAGTCAGGCTGGGAACAGGTGGTACCAGGATGCTCAGTCTATCTGTCCAGATGTTCTCCAGCCAGCCACTCCTGCCTCTACCCTGGCTGTGGAAGCAGATTTGACTTACAGTATGGTCACAACAAATGGGTTTGGTTTGCTGTCTTGTTCCAGCTGCAATAAAAAAGCCCAGGGCTGCTCAAAAGGTGCTTCCAAACAGCACGGGTGACAGGATTTCCATATGTTATCCCTTTTCCTATTTCTTGATCCTAGTTTTTGCCACCTTTGTACCTCCCTTTCTTTAACCTAGTCTTATCTCCTCACTACTTTTTCCCCATTGGTCTCAGTTTTGCTACATCCACAAACTTACTTGTTGTTTCTGATAGAATCATAGAATGGTTAGGGTTGGAAGGGACCTTAAAGATCATCTAGTTCCAACTCCCCTGCCATGGGCAGGGAAACCCTCCACTACACCAGGTTGCTCAAAGCCTCGTCCAGCCTGGCCTTGAATGCTTCCAGGGATGGGGCATCCACAACTTCTCTGGGCAACCTGTTCCAGTGCCTCACCACCCTCTGAGTGAAACATTTCTTCCTTATATCCAATCTAAATCTCCCCTCTTTCAGTTTGAATCCATTGCCCCTTGTCCTATCACTACATGCTCTTGTAAAAATTCCCTCTTCAGCTTTCCTGTAGGCCCCTTTAGGTACTGGAAGGCTGCAATAAGATCACCCCGGAGCCTTCTCTTCTCCATGCTGAACAGCCCCAACTCTCTCAGCCTGTCTTCATAGCAGAGGTGCTCCAGCCCTCTGATCATCTTTGTGGCTTCCTCTGGACCCGCTCCAGCAGCTCCGTGTCCTTCTTGTGTTGCGGACTCCAGAGCTGAACACAGTACTGCAGGTGAGGTCTCACGAGAGCAGAGCAGAGGGGCAGAATCACTTCCCTCGACCTGCTGGCCACACTTCTTTTGATGCAGCCCAGGGTACAGTTGCCTTTCTGGGCTGCCAGCGCACATTGCCGGCTCATGTTGAGCCTCTCATCCACCAGCACTCCCAAGTCCTTTTCCTCAGGGCTGCTCTCAATCCATTCTCCGCCCAGCCTGTACTTGTGCTTGGGATTGCCCCGACCCACGTGCAGGACCTTGCACTTGGCCTTGTTGAA
Source organism: Tauraco erythrolophus (assembly GCF_009769465.1). Lineage (NCBI taxonomy): Eukaryota > Metazoa > Chordata > Aves > Musophagiformes > Musophagidae > Tauraco > Tauraco erythrolophus. The sequence continues at coordinate 5,978,215 of NC_141471.1, read as the reverse complement.
CTTCATGAGGTTCTCACAGGCCCACCTCTCCAGCCTGTCAAGGTCCCTCTGGATGGCATCCCTTCCCTCCAGCGTGTCCACAACACCACACAGCTTGGTGTCATCTGCAAACTTGCTGAGGGTGCACTCGATACCACTGTCCATGTCACCAACAAAGATGTTAAATAGCCATTACCTAGGCCTTATGTGGAATCTCTGATACATTTAACCTGGTGCTGTTGGCCTTGCAAGATTCTGCTCCGCAAAAAAGTCCTCAGTGCTCCCCTTCCATTATCTGTGGAGGCCAGCTGTTTCTCATGCAGCTCCCTGTGAACCACCTGCAAAATTCAGGCATCCCTCGTGGCCTTATCTGTAACTTTTGTCAGTTTCTCACACTGTTATCATGCCTGACAGTTTTTGATGTCATGTCCAGTCCATGTCCCGATGTGTTCCATGTGCTGTTGAGTTAGCTTATACGATATGGCAGGAGAACCCCAATTATGTCGTCTCAGAATTAGACACCCTGCTGTGGCTCCTCCTGGGGCATTCATGGGTGAGCCATCAGCCCCCTGGTCTGTGGATGAAGTCTGTCATCAAGAGTCAAGAGGGAAGGCTGAAATATTTTTTTTATTTTTCAAAACTATAGAATTACCATAGATGAATTCTTAAATCGTACTTCTGACATTTGAATGGAATAGGAACCAAAAAGGAACGTGAATGCAAAAAGGAAATAGTCCTGTTAGTCATTTTTGTACTTATTTATCATTCAATAAAGTGTATCAAATTGAAAAATATTTTAAAATCCATGTATAATATAGTAAATAATCAGAAAAGAGTATCATACTACAAATGTAAAAATCAGGTCACACTTACAACAAAGAGAATTGCTCAGGTGCGGTTTTCTACTCGCAGTAAAGGCTGGTTCTTAAAGCCCAAAATATTGGTTTGGAAAAACTCCCACTTACATTTGTGAATGCTTGATTCTCAGGGCCATTAACTGGCAAAAAATAGCATTGAATTAGGTCTGAATTCCATCTGCCCTTTTACTGAGAGCTAATGGTGTGCAACATATTACAAGCTTTAATGTCTCCAAGCACACGCAGCTTCATTTAAATAGAACTGCTGTTAACATTTTCCAAGATTACACTGATTTTTGAAGAGCAGCCATCTTCTTATTATGTGTATTTTTCTTCCTCCATGTTTCCTCTGGTTGTTTATTCATCACAGAAATAATGTTATCCCTGTCACCTCAGATAATTAATGATGCACAGAAAAATCAGTAAAGAATATCATTGCCTGATTGTTCATAATTACTTGGATACTGCAATAGCTGTGCTAATGGGGAAATCTATCTTTGGCGTAATTATAAAATTAGATTGAAATTGCATTGGAAAAAATTGATCTGCTTTGCTTCTGTCTTCTATGATAGAACTCAGTAGAGAGAAAATAAGAGGCTCTTGACACTTATTAAAATTGTTATCTAAATACTTCATTTTTAATTACTTCTTATTTTCTCAGACAATGCTGAAGGTGGCCTATTTTAATTTGGGTGATTGATTGTCAAGATCCAATAACTGTTTTCCCAGTCTACACAATAGCACACTGTTTTTACGGCAAAATACTACTAATGAAATCACTGGCATCATAGGTTGGCATCACCAAAATTTTTCCAGAAAAAGTCACAGAAAAGGAGTGAAGTAATGGAATGATGAAAATTAGAGATCTGTATCCCTCAAATGCAGTCTTTATAGGACAGAAAAGTATTCAATCTATACACACGTACGAAAGTAGCAGAAATGTTTGCTTTTTGTGGGTAATGGTACGCCAAAGTGGTGACCTTGATCCGTCTCTTATAGTGTGACAACTAAGGATGGGTTTGGAACTCTGTCTTCCTAAAAAAAGTGGAAATGTCCCACATGCTTTATGGTATGGTAATTATCAGTTCTTTTATTATGTATTCTGATAATTTTTAAAAGAGCTACATTTGGAATATTGTTTAATGCCACCTCGTATGTAGGGCTTGTTATTTGTGCCTCTCCTTTTATTTTTAGAAGTTTTTATCTTCTAGCTTGTCCTGGGTTTGGCTGGGAAAGGGTTAACTTTTTCAAGGGAAGCTGAGAGAAGACACACTGGAGGCAACTGACCCAGCTTGGCCAGTGGGCTAGTCAATCCCATGTGACATCATGCTCAGAGTATATATTGGGGGAGGTAGCCAGGGGAGGGGGTTCCCTTCACGGGTTGGGAGCAGGCTGAGTTCAGGGTTCTGCTGGTGAGAAGTTGTAGCCATTGTTTTGTATTGTTCTTGTGAGAGTATTATTGTACTTAGTTATCCCTTCTCCATTTTCTCCTATTGAGCTATTAAATTGCCCTCATCTCAGCCCACTGGTTTTGCCCCTTTCTTCCTGATCATCTCCTTCTCACCCCATCAAGGAGTGATGAAACTCATCAAAATGTAAGAACTCTGTTTTCTTAATTTAACCTACAAAGTTGTCCCCTTCTGGGTGAAATCCAGGATTTCTCAGGACTTCCTGAGGTGTCATGTATAGAATATGAATAGATCTGAGGTTTTCTGGAAGAGCTTTCCTCTTCAGGAGGCTGGAAATGTTAGCAGTGTCTGAATTCTTTTGGGCTCTGCGGCTCTGCCACTATTTCTTTTAAAAACCTTACCCCGTTCCCAAGAGATAAGCAGTATTGCTGTATCGCATTAATTACAGCCCCTAAATAAAAAAAAAAATATTAAAAAAGTATGATTTAAGTCAGTATTTAAATTTTGCCAGATTTGAAAGCAGATTTGAGTTATTGTAAGGTTGAGATAAAATGTGCTTTATTGCTTTATAATTTTTAGGTAACTTTTCAGCTTTTCAGATTAGTTGATTTGCTGAGAAGTGGTAAACTTTTTCTTTGAAACAGTGAAGAAACATGATCGTTTTGAAACCTGGATATAACTAATGCAAAGGACTCTGCTGCTGGTAAGGCATGCAAAGGAATGTTTGTGGATTTTGGATTTTCAGAGCAGGGCTGCAGAACCCCTGTGCAGCTTATGCGACAGCTTTGAGGCTCAGTTTGTTAAATGTTATTTCTTCATGTGCACATAAATGAAACTAGCATTTTCAGATTTGCTTCTAAATTAGAGCTGGTGAAAATACAAACTTCTTGATAGGCCAAGACTTCTTTTGGAAAGTACTGGAGTGTGAAGATGGGGGAAGCTGTGTGTCCGGTGAAATAAGGTACTTCAAATAGAAGAGAAGTGTGTTGATTTGAAAGTATCAACTTCAGATACTTCAGAGCTTCGATTCTAAGTAATCCCCCATCTGAAAAAATCAGGAGACAAATCCTGTCTTAAATTATTTCAGTAAGCCAAGATTCTGCCCAAGATGTTTTTGTATAGTGTAGTCAGTAAGAGAATTCAAATAAGTCCTGTAACATACTGTAAAAGGCACCTGTTTATTTTGGGGATCTCAAAACATTTTCTATACATTTATGTTATACACATGACCTATATTCTACAAATGTGGGCTTTTGCCCATTTTTCAGTTGTATTTGTAAGTCCAGGTAGTTCTTAGTCTACTTTCTGACTTTAGAGCTTTTGAGCATTTGGCTTTAAAATAAGAGATTATAATTACAGGGTTTCACATCTAATGTGTATCTGTAAATGGTATATCAAAATACAATTAATCAAAACTAATTGGAACTCTATCATCAATCTGATAGTGGGACATTTTCTTTTCCTTTTACTGTGTAATGCAGAATACACAAGCCAAAATTGTTTGTAACTGGAATCTATTTAACTTAATGTTTTTAATGATTTCTCTATGATTTGATTGCTCAGGGTAGGTCTCCACACATTTAAGCAACTGGTATGTGTTAAATATGTGAAAACACAGTAAACAGTATATGGCACAGATCTTTCAGCCTGCACTGGACTGTCTTTGCAGCACTGAATGAAAAACTTAATAAAATGTTCATTCTGTGGATGTGCAATTTTTTTACTTCTGAGCATTGGTGTCTAACTTTATGATACAGATTTGGGCACTTGCTGTGCCAAATGGGAAGGTCCTGCTCTTCCTCCTTTACCATATGGTGTCTCCTGCTTCTTTGCACAGGCTCTGAGGATCATCTGATTCTGTGCCTGTGTGATTCTGCTTTCTAAAAGGACAGAGGAATAGCCAGAAAAAATACGAATGTATTTTCCCTGGGTTAGTGAATCAAATCATTTTATCATGGGAAGGGAAAAGCTCCAGAGCTCAAGGCAAGGGAGGACCTTGTTGCCAGGAACAGAGTGATAACAAGTCACTTTTTTCTTGTAGCAACAAGCTGTTAGAGCAGCTAAACCATATCCATAACATTACCCCTGGCACAGCTGATGGAGCTTCCCCGATCGTCTGTTTTCAGCTATGTAAGTACCCGGAACTGGAGAGCACATGAGCCAATACCCTAAAGCTGTATGCTACTCTAATTATAAATTATCCTTGCCAGTTGCTCAAAGGGGTTCTTTCTAGACCTCAGTTGTTAAAGGAAATGCTGTTCTTTACCAATATTGCTCTTCATTATTTTATTTGTCACCATCACCGTGGTGCAGGTGCATCTTTGTGAATTGTGTTCAACAATGTAGTTAACATCTGGCACCAGCCATCTCTTCTGTCGCTCACTGTTTCATAAAGGGAACGTTGTGCATTTAGCAGAGCTCGCGCTTTTGCTAGGATTTCAGGGTGAGAGTGAGAGCATCAACTTTGACATTTAAGGTAGAAGTCTGGAGAAATACAAGCATCTGTGTCCCAGAGAGGGATTTGAATTGACAGGTTTCCAGCAACACATACCATTGACAGAGTTGAAATTCATTCAGCACCTAAAGAAAAGTACTTCGTTAAGTGCAGAAGCACTCTTTGTCTAAGCATATAAGCAGAAACTAGGTACTTAAGCAGTCATGATTCAATGCAAGAGTTTTGGTGCTTGGGGAAAAGTAAACAAACTCATTCTCTTCCAGGGCTAACTTCCTTCTTCATTAGCAGAGTTTTCATGGTTGGTGCCTGATTTGGCTCCTTTGTTAAGTGGTTGATTTTGCATTAATCTCTGCATCAGAACTGGCAAGCGCATGATCTGTAAAACTGTAAGAACTGTGAAGCTATAAATGAAAGAATGGCATATAGAAAACCTGTACATCCATCAATATATTATGAAACATAATTAAACACCCAGCTGAAGAATTCATACACTTCTGGTTTATAGGTATATAAATGTATGCTTACTGCAAATATTTCAAAATTCTGTTTTTCTAAAAACACTTTTTCATGGTGCTTTTTATAGGTAAATATGGAAATTTCATTTTGAGAAGATTGATCACCCACTATTCTTTTCAGGTTGGCACATGGGACAATCTAATCAAGTTCTGAGATACTTTAACAAAGCTAGGAGTGACTGGGCCAGAGAGCTATCAACAATATGACTGGGATTTGTCTAAATCCTCTTGGAATTTGGCTCTTCATATGCGCATGACTGCAACTTTTCTGACAGATTTTTTATAACTTATGGAAGTGATTTTTCTGCTCTGATGAGCTTCCTTCTATTGTTTGAGTTAAGACTGCATTCCTGAGCAATACTTCGTCTCTATCAAATCCAAGACTTCTACCTGTAGGGATGTCTGTAAGGTAGGCTGGCTGCTGTCTTGAGGTTTTCCTGTGTGTTTTCATTTAATTGTCAAGTACAGCACCTTTTGTAGAGTCCTTTTCAAGGCCTAAACCTAGTTCTTACACTCTGCAAAAGACTAATTTGATTCACCACTTTCAATGAGTTATCTTGTTATTCTCCAGGGAGAGAACAATATACCACCATTGTCTCAGCAGCCAGAGTTTTCAAAAAGGTGATACTGCTTGTCAGAAACTTGAGAGTGAAAAAGAGTAGTTGTTTCACTTTACATCAGCAGCAGGCTTAAAAAGGAGGCATCTGGACAAAGTTTCAGATGACAAAAAAATGCATTCTGAGTCTGTTAGTAAATCAAATGGGTGGTACCAGTTCTTTGTTTCTGAGTCCAGCTGGCAAAACATGGCTCACATCCATGTGATTAAAATCTTTCACCTCTAAACCAGAGTGTGTGAATCCCAGTTGCCTACTGGCATTGTTCCTGGCCCATGTTATACACTAAAACGTGACCAGGAATTGCCTGAGACTGTGGTGGCTGGTATGCAGCAAAACTACACCAGGAACTGTGCAAATAATTTCACAGTATAGACAACAGAAGGTATGGCCTCAGATGAGGTTTCTCAGGGCTTTTTTTTTTTTCTCACTCAGCATTTTCTCACAACGTAGCAGTTTCCACAGAAGTCTGACCCAAGGTTGCAGCTCCACTGTGTCAGAGCTGACCCTGAACACGGGCAGGTGAACACCCAGGGGGTGTGAGGACAGGCTGCAGCACCTGCTGCTACACTCAGGACCCTTGCCAAGTGGGGTTTGCCAGTAGAGTTTCAGCTGATCCTACTCTTGGCCAAGGACCTTCTTCTGTTTTAAGGATATCCAGTGAGTCCAAGAGCCCTGCCCTTCCTTCCACATCTTCTTGTAGTTGCTTCAGACCAGAATCACCATCCCAGGCTCTGCCATCCCTGTTTAATGGTGCTTGTGTTGGTTGTCCTTCTGGATGAGACCGCACCTGCAACTTTTCAGCAAGGGAAATTCTGATCCTCAGTCAAAAATTGCTCTGCTGTGCATCTGAGTACACAACACTCGACAACTGCTGTTGTCTCAGATGTTTTTATCAGTTTGGCTGAAATACTAGGCACTGTCAGCCTAGTTAACCGAAGCTAAACTAGATGGGCATCTCCACCAACCAGTTGTGAATACTCAGCATCCACAAGTGGAGGCACTCAGCCTTTTTCTGCTTTTTATGTTGAGTTTCCTGAAATTGGCTGAAATTCTGTTCTTTGAGATATGTTTTTGTATGTCTATTCCTACATCTCTTTGCTTTTTTTTTGCTAAGTGTTTTTCCAGAAATTCTGATGTTGAGAGAAACAGATGTTATGGAGTGTGTGTCCCTTTCTTGTTACACCAGCATAAATGACATGAGAAAGAAGAAACGAGGGAAAATAGAGGAGGGTGCCTTATAGGTATCCTCTGTGCATACTACTAAGAAAAATAATTGTCAGTCTTGAGTACATGAACATACATGCAGGAAAAGCAAGAATGTAAATATTGGCAACACACTTAGAAATAGATATAGAATATTAATATCTAACTGCTCTTTTTTTACAATGTCTTTTCATTTTAAAAATAAAGGAAAATGTAGATCTTCTGAAAACTTCCATGCTTTCCAGACCTGGAGTAGGATGAAATGAGCTACAGAACAGGTGTGCAAATAGTAGCAGTTTAAGGTGATTAATTTCTAGTCTGGGAAACAGTGTGATTTATGAGATATTTAGAAAAACAAATACATAACTACTCTGTTTACATATGGGGTAGTTAAATTTTATAGACAAAGATGCATATTGCTTTGTATTAGTCACTATTTGAGAAACTAAGAAATACCATATAGAATTTAGTGTTAACAGTAATTTAGATGAGAAGGAAGCTGTGCAAAAGGGTGTAAAACCAGCAGAAATATTATTAAAGTTTTGTCCTTGTTCAGAAGAGGGCCAAAATCAGCTAAAGATGTTACAGAACTACTATTTAATGGCCACTACAGGTGTATGCAATGCAGAAAAAGCTCTCAGTGGTTTTGCAGAAAAGGCAAAAAGTGAGGTGAGAATTCTTAAGATCTTTTCTTACACATTCCTTCCTGTTATAAATCCTAATAGTCTCCTGCTTTGCTTTTTCACCTGTTTTTTCTCCACAATAAATAGCATTTTCTTCTTAATTTTAAACGAAAAGCTTTGAAATTAAATTAATAAGCATATTAAAATACTTAAATATGAATCTTTACTACTTTTTTCCATGTTGGGTAAGGAGTAAAAGAGACAGAATGTAGGCTATTTATCTTGTACTTTTCCCTCTTTACTTAAGGTCAAATTGAACTTTTCCAGTAAACACACTGGGTGAGATTCTGATGCCATTGATACTAAACTTTTCCATTGATTTCAGTGGAGGTAGGAGTACCACTATTTGTAAAGCTTCATAGATTATTTTTTCTAAAGCATACAGTTTATTTGCATGTAGAAAATCACACCCATAATTCTTAAGAGCTGTGAAAACTGTGGATATCAGTGTACTGCTTGCTATCACAACGGTTACTTAAAAAAATGAAACGAGAAATTGAATTACGTACTTAACGTTCTGCAGAATCTGGAGGCAAGATCTGGCTGCTCTGCGGTTAAAAGTATTTAAAAAGGACATTATTTCTCAAGACTTACTCTTTCTGTTCTGTGATGTGCATAAATAATTTGAATTATTGACATTTTTCTCTTTTCCCAAGGTATTCAGTATAGTCAAATCAATATTGGGAAATAGCACTGTGAATTTGTATGCCCTAACATAAAGATTTCACTTATAAATTCATCTATATTATGACCTCCTAGGAACCTGCCTGTAGGAATTCAGGTGCAAGATAAAAAGATGAAAGTGCAGGTGTATGTTCAGTGTTTTTTAATGCTATATTGGGTGTTTACTATAAATTGCAGTACTGAGGTTTATTTCACAATCTGTTAACGACCCATCTGGTTTTGCATAAGCTTTTTGTAATACAACAGTGCAAGGTATGATACGACCTCTAGCGTACTAAGGGAGATCGCTGTAATTAATGTGGTTTATATTTTCTTAGAAGAAAAGTGTTCAAAGTATTTTGGCAATGGCCCAACCCCACGTGATACTTAAAACAGACCACTAAGGCCAGAATTCAACTAAAACAATCAGCAAAAGTAAACTGGACGTTGTCAGATGTTGCTCAGACTGAACGAACCCTGAAGTGGCAGTAAATTGGATTTATCATTTTCAAACATCCTTTACCTGCCCAGACGGTGCAGAAAGGTTTTCAATAAAACCAGTAAGACTGTCATAGGCAGTAGTCTGTGTTAAGGACATTATAAGACCTGCCATCTCTGCCAGCCTCCAGCACCCAAGGTGTCTCCTGCCCAGCTGCTTGAGCCCAGTCTGGTCCACTCTCACTGGGAACACTGGGCCCTAGTACCTGCTGTATGATCACCCACTTGCCAGCTTGTCCACGTTGCTTGTCCTACACAGCCCCCTTGAATACCCCAAATCCTCAAGTTCATCTTCTTTTTCTTTCTTATCAGTTGCACCATCTGGGTTATCTCACTATAAAGCTCTGCCTATAGTTCCTTAATGACCCACTAGGTACTGTCTAGAGACTTTTGGGTTTTGTTGTCTTAGTTATCCCTTGTCTACAAGGTTTGTGTCCTCTGTGTTTTGTTTATCCCCTCTGAACTGAAAAAGTGCTTGATCTTATAACTTTAATGAAGCAGACACTCACATTCCATGTATCCTCAACAGTCTGTATATTAAACTTTTTCAAAAATCACTTTCAGAGTAGAGTTTGTGTGTGCAATATAACTTGTCTGCACCTCAGCTGCCAAATAAATTTCTGAGGTAGAGTTTTTCATGTATGCGTACATCCCAGCGTATACTGACTCAAGTGTTATTCAGTCACTTGCCCTTTCCATCAGACCTATCGTGTGAAACATCAGTAAATATGGGTTAAGTGTGTGTATTTCATAAGACTGACCCTTAAATTTAATAAACAGTTTTAACATTAAAGTGAATATACAGGCATTACCTCATGTCATTTTACGATTTCCAGTGCTGAAATGTAAAGTTTTCTCACTTACCAGTTTTATATTTCCTTCTTACTAAGAATATCTTGTGAGTCGGATATATTTTAGATGAACCTTCAAAGATATGCTTCTGGATACGGAGGTGAAGGATGTGGTCTGACAAGTTAGCCATTTCATATCATGCATCCCTTTTTACAGCTCAACAGTACTCATACAGAAATAAAGGCTTCATCCTGTAGCAATGAAAAGAGGAGCAAAAAGTGAACTAATTTGTCCCTTTATCTTCATTTATTGATGATTAAGGCCACTGTAGTGTGTTTATTAAGAACCGTACATTAAATCAAGGTTTTGACAGTTTTCATGCTGGTGTAGCCATAGAACTTTTTACTTAAGTAATAAAAGGGTTTCTGCTCATGTTTTCTTAACTAGTTGCAAAATGATGATATGATAGGAATATTTATAGGTTTATTAGTGTGTTGATCAACTCAAATTCAGTTATAGAAGAGAAAGTATATAAATTTAAAAAAAAATGAAAAATGAAATACTCTATCTGTGTTGGAAGGAGACTTCTCTGGTCCTGCTTAATAAGTTTAAAACCATCTCTGTTGAGAAGAGAAGCATGTGCTTTACATTAGCACATACTTAAGTTAACAATGTGCTTAATACTGTCGTGAATAGAGATGTTATGTTGAATTGCTGCTATACAGAAAAGGAACCTTGGCAATAGCTCTGTGAAAATAAATCTGAGGCCTTCATTCCTAGAGGCATAGTCAATAAATAAAGATATATGTAGGGCTGGACTGTGTCATGCCAAAGATCCATCAGTGACAATGGCCGATAGCAGATGCTTAGCAAAGGCGTGTACGAGCAGAGCAGACATAAAGTCGCTCAGTAAACACACACAGTAAACCCTCCCGATGTCTGGAAGTAAGTTTGTGCTTTAGGGCCTCCCTGGAAGATGACTATATCCTCATCTCTGTGCTCAGTAGCTCCCAATGGATCTCATCAAGTCCACCCAAACCTCCTTATTTGCTTATACAGTCCTGGAATCTTTCCCCACCACCTTTCCCATCCCTCACAACCTCCTTTATCCTTCCCATCACTCCTAAAATAATCTGCTTACCCAGAAAATGCTGCTGTCATCAAAATATTTAATTCTGATGCTCTGAGAACAAGGACAAAAAGGCTATATACTAATTAACTAAACAGTTCTAGATCACTAATTAACCAAACAATACCAGAGCACCAATTAACTAAAAAGTGCTAGAGCACCAACTCAGGCATTGTCTTGCTTTTTCTGTACAGTTAAATGTTAGCACAGCCTAGCATAACACAGGTTTGCATCAGCCCATGCTCTCCATAGCAAGTTTTATGCATGGTTTAGAAAGTTAGGGTGGACGAGAGACCATGATCCATAGGGTGAGATCTCTCTGTTTTAGAGTATAAAAGAGTTTTTTTCCGTATGGACACAAACAGGGCCACTTGAGCTGGCTTTGTGGTGTGTAAGACGTCTCATTTTGTTTACTGGTAGAAGCTTGGAGCACAGAAATTCATTTTTGCCTATGCTTGGGAGAAACCCTGAGGTGACTCTGGCTTGAGATGGTCTTTCAAAGAGAAAGAGGAGATGGTCTTTCAAAGAGGAAGAGTCCTGGACTCCGATTCCAGGATCGTTGGTGTTCTGAAACAAATTTCATAGCCCCTGGAGGCTTATGGCCCTCTGAGATTCAGCAGTAGGTGAGAAGTTGTGTTTTGGATGACAGCTCTAGACTTCAACCTCTCAAGTCAAGCTTCACAACTAGAGCTCCATGGTAATGCTGCGATATCGAAAACTAATCAGCCTTCTCAATGCCATTAACTCCAGTCGTCATGTTTTCTTATTTCCTTCCCTTACAGTTAAAGTCCTAACTCATAAATTTAAGTTTTTTCACCCTGGCAAGTGCTTGTACATGGAACAGCTTCCCAGTCCCAAGGCTCAAACTCCTCTCTCTCCATTCACATATGTCCTTTAGGTTCACCTCTTCCACAAACCATATATGTAGAGTCCAGAGCAAAACACAGACAGTCCCTCAAGAGCTCTATGCTAGAACAATGTCTGAAGTGGAGGAATTCTGAAAACAGCTGTAATTCATCATCCTCAGTGTAATTTATTTCTCCTTTGGGCATTACAACACAGCCCAACATCAAAGCCACTCAGCTGCAAAGTGAGTATGATACCATGTGCATTGCTGTAGAGTACAGATTATGGACAAACAGCTACTCAAGATAAATGGCATTTTGTCCAACAGGAGAATAAACAAACAACAATGTTCTTCAACAAAATTTTATGTAAAGAACACATAAAGTCTTTGGAAAAATAAATCAGCGATAGAAAAATGAGTGAGTTAGCCAGGTCTAACAAGGGTGATGAATGTAGTGAAAGTGACTGAAGAGACTGTTTGGCTGGGAGGCCATTTTCGGACCTCCTAGCCAAAACTAACTGGAAGCTAAAAATGATCTATGATGTAAGGGGGGAAAAGTATTCAATGACTTAAAGAAGGTCTCAGTGCTGAAATATCACACCAAACTTTTTATGGCTTCCAGTAAAAGAAAAAGGATTTGTTAAAGAGGACTTTTGGGATGATATGGAAAAGGTCCCGGTCCTACCGTATCCATTCCATGGGCAGTGGATCCCATTAGCATACCTGAGTGGATGATCGTTGCTATCTTCTCTAGTTCATTTACTTAACTCCTTTTTCACTTGACAACTGGTCTCTTGCTGCAGTTCAAGTTCAAGGTGAGCTTTACTTCCCACCCATGATGGCCTGTGTGTCCCAAGGGGATTTCCCTGGGTCATGGAAACAAGTCTCTGAGTTTTCACCAGCTACAGGCATTTCTTGTTTTCTTCTTCACTGGACACATAAAGCAGGGCTGTATTTTACATTTAAATTTATCAGGGTTTTTTCTGCTTCACAACCCCATAGGAACTATGCAGTGTGGAGGTATTTGTGTAACCTTGAACTCTACCTTGAACAGGTCACTGCTCCCTCTTTTTTTCCACATAGAGAACATTTTTCATCAATTTAATGAGTTATGAGTATAGATAAATTGTATTAACCTAAAATTCAGACACAGCTCCTCATCAGGTACTTTAGCACAAAAATATTTTTTCTGGGAAAAATGTAACCACTTCATTAAAGATGCTTCAATATCTGGTTCTTCTTAGTTGCCTGAGTAAGTTGCAATGGAGTTATTTGAGCTGGGAAAGGGTGAACCTCTCAACCTCTAAGTGCTGCCAATTAGAGCGTATCCATTTTTTCTCTGCAGTTACTGTGCTGGGGCAAAACCTAATGTGGACACAATTATTCTGGCTGAAAAGGGTTTTCTCTATTGAAGGAACAAGATCTCCATGAGAAAGATCTAGTGGTGCTCTGAGGGAGGGGAAATCAACATCCTCAAAAAACAAGGATTTAGGCTGGTGTACAACCACCTGGCTGTTATGGAGGGGTTGTAGGGACTGTGTGAAACAGAAATCAATTTATATGAGAGCTTTGCATCTTGAAGCCTGTTCATGGTATTTTTCAGTCATGGAGGCTTTAAAAACAGCCTCCAGGATGGAGAGCGATCACAGTGTCACCATGTGGAAGCCTCCATCATTTGATCTTTCAGAGTCGCTGCCCCGGCTGCCCCGTGCAGCACAGACTTGTTGCTGGCGGTAACCTGCAATGACTGACACCCTTTAGGAATCCACATGACAAACAGCACTCCTTTTTTTGTGTGGTATGGGGAAATCTCTGGAAGTCCCCTCAGGGATGCTCTTCAGAAGCATGTGCTGACAGAGTGAGTAATTGGAGGTCATGAGGCCCAACCAAACTGCTGGAAGTGGCAGATAACGCTGGTGTCTTATACTTGAGACAAGTCTTGTACTTGAAAAAACGGTGGGAAAATGCAGCTCCCACTCTCCAAAGCCACACACTCCATTTCTGCAGAGGCACAGCATGGCTCGGGTGCAAAACATGTTGTTGTTTGATCCAGGTATGGCTTCAAGTTGCCTGTGCCAACTCCCCAGGTACTACTCCCACATCCAGGGTGGAACCCTTATCAGCAGCACATGGGTCATGACTGCAGCCCCTTGCCTCAGCACATGAGTAGGATTAAAAATCATTAAATCTCCTGTTCTGCTGCTCCTTCTTGCTGCAGACGGGAGCCAGACCCTTCCCACCCCCTGAGCTCCCCACCAGTGCCGTTCCTTGCGCAGCTGGACACCTCGCTGAGCGCTTAATCAAGGGAACTGGAAAACTCTGTTTGCTTTAGCCTTGATTTTGCGCATTAATTGCTGACTTCCTGGGAGTCCAAATCAAGCTAATTGCTGATTTGCATACGCGGAGGTGCATTTGCATGAATCCAAACATTCCAAATGGGTTTCCATCCTGAGAAACCTGCACAGAGATGGAACGATTGAGCACAAGGCATGTTTTGTAGCTCACGGGCCAAGTTGTACAATTTGCTCTGACATGTGCTGCCTAACTGATACATCATAGATTCATAGATTCATAGATTTCTAGGTTGGAAAAGATCTTAGAGATCATCGAGTCCAACCGTCCCTAATCCCCATTAAACCATATCAGGATGCCAGTAAGCGAACACTCCTCTTTAATTACTCGTGCCTTTTGTGAATGCACTTACAATAAAGCGTAACAAGCTGATCCTTCACACTCCATTTCAGAAAGATGTAGAGATGCAAAATGAACATTCTCCTTCAACACCACGCTCAGCCTTGTCTTAGCTGATGTTGCACCTTCACTTGCTTCGCCAGCAAACTGCGGGCAGCATTTGCTCAATTCATACGACCGTTTAGCTACAGTCCATTGAAAAATCCTCTGGTGGAAGGTACGTTAGAAATTATTACGTTGGTGGAAGGTCTCAGTGGTGCAGGAATTACAGTGCAAAGCTAGCAGTGGGGAGTAGTTTTTATGTTAATTATTCTGTGATTTGTTTTCAGGCCACAGCGAGCAACCTACCGAGTGGCTCTGAGCGAGTACAATCCCTTGGAGGTGGATGGCACCGAGTACTATATTGGTGTGGAGACCCTTCATTCGTAATGGCTGGAATCCCTACAGCATTCCCAATGGGTAATTATTTTGAATATCATCAGGTGATTCAATGGTACTTCGCACCCTGTCCCGCAAGCATTTGTGTGTTTATTCAGTCCAGTTCCCAGTGAGACTGGATTTGTGGGAAGCACTGGAAGATGATGCAGTGGTGATTTCCCAAATGACCTCCTGTCTTGGAGGTGTTACACAGTGTCTGTGTGGATGACCTCAGTCCTGTTTTGCCCAAGATTGGGAAAAGCTAGGGCCTCACAGAGGGATCCAGGATGTACAGCAGATTCAGGGGTTTGCCAGCAGTCACACCACTGTTTGCATCTGATGAAGGGAAGCCAACGGGGAAATGCTGAGGGACTGTCTTAAATTCCCCCCTCAGAGGCATGCCTGTCCACCCGGGTCCACTGAAATTCACTCTGAAATTTGGTGCCTCCAAAGGAGTAGGAGTTTTTGGGGGGCTGTTAACCCTGTATCAGTCTGTACTATGGTCTCTTCTCTCTTAATTGCTCATATTTTCCTGTCTCCTGGAATTAACGATGTTTGCAAGGTGCTTGCCTATCATTATGCCTGAGGCTGGAGACCTGTATGAGTGACAAAATGTCTGGTTTATGACTCACTCAGGATTTTCAATAAAGGGTATTTCACCTGTATCCCGTTTCAGCTGTGTCATTGCCCTGCTGCGCCTTGATTCTCCTGCCTATGACAATGGATTCGTTGAGCTGTGAGTGCTTCCACCTGAGGGAGAAATTTTACCCAATAACTATCCCTGCTATATTACTGGATGGGATGGGGAGGGTGATTAGTTGTAAGTGAGGAGGAGTGTTGATGGTCTCTCTTGGTTTCAGAGAGACCACTATGCAGGTAAGGCTGCCTGAGGCAGGGTGTGGGTTTACTTCCTCAACTGGAGAGGAGATTGGTACCCCGAGCCTGTCAGTGTGTAAGAAGCATTTGGACAATGCCTTTAATAACATGCTTTAACCTTTGCTTAGTCCTCAATTGGTCAGGCAGTTGAACTAAATGATTGTTATTGGTCCTTTCCAACTGAACTATTCTATTCTATTCTCTTCTTGGGAGTGCTGGTGGATGAGAAGCTCAACATGAGATGGCAATGTGTGCTGGCAGCCCAGAAAACCAACCATGTCCTGGGCTGCATCCAAAGAAGTGAGGCCAGCAGGTCGAGAGAGGGGATTCTGCCCCTCTGCTCTGATCTTGTGAGACCCCACCTGCAGTGCTGTGTTCAGCTCTGGGGTCCCCAACACAAGAAGGACATGGAGCTGCTGAAGTGAGTCCAGAGGAGGGCCATGAAGATGATCTGAGGGCTGGAGCACCTCTGCTATGAAGACAGGCTGAGAGAGTTGGGGTTATTCAGCCTGGAGAAGAGAAGGCTCAGGGGTGATCTTATAGCAGCTTTCCAGTACTTAAAGGGGGCCTACAGGAAAGCTGGAGAGGGACTTTTGACAAAGGTGTGAAGTGGTAGGACAAGGGGCAATGGCTTTAAACTGAAAGAGGGGAGATTTAGATTAGATATAAGGAAGAAATTCTGCCCTCTGAGGGTGGTGAGGCACTGGTAGAGGTTGCCTGGAGAAGCTGTGGATGCCCCATCGCTGGAAGTGTTCATGGCCAGTTTGGATGAGGCTTTGAGCAACCTGGTGTAGAGGAGGGTGTCCCTGCCCATGGCAGTGGGGTTGGAACTAGATGATCTTTGAGGTCGCTTCCAACCCAAACCATTCTATGGTTCTATTCTGTTCTATCAGCAGCCAGCATAGGTTTTGCTTGCAGAACTGTATTCTCCTTATATCCCTAACTAAACAGCTTCAATATGGTGCTGCTGCTCATCCAGAGGGCATCTGCCTCAAGTGTATTGGCAAACTCAAACTGTAGAAAGCACGATCCATTTAAGTTATTGTTAAATTCACTCTGTGCAGGATGATTATTTTTTTTAATTCATTTTCTAAGGCTAAGTGCATAGAAAAGGGGATTTCAGGAGGGTGCGTTTCCAGTGAGGAAGCAATAAATTCAGTGTAAACCAATCCCCTGTTAGACATGCAGGGCCCCATACTCCAGCCAGCTGGGCAAGCCAATCTGCAGTGCATAACATTTCCAAATAAAAGCCATGTTCCCTTTAGACACACAGCAGGGTAGGTAAAGAGAGGGACGGAGGGAGAAAAGGAGATGTACTTGCACAATAAAGCACTGTTAGTGTTGTAGTTCATCAAAAGACAATCTCCTAGGAGGACACGGGGAATCCCACATCCTTCCCTTTCTCCTTTTGCTGTGTATGAGATGAGCGTTGATGAAGGAAGGATTTTGATCTTGCTCTTTTTTAAACTACCTACATCCCATCTCTCCTAAAGCCTGCACACACCTATGGCACAGCAGTATTTTTTGCAGAACGCTCTCTTTTTTTGGGAATGCCCATTTCTACTTGCCAAAAGCCACTAGAGGGCATCGGCAAACCGAAGGAATATCTGCTAACAGTTATCACCGCCTCCTAAAGGAGTTTTGTGGGCCGAGGATGATCAAATGACACGTCCGCAGCCTTGCGCTCTGCCCTTCGTGTTCGCGTGCAGACACACAGGTAAGCAATAACACACAGGAGCTGCTTTTCACTGCAGGTGAAAATTCCACAGGTCCGATTTGCAAACAGATAAATCTTCCTTATTACAGCAAGCGCAAGCGAAAACGAAACCAGCAGCGCTTTCCTAAAGGCTTGTGAGGAGCGGGGTCCCAGTGGTATTTTTAGCTCTCTGCTTTATTGGACTGTACTTGACAGTGTCTCCGGAGTGCTCAGTAGTTTGTCGATTTTTTTTCTTCTTCTGACAAGTTAAAAACCCCCCGAACTCTCAGCTTTCCTGCCCTTTAGTATTACTGAATAGTTCTTGTTCCTTTTAAGACAGCATGTGTTACTTCTGCTGCAAAACCTACTTCAAGTATTTAACTCCTCCTGAAGGATCCTAGATCTGTCAGGCTCAGGGATGGAACAATGTCCCTCACAAGTTGACTTAGGAGCCGA
Source organism: Tauraco erythrolophus (assembly GCF_009769465.1). Classification (NCBI taxonomy): domain Eukaryota; kingdom Metazoa; phylum Chordata; class Aves; order Musophagiformes; family Musophagidae; genus Tauraco; species Tauraco erythrolophus. Next base: position 5,960,432 of record NC_141471.1, on the reverse strand, counting down.
GGGACAGGAACACGCTGGCATCTGAGATCTTGGCCTGACCATACTCAAACATTTCCCTTTGAGTTTCAGAAGGAATTAAAAAAGTCACAGATCAAAGGCTTTGGGATATGAGATTTTTAAAGAGAGTCCTTCAAACCCTTTCCAAAAATTACTCAGATGCCGAGAAGTGAAGTATTACAGTGCCTGGTGGTTTTGCAGTGCCTGATGCCCAGGCTGGGGGAGTCTAACTCTGTGCACTCGATACTTGGGCTATGGGGGAATTTGGAGATGTCACACAGGGTCCCAAACTCTCATCAGCCTCCATCCCTGACCTGGGCTGAGCAGGGACTATCGGGGATGTTGATGTCCTTGGGCCAAAAGCACTCCCGGGACCACGTTAGCAATTTAATGAGTATGCATGTGCCTTGCCACAACTCAAAATGCCACAACCATCCCCTTTCCTTCCCCTGACATGACAGTGGTGACAGGCTTTCCCTGCTTCCGCCTGCAGCCATGCACCTGCCCTGGTCTCCATGGGGCAGCCGTGGCCATCCGGGACTTGAAACCCGTTGCAATCTGCTCTGAAAGCCAGGCTGGACATTGCTCCTTTAAATCCTTCCTCTGCATGAGCAAGTCCTGGACCTGTTCCTGCAACAGCCAGGAGGAGAAACATCAGGCTGCACCCGCAGGAGCTGGAGAATCAGGTGCTGGAGACGTGCAGCTCTAATTCAGGGTCATTATCACATCCCCAGTGCCAAGAGGAGTGTTTCTTTCTGCGTTTCGATGACAGGAACAGCTTGCTCTGCTCAGCCATGATTTATTGCATCAGATAAGAGGAAGGCAATAGCCTGGCAGCATGTGGACAGGGTGCATGTGCTTCTCCTGCGCCTCATTTACCTCTCACTATCCAAGAGCCTTGCTAGAGCTACTCATTCCCCAGTGCTGCTGGGCAAAGCTACGATCCCAGAAGCACATCTCTGGAAGCCTATGGAAAATGCAGCACTTCACACCTATTTTACTGTGTGAAGATACCAGGTGTTACAGCGAAGTAGTATCCAATGGTATTGGGAAAACATGGCCGGGCACAGTACTATAATGCTCAGATAAAATGTTCCCATCCTTTTCTCCAAAGCTGGATGGTGATGATGCAGCTAAACCAGGGAACCAACTAGGTTTTGGAAAACTGATTCTCTCTGTGTCTGTATGGGAAGCAGAAGAAGGAGACTACTGCAGCAACTGGAGATTTATCTCCTGAGGTTGGTCCCACCAGGTGTGGGGTGCTCCAGTAAGGTATAGGGCTGGCTATAACACCTTGCGCTATTTGGGGAGATAAGGCTGTAGATCCTATGAAATACTTGGAGGTTACAGGGATCAAATACAGTAGCCAATGCCATTAGGGATGTCTGAGGACATCCCACTCTATCTTGATGATGCTTCGAAAGCACACAGCTCTCCTGAGGTCCCTTCACCAGCCTCGTGGGGATGTCTTCATACCCTTGAGCATCTCAACTGTCCCAAGACACAACAGAGCTGAAGAGCTTTAAAGTCATACAGAGGTAAGCTCAGCAATGGAGCCCTCAATGTCATAACTGAATAGAGATGTTCCGGTTATGGACATCTCCTCATCCAAATCCTACCCTGGGGCAGCTTCCTTTTAACAGATTAACCTTCAAAATCTCTAGTCAAATCTGTACCACTCCTTCACTCAACCATTCCCTTGCTCTCTCACTTGCAGGCAAAAATGATGGGTAGTTGGGAATATGACTACCCTGGGCTCCCTTGCCTCCTGACAGCTATTCAGCCTTAATTACCAGAAAGCACTTTGGGATGCTTTGACTATGAAAAGCACTTAAGGACCATTCAGTTCTCATCTCTATTTACTCCAAAGTAGTATCTAAGTATTTATTTCCAGGGAAGTGTCAGGGAAGTTTCCTGGCTGCTACATGGGAAGCACCTGTGCCTTGTCGAGACAGGTGCTGTGAGTCACGGCAGTCAGCCAGAGACCACCTGACTCATGAGAGGCTTAAAGGTGGGACACTCCCAAGAGGGAGTGGGGCAGTTCTCTCCTGGAGACTGGAGTGGTAGGAGCCCCTGGAGAGTGGTGAGTTGGAGCTCTCTGTTGGAGATTAGAAGAGCCTTCTGATTGTGAGATACGTTGTGGTTGCAGCAGCCGTTAGGTTGCGACCCACTGTGAGAAGATACAGGCAGTCTGCGACATCTGGTGACCCCGACGTGATTTGTCGAAACATGAACTGCCTGGACCGCAGGGTGAAGTGCGGTAGATCCAAGATACAGAACCCAGCGAAGCTTGAGAGCGGCAGGAGCTGCGGATTGACCAGTTTTGACTTAGACACCTGGAACTAGGTGAGCTGCTGGGAATGGACATGGGTCAGAATTTTGTCAAGGAGAATCAGACCTTTGTGGTCCTTGAATCTGCGATAATGGCTGCGGGGGCCAATATAGGAAGTGAGGATCTATGTAATTTACTTAACTGGGCGGCGGAGTGTGAAGACCTAGCAAGTCTCAATACGTCCTTTAGCCTTGAGCTATGGAAGAAGTTAGGGGATAAGTTGCTTTGTGAAGCAGTATTTGAGAATGAGGACTTGACCAAAACTGACCTGTTGTGTACATGGGGGGCCCTGGATAATATAATTCAAGAAGGGATGGCAGTAGAAGAGAAAGACAAATCAACAGGTTATGTATCAATGGGCAAAGGTTTTGAAGAAGATGACGAACTGTCTGAGGGAGGATTGGCCTCAGACAGCACGGACAGTGAATCGGGTCTATCTTCACTGTTCAAGGAGAGCAAAAAAGTTGCGGGGACTGTGCAGGGACTCTGCCCCACCCTGCAGGAGGTGTTAAAACATCTCCCACCCTTTGCCCCAACAGCCCCCCCTTCCCCCTTTATTATGCCTACGGCTCTGCCATTTGAGCAATTGGCCTCACCCTTGGCAACTTCATATCCCCCAGTATCTGGTTATCCGGCCCAGGTACGTTTGGAGCAGCCAATAATACTACAGCAAGTTATGACACTATTACAAGGAGTATCCCAGCAGTTAGCAGCTGTAGTGGAGATGGTGCAGCAGGCCATGACCCACCCTGCAGCAAGAGAGACTATAAGAAAGACCTCTGAAGCAAGTGATAGTTCTGCTGGGAAGTTGCCACCCGCACCTAGACGGAGGAGAAAGTCACCAGAATCCGCCTGTTTAGTGCAACCAGACCCCCTGGGGGCGACTACAGGAACAGTTCAACCTTGTGACCCAGTCCGTTTCTGGGACGAGGTTAGAATAAAAGCAATAGAGGCCAGGAACTGGGACCTGGCTGAAGCTCTGGGGGTACCAGTTAACAATAAAGAATCGTCTATAACAGAAATGGGGGGAGGGCCTAGTGCGTTCCCCGTGGCACTAGCCCCCCCGGGTTCCTTACGCGTTAAGAAGCCGAAGTGTTATAGATGTGGAAAGCGGGGACATATAAAATTGGAATGCCCAGGATGGAAGGGTCAAAGGCGGATAATAAATGCCGGAAAAGTTAATGGCCCAGTTACTTGTCATAAATGTGGGAAACAGAGATGTTACAGGTGCGGAAAGATGGGCCATTTTGCTAAGCAATGCGAGTCAGAGGTTTACACTAACGGCTGGCTGAGAAATAAAAGAATGAGAAAGCGTACGCAGATGCATGATGGTCCGGACAAAACTTTTGCGGGAGCATTACGGCAGCCGCAGGTTAACCAACAGGAGAAGCAGCCAGAGCAGCCGGGGTGGATGTATCCGTCGTCGCCGGATCAATGGATATATCCGCCGTCATGGTACGACAAAAAATGAGAACGATTCCCCCATGGTTTTGTACGGAAAGTGGAATCGGAACGTTAGAAACCCCTAAAGGCTATGAGGCGTTCTTTCAAAAAAGAAAGGGGGAATTGTCAGGGAAGTTTCCTGGCTGCTACATGGGAAGCACCTGTGCCTTGTCGAGACAGGTGCTGTGAGTCACGGTAGTCAGGCAGAGACCACCTGACTCATGAGAGGCTTAAAGGTGGGGCACTCCCAAGAGGGAGTGGGGCAGTTTCCTCCTGGAGACTGGAGTGGTAGGAGCCCCTGGAGAGTGGTGAGTTGGAGCTCTGTGTTGGAGATTAGAAGAGCCTTCTGATTGTGAGATACATTGTGGTCGCAACAGCCGTTTGGTTGCGACCCACTGTGAGAAGATACAGGCAGTCTGCGACAGGGAAGTGTAATTGGTAATAGTTTCCTATTCAGGGTATCTCAGTGGGGCAGGTTTATTCCGGAGGGAGACCTCCCTGTGCTACTCATTCTGGTGGCAAGGTTCTCCTCTAACGTTTTACCCTGGCATGTGGCTTGTGCAGTCCCTGGGGTCCTCAGACCATCTCGAGCCTTTCAGCCTCCTTGGCTCGACTGACGTGAAAGACTTCACAGCCTCCATGGTTGTGTCAAAATATTTTAGCTCTGCTGATGACAGGTATTCCCCCTTTGGTGGGTTTCATGCGCCTACCAATGTGATGGAGTCAGGGCATGTCCAGCCACAGGTGTTTTGGTCCCTCACCCAACTTCCCTGGCCAAAATAAGGGTGCATCCATGGGGTGTATTTGAGCATTTACCTTCTGGAAATGGTTTCCTCCAGCTGTGAACGTGCGTACCAGGCCAGACGTGGGAGTGTAGGCAAGCCCCGGGACATCCTCACTCTTCCTCCAGACCCGAGTGGGCCGTGTAAGACTTATTTTAGGTTTTTTTAATATGATAATTTTAATATGTAAGATACACACTGTCTCTGGTCTCACGGAGGAGGACAAACATTGCCCAAGAGCAATGAGAGAAGCTGGAAGAAACAGGCAGTGCCCAGTAGATGGCAATACTGCCTTACACTCAGCAGCAGGCTTAGCGGTATAGAAGAAGCTGATGGAAACACGTGGATTAAGCAGCGTTGAGAACTTCCAACGGTCATAGCTGTGAAGGAGAAAACTTATTTGTCTCTATTAACTGCTTATCTGAAGTCTCACTTTAGCCAGAGCTCCTGCAAAACAGGAATTTTCGCGGTTTTATGCAGAGAAGACACTGAATCCTGACTACTTTTACGTTTATTCACTACATTTAGCACCACCCATTTCCCCAGGTGCTGAGGACTCAGAGCTCCTTCAGAGATGACGACCACAGAGGGGCCCTCACATGGTGCAGAAATCCAACTGCTTTTATTTTGGTGTGTAATTTGGGTTGATTCAGTGGAGAGGACACCTCTGTACAGCACAATGAGGATTTCTGTGATGTTGAACATCACTATCCCAAAGAATAAGGAATAGCAGCTGAACTGTTTTGGGTTTTTTTTTCCCCATCCCAGGCTAAAACTTGAACGGTCCACAGGAATGTGTCGATGGTTACAAATTCTGCAGAAAAGCCAAGCCAATTGCCAGGTCTGAGTTAAAACTTCAGTGCCTGCAAACTTCCACTCAGTTCCATGGAAAATGCACGTGCAGGGGCGGAGAAAGTGCCTATTACAGTGACAGAGGTCTTGAAGCCAGCAGGGATGCAGAGGCATCATCTGGGATGCTTATATCGACTTTGCAGAAGGCCTGGGGCAACCGCAGTGTCACGCTGCTCGGCCACAAGGTGCAAACCTGCCTTTTATTTCTATCAACCAGACAAGCAAAGAGAAAAGCTATTTTTTCCCAACTTTCCTGTCTCCAAAGCAGACATGAGCCCTTCTCATGCAGGATATGGCCCTCTGGAAATGCCCTCAGTGCTGAAGAGCCAACACACCTTTTTTCTTTGCCCTGGAGCTCCTGGGTTGTTTTTTTTCCCTGCCAGAGATAAAGTCATAGAATCAGAATGGTTTGGGTTGGAAGGGACCTCAAAGATCATCTAGTTCCAATCCCTCTGCCATGGGCAGGGACACCTTCGACTACAACAGGTTGCCCAAAGCCTCATCCAACCTGGCCTTGAACACTTCCAGGGATGGGCATCCACAACTTCTCAGGGCAACCTGTTCCAGTGCCTCACCACCCTCATTGTAAAAAATTTCTTACTTGTATCCAATCTAAATCTGCCCTCTTTCAGTTTAAAGCCATTGTCCCTTGTCATATCACTGCATACCCTTGTAAAAAGTCCCTCTCCATCTCCTGTAGGCCCCCTTTAGGTACTGGAAGGCTGCTATAAGATCACCCCAGAGCCTTCTCTTCTCCAGGCTGAACAGCCCCAACTCTCTCAGCCTGACTTCACAGGAGAGGTGCTCCAGCCTTCGGATCATCTTCGTGGCCCTCCTCTGGACTCGCTCCAACAGCTCCATGTCCTTCTTGTGCTGGGGACCCCAGAGCTGAACGCAGTACTGCAGGTGGGGTCCCACGAGAGCAGAGTAGAGGGGCAGAATCCCCTCCATCCTGCCCATCATTTTATAGCTGCTGAGAGAAGTCCTCAGGTGTCTCACTCCCACGAGGCCCCAGATCTGGAGGAGCCTCACCTCGCGTCGCAGCCAGTCCCCGTCCCCACCAGCCGTCGGTCGTCAAATGACTCATCCCTTTTCCGGAGGCTGCTCCGTCACCCGGAAGAATGCTTTCTAGTCTGGTGGCTACACGCACAGTTCAACTCTTGTAGGCACGTAAAAATGAAACGAAAGCGGGCGATGAGTCATTCTGTGCCTCTGGGTGTTACAAGCAAGGCGTACAGGGTGGCTGTCTGGAGGAAAAAAAGAAAATAAAGGAAAATAAAGAGAGTGATGAAGGCCTAAGCAAGGTGGGGAGCACATAGATGGGTTTAATCGGGGTCAATGAATCAGTGATTCCGAGGGATGGGAAGGAGCACCACCACCCACAGTCAACTGGGGCTTGAGTCCCAGCTCTGTGTCACTGGGTTGGGGCACGTCCGTCCTGGTGCATGTAGAAAATCTGCTGGCCCCAGCCCTGCCACAGCCAGGGAGGAAACTGAAGGTTTCATCCCTTCTAAGATGCAGCCCTATAAAAGCAGAGTGGCCAGGGCTTCAACATCAATGTCTTGCAGAAGAACGATTCCCAACCAGCCAAGAGAGCTCCTCCAGGTCTTCTCCGGCCTCGATCTTCAAAGCAAACATGAACTCCTCTGGGTACAAAGAGGCTGTGATAAACTCTGCCGATTCCCTGTGGAGATGCCGGGGCAGTGGATGCTCGTGCCAGAGGCTGGTTGATGGGTTGTGGCACCTCAAAGCTGTTTGGGCCCTGTCCCTTGGGGGATGGTGGGTCTCCTGGCTGTGATGCCCTTTGCCAGGGCAGGGTGCAAAGTCATCACCATGAGCTGAAAACTCACCAGTGTGGCAGCTGGAGCTGTACACCAGAGGCTCTGCTCTTCCCAGAGAATAATTAACATAAGAGGGAATTCCAGGCATAAACTCCATAAAATAAAATAAAATAAAATAAAATAAAATAAAATAAAATAAAATAAAATAACATAAAATAACATAAAATAAAATAAAGTAAAATAAAATAAAATAAAATAAAATCAGAGGCTCTGCTCTTCCCAGAGAATAATTAACATAAGAGGGAATTCCAGGCATAAACTCCATAAAATAAAATAAAATTAAATTAAATTAAATTAAATTAAAATAAAATAGAATAAGCTGGCCTCTTTTCAGTATTGCTGCTTTTGCAGCCCAGCAAATATTTTTTAACAATTAGTTTATTCAATTAATTGAGCTTCTCAGCTCTAGGGGCGGATGGCAACCTTCAGAAATGGATTCCTGCTGGAAAACTAGACAATGGCAGTCTTGGGCCAATTTCCCTTGCTTTCAGGTCAGAGCCAGGGGTTGTGATTTATGCCCATACTGCTAGGCACAAGTCCTTGGGATAGGTATGCATTTCCCCGTCCAGTTTTCTGGGATTTATTCGGCTTTTCCTTTGCACCATGGGCTGGCTCACATCCTTACCCTTTTATTTGCCTACTGTTGCCAGGACCAAGCGTATTTACTCCGATTTTTCCTCAATCATGGTGATGGTTCTTTGGCTGCATCCTTCCAGGTCCCGGGGTGCCGTGGAATGATGAGAAAGTTTGTCGTGTGCAAGGGAAAGGGATTTCTAGGCTTTTTCCAAGGTTTTCCCAAGATTTCTCCTATATGTTCCTTGGCAATGGAGATGCTGCTACACTGCTGTCTTTTCCATCATCCCATGGAAATGTGTGGCTACCATCTGCAAGCCAATCAAGCTTGGAAAATAAAGCAGCTGGGCCTATGCACTGAGTTTACCTTTTTTAGGGAAAAAAAAGGCACCTTGTCACACAGAGTGACGCAGGTGGAGCAGGAAGTAACTTGAACAACTTGTGTGCCATCACAAGATGATGCGCTGGGAACATTGCAACAGCATGGCTGAGCAGCTGGAGACACCTTGGAAGCCTCAGGAGATGCTCTTCAGGACACAGGTCTTGCTCTGCCAAGCAAGAGTTTGCATCACATTTTTACCCTCAAATAAATTAAGCTGTCATGGTTTGATGTGGAGGGGGGGTGGTTCTGGTGGCAGGAGAGGGATTTGCTCCCTGCGACCTCCCCGGTTTTGGATCCGGGTTAGGCTTAGTTCTGGCCACCGGATCAGACTGCCATCCCCTCGGGGTTGAGCCAATAGGGCGCCTCTGCGAATTGCCCTATTTAAGTCAGGACAAGGGAACCGGAAAAGGTGCTTCGCCCAGGATCGACCAGAGAAGGGAGGAGGGCACTGCCCCCGCTCCCTGGCTCCCGGCCGGGGCGGCTGCCTGCGTCGGGCCGGCGCCGCCCACGGAGAATGGCGGCGGCGGAGCCAGCTGGGGAACTCGGGGGCACCCCACTCCCGGGGTGCCCACTAGGCTGAGTTCACCTGGAGAGGACTGAGATCTGAGAGAAACAGCTGCATCGACAGCAGGTCAGTGAGGATGGAGCGGGAGGAGGTGCCGGAGCCGAGTTTCCCCTGCGGCTGATGGTGAGATGGCAGGCTGCCCCCCTGCAACCAGGACGGCCTCGGTGGAGCAGCGACCCACTCGCAGCCCGTGGGGAGAAGATGCCTGAGCCCGAGGATGGTCGTGTTGGGGGCACGGCAAGGCAGAGAGGCATCTGGAGTCTTCGTGACGACCCACGCCGGAGCGAGTGGCTACAGCTCCCTAAGTACCCGAGACTGTGGTATAGCCCACACCGGAGCAATCTGTGGGGAAGGATTGTTTCCAGTGGGCTGGACTCACGTTGGAGAAATTTGTGGATTTTTTCCTCGTGGGTAGGGGATCCATTGGAGCAGGGGAAAAGGGTGTAAGGACTCCTTCTCCTTTAAGAAAGAAGCAGCAGTAACAGCACGGAATGAACTGACCTGCACTCCCCCAGTCCCTGCCCCCTGTGCTGCTGGGGGGAGGAGGTAGAGCCGGGAGGAAAAGGAAGGTGGGGGGGGGAAGGTGTCGGTTTTAAGATCTGGTTTTGTTTCTTTCTGTCCTCTCAAGTAATCGGTTTTTATTTCCCTTTGTCCTTCTAAGTAATCATTAATAAACTGTTTTGCTTTGAGAAAAGCGCTGCCTGTTTTGCCCAGGACCATGGTTGGTGGGTGCTCCCTCTGTTCTTGCCTCAACCCTCAGTCCTTTTGGTTTTTTTTTTTTCTCTCTCCTCTCTACTTTATTGGAGAAGGAGAGACTGTGTGAGTTTTAGTTGCTGGATCAGCCTAAAACCACGACATAAGCAAATCACCAAAAAGGTTCCTTCTAGTCACAGCCCTTGGAGAAACTGCTCTTGCCAACCTAGACTCTCTCCTGGCCAAAAGGTGCTATTTTAGGTCAAAATTTAAAAGCAGGGGCTGGCACTGGGTTCCCCTCTGTGAGGAGACTCACCTCTGGATGAAGCCAGAGGGACTTTGAGGCACCTCTCATGCATCTCCAGCTGCTCCAAGCTTCTCCCGTGTGACCTCCCAAGGCTATGTTCCAGTGTTGAGGGAACATCAAGGCTGTGACGGACTCACGGACACATTGGAGGCTACCTGGGAACTCCCATCCTTTGCATACCCAGCTACCATGCATGGAGCAGGGCTCCGCAGGGACAGATGAGCTGCCTCAACTCCATGCCTCCTCCAAGGAAGATGTCCCCTTTGCTCCAGGGACAGACCCTACAGCTTGTTTCCCATTCTGGGACTAGCTCCATGACAGTGCTCAGCCTCCCAGGCTTCCCCCATGCCTTTTGCCCACACAAGGGCATGGGGATGCTCTTCCCTGGGTTGTTTGTGGGTTTTTTTTTGCGGGGGGAGGTGTGAGAAAATCAACAGGGGGTCCCCAAGCTCAGGAGAAGCCTTTTGGAGGACACTAGGCTGGGACAAGGGCTGCTCCTGCCCTGGTAGGACACTCCCATCTCAACACTTGGGGTGGGAATCTCAGGGCACTCATTAGCTTCAAAAAGGGGTCAAAAAAGCCAAAAACAAACAAAAAAGGGACAACTAGGACATACAATGCAGCGTACACATCCATCATCCAAATTTCTGAGAGACAGTAACAGATAAACAGGGTGAAGACGCCGCCATATTCAAACAAAATTCTTTTATTGAAAGTGTAATGGAAATTTCTTCATATTGCTTTGATGAAATGAGAGACAGCAGCTGTAGACAAATATGCTTTTTTTTATAAACAAATGCAAATGGATAAGGTAAAAATAAAGCATTTTTTTTAACTTGTACCTTTAAGCAACATAATCACAATATATACACAAAGAAAGCTAAAATAAAGCTATGTTGAAACCAAAGCGTTTCAATCAATACATTAGATAATTACAGATTGTGTCAATAAATACCCAGTTTTTAAACTGTTTAACAGGCAACTTTTTACACAGATACCAAGAAGAAGAAAAAAAAAAATATATTTACAATTCAGTGCCCTGGGGAAGAAAAAAAAAAAAAAAGAGAAAAAAATCTTTTTTCTTTTTTGGCACCAACACAAATAAAAAGAATAAATTATAGAAAAAAATCCACAAAGGCAGGAGTCTATTCCCGTCATTCATTAAAAAAAGTGTGTATATATATAAAATATATGTATATATATTTTATATATATAAATATATATATATATGCAGAGAAACCTAGGAATGTTATAAAATACATTAGTGCCAATAAATACAGAACAGTACCAGACTTTCAGCTGTCAGTATTTTGGATGCAGTCTGAAGGATAGAAACTACCACCTAGGAGATAACTGAAAGGGATTTTTCAGTCTGAAGAAACAACGACGACAACAAAAAATAATAATAATAATAATAATAATTATATATATATATCCAGGAAATCCTCCATCTGCCAGTAGTATTCCTACAGTCACCCTCCTGCCCGGCGGGGAGGTCCCCAGGGGCGATGCTTCGTGGGAGGACGGGGCGGTGAGCGCGGGGCGAGCACCCGCTCACGGCCACGGCGGGTCAGCTTCGCTTCCAAGTTGACCGGCTCAATACCAGAGAAGATGTACAATTAAATAGTAATAACGATGATTAAAAACAAAACAAAACAAACAAACAAACCACCCAGCCTTTGCCATACTCATACGCCAGAAGTTTCCTAAATTGCCGGTGCCTGTGGAACAGCAGGTACCCAAGAGCACCATACCTGTTGGTGGGGTTACAACAGTTCAGTCAATGAAAAAACCCTCGAATTTGTATTTTGGAGTGGTTATTTCCCGCCCCCCCCACCACTGCGGTGGATCTGTACCGCTCGGGAGCTCCCAACAGCACCCCGCTCGCAGGGCAGCGGGGATGGGACACCAGAGCTGCCACCTTCTCCCCGTGCCAGTAATGCCTGGAATCAGTGTGATCACCAAACCCCACATTTTCCAAGGAGGGATTTAAAGCTGGTAGGTTTTAAAGTCCCTTTTTTTTTTAATCTGCTGGTGTAGGCACTTAGTGTATCACTGATGTACAGATTTTATGTCCAGTTACGTGGCCAAATAGTGTCATGTTCTCAGACTGATTTAAGTAGCAAAAGGCCAAGAGGGCCCCCAACATCCCTCCTAAACACGACGATTTCTCTCATTTTAGAAAACAAAAGCCTTCAAGCTTTTCAGCTTTGTTTTCAGGTGTTATTTTTTCTTCCCTCCAAAACCATACTCAAAGGATAAATAACCCAATAACCTTCATATTCACCTATTTTACTTAATTCACCTATCTAAAATACAGTACAAACAGTCTGACCCACGAGATTTCGGAGCCGCGATACCCTCGATTTTGGGGAGCCGTAAGGAGCACGTCCTGAGGAGCGTGAGCACAGGTGTTGCTGCTGTTGGCTTTGCTCCCCCCTAAAGTCCCCCCCCGGGCTGCAAAGGTCCTTCTTGTCCCACCCCTCCCCTGCTGCTAATGGTTCCTCTGCATATTCAGGCACCACAATTGATCGGGAAAGATCTCATGGCCAAATCCTTAGGAAATTAAATAAATTATAAAATAATTTATGAAAAGGGTTTTGTTGGGTTTTTTTGTTGTTGTTGAAATAGAGCTAGTTCATGTTACTTCTTGAATAGTTGAGGGCTTTGCTTGTTTTTGCTCTCCATAGCAGTATTATGGAGATCAGACACCAACATGACGTCTACTAGAGGGCTGATGGAGACCAAAGGACGTTGCACGAATGTTTCCCCCATCCCTCCCCTCCCACCCATTTGCATTCAGCTCTTTTAGAAACATGAAGACCAAACAGCCAACACCTTTCAGAAAAAAACAGGGCTGTCTTTAGGATGGGTGCTGCTGAAGACCTTATTGCCCTTCCAGGTCCTTGATAAACCACAGTGCTATTCATGTACTACAGGTAGAAAATAAATAAATACAGATATATTATGCAGAAAAATATGATTGTACACATAATACATCTGAGGTATTACCAATTTAAATAAGGTTCCATGCTAGTTCAAGCTTCGCTGGCTAGTTAAATTCTGGAATTTGCAATAAATAGATGAAGAATGATTATGCATATAGTGTACGGATCTCTTCTGTAAACCTCGTCTGATTTAAACGTAAGAGCGTGTTGGGCTAACTCTTACGCAAACCACAAATTTTCACAATAAATACAGCTTCAAAAAAGTTGTCTTAAAAAGCTCCTACAACACTGAAACGTTTCTAGAAGGGGCTGTGTGTACAACTGGCAACGTTAGCGAGGAGTATTTCTCAACAGGTCTTTTCATACAAAACACAAGGAAATTCATAGGTGAAAGTCTTTTTCCCCTCCCTCCCCACCCCACCATCATGAAAGTTTAGAAATTTTTGCACAAACAGCGAGAGAACTGATTGTAGCTGCAGTATGTCAAAACGTCCACGTTTTATAAAGACCAAAAATAGTTTGTTTGCTTAGAAAGTCTTTTTTGTTGTTGTTGTTTTTTCCTCTTTAGTTTTGAGTAGCAAACCATTCTTTCGGTGAAAGTTTGCCCATTCAACCGTTCTTCAGGTTTTGTTTTGGTGCCGGTCCTTGCTGCTCCAGCCACGAGGACATTTCACACTTTCACAGTCTCCATCAGTGATGACTTGATGGCGTCCTCCAAAAGCTGATTGTCTGTGAAAGGGGCCGGGGTTTCGGGGACGGATTCGGACAAACCGATGAGGGACTCCAAGAAACAGGAGCCCTGATCTCCGGCTTGCGGGAAGCCGGGGAAATTAGGCAACTGAAACTGTAACGCAGAGAAATTATCAAGGTTCTCGTATTCCTTTAAGGAGTTGTAAAGAGGTCCCAAGTTATAGTCCGAGAAGGACTGGAAGAAATCCAAGGAGTCAGAGGAAAGGCTGAGGTCGGCGTAGCTCTTGGAGCAGGGCTCGGCCGGGGATGAGGCGCAGCAGGACAGCCCATCACATCGCGTGTGGGCAGCATCCTCCAGCAAACCTCCGCTGTCCTGGTTGGCGTTCTCATCCAGGCACTCGGAGAGGTGGGACAAGTGGCCGGGGACAGGCTTGGCCTCGCCGCTGTGGTCCTCGATGAAGAAGTCAGTGGGGTGGAAGCAGCTCAGGTCGCCCTGGCCGCGGCCACTCTCTTCCTCAGCATCCGAGTCATTGAAGTGGAGGATGCGTGCCAAGCCGTCGTCATCCACATCCGACTGGGACTTGTCAGAGGGGAGACTCTCGTAGGGCTCCTCCAGGTCCTCGCTGGGGTGGGAGGAGATGGAGGAGTCCGTCATGTCGCTGCTGCAGCTGTTCTCCCCCAGGGCCTCCAGGTCAGGGCTGAATTGGAAGGTGGGTGCCAGCGGCACGGCATGCTCCTCCAAAGAGCCCTTCCCAGCCGCACATCCCAAGGGTGGGAGCCGCTCCCGAAAAGGGGGCTCGGTCTCTGCCACCTTCTCGCTGCTCTGCTGCTGTTTCTCCAGCTCCAGCTTCATGATGGTGTGGATGAAGTGGGTCTGCACGCGGGCCTGGTTGAACTCGATCCTGCCCTCGGTGTTGCCACAGCCATCCTTGGTGCAGCCGCAGGGGAAGGAGGTGTGATCCATCTGGCACGGGGAGAAGGAGAGGTGGAGGGTTAGGACCGAACCTGGCAGTGCAAACATCGAAACCGTCTGCAACTCACCCACACTCAGAAACCAAGTGGCAGCTGAGTGGTTTAAAAGCAGACTAAAATAATAATAATGATGAAAATAAAAAATAATAAAAACCCTGCTCTTTTGAAGAGTTGTCATAAAAAAGTTGGATTTCGTTAACTGAAGAAAGTTAAAAGGCTCGAAAAAAAGCAAAATGTAACGCTCCAGAAGGAGACGTAAGGGGGAAAACATGATTTTTCATATATTGCATCATGATATTTAATGCCTCATCCATATCACGAGCTTCTGCCCCTCGCTGAGATAAGGACAAATTGCTCAACAGGCGTCTGCGAGATCTTTACGTCCCTGTTACAGCATCTGCGAGATCTTTATGTCCCTGTTACAGCAGCCACTAGAGGGGGGCTGTGACACACACATAGAGCACCCGTCTGCCTGTGCACATCCACCCTACACCACCCCCAACCTCCAGCCACGGCATTGAGGGAGCGAGCGGCACACAGAACAGGGACTACGGCTCCCCAAACACAGCTGGGCAGGGACTCATAAAAAAAATTTAAAAAATACAATAAGCTAATTGAATACAGAGGGATTATCCCACTTTGTAGGTGGTCTGCACAGCTTGCTGTGGGCTGACGCTCAGCTGACACTCCCACCCTCGCCCGAGTTGTTACGCACCAAGGGGGAAAAAAAGAATATAAATAAAAAATAAAACTGGGGGAGGAGGAGGAACTGCAGCCTTGCGTGAGGAGCGAGAAGCTTTTGTTTGCCAGGACATTCCCACGTGGCTCATCTCCAACAGGAGACCGAGCAAGCATGGGTCTCACAGGGACGGACGCGGTGAGCGCGTTCACGCTGCAGGCTCAGGCACATCCCCCCCCGGCTGCAACGGCTGCGTGTGGATGGCTGCACGTGTGATTTGGGAAGCAGACACTTCCAAGCAGCGTCTGCCTCGCCGCCT
The DNA here is from genome assembly GCF_009769465.1 of Tauraco erythrolophus. Classification (NCBI taxonomy): domain Eukaryota; kingdom Metazoa; phylum Chordata; class Aves; order Musophagiformes; family Musophagidae; genus Tauraco; species Tauraco erythrolophus. The sequence goes on along the minus strand of NC_141471.1, from coordinate 5,945,057 downwards.
GGGGAGCCTCTCCAAGGGCTTTCCTCACCAGCTCCGCTCCAAGCGCAGGTGGGAACAGATGCATTTTACAAGCTGCCCTAACTCTATCCCCTCCTTGCTCAAACACCCCCTGCTTTAATGTACACATCAGCTGGAGCCGTGGTTTCCCCCCCCCTCCATGTCCAGAGGCAAAGGCAGTACCTGACATTTAATGCCTGCCAAGCTGCAGCTGCAGGTCTCTGGGTCACAGACCTCCCGGCAGTCACAGCCACAGTCCTCCCGGGACAGACGGATGTTGTGCAGCTCCCGCTTCTCCTCCTTGTCGATCTTCTTCACCCCCACGGCTTTCAGCAGCGCGCGTCTCTTCTTGGCGGGGTAGGGCTGGAGGAAGAAGCCATCCTCCAGGTCCACATTGCTGACGTCGATGTCGTCGTCCGAGATGTCTTCGATGGTGAGCTGGTTGGCCTCCTCCGATTCCTTTGTGCCATTCATGGTGAGCTGAGGGAAAAAAAATGGGCAAAGCATTAGAGACCCATCGGGGATGAAGAGCCATCAGCAGCCTCAGGTCAGGTGAAACAAGAAAGGAAAGATGTGGCCCCCATGGCTGCTGACCCCAGGACCAAAATCTGTGTCAGAGCCCCCAAAGATCTGACAGACACCTGACACATGGAGTTCAGCATCTTTTCCGTCACTTTTCAAAGGCAGAGAACTGAGCTGAAAATCCCACACCAGAGCCTCTGTTTTTTGGAGGCTCAAAAAGCATTAAGGATCATAACCCCGGGTCTCAGAGAGGCTCCCACCAAAAACCAGCCATTAACTAACAATATCCACCTGCTCCTCACAAACCCAGGCCCACGGCTCCTACTCACTTTCCATTTCAACGCTTCCAGCTTTTCCTCTTTTAATTTCTCTTCGAGTTTCTCCCGACGAACGTTCTCCTGCTCCTTTGAAAACTCCGCTAGCGTGAACTGCCGGGAGGAGCTGTGTTTGCTCACCATCCCCAGGGTACAGCCCCCGCGACTGGGCACGCTCGTGAACCCCTGGCAGCGTGGGAAGTAAAAAACAGTGACCCGGTCAAACTCCACGTTGTTCTTCTTTAGTCGCTTGGATTTCTTCAGGATAGATGTGGCTAAAAATAGGGGGGAAAAAAGGCATAAAGTCAGTACTGTCATCCTGCAGACAGGATAGAAATATTACAAACAGGCACGACTTGCAATTACTCTCTCGACAGAGACATGATGGGACAAGGTTACAACATGGCCTGATGGATTGTGGTGTTTTAGGACCTAACGCTTCAAAGGTGGGATGAGGATGGAGAGGAAACTAAGCCAAGTCCTGATGCATTGCAGTCACTGATCAGATTCACCCAAAGAAACGGTTACTGCTTCTCCTTCCCGCTTGACTTCCTCCAGGAAACATACATTTGCTTATTCTTCCCATGCAGCAGAGCATAACGAACAAGCAAACTATCCTGCATGCCTGTCTTGCTCTAAAGCCAAGCAGCCTGCCCCACGTTCAGGAGCTCATGGCACGCTCCCAGGATGCTGGAGCACCAACACTGCAGCACTGTGTGACTCCAGCTTTTGTGGCAGGGCAGAAAATAGCCAAGACGGCTGTTTTTCTGGTACTTCCTTTCACCATCCACCGGGAGGAACTACGAATCTATAGTTTATTCTCAAGAGACTCATTTGAGAGCAGCTGCAAAGATGTTAATCTCTACGCAGGTGATCCCAGGGTGAACATGGCAATACATGACTCTGGTTTATCTTAAACTGCTGAAACACGCTACACACCACTTAAAGCGGAGTGTCTCCAGAGATACCTGGTTCTGCACATTTGCACATGCAAACGTAGCAGATGGAGGTGAACTAATTGGCCGGGACAGTTTCAGAGTCAGTGAGTTTCCACGAACGTAGCTGGCCATGGAAAGCAAAGTGAAACGCAGCGGTACTGCATTAGAGAGCTGCTGCTTCTGCTGCACGAGCACATCAGGAATCAGCTATGCACAAATTCAGTGGTGGGACTTTTTGATCCCATTCTCTGCTGGTGCATGGATGTCTTGGTTGCCACCACAGAGAACATGGGGAAAAAACCAACCCGGAATGGATAGGTGACTCCTGCAGAGCTGGGATCTGAGCCCCGCTCTTCGGAGCAGGGAGCCAACCGAAAGGACTGCCGCAAACCTGAGGGGCTCGGCTGGTTTAGCTGGCCCCGAAGGCTGGGAAAGTGCAAGACCAGACAGTTAGCTGCACCCACGTTTCACAAGCCTCACTTGCCAAAACACAGCATTTCAGTTTCATATGGGGGGGGGGGGGAAAGTGTTCACCCAGCTGCGTCAGCAGCTTCTGCTAAATAGCTGAGGGTTTCACACTGGGCTCCGCAGTCACTTTGATGATATCTTTGCATTTTCACAATAACCTTGACTCAATCTTCTAAAACATTAGCTCTTTATGAAAAGGCAAGTTCACCACCACGATCATCTATCAGCTGAGCTGCTGCACTTTGGCATTTGCCTCTCCCTCCCCACAACCCCCCCTCCCGAAATTGTTTTCCCATTCCTGACCCTTTTCCAATGGAGCCAGAGAATACAAAAAGTTCATTGTTTTGTCACAAAACCTGGGAAGACAAGCAAGAATGAGACTCTTTATTATTACAAGACTTCTAAAGCCTTTTCAGACCACTGCATGTTTGTGTATGTCTGCTAAGTGGACCTTAACTGCTATATACAGTGGGTGTTCAGTATCATTTACTAGGTTGGACTATTTCTCCTCCAGGAAGATGTTCCCCTACTGTATTTTTTATTTTTCCCTTCGCATGGCAGATAAAGGATTTTACAACCTTGTCTTCTGTGTGTTTTCCTAAAAGCTCTCAAAACTGATATTGCTGGGAAAACAAAATAGCATTTATCTGTACTAACAGCGGAGGCAATGTCAAGCGTGTCATGTTCCTTGGCAAAGAACTCGACTTATGTAGGAAATGAGTTCTGAAACGGTAATTACGCCACTGGTTAATCATTTTTAAAAACCAGCGTTATGGGACTTAGCTGTCTGTTTAGTTGTTGCCTACGGAATAGCTTGACAGCACACTGAGGAATGGTGGGATGGTCCTACAGCACTGGCTTGGAGGCACCTGCATGTGTCTGCACACCCAAGTCCCCGGGTTTCTATTCCTGGAAATTCGGACTTCAGCAAAAACATTATAAAGGAATGATAAATGCTGGGAGGAAGGGCTGAGGAAGACTACTCTGAGGATGCTGGCTGATTATAGTAACAAGATAAATTGGTGTAATGACAGGGAGCTGGCGTTACAGCCACTTCCATCCATAAAGGTGTGCTCCAAGGGGGTCTCTGCATGGCGATGACCCACCGCCATGCTACAGAAGTCCCATGCAGAGGCATGTCTGACCCTGGAAAAGGGGCTGGAGATACTCACGGGTGAAGCTGGGTGTTAAGGCAGAGCTGAGCTTGGGCTCTCCACGGGAGCTCTCCTCGTCCGACTCCCAGCCCGAGGATGCTGAGGAGGACAGGGGGGAGCAGGAGGACGAGGAGCAGTAGGTGCTGTCATCTCCCAGCTCTTCATACTTCCTTTTCAATACTCCGCTCATGGTGACGCCGTACTTTTCATATAACTGGAAAGCAAAGGAGGAAAGCAAAATAACGTGAGGGAAATATTGGCAATTTCTGGTGATGAGCAGGATGGCTTTAACCCCCAGCAAGACTTCTCCACCAGGCCCACCTGGCCATGCAGGTGTGATTCGCAAAAAGGGCTCCCCCAAAAAAACTTCAAGGCTTTACCACCTTCTCTTTGCACACCTGCTGAATTCCTCTCTCGTTTCACGACGCTGCAGAAAACCCAACTATCGCAGACAACAAACCGTCCGGAAACCAATTCAATCAACACAAATGTTATCAAACAATAAGTATTACATTTTGCTTACTAATTCTTTTATGTTAACTCCTTACCCAGCTCGCTTTCTATGCAGTTACAGCTTTAACGTCTCGCTAATTACAAAAATAAGCCAGTTTGCAGAGAACAATCTGTTGGCATGATTTACTTGCTACAGCCCCCTGGGGAAACAGACTTATTAAATGAAGCACTGAAATACAAATATATCAACTGTGAAGAACAGCCCTTCTCCTCACGGTGCCTTTCATAGTCAGTCCCCCATTCAATAAGCTATTCTTGTTTAGGCTGGGTTATGTATCAAGCATAGTAGCAATTAAAAACAATGCAGCTAATTTAAAAACAAAGGAGCTCTGTACTTGCCTAGATTCCTAGATTTCCCGCATGCTTTTCCCCTGCTCATCTTAAAGAAAAAAAAAAAAAAAGAAAAAAAACCCCAAAATAACTTTGTTGCATCTTTTAACCTTTGCTTTTATAGAGTCTGTGGGTGTTTTGTCTCCCCAAATTGCACAAAAGCTACACATTTCGCCTACAATAGGCTAACAGATATCAGAGCCCACCTAACCCAGGATGCTTTTGCATAGACGATGGACCGTTTCAACTTTTAGACGCTGGCAACACCACGCCAGATGCCCCTGGTTCTGCAGAAGCCACTGCCAGCTTATTCTGAAGCCAGTGAGCCACAACCAAAGCTGAGAACTGGGCTGCTGCTGGAGGACTGTCTTACTCTGACCCCATCCCACTGGGCTGTAAGGTACAACCACGGTGGGAGAGATGCAGCCCCAGCCCAGAAACTCTCTCCAGCAAGGAGGGGGGAGCCCTGGCACTGCGAGATGCTACCAGACACCTCGATGCTTCAATAAAACCAGAGGTAACAGGCAAAACCTAAAGCATCCTTGAAATTCAGATGACACCGAGATGCTTCAGACACATACAGCCCAGGCTGGTGACAGATACGGGGGTGCCAGACACCCAGTCCCCATCCCCTCCCACCAGCTGAAAACTCCTCCACCAGCCAAATTTGTTCTTTGTAACGGTAGCACTTTCTCACCTTCTTTTGCATGTCTGAAGTTAAGTCTCTGAAAAAAACACAAAAAACCCCACCAAACCCACCCTCTCGAGAGCCCTAAGCAAGCGGCACAGAAAACCACAGCAGCTTCAAGACCTCCTAACGATGGGATTCTCAATATCTCGTATGGTAACACGTAGCAGGACGGGAGCGCAGGCGGTGCCTTCAAAGCCCTCCTTAATCATGTTTACCAACAGCTTCCCAGGAGACAATAGTCTCCTCAAGGGTCAAAAAAAATCCCTGGATGAAGCAGTTCCTCAGCCTGAAGTTAATCATTCACTGCAACACGTGCCTACGGCATTGCTGCATCCCCCAAAACTGGGAGTCGGGGAGAGGTGATCCTCTCCATCCCTCCTCCTCCTCCTCAGCAGCCCCGGAGCTGCAGGTGGTTTTGCCACAGAGGGGTTGTTGTTTTTTTGGCCTTAATCCAAAACAGATGGGGGAAAAAAGGTGGATTTGGCCTCCCTCCAGCCCCAGCAGCATGTGTCCTACCTGACACCTCATTAACCCCTCTCCTGCCTGCACGAGCTCACACGCAGCCATGAAGTCCAAACCTTTTACTATTATTTTTTGTGTCTTCTGCTCTGTCTCCCATTTGTTTTAAGAAATGACCAGGAGCAAAGAAACCCTCCAAATCCACAGCAGGGGTCCAAATCAAAGCCTGGGCTGCAGGCAGAGGTTTGCTCATCCCAGCTGACTCCATCGTCCACCCAGAGTGGCCAAAAACTTTGCAGAAAAAACAGCTACTCACATGTGACTTCAAAGAGCATCAGTTCATGCCACAGAGCAACTGCTCACTGCTCCAAAGGACACCTCCGACATCACCGGAGAAGGATGCCACCACCAGCCAAGGGAGGAAGGAACCAGCTCCCCGGCAAGCTTGCAGGACAGGTGTCCAATGGCAAAGGCCATCAGAGATGTGATGTCATAGAATCATAAAGGTTGGAAAGGACCTCTAAGATCATCAAGTCCAACTGTCAACCCAATACCACTGCACTCACCAAATCATGCCCTGAAGTGCTACATCTACACGTTTTCTGAACACTTCCAGGCACGGTGACTCCGCCACTTCCCTGGGCCACCTGTTCCAATGTTTGACCACTCTTTCAGTAAAGAAATTTTTCCTAATATCTAATCTAAACCTAATCTATCTAATCTAATGTCGACATCGGAGGGTGGTGGAGCAGCCCAGATCACACTGCTGAAATGAGGATAACTCCCAGGTCCAGACCAAAAAAAAAAAACAACCCCAAAAAACCCCAAAATCCATGTGGCATCTGTTTCTACCAGGATCTACCAGGATTTACCCAGTCTGCAGGACTCCCAGAGAAGCCAGAAGGTGGACATCGTGATGCTGCAGAGCGATGCAGCCCTGATGCTCAGGTCACCTGCAAACCCAACAGCGCCCATCACGAGCCGCACCGCCTCCCCCCAAACCACATAGCAAAAAAAAAAAAAAAAAAAAAAAAAAAAGTGTTTTCCTCAAGCGAGCGAACCGAATGAACACAAACACCAAGCCAGAGCCAAGGCAAGCTGTGTATAAGATGGTGCAATTTTATCTATTTATTTTTGAAATACTATCATGATACTGATGAGCCACGCCTGGCAGAAGGATGAAGGGAGGTGTGTGCATCTCCCATCTAGGGGAATAAGCATTGAAAAAACATACATTTGGCATGCTGTCTCACTCAAAACACCTATTGTTTTGTTAATGCAAAGTAGATGTCGTGCAAACATGATTCTCAATTAATAGGAAAAAGCTGGTGAACCTGTTGCCCAACAGCCAAAACACATTAATTTCCCCCCCCCTTCCCTCTCCTCGCTGATTTACGGTTGTGACGTTTTCCAGGTCAAGTTTTCAAATCCTTCTCAGGAGCTATATGTGATGCAGTGAGGTTGCACCCATCAGTATCTACTTGTATTCACCTCTAAAAAATCCTTCAGATGAGGGTTTCACTGCCAAGGCAGAGATGATCCTCTCCTCTCCCCTCCTCACCCCGGCACTCGGGAGCAGAATTCACAGCAGCGACACGGATGCTGCCTTGACAGCCATGTAGCCGAAACCACTGGCCGCTCCGCCAAAAAAACTCAGAGGCCAATTCAGACACAGCGAGGATATTTTAACTGCAGTAATTCCACAAGTAATCTTAAATCCACAGTTACGCCTTACATAGAAGTCACAAAAACGTGCACAGCAGCACGAAAAAAAAAAAATTTATATATATATATATGTGCTTGCCATCGCAAATCTCCGCAGGCACCACCAAGTGCAGGATTTTACCACCTTCTCTCTCTCTCTTTTTTTTTTTTACATAACCTGAAATAAAATAATCCTATCTTCCTTTTAGTTGCCAAAAAAGACATTCTGTTCTTGGCTAAGACTTCTTACTCATCTATTTTACTGAAAACAGCTTTTGGAACAAGTACATAATGCAATGGATCAAACCCGCAGGAATTCCTCTCTGGCACCAGAACTCCCACTATCCTGGGAATACTTTCTAACAAATATTTAGCCCAGATGTGCATTCCTTTCTTTTTCTCTCCCTCCTCCTTTTTTTTTTTTTAAGCCTTAAAGTTGGGGGGTGTGGAGTGGGTGGCTGTCTATAGTTGGGGGGAAGGGAATCGAATCTGCAAAGTCCCATTTCTGGCGCTCAGCAAGTCGCAGGGTAAAGCCCTAACACACTGGAATGCGAGGAATTAATGTTTTAACTATCCTCCTCTTGGACGATGTCTCAACAGTAAATATTTCAAGTAATTTAGATTTAAGAACGCTTGGCATTTGTTTAGCCAAGCGCAGCGGAAGGCGACTAAAATCTCAACCAGTGTCCAGTTAATTCTTTTTATAAGGGACCGCACAAAGAGGCATCATGGCTTTGTGCAGAAGTATGCAGAGAAGGTGTTTTGGCGTTATATTTTGGGGCCAAATATGTGCTTTGCAGGACACAGCAGAGCAAGAGAAGCAAAGGAAACTTCTCCCAGCAAGTCCAGCAGCTGCATTTGCTTGTGCCACAACTCCCACGGCATTGTAAGAGAACACCTACGAGCGAGGATATTTTAAACGTTGGGGCTTCCGTCAGTGGAGCATCCCAAAGGATGGAAGGATCCCAAATTTATGCACGAGCTATTGAAACCAAACTTTCTTTCGCAAAGTAATTTGGTTTAAAAAAAAAATAATTAAAAAAACCCACCCAAACCTCAGTGCAATGTACTAAAAGTATTTATTTTCCAGTGACTTTGAGCCAGTTTGCTGACTTTACAAGCACAGTGATCTGCCTGCAGCCCGGGAATCCAAGGTGGACTCTTCCCAGCACACCGGGACGAGGGCTCAGGCGCTGGGCACGAGTTAAACTCTGCTGAGCCATGAGTCAGAGCAGCTCCTGCTCCCTCCCCCAGAGCCGCAGTGGCTGTGCAGGTCTAGCAGGAGTAAATATTAGTTTAAAAAACACCACTGCCTAATTTACGCAGGTAGGGCTCCAAACACGACTCGTGGGGCAAAACCTGGGGGAGTTTTTGGGGTCGGTGTTTATTTGCACGCCGCTGTTTATTGCTCTTCAGGCGACTCTGGTGCGAGTATCGCCAAAAACCGGTGCGGAGCTGAGCTTCCCCTTCAGCTATCCCAGATATTTGATGTCTAACAGCAGCGGTGACTCCAGTAACGCCTCTGGGTTGCCTAATAATCCCCGCGCTATCAACACTGATTCATTGCTCGTTCATTTAACTATTTTAATTCTTTACATATTTACTTAAGTGGTTTCCCCAGCGCCGCTGTGACAGTCTCCACGATGACAACACTTCCCAATTTTGGCGCTGACCGGGGCCAAAACGAGCGGGATCATTCCATCGGGACTCTCCGGGAGACGGTCCCGTGCGTGTTCCCAGCCATGCAAGCTGTGCTTTCCAGTTCAGACCAGATTATTTTCACCCAGCTGGGTTCTAAGGTTTCATAACCTTGCTCTGGTTAAAAATAGCCTCTGCCTACTATGCAACAGCAAAAGCCAAAGTACCCCGTGCCGCCGAGCAGGAGCATGAATCAGTTCGTAGCACCAGGAGTTTATTCTCCTGCCAGAGACCGAACAGGTAAAACGCCTTCCCCAGGAAGAGCATCAGAAGCGCTTATTCCATCTACTAATTTTCGGAAGGCCACAAGGAAAAAGGCTTTTCAGATTTTTCTGTCAAGCCCTTATTTCTCGCTGACAGCTTGAAAGGTAAATAAGAAACATTAGCAAACACATTAAAGGTTATCTGACACGGCCCGAGTGAAACGAGGTCCAAATGTACTCGGCGCAGATTGTGCTGTAATAAATATGAAAACGGCGAAGTGTGCTTTGTCTAGGAAAATCCTCTATTTGATTACACCTCATGAATAATTCACACCAGGTTTCCATATTTGTCCTCCTGTAGGTACACGCTGTGCATTACCTTGCCTGCTATATATACGCACGCATTTCCTGCGCTGAATTATTAAAGGCTTGCCGGGAGCTGCAGAGTCTCTCCGCGCGGAGAACGAACGCGCCATCCCGAAAATAAAGCCCCCAACCTTGACCGGCCTCATCTGCAAACTGCTCAGCAGAGGAAAAATAAAAATATTCTCGTGGGAAAAAAAAAAAAAAAAAAGAAAGAATTGCCGATGAGTTCACTGTAACAAATGACAAGACTTTGAGGTTTGTAAATGGCCGTGAGGGTTTTCTCTCCATCCCACCGAGGTGTTGTCCCTACGGACGTTAGTAAGGCAGGGCTGCTTTAGCAAAGGGCTGTCCCTATGTGTCAGCCTCTTCCTACAGCGACATTATGTAACTCGGAGGTGACAGACACTTTGGAGGATGCCGGGGGAGGGGGCAAGCAAAAAAAAAAAAAAAAATACACACTGAGAAAACTTAGTAGGTTTTGTTGTTCCTTTCTTTTTTTCCGCCTCCTTTTTTCTTTTTGCGCAGTAAAAGCCCCGATTTTTTATTTCGGGAGGCGGTGTAAGGCGGGGGGGTGGATGGCCCCGCTCCCCGTCCGCCCGTCCATCCGTGCGCCGGTCGGTAGGTGTTGCTGTAGCGACGGGAAAGCATCCCCGGCCGGGCAGATTCGGGGAAGAGCGAGCCGGCACGGCACCCCCCCCGCCTCCCCCCCCCCCCCACCCCCGCCGCCTTTCTTTCAACATCAGAAAATTGGAACCGCAGCCGTAAAGATGGAGCAGAGCCTTAACTGACACGGGGAAAACTCAGCGCTACTCCAAACAAATATATAGGTATTTATACGTATGTAGAGCACAGCCGATGGGAAAGTGTGGGAGGGCCGGGAGAGCAGCGAAGTCCCGTGTCCCCCTCCCGCGGGGAACGCGGTCTCGCTGCCCCGGAGGGTCCCGGACCCTCCCGCCGGGCCAGCCCCAGCCCCAGCGCCAGCCCCGCCGGGCTCCTCTCGCCTCCGGGCAGGAGCAGCCCGGCCAGACGGCGCCGCCGCGGCGCGCCTGCCCGGCTCTGGACGGCGGGGAACCGAGACGGACCCCGAGACGGCGCGACACGGGGACGGGCTCCGAGCCGGACCCTCGACAGCCGAGCACCCCCGCCGGACACTGCCCCGGACCCCCGACAGGCACGCACCGACCTGGCTCTGAACCGAACCCCCGACAGCCGAGCACCGCGCCGGACACCGCACCGGACCCCCCGACCCGCGGGCAGCGGGAGCACCGAGCCTCCCCCGCGGCGGACCCCAACCGAGCTGCCGCCGCTTCCCTCCGGCTCCAGCCCCATCCCGGCGCCGGCTGCCCCCGGCGGGCCCTACCTTCAAGCGGCGGCGGCGGCGGCGGCGGGTCTCGGCGCGGCGGCTCCGGCTGCAGCGGCGGTGCCTGGCGCGGCGCCTCCCGCTCTGCCGCTGCCGGGGCCGGGGCTGCGCCGCGCCGCGCCGCGCTGCCCTTTTTCGTCAGTGGAAAACTCCGCGCTCTGACGCAGGCGGTGACAGGCGCGGGGCCGGCGCGCGCCCGGCTTCCTGCCCCCCTCCCCGCTCCGGGCGGGGCGCTGAGTCAGGGCCGGCGGGACGCGCCGCCCCCGGCGCCCGCACCGGCACCGGCACCGGCACCAGAGAGGGAGGAGGGCACGGCGGGGAGGGGGGGCTCGGAGGGGCGGCGGGCGGGGAGCCGCAGGCAGCGCGGACCCCACGGTGGGTTTGGATTTGGGTCCCACAGGGAGTTTGGGACCCACAAGAGGCTGCGGAGCCGTAGGCGCAGCTCGGACCCCACAGTGGAGTTGAGTATTGGTACTCCCACCGCGGGGTGGGGATGCCAAGCAGGTTTGGACCCCAAAAGGGGGTTTGGGTGCTTCATGGCGTTCAGAGCTTGCAAAAGGTTGGGGAACCGCGGGCACAGCTTGGACCCCAAAAGGAATTTGAGTATCACAGGGGACCCTGAAGCAGGTGTGGACCCCAAAAGGGGGTTTGGGTGCTTCATGGCGTTCAGAGCTTGCAAAAGGTTGGGGAACCGCGGGCACAGCTTGGACCCCAAAAGGAATTTGAGTATCACAGGGGACCCTGAAGCAGGTGTGGACCCCAAAAGGGGGTTTGGGTGCTTCAGGGGGTTCAAAGCTCGCAATTTTGGGTGCCTCAAAAGGTTTGGACCCCACAAGGAGTTGGGGACCTATAGACATAGCTTGGACCCCACAATGGATTTGGGTCTCACAGAGGGTTTGGGACCCAAAAAGGGTTGGGCAACCACAGGCAAAGCTTGGACTCCGAAGTGGATTTGAGTACCATTGAGGGGTGGGGATGCCGAAGCAGGTGTGGACCCCAAAGGGGAATTTGGGTGCTTCAAGGGGTTCAAAGCCCACAAAGGGTTGGGGAAACACAGACAAAGCTTGGACCTTACAACGGATTTGAGTCCCACAGAGGATTTGGGCCACACAAAGGGCTGGAGTCCCACAAGCACAGCTTGAACGCCAAAATGGATTTGGGTCCCACAGGGAGTTTGAGACCCATGAGCAGGCTTGGCCTCTGGAACGGGTTTGGACCCCACAAGGTGCTGGGGACCCATAGGCAAGGCTTGGATCCCAGAATAGGTTTGGACAGCATAGGTGGGTAGGGTTTTTGGACCCATGAGCATGGGTTGATCCCTGAAAAGGGTTGGAGCCCCACAGGGAGTTTGACACTCACAAGCAGACTGGGCCCTGAAAGGAATTTGGACTCCACAACAGCCTCGAGGCCCGCAAGCGATGGTCCCCAAAAGGGATTTGGGACCCACAGGCGATCCTTGGACCCCAAAACAAATTTCGATCCTAGTACACTTTTGGGCCTTGCGAGGAATTTGAGACCGATGAGCAAGGCTTGGAGCCCGGAACAAATATGAGCTCCGCAGCGAGGTTGGCTCCGCAAGGTTCTGGGATCTGCAAAGGCTTAGGGATCCACAAGCAAGGTTTGGCCCCACGAGGGATTTGGGCCCCTAGAGGGGTTTAAGGACCCATAGGCAAGAGACAGGGTATTTTGGGGAGTTTATTTCCCAGCATGGCTGGGATGGGAGGGATGTCTGGGGGACTGCAGCAGGTCACTCCCCAGCTCTGGCCACTGCAGCGTTCAGCTGAGAGTCTCCATGTGCTTCCCATTGACCACCAGGTGCTTTCAGAGAGCTGCACCGCTGGGATTAGTCCCCTTGCAGCGGTAGGCGAGGTGCAGACTGACCCGGCATTTCCTAATTACAGCCCTTGGCTGGAATTTTGCCCCACGAACTGGAGCTGGGCCAACAGCCAGTGGCATGGTCAGAGTCCCTGGGCTGTGAAGCTGTCTGCTCTTGAGGTGGTTCTTTAAAATGTAGCCCAGCTGTACTCCACAGTGTCTGGGTACAGGCGAGCTGCAGGAGTCCCTGTGTAGAATTTAGTCCATGGAGATGGGAGGACTTGTCTCCTCCAACTCCATGGAGGAGCCTGAAAACGGATGTACCAGGGTCTCCTCAACTCCACCGCTGCATCAAGCCTCTAAGGGGCTGCTTACCCCCTTCCTACGCCTAAATCCTGCTCCGATTCTTTGCTTGCCGTAGCTTCAACTCAAAATCAGATGGAGTTGGGTTGGATTTGCCTTGGCCAAGAAGGTGGACAATGTCGAATTGGAGTGTGGGGGCATTTCCCCAAGTGCTCCTTTGTGAGCTGGGGTGCTGGCACCTCTTTCCAGGAATATTATTTTACTTGTAAACCTCTTGGGATGCCTTTAAGCTTTTTTTCATCGATCTGACCATGAAAAGTGGAGATGAGGTGAGAGCTTCAGTGTGGTACAGCTCTTTTAGAGTAGACCACTGTGAAAGTGTCACCCTTAGTCCTTTCACCAGTGGAAGCTTTCACACTCTGGGGCTAAAATGTTGGGGGGAAAAACATAAATCTGGTGCTGAATAAAGTCCTTTCTAGTGCCAAAGCCATAGCCAGTCTGATACCACCATGCGAAGCTGTTCCACCAGGATTTTTGCTTCTGGTCTTACCCCGGTGTGTGTCAGCGATTCTTTCAGACAAGGGAGCCTCACTGGTCGCCCTAATTGTTCTGCTGCAAGGGCAGCAAACCATAGTTGTGTGCGAGGGTGAGCAACCAGGGTGGGCTGAGAACATCCTCAAGCCCATTTTGCTGCTGTGCTTGATATAACTCCATAACCCTATGGTTGCCCCAGGCTTCTCATCTCCAGGTGCTTCACCCTAGTACCTAGCTCGCCAGCCCATGAAGCGACGGTGAGAGCTTCCAGCACTACAGAAGCACAGGAGGGATGAGTTGAGAGTTTGCTTCAAATCTGCAAGTGGCGTGGAGGCAATACGTAATTCTAGATGGTGCCCTGATGACGGGTGGGTCTTGTCTTTGAGGCACGAGGGCCTTCCTGAATATGCTGGCGTACAGCGCTCCATCGCCAAAGGAGCGGTTTTCCTGAGGTTTCATTTACCATGTTTGGACATGGCCGTGATTAATATTTCCTAACAGGAAGACGTCATGCGTTCAGGCTTTTCTCTTCAGGGTTTGGGTCGAGGGTGGCCAAGTTCAGGTTATACACCGGCTCCTCGCTTCCTCTACCTCGGAGACTACACCCTGCCAGCCCGGCAGCCACCCGCCGCCTTCCCAGCGGCTGCAGTCACCCATCGCCGGTCCTGGCGCCGGTGAGGTCTCACCGCATAACCCCAGGGGACCTGGAGAACTTTGATATGATGGGACCGGGACATAATATCACCTATCTATATACCGAGATGAAGGAGGGGGTCTGTCACTGTCCCCGTGCTGAGTTTGGCATGAAACCCAGGGTATGAGGGAAAAGGGATATCCTGGAAAATGCTTGGTAAAGATGCCAGCGACCTCCCGGTTACAACATTTTCTCTCTTGCTTTTATGAGTTTCAATGAAAGTGGAGACACTGTGAGGCAGGGTCCTGTGCAAGGCAGAAGTTATTTAGTGGTTCCATCAGGCGGTCAACAATCCTGACCCTGAGAACTGCCCATACTTGTGTGTGTGTGAAAGAGAAGAGGGCTTTGACACCAAACTTTCTGACTCTTCTTTTTGAAGCAGCGTTTTTTGTTTGTTTTAAAATCAACCTAAAAGTGCTACTACATAAATAAGTGGAAGCTGACACAGAAAGATAAATAGTCCTCAGCCAGTATAAGACGTTTTCCTGTGTAGGTTGAAAGAAATATCTCGGTTTGACTCAACGTGTATTCTGTTGTTGCGTCTCCAAGCCTCCTTCCTCCAACAAATGAATTGGAGGTGTGTGTGGGAGGGGAACAAATCTATTTCTCTATAACCTGAGCCAGGTTGGGTTGGTTTTTAACACGTTTTTTTTACCTCTCCAGGAGCATCTTCCTCATCCAGCTCAGCCAGAGCGCCGCTCAGCCCCTCTGCCCAGGAAAGCCCATGCTCCTTTGGCAAAGGCTGCTGGCAGCACCGGCCCGGAGCTGGTTTCCCTGGCTAGGTGCCACGTGAGCGCTGCTCCGGCGGAAGGAAATTCTCTGCTGACCGGCCACGGCAGGCATAAGTGGCCTGGCAGAGAGCAGCAGCCACAGACCAAGTGCAGGGAACGGGGACCCCAGTGGGAAAGGACCGGTGGGAGATGCTGTGTGATGTACGAGACGGTGAGATAAGAGGTGTGAACTGGACAAGCTCTGGATGTCAAGCTCCTCGTTGCCCATTTTGTGCCTGCCCTGCCACAGGAGAAGCACTTTCCCTGGAGTAAAAAGCCTCTTGCTGTTTGGGGATGGAAAAATCAGGAGTATCTGGGCTTGGAGATACGATTTTTTTTTCCCTGGTTTTCATGCACATCCCGAGTGTGGTTCTCAAAGGGCTTATCGTCTGTATCTGGCAGCGGAAGTGCTGCTGGGTACTGCAGCAACCCATCTGAGGGTGAAGATAGGGGGACCTGGGAAAAGAAACCACCACCACTAAACCAACCCCACTTGAGCAATCACATGTCTGGCATTACCCTCAGCCGGCCCCGTGGCCCCAACTCGCCCCGTGGCCCCAACTCATCCTGTTTCGCATTCAGATAAAACGAAAGCTTCACTTTTTATAAGGCATTGCGCCATCGCAATGAGCTGCTGTGGCTGCTCGTGGGCTGCTTGTCTTGGTGCCAGGGCTCCTTCCCACCCAACTCATGTGAAACACAAATTGAACAAGGGCATTGAGTTGTTTTGTTGTTTTTTTTTTCCCCTGAAAAATGGACGTAAAAGTGGCAAATCAAAGACTTTGCTTCAGCTGCCCTCCGAGCTGTTCATCTACACTGGGAACTGTGGGAGGGATGTGGCTGTGCTAGGACAGTCTCGAGTGCGTGAGTCTGGCCATGAAGATGTGATAGAAGGTGTCCTGTGACCTCCTTGTTGATTTTACACCAGCACAACTTCCATCAGCTGCTGCGAAGCTGCTCCTGATTTGAGCTGATGCTGGAAGACAGTCAGATCTATAGCGTTTAAGGCCCTATATGCTGTGCTGTTGTATACCTGCTGGGTGATTACTTATGCATTTACTGAAACGTGCTTTCTTCATGCATTTTGCTGTGCGATCAATCCTTGATAGAGACAGGGACATAGTAATACAGCGCTCTCCTAAATGTAAAGGAACCCTGTGTGTTTGAGAGAGATGGAGAATAAGCCCTGTTTTCTGGGGAGGACTGATATAATCATTGGATTCCCAACAAACATGCAAAAATCATCAACCTGAGCGAATAGGTGTTAATTTAAAATGCAGACGTGAAATAGGAATTGTGAAAGTGCTGTGTAGTTTCAACCCCTCGCTCGCATTGGCGAAGAAAAGAAATATGACAAAAACCCCGTGCTATCCAGACAGCTGAATTCAAGTGGGGCACCTGTGTCCTCAATTAACCCAACTAATAGTTAACTTGGGTGTCGATAGAAGCCCCTGCACCAGGATTTGGAGGTGGGAAATACACAAGTGCTGTGTTTTTCACTCCTTGACATTTTGTGAGTCGTCTGTTTTAGCGCTGAAACGTCTCAAGTGATGGGACCATTGCGATTTCTCTTTCAAGGGTATCTCTCTCGCACAATAATTAAATCTCTGGCTTTCAAGCCTAATTGCCAATGACAGTGCCTCCAAAGTTGCTTTTTATGCTGGACCGTTCTGTCTCCTGGCAAAAAGGGCTTCCGGAAAAATAAAGAAACCAGGGAAGAGTTGCGAGTGGCAGCGAAGGCAAGAAGCAGCAATACAAACTCCATCCTTCCCCCCAAGCAGGGACAACCACCGTCCCTAAACATCAAGGGGCCCCAAAATATGTCACAGTCCTGAATGCCGAACAGGCCCTGAAGGAAACGGTAGCTTACAGTAGAGCTCCATCATTATCAGACTCGTTGGAAAATGGTCATTTTTCAGCACTAGGACCTGTCTCCTGCTCCAGGTTGGTAATTGGTGGTGTTGGCGGTGAGCCAGGCAGCGCTCGCAGATCTGTCTTGAGAGGACAAAAAACCCCATTACTTTATGCTCTCTAATTCTCCCAAGGTGTGCTGCTGTCTATCAATGGAGTCGCCATGAGGTAATAGAAATTACAAACCTCCCCAGACTTATTTGTCTGAAAGCGTTTCTTGTAAAAATAATTATGTGAGTCTCCGGAACCGTGGTACCTGAGAATGGCAGAAGAGAAATTTTGCAAATTAAAATGCAACAAAAGGCTCTTTATCGTAAACTGCGAGGCAGACTGGCTGAGAGGGTTATTTCCCTTCCGTTGGGTTGGCTGGTGGTAGCTTTTAGAGAGAAAAAGCAATTTTTGTTGTCTGTTTGTCACTTTGCAATGAAGCTGCTCCAGACCCGTCCCCCAGATCTGGGTAGGGTGGTGGGTTGGGTCAGGCACCACTCGGGGTTCGTTCCCTACCCTTGCCATTGTCTCTCCCTGCGAGCTTTAGTAAGCCACTGCCCTGTCACTTTGGTGGCTCACGATGAGGACGTCACACCTCCGGTCTCACCTGCTTCGCCTGGCTGCAGGCTGGGGACAGGACTTTGCCTTCAGGCCCCTGTCAGCTCCTGCCCTCCTCGCAAGAGGCATCTGGGGAGCTCTTGGGAGAGCTCTGGGGATCCCGACATGAGAAGGACATGGATCTGTTGGAGTGGGTCCAGATGAGGTCATGGAGATGATCCGAGGGCTGGAGCGCCTCTCCTATGAACACAGGCTGAGTGAGTTGGGGTTGTTCAGCCTGGAGAAGAGAAGGCTCCGGGGAGACCTTCTAGCAGCCTTCCAGTACCTAAAGGGGCTACAAGAAAGATGGAGAGGGACTTTTTACAAGGGCGTGTAGTGATAGGACAAGGGGCAATGGATTTAAACCAAAAAAGGGTAGATTTAGATTAGATGTAAGGAAGAAATTCTTCACTCTGAGGTGGTGAGGCACTGGAACAGGTTGCCCAGACGAGTTGTGGCTGCCCCATCCCTGGAAGTGTTCAAGGCCAGGTTGGATGAGGCTTTAAGCAACCTGGTCTAGCAGGGGGGTTGGAACTAGATGATCTTTGAGGTCCCTTCCAACCCAAACTGTTCTGTGATTCTATGATCCTAAAGTCTTTGTCACACTCTTTTTTTTAAGCAGCAACACTCCATCCGGAGCAAACATATTTGCAGTGATGTGACAGACAAGCTCTGGAGGAAATACCTGAGCTGTCTGAAAAAGTTACTACCCCCCTGCCTCCAGCAAATGCTGATGAGTTGAGACTCCCGGCATCTCAGCACAAACCTATTTTGATGCAAAGTTTGAGCCAACGGGCTGGTCTGTGAATGGGAACATCTGGGACACCCCCACACCTGCCCCCACAACTGCCAGGGGTGAAGCCTCCAGTGCAGGAGAGGGCTGGAGGCTCCTGGAGGGCTGCGTTGGCTCCTTAAGCCACTGCAAGTGCTCCTTTCAGAGCAGAGAAGTCAGGATACAAAGCCATTAAAAATAACAATATGACTAAAGCTGAGTTTTCTCCTCTAAAGAAGGTTTTTGCAAGGCCACAGTATGGGGCAGGGGCATTGCTTCCCCTGGGCAGCTTTTGTGATACTTGAGCCAGACTGAAACAGCAGTAAGATGCACGTATAGGTTATAAATATACACAAATAGATGCGTGTGCATCTCTGTATATTTAACTTGATTGAATTCACAGTAAATTTTGCAACAAAAAATACTGTTCCCGTGTCACCGAGAGCTGAAGCAGCTTTTGGTGGTGATGGTGGCCATGGGCGACACTTCAGTGCCTTCTTCTCAGTGCCAGAGCTCTGTTTGACAACACTTGTGTAAAAACGGAAGCTACCAAAAGGGCATCAAGTCTGCATTTGTGTGCTGGTTTTATCTGTGAGCTGTCGCTGTCCTTCTGACACTTGCAGGATGCCCAGGGCCACGGGGTTTTAGCGTCACATCCTGACAGCGTGGAAGATTTGCTCTGAAAAGGGTAAGTGCGTGGAATTAGGCAGAGAGAGTTAATTATTATTTGTCTTTGCTGGTGCTTTATGGGCTTGGTGGCAGGTCACACTCTGAAAGTGCTTGTGGTCAATGTTGGGGCTTCCAAGCCAAATTCACGTCTGCTGTAAAGCTGTTTAGCTCCCAGCGAGGACACTGACATAGCTGCCACGTCCAGGGGTCTCGGCACTCCCCAGTGTGACTGTGCCACCCTCGTTGCACCCTGGGGAGCACGAGCTGGCTCTCACTTCCAGTTTTACCAGAGGGAAACTGAGGCACCAAGATGGGGCCGTCCTTTAGGAGAAGGATGGGCACAGGCACGAGGTTTTGAGGATGAGCCTTTGCCAGCTATTGTCAAGCTCCTCTGACATCAGTGCAGTGGCTAAGCTCCAAAACCAGGGACTCTGATTACCCCATGCAGGCACTCAGGTGTTTCCATAGGAATCCTTAACCCTCGCTGCAGGCACCTGCTGAACACGATACTTAGGCAGGGCAAGCACTGCCCTGCAAGGTGGAAGCTGTGTGGAAAAACTACCATTTAATAATCGGTGGCAAAATATTGATCCTTCGGCAATTCTATTGCCAGCCTAAACAAGTAACCTTCAAAAACTAGAGGCGTGACCCCAGAGGACCTGGGAGCATCCACCTCTCCTGCCATCTGCAACAAGTGACTCATCTGGACTTTTCCTCTTTGCTTTCCTTGCCGATGCTGGCATTCCAGCATGCTGCACTTACCTCAAAATGCTTTCGAGCTCTGGCTCCTGTTCACCGAGCAGCCGGCTTTAAAAGGTTACGCAGCCCTCAGCTCCCTGCTACGGAGTCTGTGGGAGTGATTCCTGCTGTATAGTCAGCATGGACTGGGGCTGTGCCCCTGCCATCTCAGCACCCATTAACTGTGCAAAGGTGTTAGGGACTGGGACAGCCCCACAGAGTCACCCATCCTCAGTGTAGCAGGGAGAGTGATTTGGGCTTTGATATATCTCACTCCATCTGAAAGTTATTTTTCCCATCATTCTGAAAACCTGAGGAGCTGCATTTATGCTTCTGCCTCTTTGCTTTCCCCAAAGAGTAAAGATGACAATGTAAGATATATGTATACACACTTACAGATACACTTATTAACATAATGTATATGTGGTGGTGACAACTGTAGGTGGTACAAATCTCTATAGGACAACAGAATAAATGATTGACACGATTTAACAAGAGGCAGAGAGGGAGAAAGGGAGATGAACATTGTCCTGCTGGGGCCATAATGCCCACAAACTCATGGGAAATAATGACAGCTTGGCCAGGTCCAGCTTAAACGCAACCATGCTGCAATTCAGAGAGGATTCAGGAAAGGCAATAAACCTGGATCCTTTTGGTTTCCATTCTGGTTTTCAACCTCCTAAACATTTACACATGCAAGCTTTTCTCCTCAACTGTGGCAGCTGCAAAAATGAGTTCTCTCCTCCAAACGAAAGCCAAGATTACCATGTAATGACTTGACCCCAGGAGACAGACTTCTAAGAAAAGTACCAAAAATGTGGCAGTTTCCCTGCGTCGGCAATATGTACATACGTGTCCAGACATGGGATTTAGGGGAAAGCTTTGGTAAGCCAGCATTTGCTACACACAGTCTGGAGGGCAATGAAAAGAGAAGGCTTTTTTTTTTTTTTTTTTCAAAAACCACCTTTTGTTTTTGAAATTAATCTACTCAAAACAACAGAAAGCAAAAAAGAGAAGAATAGTATAAAAAAGGGAAGTTGAGTTTAATTCAAAAACTTAATGTTGCAAGAGGCCTGAAACAGCTTTTTAGGACTCAGCTTCTTCCCACAGGTGTGATTTTCTGTTCATCCATTGATGTGAGGAATCTCCTCCCTGCCTGACTCCGCTCGCAGTGCGGTCAAGGTTGTATCATGCACGTTGGAGAGCATCACAGCTTTAACTCCACAGAAAAACACTGCAGGGGAGAAATAGTTCTTGAAGTCAAGCATTATAATTTGCTAACAAGTTTATTAAAATCTTATTAGAAGATTATTTTTTAAAGTCTGTTTTACACAGCCGTTGCCCTTCTGCTGCTGTCTAATCCTGGAAAATCTCGGTGAATGAGTCATTTGCACTTACTATCTATTACACCCTCTTATTATAAGCCTCAATGTGTTTGCGTTTGCTTCAAATAGTATCAACAGAGCCATAATAGTGCCATAAAATCTCACACGCCTCCCCTTTTGGAGTTTCTTTTGCCGTTGGAAGAGAGGCGTCTCAGTGTGCTTTCATGGAGGGGTTCTGGCGTGCAGTGGGACTCGAGGACGATTTTGTTTGGAAATCACCCATAACTTCATTCCCCCAGTCCTGATCCTTATGGAAAGGCTCTTAATTCATGTCTCCTGGGTTTAGTAGGTCAGAGACACATCACTGAGGATCAAGGATTTGCAAAGGACATTCCTGCTTCCTAAAGGCAACCTGACGCACCAACTACTGTTATCCACATCATGACGAGAAGGATATTTGGCAGCAGCGCAGCAGGGATATCTGAGGGCCACCTTGTTTGTTTGCTTGTTTTTGATATCAGAAGGCTGTTGAGTATTAAATGCGACTTCAAGTGGTAGGATCCTTGCATATCTGCCTTGTTTGTCTTCCAGACATTATATTCCTACTTCCATGCAACCATTAAAAAGAGGGCGAAGGAGAACCTGATACAAGGACATCGATTTCTGGAGCAGTGTTTGTTAGGAGAAGGTGCAAACACTGTCATATGATAATAATAAAAAAATATTGGTAGGTGTAGAGTGTGGTTTGGTCACAGCTTTCATTTCCAGCAGTGTCCTCTAATTTTACCCATTGATGAGTTTCATCATCGCTTTGGTGATGCAGCCACTGCACCACCTTCAAAGCCCCAGGCATGCAGCAAACGTTCCCTCAGCGCATCCTCCTCCTCCTTTTACCGACGTGGGGAGGACTGATAGGGGACAGGGACATGTGAGGAAGTTGCCCTGTCTCCAGATGGGCTCTCCTTGGTTGTGCAAGCCATGTTGTCCTGGCATCCTGGAGTGGCCCTTTCCTCAGGGACAATTGGCCAGGAGCCAAGGGGGAAAAAAAATGCACATTCAAGGTTTAAAATTGCACTTGCTGCAGGGGATGTTTCAATCGGCAGAGTTGCCAGAACCGGCACAAATGATTCAAAACATTTTGTTAAATGAAATTCTCTGATGATGTCAGAGCTGAGGCTGCTTTAGCAAAACTGAAAAAGAAGGAAGGTCGAAACCAAAAAGAAGAAAAAAAAATTACAAGATTCAACAGGGAGGTATTAGGAGCTTAAAATTATATTTATAAGCTATCCAAATATTTGAAAGCTTGGAAATTCATAGTTCCAGTGTTTTAGCTTAGCTCTAGAGTCCTGCCAGCCTTAGTATAAGTCACGCAACGCAGCCAGCTGGGCTGGACTCACTAAACTCATGAAGCTTTTTTTCCTGTTATCCAGCCCTGGCTCCCATTTCCTGCAGGCTCACAAGCAAATCCCACCGCCTTTGTGTGCCTCAGTTTCCCCCTCTGTCAAATACAGACAATTCTGTCCTCTGCCATAAAGTGCTTTGAGATTTGGCACAGCGAAGAGGCGGGGAGCGTTTCGGTCTCCTCTCTCATGTGGCTCAGCACCCATACTGTGTGGGTCCTGACGAAATAGCAGACTGATCATTCAAGGACTGACAGCAGGTCTTTGCATGACCTTTTTTTCCACCATCTGTTTCTGTGGGACACAGAAAACCCATGGACTGAGGACAACACTGTTGAGACGCTGTTGTCTTTCATGCTGGTCGCACCTGCCTGTCTCTCCAGGGCTGTGTGAAATATCCATGTCTTTGTCACGGCTCTGCTGGCCCACTTCATCTTTATTGATTAATAGGTCATAATCCTCTTTTAGAGAAAATATAACCATGCCCATGGCTAAAGGATTCAGATATCACCGACGGGAAGATTACAACCTCTTAGTCTGAACACGGAGAGTGAGACGGACTGTCAGAGCGAGAGCACTTACTTGTTAAGAGGAAAATCGATGGTAAGCTGTTTGAGGAGACAAAAAAATCCCAACCACCACAAACGCATTAAACACAGGCTTCAGTGCTCCAACTTTGTATAAACCCAAATTAAATGCGACCATAATAAACTGTTTACTTTCCTTGGGTTTACCCAGTAGAAAGGAGATTCCAGTTTGCTGTAACGCCTGTGATGGTACAAGCGTTGGGTCTAGTTTGTGGTAATATGGTTGCTCTTATTAGGTTTTGACAGAAAATACTTCAATACTTTCCCCTGCTTTCTTTGGGAAAGTAAAACAGCTGATTGTAAAATGTTAGTAGGGGCTGTAGCCTCGACTGGAGGCGGCGTGGTGGTTCATGAGGATTTGTGAGATGAGATAGGATGTCCTGCCCTTTCTCTTCTCTCCCTTTCGTGCTGTTTTACCTTGCTAAAATCCCATGCTGGCACTGAAGGGACACTTGTGCAAATCTTAGGCACATCCCTTAGCCTAGTGTCTTCGTGATGCCCCGAGCAGTGCTTTCCTTCTCGTCCCTGGCTATTTGTAAGCTTCTCCTGGCAGGGACTGCTTGTTATTGTGTGAACATCCAACCTTGAGCACTAGGGAGGGATCGAAATGCTGTACTCTGCAGGCAGCCCACGACGTACAGAGTACTCGTTTCACCCCTGGTTTTAAGGCAATGATGCTGCTGTGAGTTTCCGAGCAAGGGTGTATTTAAGCAGGGGTGACCCTGCAGTTCTGCTCCCTCTCTGGAGCCAGGCTCTCTGTAACCAGCCACTTTTACCAGTCGCCAGAGACACACGGAGTTAACGCTAAATAATGAAAGAGAACTAGATTTCCTTTGTTATGCAGTTCATTGAATGAGGTTTCCCACATCTGTAGAACTCACCACATCTTTTATGAGATTTGACTGTCAGCAAGATGTTATGAATCCCAGATGTTAAAATATGGATTTATTTATAACTCAGAGCTTATAATAGACCACTCAAAAAGATTATATCCAGCCCCCCTCCTCAAAAGATCTTCCTGAAATAAAAGTCTTAGCTTTTATTGGTTTTTAATTATTCTTGCTACATGATTTATCTTTAGTATTACCTCTTTAAATGTCTTTTAATTACTGTGGCTTTAGGACTGGCGTGCATTGGACTTCAAGGAACATTGGGCAAGAAGAACTGAGTGCTGACTCTCCCATCCCGAGCGAGAGTGCTGCTGTTTGGAGGCGGGAGGGCAGCGCAGGAGGAGGGGTGGTGTGGGGGAAATTCAGCCTCAGGAGTTCCTTGGCAAAGCCGTTGGTTGAAGGCACAGCCAGCTCCGGGCACCTGCGAAACTTGGAGCTGGAGGTGTTGGGTATCTATTGCAGCCCTGAGGAAATACTCTGGTCAATAAAAAAGCGGTTCCTCACAGCTGGTGACCATTACGCCGAACACAGTGTTGGACATGCTGCAGCTGCTATTCTGCCGGAAGATGGAAATAGTTTCGGAACTGCGTTTGGAGCATTTGTTCCATTAGTGCTTGCTCCTTCCCTCCTCCTGCCCCTTATTTTTCAGATCGCTGCAAGAGAAACCTGCAAGTGAAAAAGGAGGGGGCCCTCCATGGGCAAAGTCTACCGTGAGGCTCAAGGTGCAAATATTCCTTTGAATTAATACTCTAGCAATGTCTCCAGGTGCCTGACCAAGGGAGCGCTCGGAGCCATGCACTTGCTTCGTCACAACTGGCCCACGCTGTAAACAAAGAGGACAGATCTGAAGGGAAGTATAAAGAGTCTCATTTTGCAGATGAGGAACAGAAAGTCAATGATTTTACCCCAGTTCACACAAGAAGCTGGCAGCAGCCTCAAGAATCACGAGACAAGTGCTGGAGGCAGCGGTGGCCAAGAGCAGCCCTCCTTCCTGTTGCCCTGCCATGGCTCTCCCCACTCCCTGCCACCTCCCCCAGCCACAGCAGCCCACGCTGCTGTGTTTCATAGATTCATAGATTCATAGATTTCTAGGTTGGAAAAGACCTTAGAGATCATCGAGTCCAACCATCCCTAATCCCCATTAAACCATATCCTCAAGTAGCTCATCCACCCTATTCTTAAACACATCCAGGGATGGGGACTCAACCACCTCCCTGGGCAGCCTATTCCAGTGGCTGACAACCCTTTCAGAGAAGAAATACTTCCTAACATCCAACCTGAATCTCCCCTGACTAAGCTTATGCCCATTTCCTCTTGTTCTATCACCTGTCACTAATGTAAAGAGCCCTTCCCCCACCTCCCCACCATCTTTTCTCAAGTATTTATAGGCCGTAATCAGGTCTCCCCTCAGCCTCCTCTTCTCCAGGCTAAACAGCCCCAACTCCCTCAGCCGCTCCTCATAAGTTTTATTTTCCAGCCCCTTGACCAGTTTGGTCGCCCTTCTTTGGACTCGCTCCAGGAGCTCAATATCTCTCTTAAAGCGAGGGGCCCAAAACTGGACACAATATTCCAGGTGCGGCCTCACCAGTGCCGAGTACAGGGGCAGGATCACTTCCCTGCTCCTGCTGGTCACACTATTCTTGATACATGCCAGTATCCCATTGGCCTTTTTGGCCACCTGGGCACACTGCTGGCTCATATCAAGCCGGTAGTCAACCAACACCCCCAGGTCCTTCTCCGCCAGGCAGCTCTCCAGCCACTCCTCCCCGAGCCTATAGCGATGCTATAGTGAAGTGAAGGACTCTGCACTTGGCCTTATTAAAGCTCATGCCATTAAGTTGTTCCAGTAACTTGTCCAGACTCAGGAAAACCTGCCTCTCATTCCCCTCCCTTTCTTTTTTCAAGTTAGGTCATCTCCTGGGTCCAGTTAGGAGAATGGCTTCAGTGCAGAGATAGCAGGGAGTATTGGGCCAAATATGACAGTGCCACCAACCCCTTGGATGCCTGGAAGGGTTCAAGGCCAGGTTAGATTGTTTCGAGCAACCTGATCTAGTGGAAGGTGCCTCTGTCCATGGCAGGGGATTGGAACTAGATGATCTTTAAGGTCCCTTCCAACTCAAACCATTCTATGATTCTGTGATCACTGCAGTCTTTAAAGATCAAACTCACTGTCCATACTGCAATGCTGCAAGCCTGCAAATGTGCTCCAGCTCCTAGACCATGTCAAGCCTCTTCCAACTCTCATGCAATGGCCTGGAGCAAGGTTGGTGCATAGGATCCCAAGCTCTGGTCACCAGGGCCAGCTGGACAAGTGGAAAGCACACAGCCTGTGAGCCCTGATGAGCTTAGCTTTGCTCTCATGCCTCACCAGATCCATGTTTCACTGGAGAGGTGATGGCTTTCTGCAGCCTTTCTTCTGGGGCTGGGCGGTTTGGTATTTTAAAGGCAAGACAAAGAGGAGGATGCCTTGAAATTGTACTTCAGGGTGGGCCTCCCACACCTTGAGGTTTGCAGAGCTGGAAACCTGAACCTTATCTGCATCGCACCAGCGATGAACTGACGGAAAGTCAGGAAATTGGCTGTCGGTGCTGACAGTACACAAATCTCACAGTGCTGTGAGGAGGAACAGCAAGTGGGTAACGGAGAGAGACTACCTGGGCTTGGCATTTCCTGGCTGCTGGGAGATGGTAAGGAGAGGACCAGAGCAGTGGTGTAAATCAGCACAGCTCCTTTGTTGCGTGAAGAGAGCCTTTGGAGGGAGTTTACGGAACGCTCACTAGCTTGTAAATATTTTTTTGGCATATCAATTTGTGTGTCATGGGATTTAAAACCTTCATCACCCTAACGTTTTCCATCCCACAGAGAACTCTGATCTGAATATTATATGCACTCGAGGAAGTTTGCCAGTAGTGTGATGTTACAAAACTTGTGAAATGCCTCGCTTAACCACAATATTATGCATTTTCCAAGCCACATACCTATCTATTACAAGGTCTTTCAGATAGAGTTATAGACAGACTGTGGGTCATGAGATCCTGACCTTGGTGTGTTTTTACTCCCTTCTTCTCATGAATTAACTCCTGAACTATTGACTCTCCGTTGAATGGATAGCAGAGTTCAGCCACGTTTTACATGCAAGCTTTTACATCCTGTATCTCAAGAACTGCAAACCCCAAGGACGAGTAAATACTTCAACCTCAGCCATAAAATTGATGTGTTGCAAAATGAACAAAATCGGTTTGGTAACTTACAAGGGAGATACCATCAACTCCATAATGAGCTAGAACTGAGAGTTATCCTCTCCCTCTGTTCAGCAGTGTGTCTGGGAGAACTGGGAGTAGATCATCCCTTTGCAGGTACTCAGTTTATGTCTTATGTCTTTTTCACTGAAAGCAAAATCCACCTGTGATTGTGTCAGATCTCAGCCTCATGAGCCCCTCTGGCAGCAAAAGATTGACTTAAGAATCATGAGGCTTTCAAGGAGAAAAATCAACTTTAAGTTCTCTTCTTGTCTCTGGTTTTTGAGTCTGCACATCACTCCCTGCTAGGTTAGTGTGCTTTCCTCCACAATCAGAAAGGAAAAAAAAAAAATCATCAATAAAACATAGAGTTCCTGAGATCTTGGGAAGTGCAAAAAAAGAGCAATAAAAGCACAGAAATCATCCAAATTGCCTGTACCACGTTAACAGATCAGCAACCACACTCTGCTGCTGTAGCAGGGTACAAATGAGCGTGGTAAATGTAACTACAGCTGCAGATTGAACCTCTATTTTGTCATTAAATAAAAGAAGGCCCCTAAACCGTAGCGTATAACACTGGCATATTAGAAGCTGTGCAAACTATTTCTACATTGCACGTCCTACTGAGCAGAGCCCTTAAGAAGCTGAAATTTAAAAACTAAAATTGCAGTTTTCTTTAGAGTTAGAGGTCAGATGGAAAACATAGTTTAAGATCCGGTAAAGAAATTCTCTTTAATATCTGAAAGTTGCTTGGCTGAGGAGAGAAATAACTTCATATATTCCCAAGGCTCCATAGCCAGTCTGGCTCTGAAAAACACCCCTCTGTGCTCCTCTGGCATCGAAGATGCTTTTCATGCTGATTCTTCATATTTAACCGAAAATTAAAACATGACATCTGTCTCCCCACTGCAAAATACAATAGAGGCACTGGTGGCATATTAATAAATTCTCTTGCTAGAAAAGATGATGGAGAAATAGTAGGCTGACCCTCAAAGCAGAATATTTCCGTGATCTTGGCAGGGAAAAGTCACCAATATGCAACTGCAGATTAAACTGCAAAGGGGAACAGAGCGGGACTGAACCCACCTTGTGCAACACAAGGGTGGTAGGGAGCTGGAGAGACGTGTAGGATGGCTTTGCCCACCTTCCCGTGTGATCTCCATCAGGTATAAACAGGGCAAGAACACTTCCCTATTGCAGGCACGGCTTGTCGGGAGAGGTCGGCGATAGATGAGCTCAGGTCACATTCAGGCTGCCTACACATATCGTCACTGGGGCACCTTCGCTGCAGAGATCAAAGAGACTGTCTGTTACCCCAGGCTGGCAGACTGGTTCCTGCTTCCTCGTAGACCCTGTGGAGGGAGGTGATGGCAACACTTGAATTAGGCTCGGCAGTAGGTGGTCTGAATGCTCATGTCTACACTAGTAACTAACCAGAACCAGGGCATAGGATCAAACACTCTCCTGTGATCACCAAGGAGTTAGCTCATTCCCTGGCATGATTTTTGGCCCATGCAAACTATCGGACTCCCAGTGAGCATCTGAGCATGGTCCAGGGAACTGCATGGGCCAGGGCATGTGGCCTTATAAGCAAGACCACTGCAAGGGATTTGTAGAAGGAGGCAGGAAGAAGGTAACTGTATGGATATGAGCTGTCTTGTGGGTAACCATATAGACATGAGCTGTGTCCTCGTGTTCACCCTTAGAGCCAGAAAAAGATTGGGGCAAGCTGGCCCTGCTTGGTTTGCTGCTATAGCCACAGCCAACATGGGCTGCCAAGCCCTCTGGCTGGTGCCAAAGATGACCCCTAAATAGTAAAAAGCCATATTAAAATGAAAATTTTTAAATGGGCCCCTAAATGGTAGTTATCACGTTTAGCCGAGCATCGGTTCGGATATGGCTCCTCATGCCTAGAACCTTTCTTGAGCTATGGCCAGTAATGTCAAATGCCCTTCCCCACCTAAAATTCCTTGAAAACCAATATCTTCTGCAAAATCTTTGTTCCCTATAAAACCTCAAGGTAAGGAAAAAAAAAAAAGAAACATAAATGGAGGTGGTTAAAATTTTCCCAGGTTTCCTCAGCCAGGCTTCATGTCTCTGAGTGAAGATCATGGTTATGTGAGTTTGGGATGTCAGACATTTGCCTGGGATTTCAGCCTGCCCCAGGCGCATCCGTTCTGTGTGCTCAGCCCATCCATATAGCACATTTGCAGCCATCTGACAAGCCCAGGATATTAATGTGCTGCATTTTTTTTTTCCCAGGAAATCCTGTGAGAATCCTACAAAGTGGGAATAATAAAATATGCACGATACATCAGTGTTCACCGAACGCGTTGGCCTTTGCTGAACTTCATCTCACTTCTTCCTTTTTCTCTGTCCTGGCTAGAAACTCCTTAGGACATGGAGTATGCCTCTGAGTCCTTAATACTTGGAGGATGCTCTGGGAGGCCAAGCTTGTGGGTATGTCTTGGTCCTCACATGGCTCCATTGAAGCTGGCTGGGCCCTCTGAAAAGAGAAAGATGATTTAGTTTAACCAAGATGGCAAGGCTTAATTTTAAGATACTTAAGATACTTCAAGGCTTAATTTTGCACTTCGATTTCTGTAAGGATAAATGATGCTAGGAAAAAGGCAGAAGAAACATTAATGGAAGCATATCAGAGAGGACATGCTACATGATGAGCATCTGGATTCATCTTGTAGTTACAGGTTATTTTGAAGGTTAACTCTCACTGTATAAGGAGCATTTACTTTGGAAATGTCCTCTCAGAAGGGCAGCAGAAAATTTTAAGACACATCTGCTAGATGGCAAAGCCTATTGAAGTTGCAATGCAAATTAGAGTTGTCCCTAGTAGAAGAAGAACCTAAAGCTAAGAAAGGTGAAGTATAAGTCACTTGTAAGATGCTTCCAGACTTTGACTTAACATTTTCACGTTTGCTTCCATCACTTGCTTACAGTCAGTCACCCATTTGATAAAGTTTGTCTTACCAGTAAATGTAAATATCTACATTTTCTTCCATTTAGCTGAAATCCACTACAAAAACATCTGGATTTGAATTACAAGAGGTTTCTCTCTCCTTTGCATCCTGCGATGGTCTAGTGACATGAGAATTTCCCTTTTCATCCGAAGCAAAGCAGCTCTATTGGAATCAGTGCTGAGAATGAGAAAATAAGATGTTTTACACGGATATCACGTGCAACCCACCCAGACCCTGCCTACCTAATGAAAACCACAGCAGTTCTTATTCAAAGCTTGCTTTGGCCTGACCTAAGAGTCTGGAAAGGTCCCTCTCAATGTTCACCATCAAATATCCTCCATCCTTGCCCTGAACCCAGCTGGCTGGAAAACTCCAGGGCTCTTCAGAAAGCGCTGTCAACCAGACATGTGTGCCGCGATGGAGAAATAGGTCAGAGCCATCACGTCGTGGTCTGATTTTCAGTGTGCAGCCAACGGCATTTTTGTGACTGAGTCTTTAAATAGATGAGAAAAGGAGGGATGAACCTTCAAACTGCTGCAGTTACCGCTGGCCGGCCCCTGCCTTTTTGGCAGCACAGGAGTCCTTCGGTCACGGTGCCTCCTGGAAACAGCAAAATGTCCCAGGACTGGCTGTGGGTAAGTGCCTAGAGCATATTAGCCAAGATGAAGCTCTTGGACACAAAGGAGAGTTCTTCAAAGGCGCAAAGGGAAACCTAACTCCTCTTGAATTTCATGCTTTGGAAAATCTATCTAGCCATAGTATTTTTTGCTTGATGGGCAAACTTAGGCTCGAGTTTCTCCTTTTTAAAGTAAGCCTGACAAACTAATTAATTAAAAAAATATCTGGCTATCATGTTCTACTGTCGTTTGTGACACAGTGACCATTAGTGCATTAGTAGATAAATTTATCTGAGCTGAGTGGGAAGCCCGCATATACCTTGTTTATATTAAATAGCAGGTCAACATAGTAAAGTATAAAGTTAAGCACACAAGCAAGTCTGATCAGGACTAGAGAAAACGTTGATGTGATTAAGTATGTCATTAACTGATGATTCAGAAAAGCCAGACCAGAGGACACCACAGAATTGCTCCAGATTTATTTTCTCTATTCTTTTTAACTATTCCATTCCGATGAGCCCATCTGGGGATTCAGGCACACTACAGAATCTGGCTAATTCCGGCAGGACCTGAAAGACAAAATAACAAAACACAGTGGAGACAATTTCCGTGACCTGGCAGATAAAGACTGACCTGCAGCAAAACTGATTTAGCTGTGCATTTTCAAGCAGCTGATTGCTTTGATCCTGGCCTAGAATCCTGGGCAAATATAAAGCTAATAGATTTGTATTTTATTTAGATATATTAATTATAAGTCCTGGAGGAAATTATTCCTTTTTTATCATTCAAATATAAATATTTTAGAAAAAAAAATTCTGATCTGTTTTAAATATAATGTATGGATGGAAAATCAAATACGAACCTTAAAATATGGTTCCTGTAGTTCGTAGTTCTCATTGCTGAAAAATATGTATCTTATTTTTAGCATGAATTTATCCTGCTTAAGTGTTGTGATGTCTGATCTTATTATGCCTATATCAGGTAAGCAGAATGTACTTCTGTCATCTTGTGACGACTTACTAGAGTCACGTTACCTCTTAGCTGTTTCCTTGCTTTTCTAGACATCTTGAGGGCCCTTTAAGCCTTTTGGTGTAGGCTTTATATATATTCAAATCCTTTTACCAGTCCTGTGACTCTCTCCCATGTATTAGTATTTCTTCAACTGCAGAAGTACAACTGAGTCAAATCTTGCATCTGTCAGACCTATGCCAGATGCAGATCTGATTTTTACCTTCAGGATCCCTCTGGAAGATATTCTCCAAAATCTCAGGGGCACTGTCTTATGCAGTAAACGTGCACAGAAAGTCTTCATCCCTCAAAGGATAAATGTACAATATATATTGAACATAGTTTGCCTGCAATGAACGTAGCAAGCAATCAAGGGTACCCACTACGCCGACCTTTTCTCTCTTTGCCAGTTCCTAGATTTCCCCATCATTTGCAAGCACTGGCAATGTGTTTCTCTCCAGAATATTAGTGAAGAAGTTAAAATGTAAGGCCAAGTACCACTAGAAGCACAGGAGCTCAATGAGCTGTCTCCTGTTGCAATTAGGGTTTGAGATCTCTCAAATGTCCAGTTCTTAACAGATTTTACGCATGCCAAGTGAATTTAATCAGCTTAAAATACCCTGTGCTACCGATACCTCTATAAAGTGCCAGCTCTATTAATGTTTGTCCCTATCAACTACGAAAAGGTAAGTTTACTTTGACAGGATCTCCTTTCCGTGAACCAGTGCTGATTGGTATTGACTACATTAGTGTCTTTATTAATCTAGCAAATTTGAACCGATGTAGTTATCAGTGGTTTATTATTGTGCTAGGATTGATACAGTCTCCAATTCTAACTCACAGACACCCTGGAAATAATGAAATTCAATACTAATAGCCCTTGGGCAGCTTGGTGAAAATCCTGGGATTCAAGTTATCCATTTAGCTTTAGTCACTTGCTGCTTAATGACCACAACAAGTATTAGTGAAGCGGAGGTATTTAATTTTCAATACATAATAAGACAGTATCACTGGGCTTTTTCACCACTACAGTACAGAGATATTTACTGAACAA
The DNA here is from genome assembly GCF_009769465.1 of Tauraco erythrolophus. Lineage (NCBI taxonomy): Eukaryota > Metazoa > Chordata > Aves > Musophagiformes > Musophagidae > Tauraco > Tauraco erythrolophus. Next base: position 5,912,451 of record NC_141471.1, on the reverse strand, counting down.
TTCTTCCCTTTGTCCTTTTGATGCCTTTATCAATATCCTACAATTTCTCACTTCTCATTTATACTTACTGCTAAAATAAGATTTTTTTTTCCCTCTGAACGTATCGTGTTTGACTATGTGAGTGGACACCCAGGACATACCCTATGGACAGTGCATATTCACTCCTCCACCTGGGTTGGTGTCTCACCTGTGGGGTTTTGGGCCAAGAGCAAAATATGATCCATTGAATTTGTAATTATCAGCCACATTTTAACTTAAATTCTTTCCTTCAACTTTTTTGGCTTGTAACTGATATCAAGCCATTTTAAACAGCTCAGCTGGGAAGTAATATGCACACGTGCATGTGTGCGTACATATGGATTTGCGTCTCAATCTGCTGATTTTTGTGTGGATATTATAAAATATACATATTCCCAGTTCAATCTCTGCTTCTGTTTAATTCAGTCAGCGAATGAGTAGCTAGAGATGTCTTTGGAAGATAAGGGAACGGGGCTCCGGGAGCTGTAAGAGCCAAACATCTGTTGGAAAGCAGGGCTCTCCCCCTGCAGCAGAAGCTGATGCTGGATACCTGCCAGTTTCTCCTTCCCTCCCACACCAGGATTTTTTCGGTTGTTCCTGCATCAACAGCAGTAGCAACTTTGAGCCAGAGAAGAGGAGAAAGGCTCAGATGTATCTCAGAGGGGTATTCCCCCCACCTCCACATGCCAGCAGGAACTATGGGGAAGCTTCTTACAGCAGCTTCAATGTTAGAAGTGAGATTCCTATAAATCCTCAATTTCTTTCCTGGCAAATAAAATATTTGTCCCCTAACTCAGAGAGCATTGTATCTCCATGGAGGAGGAGCTTCAAAAGAAGACCAGGTTAATTATGGGTATGATCTATGAGCCTGGAGAAGAGAAGGCTCCGGGGTGATTTTATAGCAGCCTTCCAGTACTTAAAGGGGGCCTGCAGGAAAGCTGGAGAGGGACTTTTTACAAGGGCATGTAGTGATAGGACAAGGGGCAATGGATTTAAACTGAAAGGGGAGATTTAGATTGGATATAAGGAAGAAATGTTTCACTCAGAGGGTGGTGAGGCACTGGAACATGTTGCCCAGAAAAGTTGTAGATGCCCCATCCCTGGAAGTGTTCAAGGCCAGGGTGGATGAGGCTTTGAACAACCTGGTGTAGTGGAGGGTGTCCCTGCCCATGGCAGGGGGGTTAGAACTAGATGATCTTTGAGGTCCCTTCCAACCCTAACCATGCTATGATTCTATGATTCTGTGATTATATGATCTAAAGGGAGTGTTGGAATGGTTTCTCACACCTGAGTGGTAAACTGAAATCAACAGTGAATGTAAGGGAATATCCTTCCTTTGGAAGAATTGGTGCTGAGATGGCTAGTGTGGGGGTCTTAGGTTATGGGCATGAGCATCTCCTCTGGTCCATATGGCACCTGAGATGTGCCTTGTGGTTCCTGGTCTTAGGCAGATTTCGGTACACAGATCATGAAGCCAACTGTACTAACCAAAAAACAGAAACAGTATGAGCTCCTCTCTGAGAAGCATGAGTGATCCAAGGTGATGAAGAGCTCTGGTCTGAACCCTAACCTTCAGCTGCTCTTAAAACCACTCTGAAGGCTGTTATGTCTCAGCTTGGGCCTGTCCAGGAGCAGTTATACATATTCCCTCTTCATTACAGCAAGAAGAAGGGATATTCTAGTGAAGGCACCAGGCTGGGGCTATTCAACCCAGCTCTTGAATAAAGATCTTATCTATTCAGCATACCTGAAGATGACCACCCACATTTGGGTGAATGATCCCTCTCGAGGCAGCAATGGGAGCTTAGACTCATAGCTGACCAACGTGTAGTGTAGACAATAAATTTAAACAAAATTACTAAATTTAGATTTTTTTGCTGTGAGCTGAGTTTTATCTCACCATGCCTTGTTCCAAGCCACAGTTTACCCTTGGACTGTCATCTCTACAGGCTATGGCCAAGACACTCCATTATTCTGAGTACAACCCTTCAAAGACCTCTGCTAACCGAAGGGGTCTCAGCACCACCTTGGTGTCCTCTCCGCTTCTCATACTTTCCATGGGTTCTTGACTCCTGTTTATTTTGGAAAAATCCACATTTCTCAGGTGTCCCAGACCAGCTCCCAACCCCTCTTATTTCTGCCAGACTTGGATCCCAGCCCATCTGTACAGGACACCTAAGCTGACGCTGCTTGAGTTTTACCAAATACGTTGGCCATAGCAGACTCGAAGCATCAATATTTGACGCAATACGAGGGGACAGCCTCGATTCATGGCAACACTCAATGAGCATTCCAAGAGCTTTCCTAAGCCATTGGGTGTCATCAGTAACGTCAACGACAAGGTCAGCAAACTTTGCGGGCTAAGCTCTGACCTCTCGGATAACTCACAGTTTCCCAATGCTGCAGTAACAGTGACACATTAACTTGATACGCTTGTGCAGGTTTGGCCTGAGGAATCTCCACGGCCGTTTCTCATCTGTCATCCCTTTTCTTGTTAGACTTAGGAAGAAACTGAGTTTTCAGGGTTTTCTATCGTTGTTGTAAAACTTGCTTTGCTCTTATGCAAAGCAAGCCAGGCGGAGTGAGCTGCGACTCTTTTCCTTCACTGTCTGCCTGTCTGGCACCACTTTCCCTCATAAGCTGGGCTCTTAAGTGGAGACAGTGCATCCAAGGTAAGGATATTACCTCAAACCTCCTCTCTATAAATAGGCCTGGCTGCCGCCCTGAGCTTGCTCATTCTGCTGTCAGAATATGGCTAAATGGCCACTTACAAATTCCAACATGTGCTTGATGTGGAGATTACAGCTGCTATCCAAAACAAAGGAGCTTTCTCTTCTCACAACGTGCTGCTCCCTTTACAAGGCAGTTTGGAAAACTCTCATCTCTCAAGAGGGTTTTATCTATGCCCTGGTGCTTCTTTCGTGTGAGGACAGCACAGCTTCCTCCAGACCTAAATGAAACCAGGACCCTTGAGTGTCTGCTGGAGTATGTTTGGTGTCCTGAAAATCGCAGGGGAGGAAAGGTTTGATCCTTGGGAGTTCACCTATGGAGCAAAATGCAAAGATGCAGAGTTATGTCAACACAGCATAGGATGACAGGGTGCCGAGATGCCAACCTGGACCCCAAAATAGCCTTGGTGCAAGAGTGTGACTTTGTCCCCGCTCCCCCAGGAGCCTTTACCCAAAGGAAAGATGTTTGGTTTGGACTCAGGACCATGCTAATTGTAGAATCATAGAATGGTTTGGGTTGGAATGTGGCAGTGGTGGTAGCAAGGGCATCTGTGAGTTGTGATTAGTGGTCGGTGGCAAACGAATATTGGTTGGTACAAAAAGGTGAGGTTTTGCAAAGAAAATAATGTATTAAATGCTCCTGCACAGCTGCATTTTCTCACAGTAGTTTTAACAGGGCCAAAGAAAACTCTGGTTTTCTCATACTTTGTTCTTACACTATTTTTTTCCTGCTTGAGGCGTTTTGCAAAGGAAATGGGAATGGCTGTGCTAGCTTGATGGATGTGGGAACTGGGAGATCAGGTGAAGGGATGTTTCCTCCTGTTCCCCAGCAAGTCCAGGCAGGGTTTGGAGCAGACTGCCCTGCTGTCCATCCTCCAACAGAGGAGGGCTTCCCTCACACTGTGGCAAAACATCAGCATGACATAGCAAGAGCTCCTAAGCACTTGGAAAACCTTGTCTTTGCTGGTGTGGTGGGACTGAAGCATGGCTAATCCAGAAGCAACTTCTCTGAGTTCTGGCAATGGAATTTGGGCCTAATTTATTCTTGTATGCTTGGCTAGCATCTCCAGCTGCCGTTGTGCCTCTACAAAAAAATATAATTAACTTTCTCCTAGGTAGCCATAAGGCAGATAGCCATCATGGACTTGGCAACAGCAAGCCAGATGGCGTGGTGAAGGTGGTGTCTGAGGAGTGACCATGTTCCTCCATCCACCAGCTTTGCTCTGGAAGTCGGGTATATTCTGTGGGTGGCTGGTATTTGTATTTGCTTGTAAATTATGACCTGCAAAATGTTAAATGAGTCTGACTGCAACCTCAGAGCACAGCCTGGCTCCTATGACCACAGGTTTGAGTCTCGCAAACGGAGCCATGCTCGCCTTCCAGTTACAAAAGAGCCCTTTATACATTTTCTCCTGCTCCTCCCAAGCTGTGCACTTCTCAGCTACTCCATTGTCCCAGTCCATGCCTCAGCCTCGTTGCTTCTAGCCATGCTGGTGCTTGTGAGTCAGCTGGGCTCTCTCTCAACTACCTAGAGCTCTTAGCCGTCAATCAAAACACCTACCACTCTTCTCCTGCCATCTGCTCATCCTCCTTTCCTGATATCTCCAGAACTTTGCTGCTCACCCACCTGCCATTTGGTTTCATGTCTCATGGAAAGCCTCACCCGGGCCGTGCTTCCTCACAGAAGATCCTTGCTCTGGTAGAAGGAAGATGTGGGTCTCGGTGATGGTCTGCCTGTGTTTCAGCCTTCACTGACAAGTCATGGCCCGCAGCAGCCAACACCTGTCTCCAAGTGTAGCATCCTAAGGGGGAGTACAGGTAGTGTGCATAGCCTGAGTCACTAAACAAGGATTGCCAACACTTTAGGAAGGCAGGACTCATCGATACTGTCTTCATCACTCAGCCTGGCACGCTCCCATGTCCTCGTTTCCCCCACTTGCTGCGGCTGTATCAGTCCCTCAGCCTCACCGCATTACATGAGAGGGAAACCTCAGCTCATGTCTGCGACTGTGAGCTCGGTTTCCTTCCCACTGCACTCATTTCCCAGCAACGGTGACAAGCAGCTTCGATTTACTGGCTCCGAGGGAGTTTTACTTTGAATGTTTTATGCAAGCCAGAATGTGGCTGCAGCCAGGGGCAGGGCTCCGGTCCCAGGGGCCACAGCATCTCCACCCTCCCCAGTACGGCTGTAGGTACAGAAGGCTGTGCAGGTCCTTGATGTGAATAAACATCCAAAGGGATGTGCTTTGCTGCTTGTCTCACACTGGAAGTGTTCAAGGCCAGGTTGGATGAGGTGTTGAGCAACCTGGTGTAGTGGAGGGTTTCCCTGCCCATGGCAGGGGGGTTGGAACTGGAGGGTTTTTGAGGTCCCTTCCAACCCAAACCATTCTATGATTCTTTGATTCTTTGATTTTTGATGGAGATGTGTGTGCGCTAATGGGAGACTGCCAGGCTAGGATTAATTAAAAAAAAAAAGTTCCTTTCAGCATGTTATAATCATTCTGAATTATTAAACAGGACAGAATATTTAAAGTCTAATTCGCTTTTCCATTATTTATGCTGTTTGCTTCAGTTTTACCCCGTCTTTTGAGAGGTACGAATTCACCAGAAAGTTTCGCTTTCAGGTTATGCCGCTGTCAGCGTTGGAGACTGCCAAGCCTACGACGCTGCTTTTTTAAAAACCCTGGCTGGGAGCTGCATCTTTGCCCCTTTCCATGGGCAACATTTACATTTCAGGCCGCTTTTAGCACTGCATCTAACGAGCCGAGGAATTTTTCCAGTTGCGGCAAAAGGCCACTAAGGATCAGAGAAAAAAGTCAGCACATCAAAGGCACAGGGTAGGGAGCAGCACATGGACAGATCTGACCTGCAGTAGGTATGTGATCAAACAGATAAACGTCCATGCCTGCATCCCACTGCTGTCTTCCAGCCCTTGCTAATACATCCCAGCTCCAGCAGCAATCCTCGCTGCTTAAATGCTCTGAAACAAAAGGGTTTAAAACCGTAATTTACTGTTTCTTTTTTTGCGACGTATTTCTAAATCAGTTCAATATGGTCTCGAACCACTAAACTAAAGCGTTTGACTTGCTTCCAAATCGAAGTGTTCACAAAAAAATAAAAAAAAAAAAAAAGGAAAGCTCAGAGGGGGAAGACGAAAAAGCAAGAAAAAGAGAAGTGCTCTGGTAGTTTAAATCAGTCAGCCCTGCGCAGTGATTTAAAACCGGTGGAGCACTTCAAGTTTTCATAAGCACTTAGCTTTGGAAGCAGTCCGAGTCCCGGACACGTGCGTTTGTGGAATCATTTACCATTATTAGAGAGTTTGAATGGTGCTTGAGCTCTCCCTCTGCCCCGATAAGCACATAGATTGCCTATGATTAGTAGGGTGGTTTCAAGCTTGTGCACAGTTGAGAGCGATTATTTTTAAGCGTGCCATCGCCTGTCCCTATCTCCAAAGATCTGAGATCTTCCAAATTCATTAATTCCTTCAGCTCATCTGAATGGAAATTACTAACTAGACGTAGTTACCTCAGTGCGATTTTACAGCATGTGTCACAGAGAATAATAAACGTCTGCAGCCAGGGCAGATGGAGCAATAACGTGCATGCCATAGAGCACTCCTGTGCTGGGCAAGACCTGTTATTAAGATACATGATTGTAGAGCTTCTGAGCTCCAGCCATGGAGTGGGAAATTCTGGTTTTAGATGCCCTAATGCCTCCTTGAGCTGGAAAGGGCAGAAGGACAGCACATGCTATTCCCACATGTTTTACTGTATTGTATTGCATTGTACTGATGGACAATATTTGGTTAACCCAAGTCCAGATTCTTGCACCAGCACGTAGGAAGTCGAGAAGGTTGTCAGATGAAGCCGTGCAAAGAGCTGATCTTTCAGGTTTGCTGGCTGAAGCAAGGAAGTTAAAAAAAAATGTAAGAATTCAGGTTGGCTAAAGATGGAAATGTTTTGCTTTTCTGAGCTAAGCAAAAACCTGAAAAAAACAACCCTGTTTCTTGTTTTTTACTTGTAAGCTTTCTCGTTGTTAACTGCACACAAATTTTGAAATAAAATTCTCTTGTAATAAGAAAAATGGAAATTCTTTGACTTGAAATAATCTCGGCAATTTCCCCCAGGTCTTTTGCCAAGGTGGTAAAACCAGCAGAAAACGCAAACCCAAATTCCTAGTTTTCCATGGAAATTTTTGACTAGCAAAAAACTCACACAGTCCAGTATAAAAGCGACATGAAATCCCCAAATTTGTGCATGAATAAAGCTGGGTTCGAGACAGCTGCTCTGCAGTTCAGCTCCTGGTGAGACAGGGCTTTGCAGAAGCCCAGAGCTCTGCTGCTGCTCGTAGGGAAGATGACGGGAGTTTGAACTTTCGAGAGGGTCCCTAGGTTCCTCCATGTGGAAAATCAGAACAATCTGCTGGCAAAGAGGTCAAATTGGAGGCAGAAGAAAGACAATCCCACCCCTGCCTCCTCCCAGACATGCAGCCATTGGTCTCCAATGCCCTGGCCCCATCCGAGCTCCCCCAGCCTATCTCAAGACATCATGAGCTGGCTTGTCTCTAAAAAGAAAAAAAGAGAGGGAGTTTTCCCTGGCAGACAAACGATGGGAGCGGCGATGCCCTCCCTGTCTCTGGGACTGCCGAGCCCCCCACGCAGGGCTGTGCTATCTACGCAGGTTTTAAGTGCCATAAGGGTCCTACAGCCAGGCTTGGCTGCTCAGCCTGCCCCTGAGTCTTGGTGGGGCATCTATTCATGATGGCTCCACTCCCCGCTAAGTAGTTTGCAAAGGAATTGTCCAGGGAGGACCAGATACCTGGGTATCCCCGCTCCATGGGAGGCTGCAGTCCTGGCCATCCCTATGTAGGTGAGCTTGGCTGGTCCCCCTTCTCCAAGGCTCAACATAGGGCTTGTGTGTCTGGCCCATCACTTCATAGAAACAGGTACCTCCAGAGGATGGTTCACCTCACCCAGACTCAAGTTTTCAGATCCCTGGAAGTGTTCAAGGCCAGGTTGGATGAGGCTTTGAGCAACCTGGTATAGTGGAGGGTGTCCCTGCCCATGGCAGGGGTTTGGAACTAGATGACCTTCGAGGTCCTTTTCGACCCTAACCATTCTATGATTTTATGATTCTATGAGATTACTGTCTCCTTTGCCTGTAAGGGCTGGCTGACTCCAATGGAGACATTAGAAATCTAAAATCAAAGCAGATGATTCCCTCCCAACCTACCGACTCTTACCAGCATACCCCACCATCTCACACACCCATCCTCCTGGCAGCTCCGCTGTATGGGAACTGAGGGACTGTTTGACTCTCTGCAGGCCGTGCAGGTTGTCTCTAACAGCCGAAACCAAAACTGGGTCTTCAAAGACATGGGCCAACATATTAAATACATTCATCCTTCCTCCTGCATAGCTTGTCTGCAGTCTCCACCTGCAGAGTTGCAGAGCATTCCATGCACGGCACTGATGTCCATAATAGTGCCAAGTCTTTCCTGATATTTAAGAAAGCAAATCTCTACTGATTTCCCCCCATAGTAATGTCATTATCTTGAAAAGCTTGCTTTAAAGAGTTTGCAGGCTGTGTGCATGTATCCTGAGATGATGGTGGTATAGGACCAAACAGACAGGGATGTGCAGCTTAATTTTAACCATGAAGTTCTGCATACTCCTCTAATCCCCCATCAAAATTCAGCTACCTAAATGGCAATCTTTCATTCAAATACTTACGTAAAAAGCTTTTTTTTTGAGAGGAATGCCCAGGAAAGGCCTCAAAATGATTGATTTTATGTATCCAAGATTCGAGTGTCCTAAAGAGATGTATAGCAGAAGGCCCTCCCCCATCTGTAGCTTTGTGAAATAGGAAACAAACAGTTTTGGGCCAGACCTAGCAGCCACTTCTTGGAAGGAGAAAGTCATATTTACACACTGCCCTGCTACCCTATAAACCAGAAATTGGGTCTGAGGAGTGTTATTGCTTTCTGGAAATACAAAAGGAGTTTGAAAGACCAAGTCATGGCCTAAATGTAGTGGTGGTGAAGGGAGACAACTCTTGGGTGGCTGTGCTGGTATCTTTAATTACGACAGTGCAGACTGGAGTCAGAGCTGTAGCTGAAGATGCAGTTCCTGCCCTGACCACTGACTGTCTGGATGATGCTGCTCAAGCTATTTCACAGCTCAGTGCCTCAGTTTCCCCTTCTTCACAAGGGAGGCTGGGATTCAGTCCTGCCCTGCAAACAGCTTTGAGCTGTGCTTGTCCACTGCTGTAAAACAGAGGTCTGAGAGGTTTGTGGGGTTGGGTTTTTGTCCCCTAGATGCCTGGGTCTCTTTTGCCTCATTTTACAAATCTAATAGAGGGGGAAAATACACCTGAATTTGCCATGGTCTGGAAGGAGAGAGCAATTCTCATAATTAAGCTGTTATTTTTATGAAGCCATAACTTACAGGCTCTCAATACTTCTGTTATAGTAGTCAAAAAACAGGATGAGATCCCATAAACCATTCTTTATGGTAACCAGATGGTCATCAAGGCTGCAAAGGTACCTGACAGTGCCGGTTACAGGGAAACACCTGCATCACCCTGACCATCTCTGTGCCAGCTCTGCCGGTGGGGTGACATCTCCTGCAAAAGCTGGGGGGTTATTTTGGGGGACACTGTCACACTCCCGTTGCCAGGCCCATTAACCAATGCTGTTCTGTCAGAGATGTGTCACCAGTCCTGACTCTTTCCCTTTCATTTTTAAGCCCTTCATTGCACATAATGCAGGTAGGTGAAATATTTACTCCAGCCTTTCTCCACCTGGTGGGAAACTGGATTCACTTTTTCTTGGCTTCCTGCTTTCTTTCTGCCTTCCATTGGGAGATGCCACTGGGAAGGCTCTTTGGCAAGTCCCCAGCTCACCATGGACAGGCTCATGTCCCCTCTGAGAAGACCCTCTATTCTGGGAGAAGATGCCAGGTCCCACCAGGCTTCCAGGTGATATCCACTCTTGGAGGCCACTTCCCTCCCTATCCTGGGGCTGTTGGCTCGTCTCCTTGCACTGGTGATAGCCAAAATGAGCTTGTGTAAGTATCAGGTCGGTGTTAACTCACGTCACCTTGACCAGGAGAGGTTAACAAGCAGCCTCTGGAGCGTGTTGGCTGGCTGGTGGCAGGAGGATGCTCGGAGAGGATATTGGGCAGAGCATTTCCAATGAAAAGAGTAACGCATCCAGGCACATGTGTCAGTGCTGTTGGCAAAGCATCTATATGACTAATAATTCCTAACAGCAACAGGTTCACAACACTTGGTGTGGCAGGGAGGTGCTGTTACTGAAAGGCTTATTTCATCTCTCCTAAAAATCAGAGATGGACTGGTTTTGCTGTCTGAACCAGTGATTAAGCAGAACTGGTGGGAAAAAAAAAAAAAAAAGAAGATGGAAACCCTACTAGCAAAGACACACCTTTGATTTTGCAAAGGGAAATGCTGCTGTTTCAACCCGTTTTGACCCATGCGTATCCCAGCCTCCTTACAATATCCTGCAACAGCTGAACGTTTGTTTGAAAGAATATTGTTCAAAACCACCATTTTAGGAGAGGCAACAACTTCTGAGGAACAATTGCTGTCAGCGAGCTGTCAAGAGAGGCATTTTATTTGATATTATTTCTCTTTGCCCAAAATGGGCTTTGCAACCTGTGAAAGCAATATCCCCTAACCACATCGTTAAACTCTGTGGCTTCGGAGCAGGGGGGAAGCCCTGGGAATCCTGCGGTGCCCCTCTTCCCCAACAACCTGATGTGATCTTCAGTTATGTGCCGCTGTCCTGCTTGGCCCAATTTCCCTTGAAAAGAGAAAAAAAAAAAAAAAGAGAAACCTTTACTCATGGGTTCTTTCCTCAGAAAGCCACACCACGCTCGGTTTCCCAGAGCATGAGTCACGCACCGGCCTCGCAAGCATCCTGCCTCTTGCCGCTGAGCCCGCGCCAGGACGGAGGAAGGGCAAGAGGGTGTTCAGCAGAGAATTTCCAAAGAAAAGGTGAACGTGTCTTGGCACTGAAGTTGTCAAAGCCACCACTGCATTGACACTCTTTGTAACCTTACATTGGTGTGCTGGTGATGGCTGTGGGTGTGGAGATGCCATACTAAGCACCACAGAGGAGAAAATGCAGCCCATCCTTCCACTAACACCTTCACCATGAGGTCACCTCTCTAAATAATAAACATGAGCAAGCAGGTTTCTTACCCCTAAAGCACCAGGTATGCTGTAGTCCTAAAAGGGGACACCTAATGGCATAGGAGGTTCCTGTAACAAATACATATCTCTACTTTCTGCAGATATTTTAAGTTGTGTAGCTGTTTATTTTCATTATTTGGTTGCAGATCTACACTACTGATTTCTTTGGTTTAAATGCCCAAGAGTGACTTTCTAGCCTCAATTTGTTGATGCCTGTCTAGAATCTGTCCTCTAAAGATCATGGGTTATCTTTGAAAAGCGCAGTGAAAAGCGATCAGGGTGGGTCTGATTATTCAGGTTTGGGGAAGTTTGAAGGTCCTTTGATTGCCATAAGTTGAAGTAGCTTCAAGGCTGTCTCTCCATGCCCTGCCTTTCCAACCTCTGCCTCTCTATGCCTTGTCTCTACATCCTCTCCTCTATCCTCCACCTCTCCATCCCCTGCCTCTCCTTCCTCAGTGCTACAACAGAGCTGCCCATTCCCACCTCATTTCCAACAGTAACATGTCCAGCCCACCAGCTGCCCTTCAGAAGTGCTCTCTAATGTCTCTAATCCACCACTGAAGAAGTTTGCATCTCTCCACCAGCATCTCCACTTCTATTTTAAACTGAGCTTCCAGTTACTTCCTGAAAATAGTTGATAGCTAAAGTGCCTTCCTAAGAAATCGAATGCTACGAGCTATCTGCATTGAAAAGGGCAGATATCCAGAAACAAGGAACACTGGAAAGTGTTGATTTCCAGGCTATTCCGGTGTGATATCAGAGCATGATGGAAAAATAGAGGATTGGGTGTTGCCAATGCTTTTGAGCTTAGGACTGGTACCTATAAATAGAGACATCCAAAATTATTCTTAGGAATTGAGTCATTACTTCTTAATATTTCTAGTAAGTCAGTGGGAGTTGTACTATTTAGGACAGAGGCAAAAAGAGGGTAGGCCCACACAAAAAGTCAGCTTCAGTAAGCGATTACTAGCCCTTTCAGTCTTGAGCAATGTTTTCCCTAACAGGAAGATGTGCTTCACTGTGAGATAACTTATTCAAATCAGCTGTGGGCAGCCCCTTTTAGCTATAAAGGCACAAAATTGGTGCCTCTCCCATGCCCTGGCTGCTCCCCTTTGCAGTTACCAAGTTTTTTTTCTGTTGGGGTTTTTGTCCCCAAGGGCAGCTCAGGCTTAGTGAAAGCACTGGCCAGGGTGGGATGAAGTGGTGGAGGAGGAGGAGGTGGTCTGTGAAGCCTTGCCATCAGGGTTAGGGAGGTGATGTGGGTCCAGCAACATTGCAAAGGGAAGTTTGGTGGCATCTCATTGAGCAGTATTTAGATCCGTGCGTGGGAATAAGTGTGGGTGTCCCAGCAGCAGCGTTTTCTGGTGTCCGTGGGTGAGCGTGTGCCAGCACAAAGTGCAGAGCCCAGGGGTGATTATCACCTTGTTTTCCACCTTTTCCTCCTTGACCCCAGCCAAACGTGTTCAAACCTTGTCTCCTCCACGCCGAGAGGGAAGCGGGGATTTCCCTGCTGCTCTCACGGTGTTGGCTCCCGCATCTGGTCTGCAAAAGTCACTCTGTTCGTGCAGGCAGGAAGAGGATGAGTAACGGAGCCCCAGAAGTTCTTCCTCTTGCAGATTTATGGTCCTTTCCCTGCATGAGGGCTAAGTTCTTTCCCTGAGCAAAATTCCTAAATCAGTGGCCTGATTAATAGCCGAGAAACATTTTTCCCATCGAGTCTGGAAGGACTTTTCACATGGTATTAGCCAAAAGAGCCAGAGAATACATAGAGATTTGTTTTAAATCGTATAAAGTAATCAGTTTTAAGAGTCAGTTGAATAAAACAACCTTCCTGGGTGTTCGGTCATACAAAGGAGAACAAAATACAAAATAAAAGGTCTGAGATACTCTGGAAGTCTGAGTCTCTCTTTAATTCACAGCATGCCAAAATATGTGACTAATGACCATCTCAAATTGCAGAAAGACCTGAACTAGTAGAGGTCACCTTAATTTCCTCCACTTTAACTAGTGCATCTCTGATAAGCGGTGTGTGCATTCAGAGATGGGAACAAGCCAAAACAGAGCATTCCTCATCTGAGTATACACAGGATGGGGGGGGAAAAGCCTCTCAGAAATTAATATGTCTGTAGTGTGTTTCCCAGAGTGACTCCTGTTCAGACAAGCATAACATTTGCAATTTCCCTTTAACATTTTTCAATGGGTTAGAGTGTTTTGGTTTTTTTTCTCTAAAACCAGAAATAACTGCTAATCTATTCAGAATGTGAGGCGGGGTCGAGACTGGATTTTGGAAAGTGTGATGCTACATGAATTTCAGGTTCACTTATAACCGACACCACATTGTGTTAGAGGATGCAAGGCACAGGGATAAGACAGACTGTATCTGCCTTACCAGGAGAAATTACGTGCCGTGTCTTAAGTCTGTAGCTCAAATACAGATCGCCACTGCACGAGAGGAGCAGGAGGTGGAAACGATGCATGCGTTTTGGTGGATTTCAAAGCAGCGCATGGGTGTAAATTGGACCTTTTGTCAGAAATGCCCACGTGTGCTTGAGGTATTGACACCTCCGGGTGCCTGTTGGAAATGGTGATTTATCTTTCAGCCAACCCAGACCTACTCCTCCTTGCAATTCTCTCCTGCCTCAAGACATTCACAGGAATCCCTTGGCCAAGAAGAGATGTTTTCCCACTGGCAAGGCAAGAGGTTTTTCCCTTTGCAGCTTGGGGAGCAGAGGAATTAATGCTTTAGTGGATAGTTTGGGAGGTCCATCCTTCCACCAGTGCCCAAGATGTGCTGAGCAGGGAGATGTGCAAGCAGGGGTGTTGGCAGGGCATCACTACCAGATCACCTCTGATCCTCCACCCTGCTGGTCACCAGGACCAAGTATGGGGAAATCTTACCTTGGAGATACCCAGCTGGCAACTCAAGGTTTGAAGGAGAATAGTGAGATTTGGGGCAAGTCGTCCTTGCAGAGACAAGGCTCTGCACACAGCCTGAGCTAGGTAAGGGTGCAACCTCTCAGGTGATGGGAACACAGTGATCCACCTTGTGTTCATGAATACTTTACCTCCAATGAAAGAGTTCACGTTGAACACAGATCTGCACTGACATTAAACTTGACACAGAATGAAGAAGTTTTTTCTTGCAGAGGTGCAAAGTCTGGATTTATCATTTCTGCTGATAAAGTGCCCTCCAGCACGCCATAACACCAGAATTTGTTCCAACACAAAAAAAAAAACATATTCACCTCATCATGCTTTACAACCCAACATCTCACCTGGATCCCTACTATGGTCAGGACTTGAGAGCATGAGGCATGAGGCCAGGTTTAGCTGCCTGCTTGTGAGGAGATGAGTCCTGGTCTTCCTTGATGAGATCTCCATCAGCTGCAAGGGAGACCAGGGAGACTTGCTCAGGTGGGCAATTTAGGTGTCTGTTCTCATCAAATGAGTCACACCCAAAATATTCAAAGGCATCCTACCTGCTGCAACCGAGCAGGCTTTCCCGTGAAACCTCCTGTTTGCTATTTGAATACTGACACCAAATGTGATTTTGCATGATAGAAATCAAGTCTTACTTTGGTGTAATGAGTGCTGTTTATCAAATCAGTTTATTTCTTTACATGGAGTAAATTTGAAGGGATTTATCGCAACTGAAGTTTTACATGGGGACACCACGGAAGCCCCAGGAATAGCATCAAACTAAAATAAATTTATGTTCTGCTAAGACCCAAATGATGGTCAGGGAAAAACACCAGGAGAAAATATGAATACCCAGCAGCTGGAGATAATCCCCAGGGTGGTATTCCAGCTCTAGAAATTTAAGCCAGAATTTGGGCTTTTGTGCAGAAAACAATTTAATACATTGTTTGTTTCATTTCTTGGCAGTTTTTCCAACTGAATCGCTTTGTAATCCACTCTCACGTCAGCTGGCGAAGGGGAAACAAATCCTGTTGAAAGGGTAGACAAGAACAGAAAGGAAAAAAAGAAGCAACGATCAGAAATCTTAACTTTGCAGCACAAGGGCAGAATAAACATGACAAGCAGAGAGGACTGCATCCTTCCTACATTTACAGTCACCCCTGTGGGGAAGGTGAGGACAGGGAGCTAAGGCCAGATGGATCTCTGCCCTCATCTCAAGCATCTCAAGGGATGGTACTGACCATTGCAATCCCCTTCCCAGTCTCTCCCTGTCTTTTGGCTCCTAATAGGAGCTGAACTGGTTTTAAAGATGTGCAGAAAACCAGCAGCACTGTTCAGGGTCCTACAAGAGCCAGCTGTGAAGACCAAGTATTTCTGTTGTGATATTGCAGCGTGGTGTAACCGCAACATTTAGTTTAGCTGATAAGACATCGCAGCATGATCTACTGTGCTGAACATCTCCTGAAATCTGATTAGCAAAGCATGACACCAGAGCCAGGCAATGTTTATTGAATGAAGCAATTTTGGACAGTTAAAAATGGCCTTTCCCCTAAATTAAAGACTCGCAGAAGCATCTTATTTTGACCTTCTTTTCTTTTTCAGCAAAACACACCCCAAACAACAACAACAAGAATAATACATCCAGTTTTCATTCATCCTCTCCTTCTTTTTTGAAAACAGCAAGAAAGAAGCTTTCTGTGTGTGAAAAACTAAATGGATGGATGTTTGCACTGATACAGCTGAAAAATGTCATATTAACAAATAGCTCTTGTCTAAAAGTTGTTGAATGAAAAGCTTTGCTATTCTGTTCATGAAAAGATCTCTATGTGGATAAATAATTCTATGTAACTGCTCCTAACTGCCGACTGCTCTTACAATACAACCAGCTCCCAGCAGCAGGGAAGGGCACAACCTATGAACGGATCTCGTCCTGCCTTGGGCAACTTAGATGAGGGATAGCTTAGGATGTAAGAGTTTTGCTCATGGGGATCTCCAGGCACATCTTCTCTGGGTGGTCTCCTCTGAGTGTTTTGAACCAGGCTTTGCTTTCAGGAAGGCTGCCATAATTTTTTTAGACTCAAAATGTCACTGCCACACTCTTCGGCAAGGGAGGGCTGGCCGTGTCCTGGGATTGCGCTTACCATACCCTGCGGCTGCATGGACCTGAACTCCCTCCTGGTCTCCCACAAGTGCCTCTCTGCCCCTGTTGCATTTAGTGCTATTTTTTGTTTGCTTGTTTGTTAGCTTTCCCAAAAGAATAGTCCCAAAACAAGCCAGGCAAGGAGCAAATACCGAGGTGGTTTTTCAGCTCCTGTAAGACCGAATGACTTGAGCACGTTACAAAGGGAAGCTGGAGAGCGTCTGTGGAGGTCGTGGGACCTACTGGGGAAATGCCATGGGAGTTTTGCAGTGCGGTGACCTACACTTGGCCTATGTCCACCCCGAAGTGTAGGCTGTGCACTGCAGAGGGAATTTCCCCCTCTCCCACACCTGGGCTCCACTGTCTCGGTGCCAGCTTGGTGCTTGTGTGCATGTGGGATGAGTGGCTTGAGGTCTGAAGCTGCCTCTGACTGAGAGCGTAGATACACCTTTCCCAGCTGTTAGCAACATGCACAACTCTGGCCATCAGCCCCAACTCCTCCAGCATTTGGATCCGAGGTCTCTGTCTGAGTAGGGGCCAGGTGTGGTGGTTGGACACAAGGTCTTGCTTCCCTGAGCAGCAGAGGCATTGGGATCAGAGTCCCACTCCTGCAGCATGCTTCACCCAGTCCTGAGCAGAGGACTGGAGACACCCATACCCAGTTTAGAGTCATAGAATCATAGAATTGTTTGGGTTGGAAGAGACCTTTAAAGGTCATCTAGTTCACACCCCCTGCAATAAGCAGGGACATCTTCAACTAGAGCAGGTTGCTCAAAGCCCCATCCAACCTGACCTTTAATGTTGCCAGGGATGGGACATCTACCACCTCTCTGGGCAACATGTTCCAGTGTTTCACCACCGTCATTGTAAAAAAAATTTTTTCATATATTGAGACTGAATCTACCCTCTTTCAGTTTAAAACCATTGCCCCCTGTCCTTTTGCTCCAGGCCCTACTAAAAAGTCTGTCCCTATTTTCTTATAAGCCTCCAGTAAGTACTGAAAGGCCATAATAATGCCCACGGGAGACATGGGCTGCACACTGGTTTTGCTGAAGCCTTGTGCCCTACTGCCCCTCCCCTGAGCGCTGAGAGCCCCTTCCGTTTGGAGGAAGGGGATTGCATCCCACAGACCAAAGTGGGAGCAGAAGCATTCTCTTTTCTCAGCTTCCTTCTTTCCCTTCCAGTCTGCAGGAAATCTCTTAGTTTGCAGGTTCCAGGGGAGACTGGAGAATCATAGAATCATAGAATCATAGAATGGTTAGGGTTGGAAGATCATCTAGTTCCAACCCCCCTGCCATGGGCAGGGACACCTTCCACTGTACCAGGTTGCTCAAAGCCTCATCCAACCTGGCCCTGAACACTTCCAGGGATGGGGCAGCCACAACTTCTCTGGGCAACCTGTTCTGCTGCCTCACCACTCTCTGAGTGAAAAATTTCTTCCGTATATCTAATCTAAATCTACCCTCTTTCAGTTTAAATCCATTGCCCCTTGATAGAAAAGGGTTATTAAACAGAGAAAAGCCACATCCAGCTCAGGAGGTCCCTGAGCTGATAAAGGTTGAGACTGGAGGAGATCCTGAGGGAAGTATCACCTCCTGTCCCAATTCTTATATCCATCCTATGGCATCTGTGCTTGGTTGCTGCTGGATGGTGGACTAGCTGGCCCTTTCTTCTGACCCAGTTCAGCCACTCTGATGCTCACCACAGCTGCTACTGGCAATATATCCAGAAGCAGAGCTCAGAGCTGAGCATCTGCAGGGTGGGTGGCAAGGATGAGGGTAGCTGACATTCGCCACTGAACCCGAAACGTCCGTTATTCGCCTTCATTTACATCAAGTTCTTCAGACAAAGACTGACCCTTGTGCACAGCACTTTGCACAGGATGGAGACCATCACTTTTGCTTTGGATCAGGGATTGGAGGCTTTTATACATTAACCTGTGTGGTTCCAGGGTCAAGACCCTACTTGTGTATCTGTGAATATATATATAAGTATGCATGTGCTTGTGTGTTTGTGTGTATGGCGTATAATAGCTCAAAACTGATTTCTCCCAAGCTCCTTTACTGAATATTTTTAAACAGCAAATGAGGTAGGGAAAAGCTTGGACAATTGGTGAATAGGTTAAAAAAGAAGAAATTTTTTTTCACTCCAGAAGTGAAGCACAGTTAAAAGCACAGAACAAAAACCACCAAAAGACCAAGAGCAACAATAGAGTGTTTTCCTTCCTGCATGTTTGTCACAGTTCTTGCTGGCCATGCAAAAAAAAAAAAAGCCAAAATAAAATCTGGCACACAGGTCATTATGTTCTTCGGGAAACAGAAATAGACTGAGTGGGCTTGGTAGGCAAACACACATTTCACAAGCTCCTTCTCGTCACAAAGCCAATATTTGTTCAGGAGAGAATTCTTCCTTTGGGTAATTAATATTTTTTTGCTATTTATTGCTCACTGGATGGAGGTTTTGGAATGCGTAAGGAAGGGGGGAAACCTGGCAGTGTTCCTCGCAGTTATTACATTGCTGTTGAGGCCTCCAACAAAAATCACAGCACTGAATGTACATTCCTTTCGTAAGCAAAATGGATCATCAGGCAATGGAATGGCTTCAAAGGAATGCGTGCATCATGCCTTTGACATTTTGCTGCAGCTCGAGCAGGAGGGGGGAAAAAGAAGAGCTGTGGATAAGGACTTTCCTTAGGTTGTACATTTGTTCTTGCCCGTCCGCTGCGAAGGAAGATTTCCACTTGGCATCTGAGAGGCTGGAGCCTCAGCTATTCCTCTTCTAAGCCACGCATTCGAGAAAAGCCAGAGAGTTTACATTAGAGAGGAACAGGAGGTGAAGGAAATTGTAAACTCGAGTGAGATGTTATAGGGCAGGTTAGATGCTGGTGGGTAGACTAACAAAAGTGGAATGTTATTGCTAAAATCTGGCTCCTTCCAAAAAACCCGTAACGTTGTCAAAGCCTTGAGTTTCGTCTGCTGGTTTCAGACATTCCAACATATGCTTCTTATTTTGTTTTTAATACTTACAGTCCATCCAGAGACAATTCATGGCAACTGTGGCTATTGTAACACTATATAAAACACAGGGTTTGATGACAACTGATATGAAGTGTGATTGGAAAAAATAATGCCCCCTGGTAATGATAATATTTCCTGCTCAGATTGGTCTCACGATAATAGGCCTGCTCCAGTGGTGTTTTCAGAGTTATGTACAGGACTCTGGTATTACATTACAGCTGCTGCCTAGTTATACATCCGTGTGAATAGGAGGGAATAAATGCACATGGAGAAACACCAGAATGTCTGAAAACAAGGGCCAAACAGCAACAATTTCTTGTTTGACTCTTGGGGAGTGGGTGAAGCATTGTCTGCTTGCACCCGACTGACCAGGGAAGCATCTTGCCTTGTTTCAACAGGAAAAGAGATGCAGCCTCTGGAGCGTGCGCCCGGGCATCTCAGGCTCTGTAGCCCCTTGTCCTGCCCCAGTAGCCAGCCTTGGTGAGCTCATCCTTGGGAGCTCAGCAGCCTGGTTAGGGAGGTCAGAAACAGCCCGGAGAAGGAAGCTTTGCTTTTGAAGGGGAGGGTGGATGTGGACGAGAAGAGAGTTGCTCTGGATGGAGACAGGGAGAGGGAGTCCAAAAACCTGCCCGATGGATGGGGTTGCAGATGGTTTACTTCATCCTGTTCCAAGAGGAAACATGTTTGAATTCTTTGTTGCAGCTCCGCAAGCAGTCCGGCTTGCTGGCTACAGGGGTTTATTCTCGTGGAGGAGCAGAGTTGTCGCTGGCTCGGGATGCCAGCGCTAACACGAATCTGTTTATCTTGGGTTTCCCCATCTCATCCTTCTCACTCCACGGCACTTAATTATGGCGGTGCCAGCGGAGCTAGGGATGGGCTCTGGTTTCTGCCCTCTGGCTTTTAGCATTGAAATCCTCACTCTTTCCAAAGGGTTCCACGTTTCAGACATCAGTGGGTGTAAGGAGAGGAAGATGAAGGACCAGTTTCCATGGCCAGAAGTGCACAAATATCTACGTTGGTGAAAAATATGCCCGAGAGTCTGACACTAAAAGGCTGGGATAAGGTAAGGATCCTGGTTTTATCCACTGGCTTTCTGTGACCTGCAGCAAATTCCTTCCCAGATTAAAGCCCTAAATCAACGGCTGCCAGATAAGGGCACCTCCCCATTATTTCTGTGTCTGAATCCGGCCCTGCATGGCAGTGAGGTCTGCTGTAAGACTGCATGCTTGCTGCGGCTGCAGGTTGGACATTGAAGCCCAATGCATGGCTTGTGTAAGCCTTGGGCAACGTGAAGCATTCAAACTGATTCTTACTGTTGAAGGTGGCCAAGACAGCCCTCAGGAGACAAAGCTCAGCTGGAGAAGTTCTCCAGAAAAGATGTGAGCAAAGGAGAAATTCCTGAAGGAGGAAAAAATATGGTCAAAGGGACTTTTCTTACGAACCTGGGGGAGGTGTTTCAGTTCTTTCAACTTCATTTCTGCCCCACATAGCAAAACTGGGAGCAAATGACAGTAAAATGACCTGTTTTCAAGGCTGGTGGGAATCCTGGGACCTATGAAACTTAACTGTAGGATTTCACCTCCAGAAAGCAGCGATGCCTCAAAGACCTCTGTGCCAGGGAAACATGCTACCAACAAGAAGGAATGAGACAATGCTGGTACATGCAGAGTCCCCCAGAAATTCAGAGCCCCTGGACTTGGTGGCCTGAGACCACATATCTGGCAGTTATCTAAGCAAGGGGATGTAAGACAAAGTTGGCAAACAAGATCTGATCTCGCTTGGAGAGGGAGGGAACTGAGTCACCCAGATACGCACTAACATCAAGGGGAAACTTCAAAGAGGCCAAGAAATTCAGGATCAAGGACTACAAGGAAATATCTTCAAAGGCTGAGCAATCTGACCCTGGGGCTGGGAAGAGTGCTAGTGTCCACCCTCTCCAGCGGGACGGCAGAAGGGGCAATTATGCAACTCTCGAAAGTGTGCAAACATGAGCAAAGACACGTGGAAACTGGGTATCGTTCAAGACAACCAGCGTCACGCCTTGGGAGCGAAACCAGCTGAGGTCCCCACTGCTCTCACGAGGGAGCGGACAGGATGTTTTCTTGCCAAATCCCAATGGCCTGTCGTGAGCCTTCGGCTCTGCGTCACAGATATTGGTAGTGAAATTTCCAACTGGGTTTTTATTCTTCCCAAACCGTCTTTCGCAACTGCTTCCCGGCTCTGCAAATTGTGTTGAGCTGCTGCTGCAGAAGGACTCTTGGTTCCTGTCTCAGGGACATCACGCAGGGACAGCAAGAGTGGGGGGCATTGAGGGGAGTGACTTACACATGGCGTCTTCCAGGTTATTTCATGTCCCTTTCCAGAGTAGCACATTCTAGAGTTTGTAACTACACTGTGTCTGCCTTTGCTTTTGTCCTCAGAAGTTTCCCTTAGCCTGAAGTGGAAGACGTCTATGGCGAAGGGATGCACTTTGCTTTAGGTTTGTTGGCCAATGCCATGGAAGTCCATTTCCCCACCAAGGATGCTGATCCCATTGAAAGCCATGGCGTTTTGACAGGCCTTGGGGACAGCCCTACCGTCACCCAACCTGTCTCAGTGCACACATGCGCTGTGCTAGCAAAATAACCAGGAGGAAAACTCTGGAGGAGGTGGCTCTGGAGCCGCTTGCCCAAGCAGAGCCTAAGGGCAGATTTGCCTGGCACCGAAGGCAAAGAGGAGATTTGCCACTAGCAGGGACGCCAAGTCCCAGAGGAGAGGGAACAGCCTGCAGCAAGGCGAAGCACAACTGGCTGTGTTCCTGAAGTCAGCACGTAGGTCTGACCTGACCCTTCCTGCTCAGACAGTGGGAACAGGGGCTCAGACCCTCCAGCACCAGCTGTGGTGTGATCTGATGGTGCCCAGTGCTGAACGCTGCTGGAAGACCCCCCAGGGCAGATTTTACCCGTGCTAACGATCCAGCCTTTGCACTGCAAAGGCACAGCGCTGGGTGACAGGTGGTAGGAAGAACGGCTCAAGGGATGGAGATGTGGGGGCCAGGTGTCCTGTGCACCCACAGGCTGAAGAAGAAGAGTGCCAACAGGGTCAGCACAGTTTTGCCCGTAGGGCAAGGAGCACACGCCTCCCGCTAATGCTCCCTGCCGCACCATGCAGAACATCCCACTGTGCAGCATTGATGCCGCAGCTCCATCCCCAGGGTACCGAGGCCAGCTTCATCCAGCTGGCACGGAGAACCACAGAATTGGCTCAGAAACATGCTAGCAACTGCTGTGTGAGCTCTCCAGGGGCTGCTGCTTGCCAGGCCCTGCTGCAGCCCGCGCTGTCTTGCCCCAGTGGCTGTGCTCCCCTGGATGGCTAGCACGGGTAGGCACCTTGCCCGGATCAGCCCTTCCCTGGGCTGGGCAGACACCAGCACCCAGCTGTGTGGGTTAGCTGTCTGCCCGCGATAAAAATCACAGAAAAGAGCCAGGTTTTTGGTAACGGCTGTGATTTTTTTTTTCTTTTATGTCTACCACCCTCTCCTGAGCGCTGCTGCGAGGGGAAAAAAAAAAAAAATCCCAATTAGAGGCACAGTGAGGATCATTCACCCAGCAGCGAGCAGAAAATATTCCCATGGCCCTGGAACCAAGCAGCGACTGGAGGTCGCTGATTTTAGTTGTATTGGCAGAAACCTGGGAGAAATCCGCTAAAATAACTTGGGTTTGCCGTGGTGTAGGTGAGATCACAGACCCCCGCTCCGCTGCTCTCAGCCTGCCGGGCGCTGCCTGCACCCTTGCTCTGATTCACGGGTGCAAGTTTGGCTTTCAGGATGTGAACGTAGCCCATTATTGCCAGCCAGGAAACTGTCTCATTTGCCATCCGTGGCAATGGGCTGCCAATGCCGTGACTCGGCTTATAGCCAAGATATCTTTTTTTTTTTTTCTCTGTGGTAAAGAGAGCTCTGATTATTCAGAGTGTGTGATTTTGGGGGGTTTCAGGCACAGACCTCACTGTGCACCCGTTTCTCAGTCTGACTTCTTTTTAGGATCAAGTGCAAGAAGCACAAGTGATCTCAGTCCCCTGTTTTCCCTTGGCCAGAAGATCCAGGAAGGAGGCATGTACACAACAGGGCTCCAAAACAAACTGCTTGCCAGCAAGCATGGACTGGCTTCTCCGACCATGTGTTGGACAGGTTCAAAAAGTTCAAAGGAGACTCATCCCCAAGTGCTGGAAAGACGCAGGGAACCTGACACCCGTCTTGAGTCAAGCTCATGGCTCTGCCCTAGGACAACATGGAAAGACAATGTCCTAAAATTAGTTAAGACCAGGGCTGAAGTTGATTGGTGTGACCATGGGGACCATTTAGAGATCCTGCCAGCAGCATGGTCTGGAGGCAGAAAGAGGAGGAGCACTCCAGGAGTTGGTTGGGTGTGGAGACTGAGGGGACCACATCTCATGTCCCTGCTCCTCAGGCAGTTCCTAAGTAGGTTGTTTCGCCTCCCAGCATCTCAACTGGGGACACCTGCAGAAAGAACTCTCCTAGATGCATTCAAGAAAATGTGCACAGTGTGAGGCCATGGGAGCATGGAGGTTTTTTCTACCAGGAATACCTAGAAAACTCTTTGCAGAAAGACCCTCACCAACTCTGAAGCCCTTGGCTAAAGCCTTGTCTCTCTCCAGGCCTCGTACAATCTCCTTTCTTGACCTGGCAGAGGAGACTGAAGCTGCTTTCAGCTGTTTCTACCTTTCCACCCCCAGGCCTTTGCATCTGGGGAGGTGCCAAGCAAAAGCTGTCATCATCCCTGGCTGGAGGGAGTCTCCACTTTGTGGGAACTTTGCAGCCACCCCATCTCTGCTCACCAAACAGCCAGGCTTGCACCTGGTGCGACAGTCTCCATCTCACTCCCTTTCCCTGCAGGTGAGTTGGGAGCAGGAAGGAGGAAAACGGGCTTTGCCAAAAGAAGGAGAGTCCCTGGCTTCAGTAGGCTACAGAGGAAACAAAAGAAGATAATGCTATTGTTTTGATGTGATGATGCTTATTGCCTGTAGAAACCATGGCAGAGCCATGAAAAGAATTATGCCCATGCCACGATGGGGAAGAAACGGGACTGAGACAGGGAATACACCCTGCACTCTGAAGCGTGTTTCATGCAAAAAGACCGTTCAAATTTCTCTGAGCAAGGGTGAGAGGAAAGAGCTAATTCAGTGCCTGTTCAGCACACTAAATGGGATGCTTCCAGGTTGGGGAGTGTCTGCCTGTTTTACCGTGAGTCACATCCCATCCGTGCAACACTGAATCCAGCAAACATTAGCAACACAAAATGGGAATGTGCCCATTGATGAAGGACCTGGAACAAAATAGTTTTGCCCAACCTTACGTGGATTGTTCATCTCTGAAACTGTTATGCAGTTCTGAACGTTGCGTGCATGTGTATGTGGCTTATTATTAATTTATCCTTTGGGATTGCATCCTGCCCAGACAAAGTATTTTTATTACACAGTTATGTACGTGAACTGAGAGAGCGTGTGCCAATGTCAGGTGAAAGTATGTTGCAGCTGTGATTTAAATGACATGACTCTGTGCTGATAATTTGGCCCGATGTCTTCGTAGCAAAGGCTTTAGGACTCTAATCCACCCCAACATGAAACCTATAACTTCTGGTGGAGGATTTCCATTCCTTCTCACAAGCTCCTCCAGGCCAAGCACACTGTAAATTAAGTTGCTTTATTTAAGGACTAGAATCAAAACACCTTCTGTCTTCATTCATATTTGAATTTGTGGCTTGGGCCGATTTCCAACTGCACTGTAAAGTGTCTTTTATTTTTCTGTGCTAAGGTGTAGACAGAGCCAGCAGTCAGGAGATGATGTCGAATGCGTTGTGTCTCACATTCACGTTCAACAGGTTCTTTAAGGTCCATGTACCCATGTGCAGAAACGGGTTATTTAGAGGGATACAGCGCTGATGTCCAGTGTTTTCTAAAAGAATATTGTACAAGATTGTTAGGTGATTGGGTATGTTGGCCCACAAGATAGGAGAAGGAAACCAGATCCCTGAGGGCTGAAGGAGACCCTGGGAAGATCTGCCCTAAACCCTATCAGGAGATGGGAAAGCTGGAGTGGGGAACCACCACTGCTGCTCCCTGTAGCCACAGCCCATGGTGTTCATGACTGACAAGGGCAGCATGAAGCACCGAGAACAAAGGAGAGATCTGCCCAAAGATACCAAAACCACTCGTCTCTGCGACTTTGCACACTGAAGCACAGCAGGCGTGTGGGTGTGAGGAGAGGGCATGGGTCTCACCCTACTTCAGATCCAGCCATTTTGCTGCCCAAAAAACACACACCAGTACTGGTGATCTGGATAGGGGGATAGCACCCATCTCAGTGCAGGGTTTCAGAGAATCGTAGAATAGTTTGGGTTGGAAGGGATCTTAAAGATCATCTAGTTTCAATCCACCTGCCATGGGCAGGGACACCTTCCAATACATCAGGTTGCCCAAAGCCTCATCCAACCTGGCCTTGAACACTTCCAGGGATGGGGCATCCACAGCTTCTCTGGGCAACATGTTCCAGTGTTTCACCGTCCTCACAGTGAAGAATTTCTTCCTTATATCTAATAATCCCAGCTCCCGCAACCTGTCCTCGTAGCAGAGGTGCTCCAGCCCCTGGATGATCTTTATGGCCCTCCTCTGAACACGTTCCAACAAATCTATGTCTCTCTTATGGTGGGGACACCAGAACTGGACGCAGTATTTGAGGTGGGGTCTCACAAGAGCAGAGTAAAGGGGGAGAATCACCTCTCTTGACCTGCTGACCACGCTTCTCTTGATACATCCCAGGATGTGGTTGGCCTTCTGGGCCGCATGAGCGCACTGCCGGCTCATGTTGAGCTTCTCATCTATAAACACCCCCAAATCCTTCTCTTCAGGGCTACTCTCAACCCACTCTGTGCCCAGTTTGTATTTGTGCCTAGGATTGACCCGACCCAGATGAAGGACCTTGCATTTTGACTTGTTGAAGCTCATGCAGTTAGCACTGGCCCATTTCTCAAGCCTATCAAGGTCCCTCTGGATGGCATCTCTTCCCCCAAGTGAGTCCACGGCACCACACAGCTTGGTGTCATTGGCAAACTTACTGAGAGTGCACCCAATGCTATCAGCCATGTTGCTGACAAAGATGTTGTAAGATCTATAAGATGCCATTTCCACCATTTCCTCGATGTTTTCTTGTGTGGTGAAGGTGCCTGGACACCAAAGGGCTGACAGTCACACACCAATGGGGGTTAGAAAAAAGTAAAACGCATAAATCCTTACTTGTAAGGAGAGACCTCAGCTCAAGGGTACTGATGCTCTTGCAAATAGTGTATCTTTTCTCCTTATTTTGTAGTATTTATGAGGAAAATTCGAGGCAGCATGGTTAAAGACATGGCTCACGGCCTCCCAGAAATGCCAGTACCAGAACTAGGAGCTCTAACCCCAAAGAGCGTTCTCTAAAAGAAAGATTTAGGTGGAGAAAGCGTGGAGGACACTCTTGATACACCAATTTTGGCCTGTGCAGATGGGCTTTCCCTCTGTTCCACATGTGCCTCTGAGGAAAAAAACGCAGAATCAGAAAAAGGATTGTTACTGCTCTGTCTGGGTCCGGAAGTGGGGTTGAGCAGCTCAACTGGTGCTGATCTTTAAAAAATAACAACCTTTTGCCCCTTTGTCTCATCCTTTTGCAGGTTTCCACATAGGCTTCTATGAGCAAAGAGGCAGGATGGTTTCACACACCTTGCAGAGAGGAAGGAGAACATGGAAATCATTTGTGTTCTGGTGCCTGTGTCCCTCCAGTAAGAAGCTGAAGCCCTCTGAAATGTGTTGGGATACAGGAGCACAGATGCTTGGACTATCCCACACCAGCTATATAGGAACATTTCCTTATTTCAATTGCTCCGGCTTTTGAGGACACGGAACACAGTTGTTTTTAGGGCACAGAGGGGTTTAGATCAAGCAGGAAGATTTAAACTGGAGCAGGAATAATATTTGAGTGTGTCGAATTGGTTTGTGAAGGGCACGTCACCCCCCGTCTCTACATCCTCCTGTTACACAGAAAATCCGAGAGGTTCGAAGAGAGAGGCTGGGCCTTTGAGGAAGAAAAGAGGGGGAAAAACAGCATTAGATGGGATATTACCCACTGATTGCTCTTTCATTTCTCGGGAGAAATTTATGTTGTGATCGTTAAATCCTCAAGAGACAAACCTGAACAATGTTTTCTTCCTTCTGGGCAAAAATCTTGGAACTCTTAAGAAGGCATAGTATTTCACAGCTCAGCAATCCAGCAGCATTTAAAGAACTGGAGAGAGAAGAGGAATTTTTAAATCAGCAGGCTTTTTTTTTTTCTTTTCTTTTTTTTAAAGACTCTAAGCTGTCAGAATTCTTTTCAGAAAAAATAAATAAATTCTAACGTCTGGTAATTAATAGCTTATGAGCTGAAGAATCGTTGTCTACAGAGACAGCTCACAAGAGTGCAGTGTTTGCCTTACCCCTTATCTCTGAAGATCACTGCTAAGCTCTCCGGATATGACATTTAACTGCATTTCTGCTGTTGTGCTTTAGGAAGACAAACAGTAGGATCAGTATAGAAATTGTCACAATGCTCAGATTTTATGTCTCAGTTTTGTCTCCAGCCTGCTACAGCTTCACGGGTGCATCAAACTCTGCCGCTCCATCCTGGTGCAACCAAGGGGTCGCAGCAACTTATCACTGGGACAGTTCCCCATCTTGGTAGCATCTGAGCCTCTCAGATACCAACAGCATTTGTCCTTAGAAACTATTCCTGGGGCAGGGAAGGGTTTTTTTCTCCCCTTGTTTTATGGGGGAGAACTGCAACAGAGGGATAAAGTTACTTGCAGAAGGTCACCAAGGCAAAGTGGGTAACTCGAAAACCGTAACCACAAAACTTTCCGCTTTACCCTGATGACACTGCTGAGGGATAGACCAAAACACAAAAGCCTGGTATAATACTTCAGTACAGATGTCACCCACACCATTACAGTTTCAAAGATGGCATAAAAACATCCAGATCGAATTAAATTTTTGGGCCTTCAAGAGCTGCGAAGCAGAAACTTTGAATTACTGAAATGTCCAGATCCATTTTTATTTCCATTTCTGACAGGTAGCAACCACAGCTCCTTAATACAAGAAAGACCTTTCCCTTGTTATTCTCAAAGCAACTCCATGCTACTGCTTAGAAGACTGGGCCTCCCCGGAGAAGACTCTATCAGAGAAGGGAAGAGGATGGGCAGGACATCCAAAACCTTCGCCTGCAGCACTCAGCTCCACAAAACTTGGCAATCTTACCATTTGTGAGGAAAAGCTTGCCTGGTAGGTGTCATACATCTTTAGATAACTGGGCTCCCTTCCTTGCATTTCTGTGGATTTCCTGTGTGATTGTTGGTTAACCTGTACATCCCTGTTGCTTAAAGATATTTAGAGTGCTTAAATCCAACTGAAATCCACGGCCCATCTCCACATTGCGAAGTGACAGCGTCAGCCTCCGGATGCAGCGAGGATCCACACACATGAGGATGATGAAGCATTGGGTACTGTGAAAATAAGGGTAACAGTTTTCATCCCTTAGCCTCTCATGATTTTGAGGAAGAAAGAAAGAGAGTCTTAATAAGTTTAAAGCCTACAACAAATTGCAAAGAATCAGAAGGTTTTGTGAAAGTATTTGTGCCACCTGTACAGCCAAAAAGGTACTTCTCATATGGCGTGGGTGAAGATTATACAAAAGGTGAACACCCTTCTTGCACAGCAGGAATACCATACGTAGACATCCAGATAAGAGGTGGCTGGATGTAGCTATTTAAACCTGACTGGCTCCCCGTGCAAATGTCTCTCCTACCCTTCCCCTGAGCTGCTTTACTATGGACCTGCTACAAGCAGAGGGATGGGGCACCTCATGGCTCCTGCACTCGCTGCTGGCTTGCTCACCCTTGCAGTGTGGGCTCCTGGCCATTTCTACAAGCCAATTTCCTTTTGATGACACTCAATGCGCTTGGACTTGTCCCTGCTGCTTGAAAAGTGGGTTGACATCTCATGCCGTGGAGACAAAGTTAAATTCCTATTGTCTTCCAGGATGAGGTGATGTATGGAGTGATATCCGCCCAGCTGAGACCAAGCCTGCTTGAGCCATCTTTTCCCTTCTTGCTGAGCTGCTGGCTGTAGTGCAGTTCAGCTGGGAAGAAATTTATTCCAAGGAGGTGGGAGAGGCGAAGTGGAACTAGTGTTAAATCCACCCAGGGACTGAGTGGCATGCAGACAGCTTACATTCCTTGCAACCCCATCCTCTACAGTCGGGCTAGCCCCTTGGAGCAGCCTGGATGCCGTATATTGTCCTATTTAACCTCAAGACAGAGGATCAAAGTGCTACCCTGACACCCTGCCTTGGAAATTAAAGACAATTTGAAGATAAAAAATAGATATGTTTTCTCAGCGTGGACAGTCCGTGTGGCACACACTTTGTCTAGGTGACATCCCATAATTCCCTTTTTTTTTTTTAAAGAAAGGACTATCTCTGGCCTCAAAAACTCAGCCAGGAAACAAATTTAAATTTTTCTGTGACCTTGAACACTTTGGAGGGCAGCTAACCTCAGGTCAAGCTCCTGGTTAACACAAAAGAGCAGAAAAGAGTGTTCTTCACCTGGACCTTGGCACTGTCAAGTATTTTGGGTGGCTCATGTCGTTTAGGGAGGAAAACGCTGTTATCTCACTCTTCGTGTCGTGCTCCGTTGACAGCACACTAAATTTTGAGTAGCTGGAGTTCAAAGGAGATAGATTTATGTGGCAGAGGGAATCTGGACTCTCTGATCTGCTGAAATAACTGGTCAAACTCCCATTGAGTTAACGCCGGAGTCCTCAGGGAAATCAGTGGGAGTCTTCCGTAGGCTTGCGCTGCGGTGGCTTAAACAAAGCAAGGGAAGGGTTTCTTAGTCAGACACTGAAAGAAAGAAGTCTCCTCTCAGCAATTAAAATATAGAATTCTACTTGAAAGTGATTAATATTTCTACTGTCTGCTTATGGCCAAGCCACATATCCCCAGCCCTACCAAATATGAACTTAAATACACAACACTCTCTGGAGTTACTTCTCAGTTAATAATTTATGTATTCTGGCAACAGATCAATGCAACTAGAAACTAGTTTAGTAACTTACCTTCGGGGTTGTCTATCTATAAACACTGCAGATTCCTAAGTTAAACAGAACCCAATTGTTTTCCCGTGTAATAGAGGCCAGGGCCTCATTTATAAAGTTAATTTAAATGGTAATCTTAAAGAGTTGGGAAAAAAACAACCTGTATCATTAAGGGTTATGAAAGAGGGAGAAACTGTTTACTACTGGGTTCAGAAATATGTGATATAAATGAAGATAAAAATACAAGTATCAAGACAAAAGTAATAAAATTATATCGATATGTGCTGTCTCTGCTTATATAAGAGTGTGTTAGTCCTGGCTGCTTTTCCTGAGGTTACCCTGCACCCACAGAGCTGTCTGATGCCGGGATTTGTGTGCAAGTGTGCAACCTAAATTCTTGTCTTTTTAACGTCAGGCTGAGTCCGGTGTCAGAAAGCAGGCAGGGCTTGCCTCGCTGCAGCTAGACTGGGAGTTTAAGTGAAATAAGGGTGTCCAGGCTTACCCCTTCTCCTTAATTATCTCTGGAGAAGAGAGGGGACAGCAGCCTTTGCGGATGGCTCGCGCACCGAAACACGGCTCGCGTTCGAAAGCGCCTTGCAGTGACTAATTAACAGGCATCTGTTACAACTTGTTGAGTCTTATCTTCATTTTCATACGCGCTATTTTGGAATGGAGTTTTATTTAGGCTCTGGCTCCTAAACGTTGCTCAAGAGTCACATTACAGGATTAGCCTTCCTGACAAAGGGGAGGGGATGCTTTGTGGTTAGCAGCGTGGAGTAGGAGTCAGGAGGCTTGTCCCTGTCCTGGCTGCTGCCTCGTCACCTGCTCTGAAGCTGCTCGCTTGACTCACGCAGCTAAGCCTGCACAGATAGGAAGGCTTAGTTAATGTCTATGGAGCATTCAGAAATCCTCTTTTAAAAGGTGCCATGTAAATAACGATGTAATAGTTCTCCGATGTCACTGAATTACCCTTCTGCAAATATCTGCTCCTGCAAACTGAGCTGCATGATGTCCCCTCGGCTGCAGGCACTCCTTCTCAGGCAAAAAGCCTTAAAAGTCTTGCCTCTGTCTCATCAGGGCTTCACTGTGGCTAGAGTGAAGGCAAGCAGGGCAGAGACCTCTAGATGTTAAAGCCACAGCCCATTGAAGCTAAAAGTCTCTAGATTGGATAATGAAAGATGCCCTCTTTGTGGGCCAGGGTGGAGGATTACAGATGCTCACCCACACCATGTAGTCTTATCTCTGGGTGTTGCTTGTGTGAATTGTGAATTCTTCAGCTGCATGTGCGCATGTACTAAAGGGAACTTCCAGGTCCTGTGAATCGACTCAGCTGAACCCTTCTTTTTTTGTCTTTATCAAAGGAAATTCAGTGAAAGGCTCTTCAGAGACGGATATGTGAAAGTCTGAAGATACTGAACCACATGCAAAGCTTGTCTACATGGGAAGTTACACTGCAGCAAAGCAAGGTGTGAACACAAAGCCCTGGAATAGGACTACTAAGGCTTCCTTATATTTTGGGACTGAGTAATGGAAGTAATTGTTCCAATAAGATGTGGGATGGGAAGAAACCCCAAGCTAAGCTGGGTCACAGTACAAGCCATCTTGGTAAGAGAAAGGCAGAACCCATACCTTAGCCTCTGCTGAGAGACCCTATAGATCTGCACCCTATCTCTGCCTATGTGGGCACTTTAGTTATGGATCATCTGCACAAACACATATATCGGCATCTGAGACACCCTTACGATCAATGGAGAGGAATAGGCACTTTGAGGTGCAGTTTCTCTGCTGTATTTTAGGCGTCTGTTGTAGGAGGAGATGAATTGTAGTGGGCTGGTCTTTAATAACTAGTTGAGTGGGGGTGACTAGCTTGAATGATGCTGCTTGGATACAGCCATCTAAAGTAAGCATTAGGATATCACTCCTCTTCTCTGGAATCGCAGTTGCTTCCTTACAGTTCAATTTAAAATGCCTTCAAAGAGAAATCAACTGAAAAGGAAAAAAAAAAAGAGACTCGTTTCAGAGACCCTAAAATAAGTGGGAGTGTGAACATATGCATGTGTCCACATGGGGAACTACTCTGGAGTCTCTGCAGTTCTTTAAATACGCAGTGATCACGATGCCAGGTTCACCTCCCCTCCTGCACATGCTCTTCCATACGCGTAGGCTGCACACTTCTGGTTTACCAGTTTTAATGGAGGTGATCGGAGTAGAGAAACTGATTATGAGCTCCAGGCTCCTGTAATGGATAACACAAAGCAATCCCACTCGTTTATACTCATTTATCATGTGGCAGTTGGCCTGATTGAGAAGCAAAAGCAAGCTGCTCTCAGTTGACACTCACTAAACCATAATTTGTTTTAAAAAACAACATTAAACTAATATTTTTCTTTAAATTCTATTCTTTTATAGACAGAATCACTCAGCCTCTGTATTGGTATAATAGATCCAGGTAAGAAGATATTCTACCAGTGTCTAAATCCTCTGATCTTATTTCACTGGAAGAGATGAAGGATCAGATCCTGCTCTTAGCTACACTGATGTCAGTCTGAAGTGACTCCGGGATGGAAAATTGGGCACGCCTAAAGTACAATTTGGGCCCTAAGCATTTCACAATGCGTCCTGTTAACATGGATTACGGGCATGCATTAAAGGAAACATAAAGCCTTCAGATTTTGAGAATGAGATAAAAATTCAACTCCTCTGCTGGCTTTCCTGGAGAGGTTTCGAACTGCTCCTTGCAGAGGCGAAAAGTGGGTGTTATAAAGTCGCTTGCAACATTTCCCACCGCCCCTGCTCGTTTCCAGCGGAGGTCAGCTCATGTCACCACGTTGTGCGGTTTTCATCTTGCACATCGTGTTCTGCAGCGTGACAGGCGCAGCAGCAAACGGCTCAAATGTGTGCCGAGGACAACTTCTTCTTCAGGCCTTTTGGGGGAATTTCTGATTGCTTTTCCCTCAAGAAAAAAAAACAACACACCATTAAATATGTATTATCAAGAAAGTCCCGGGGAGAGAGAATGACCCCAAAAAGGCCGGTGCTGTGATGCACTCACAGAAAAGGGACGTTAGTGGATGTGGACTCAGAGCAAAGGAGGCCAAATTTGTGGTTCAAATTTGCAGAAATCCCCCCACATTTAGTCCCTGATTTACCACCAACTTCTGACAACAAGACACTCCATTTAGGGTTCAATCTGATAAAGAAACTTCCGTATTTCAACACCAGACATCTTTAGACACTACAGGAGAGATCCTAAAACTCCTGTTAGAAAGGAACCTCTCCCAAAAGTGCAGGTAGCTCTGGCAGAAGGGCCAAAGATCTGTCACCTTTTTTCTCCCTTGCACCTAATTGCATTTGACTTCTATAATGTGCGACATCCCACATTCAAAAGGTGGGTGAGCAGTGGCTCCCCACGGACCAACCTACTGACCTGCTCTTAAGGGACGTTTGTGAGATGAGGAGAGTCAAGGTCCTCAGGCTGTGGAGCACCCCAAACACCTGCTTCCCATCTCATGGGGTTTTCCTGCTTTATGCCTCAAGAAGATTTAAGGCAAAAGGAGTATCCAGTGCCCCATTTTGCAGGCAGACTGATTCCATCTGGGAAGGATCCCTGTGGGGCGTTACTCAGAGGAATGGCTCATTTCTGGATGCTGACGGAGCTCGGCGTGACCTCGGCATAACCTAGGCACCGTGCCACTTCCAGCTGCTGCGTCCAGGAGCAACTCTGGGGCCCCAAAGACGTTGCAAATCTAAAAACGAGGTGCTCACAGCACCTTCAGTCTTGAGTTTCCGCTAAATGGAGTCTTCAGGGTTTCTATGTTGAACTTAAGTGTATTTTTTTTTACATGGCCCTTAGTCTCTTTGATGTTTAGTTCCCAGTAGTAAAATGGGGATGTTAATATTCAGCCCTTTGCCTTCTTTTTTTTTTTTTTTTTTAACATAAGATCCACCTTTGCTCTTTATTGGACCTGCGGTAATAAATGCAAAATAATTTTACTGAAAATAAGCCTGCAAATTAATCTATCATGAGCAGTATAGACTGCAGGACTTTTAAAAACTAATTATTGTTTTATGCAGTAGATTTTCTAAATAACATGACCTAATAAAGCTTCAGAGAAACACCAGGATACAACCTTTTCATGTCCTGCTTGTGATACTGGGAAGCAACTTGAGTCATTTTCTTACTGAATCAAATCCCCTTATAGCTGCCTGGCTGAGTGATCCTGTGCAGATCCTAGTAGTACTAGGAGAAGTCCAGTTAAATGACAATGTTTTGCTCATTTAGAAAATGGAAGAAGTAGAAGAGTGGCATTTGTCATTTTTTGGGGGAAAAAAATCCAACTGATAGAAAGAAAAAAAAAATCTGTTCTAAAGATAGTGAATTTTAGTCTTTCTCACTCATTTTTTTTCCCCAAGATCTGAACAAGGAGCAAAGATTAGAAGAAGTGGGCTAATCAAATTTTGTGCTGGACATTGATGTTGCTTTGACTGAGCAGTGTGTCTGTCCTAATTAAAGAAAACTCTTCCAGGGGGCAGAAATGCACTTGAATCCTTGTATGTTTGTGTTGATCACTTACCGAACATGGGAAGCTGTGGCTTTGCTTTTTTCTTCAGCGAGGATAAAATCACATGTACTGCACATTTGGCATTTCATTTCTCCATCAGTAGGAAGGGTAATTTTTCAGTAGGTAGCCATCCTTTCTTTTTCTTCTTTTTTTTCCCCCCTTTTCTTTTTCTTTGAAAGGAGCATTTGATACTGATTGAAGATGCCAGAATGACACCTCTCTTTTAGAGATCAGAGGATGAGAGGGTGCCTTGGGCAGCTGCAAAGTGAGTATCTCCCCACACATGCAGCTCCAGCTTTGACATGACCCCCAGCAATTGAGCAGCTTCTGGAGCCAAGTGAACCACCTCGGGTTCTTGATCCACAAGGGTTTCTTGGAATCAGTCGGACTCATAAAAAAGAGGTGTACTGACTGCTGGGCCAGCTACTGACTGTCTGAGCAAACACATTTGTGTTCACAAGGACATCCCAACTGTGGCACCAGGAGTGTTGGTCCAGACAGTGGAGAGGGAAGGATCTAGCTTCATCCTCACCGTCATGGAGAGACCCTTATCTGGCTCCATCCTCATCATCACACAGAAACCCTTCTAGGAGGCCACGGTCTCCTGGTTTATCATGAGAATAAATGGGAGGAAAGTCTTTCTCTTCAGAAGACACTGAAAACACCCTCTAAACTACCCCTAAAAACTCAAACACGAACATGAGAAGTCTTTTCTTTTTGGCCTTTCCTGACTTTATTGCTCTGAAGGCTTTGGACAGCATTCTTGTCACAGCGGTCACACCAGCCCTGAAGGAGATGGTGGCGAGGCCAACCACTGTGCGTTGCTGGGCCCTTTCTGTCGGAGAGGACATCTGCTAAAAGCAGCTGCAGCAGTGGCTTGTGAGTGATGGAGAGCTGGACTCGGACTGCAATTCAGCTCATTAAAAGCACCCCGGGGGCTGCTATGGTTATTTGCCCCCTGTAGCACTGGCATTTTTAAGGCCAGGTCAGAACTCATTGCTCCAGGCTCTGTGCTAAGGGCCTTCTCTATACCCTTTGTCAAAGGACACGTATTTAGCCTGTCCCTCATCTTTATCCACCATGTCGAAGGCAGAGACCTGTGTCTGAGCAGACCCCCATCCCTCAGCGTCTCTCCCCTGAACAAATGTGGTCAGCGTGAAACAAAGCCCAACCCAGCAGCACGTTCCCCTGTGAGCAGACGGAAAGTTTCAAAGGCACAAAGGGTATTTAGGCACCGACTTCAAAGTCAATAAGTTGGATGCTGAAAAAAAATCTCCCCCGTAGCCTTTATGTCATGCCACTTAATAAGTAATTAAAAGCTCAAAAATCATGAGTCTGCTGCTTTCATTACTTCCTAAAGCACACTCGATACATCATCGCTCTGTGAAATGCTTCACATGTACCGCATCCTACTTTAAATATGCCAAACAGTGAAGTGCTTAGCATTACAAAGGCAAAGACATCAAGGAAGCTTTGATAAAATCTGCTGAGCAGACAAACATCTCTTTGGTTGGCACTAGCCGGGCTAGGTTTTTATTCCACAATGATTAAAAACATTTCAAGTGAAGGCAGTTAGGCTTGTATTTTAGGCACAAGACCATTAGGTGACAAAGAGTGAAACCTTTCATTACCGGGATGCTGGCTAAAGGGGATTAACCCATTCGGTGTTAATTTCGCTGGTGCAAGGCAAAGGTTTCTTAGAGATAACTCTTTTCTGGGAAAGGGAACTGAAAAAGGGATGGATGGCTTTGCTGCGTTGGTGGCGGAGAGGAGGTTGGCAAGGCAATGCTCTGCTTCCCAGCCCCACAATGATGTGAGGTATCTGAGATACTTTTGTAAGGTAGAGAACAGCTCTTCTGAAACAGTGAGGCCAACTTCTCTGCTGTTGCAAAAAGCTGGCTGTAAAATAGGCAGGGCTTTATTTTTCCTTTTCAGGCTCTGTTTGTGGCAGAGCACGTCTGCCTGTAAGCTCTGGATAGTACGCAATGTGGTGAAGCCCCAACAGTGACAGGGTGTGTTCCTGCGATATAAATAGACATTTAAGATGAGCTAAATTTACTCAGTGAATCATTTATTTGCTAAAAATGTGGTTTCAGAGTGGCCACAGTTATTTGCCAAATATGATGCATCTTCTCAAATGCTTTTGGATTAAACAAAAAAAAAATTGAAAATACTGAAGCACTTCGTTTAATTTCATTTCATCACAGAAACATACACACACAGACACATATCTCAAACTGTGTTACTCTCGTGAGTCTGAGGAACCATTCACGAAATGGAAGAGAAGATAAAAACATTTCTCTCCCCAGCTACCCTCACAGCCCAGTGTTTTCAGCGCCTGATTGGGAAATCTCATGTCCTAGGCGAGTGCTCCCTGCCGCTATAATTACGGGGTACTCTGACCCGGGTGTCTCTTGTTTTCTCCAGTTGAAATTACTTCACTTTGTAAGAATAATTAAATACCCACTGGACCAGAGCAGGGTGACAATAATTTTGCGGTTAGAGTCCCCTGGGGTGTGGGAAGTCTCCCAACAGCTGCATCAACGAGTAGTGTTTATACAGAGTGGAACAACCCCAGGAGAAAAGGATGAGAGGCTGCAGATTACCCTATAGCCCGGTCGTTGGAGACATAGGAGATAATGACAGTGCAAGGGCTTGAAGCTGGCCTCGAACAGAGCAGGTAATTGTTTTGCTAAGTGGGGTGCAGTTGTGTAAATCCTTTCATGTAGGTTACAAAAATGTGGTAATTCGGTTCTTCCACTTCATCCCAGAATATGCACATTTTTTAAACCTCAGAAAGTCTTTTAGGACAGGGAAAAATCCTTCCCACCTACTTGGAGGTCCCTTATTCAATTCCCATTGCTGCCCAGTAGGCCAACTGGTGTACCTCTACATCTGAGGGTGGTTGCACCAGGGAAGCAATGCTAACTTTTTATACTGTGGTTGTGATAAGCTCCATTTCCAAAACCCAACTTCACCAACTCTTCCCATTCTTCTAAGCAAGCTGTGGGAAAGCTCAGCATACATGATCCAGTCTGCTGAGAAGCTAGGGCTGCACTTCTGTCAAAGTAAACAGAAAAGAATAGTTCAGGTCTCATTTTCTGGATTTACGGCAGAAAAAAATGTAAACCAAGAAATTGTGAGTAGATTATTGTTCCTTGCAGTGTTACATGGAGGGTATATTCAGAGCAGGTTTCAGTCTTCCCAGGAGAGGCAGAAAGATGAGTAGTTTTTAAAGAAAGCTGAGAGGCTCAGCAATTACTTGCCTCCAGGAGATAGGGATGTGAGCAAACTATCAAGTAACATGGAACATGCATATTTTCTAGCACCTGAAAAGCTGAGGTTTCTACAGAGCAAGCCACCACATACTTGTGGGATTAGGCATGTTAAGGAAAATGTACTCTGCCCACCAGGCTATATATATATATCATGGTGAAGGACTTGTTCCTCTGCTTCAGCTGGTTGATAGTAGGCTCCATTTCAAGGGAGAGAAGGGAGGTTCCTTTTCACCTCCTCGTTTGTCCTTGTGCAAGACTGATAAAAACAGAGAGTGAGCTGAAATCAATGTTATCACCTCACAGAATAAATAACAAGAGAGAAAAAAAAAAAGTGGAAACTTTTATGCTTATGGACTGTTGCTTATGAACAATTAACTCAAGCTGAATGCAAACAGACTCTTTCAGAGAGGGTGTGTATCGGCAGAAATATTTAACAGGCCATTTAAACCTGGCTGGAAATAAAGCCAAGCAGAAGCACTCAGGTAGCAGAGGAAATCCTGAATGCAAAGGTCCCATTCGCATTGATTTCATGGAGGACTAAGCCTCACAATCATCAAGACATCTCCATCTCCTGTCCTCTGTGCAGTGAGTTAAGGAGGTCTTGTGATCCTTCCAGGCCTTACGTTTTTATCACTTTCCTCAATAAAGTCCAACTTAACAAGGTCATTTGGTCTTTTTTTTTATTTAATGCGAGACTCTCAGAGCAAGCAGAGGTGCAGTTGTTGAGAAGGGGAACCACCTGCACCCCAGCAGGGTGTAACTCAAGCCATTACACACTGCTGGCAGGGCAGTTGGCGTGCTGGGCAGGTGGGATCTGATGTGCTTTCTCCATGTGAAGGAAATGAGAGGAATGGTGAAACCCTTGGAGCTGCTCTGGCGAATCCGCCCCAGGAAGCAGTCCAAATCTGCAGGGAGCTCTGCTTCTCCTCCTGCAGGGAAGGGATGTGCGCTGCCTAATTGTGACCAAATACCGCAAGGACATTCTCTTGAAAATGCATTTCATCATCATAAATATGATGTAACACGACGCTTCCTAACCGAACCCTCCAGAGGCTTGTCTGCTACAAAGTGAAGTTATTCCAGAAGAGTTACTTTACCTTAAATTCCTGCCCCATTTTAATCCAGATTAAGTTTTGTGTACAGACGAGCCCTAAGGGCTTGACTCAGGGAGTGCTGCAGTAGATGAGAACCTTTCTGCTGAACCTCCACTCCAGCCCGAGGTGCTTCTGGCTGCCTCTGCCTCAGTGTTTTGGTTCAGAGCAGTAATGCTGTTTCATAGCAGCTCTCTGGTTTGGCCTCCCTCACCCCATAGTGGTCCAGTTCGCAGAAAAGTTCTGATGCACACAAATTCAATTTTATTTTTCTTTTTTTTTTTTCCCAGTGAAAATGAAACCAGAAGCTCTGCTACAGCCCTTTATAAGAATAAAAGGTAATAAATTAATAGCTGGTCCTTCAGCCAGCTTCAGGCAGTGTGCAAGGGTGGGGATTTTCAATGTAGATGACTGGAATAAACCTAACCTGGAGTAACCAGCATGAGCTACACATAGTGTAGATGTTGAGCTCTCAGCACCAGTCCGTTTGATCTCCTGATACTCTCCTATTGCTCTCTTGCTAATCTAAATGTAGCAATTACTTGTTAATCTAGATATGGCCAGCATGATGCATATCACTGTCATATCTGACTCCTTGCAGCTGCGCACACAAGGCAAGATGACAACCTCTGATTTGCAGATGGAGATATGAGGCAGTCCAAGGAGATAGGAAAGTTGACATCAAGTTACAGTCTCCTGAGTGTTGCCTCGAGGATGGTGTTTCTTCCCAAGTTGGCCCCAAATGCACAGAGACTGCCCTGAAAAGGGTGGTCCTTGTGATGTGGGCTTGGTGCAAAGGGGGCATTCAGTGCTTGGCTCTGCTCTGTGCTGTGCCAGCAGCTACCAAACTGTGGACTTCAGGCTGCCCAAACAGCCAGATGGGCATCCACGAGCTGGAAGCACGTCCAGTGCCTCTCTGAGATCTAAAAAGAAAATCTGGAGGAGATAAAGGCAACTTGCAAAACCTGTCCTCCATTTGAATGACAAAAAGTGATGAAGAACCAGTCCTTGCTCTGACACTGACTTTCTCTAGGACCTCCGTCCCGTCCGTTAGGTCTCTCCGTGCCTCATTTCCCCCCAGTACCAATGGATCGCATATTAACCTGGCTGGGCTGATATCTCTACAACCAACCCAGTGCCAGAGTATGTTCGTAGGGACAGGACCTGACAGCAGCATCACCAGCATGGCCTCCAGCCCTTCTGCCCTGTGCCAGCCAGCAGTGTCCCAAACAGCTCCCCGGGATGGTTCGCAGATTAGCAAGGGCCAGGGGCTGTTCCCTACAGAAAGTCTGCATGTGGCTGCCATATTTCAGAGCCTAAAGGGGGTTAATGGATGCAGGACTTTCTGCGGTTCTGGTCTGAGAGCCCAAAAAATTGGCCCAGGTATTTTTAATTTACTAGCCCAGCTGTAGCATTATCCGGTAGCCCTTGGGCCTCAGGGTCTGTGCTGCTCTGTTAGCACCAAATCAAACCGAATGAGGTCCAGGCTAAACTGGACACTACCTTAAATTAATAAAAAAATTTCATTTTTAAAACTTGCCCTAAGTAATTTGCCTGTCCCCACGTTAAACACCACCTTGGCTTGGCCAGGCTCTGCGCCACTTTCGGTCTTTTCTTCTCCCTATCCTGAGGAGCAGTAAAAATAGGTAATCTTTAATGAAAGGTCAGCTATGTGGGCTGAAAGCCAGCTGGGATCCCAGGAGGAGGGAGCCGGTGGCTTTTCAGGGCAGCGGTGCGGTTGGAGCAGTGCCTCCATTGTAGCAGCCACAGGTCCCCAGTGGGACCGGGCAGCACCAGCAGCACCAGCCCGTGGTGATGCCATCCTGCAGGCAGGAGGGGAAGAACGTACAAGGAGACGTACTGTACGGTCTCGTACTGATTACTACATTTATCATCTTCAATAAACTCCGGGAGCAGCCAGCCCCTGTACCCTGTGTACTCTTACAACTCGTTTCTCTGTGAAATTGGAAACGGGACAAAGTCAATTACGTTATTTTCCAACAACAAACCTCTGTGGAATAGTAACTCAGATACTGGCTGCTGTTCAGAGAACAGCCAGAGTCCCACTCAGAATTTTTTTAGCAGTGGTGACATGGTCACAGCGATGTTTTATCTGTCTAGTAAACATTAGAAGGATTTTTATTCTGGAAAGCCTCTTCCAAAAGAGAATAAATCAGTACAGTGCCTCTGCTGCAGCCCAGTGAAAATGAGAAATTCATCTCCACAAACTCTTTGGAAGAGCTACCTGGTTTTTGGTGTGTTTGGATATTACCTTCTCTGGAGGGGCACAAGCAGAGGGAGGAAAAGCGATTCATGATTGGCACCACACCAGGAGTGTGGAGAGCAGAGGTAGATCAGATAAGCAGAAGTCTAAGACCATAAATACCTCCACGCCACTGCAACACAAACAGCAGCAAATCCCTCTGGAGAAGCAAAGTGCATGTGTAACGAAAAGCAAGTTGGAGAAAACTGCCCCAATTTGGGAATTCAAGCTTTGAAGCCCCTGAGAAATGAATGGTGCTCAGAAGTTTCCCAGCCACGTCTGTTAATTACTGGAGATATTTATTTTTAACCTAAGGCTGGCTCCCTCCATCATAATACTTAGCGGGGGACTCACATGGTGCAATCGGCCGAAAATCAAAGCCACTTGAATGAAGCCTTGCTCTGTGAGTAAGCTAGCCCTGCGGGGATGTCCCTGGTTCGCCCCTCACGCCGTGAAGCTGCTGGGTCAAAGCTGGTAAAAATCTGAACATCTTCTTTCTTGAAGTCCCAGAGGCCTCAGGGTTTGAGAGCTCAGAGCTAAAACTGTGGAGGGAAGGGACTGGGTTAGTGTGGGTGAGCTTCTGGATCTGTGTGGGGACACCAAGCATGACCCTGCCACCTCCTCCATGATGTTCCCCATGGGTAGCTAAGGGTAAACGTGGTCTTGCCTGCTGGACACTGATCATAAGCTATGATGCTGAGCACCAGACCGTAATATCATGATGCCAGAGCTGTCCCATCTCATGTTGCACATCAACACAAACCTCTCCTCTCTCCATCTTCTCAGCATGCTTCTCTGGTTGGCTGCCAACTCTGTCTTTGCTAGGGAGACCAAGGGGCCAACTGCAACACCCACTCCCCGACTTTAGTCTTGGAACCTGTCCTATTTGAAGGGGTACATCTTATGTGAGGGAGAGGAGGGAGGACAAGAGCTTCGCCATCGGAGTAGGTTACAGATGCTATTGAGTGCACAGAGAAGGAAGGGAAGTTTTGCACAAACCAGACCTCTAGTGAACACCTCCCATAGCAAAATAAACAATGACATCTCAGCCAAGAACATCCATTTTTCAATAGGTATTATATCTCCAACACATGTATTTCAGGTTTGGTTTGATGGTGTTTTCTTCCCTGAGAACTGCTGGCCCTTCCCCAGGAGCAGAGAGCAAATAACTGCCAGTCTTACTATTGCAAATGGGGTGGTGAAACATTTAAGTACACCCTTCCCTTTTTGACTTGGCTTGCTGGAGAGCACCGCGAATTGATTAAGTCTATCTTTCTCTGTCTTTGTGTGTGATGGAAGGGGAACATGGATCAGCTAATGCCATCTCGGACATGTGCTGAAGGCTGTTTGTCCCCTACTGACCCAGCCATAGGAAAGACCTGGCTTATCCTCACCAGGACATCAGAATCATAAAATCATAGAATGGTTTGGGTTGGAAGGGATCTCAAAGATCGCCTAGTTCCAATCCCCCTGCCATGGGCAGGGAAACCCTCCACTACACCAGGTTGCCCAAAGACAACAGGGGCAGCTTTGTCCTTGGTAGAGAAGGACATGTCTCCTTTCTCCTCCCAAACCTCCCATCCTTGTGGCATTTGAGGACTTCGCCCAGTTGGCCAAGATTTCTAAGCATCCTAAAATCCCAGACAAGTAGCCATAGGGTGTGGTAACCCTGCAGCCCACAGACACGTCCTTTGGCACGGAAAACCTCAACTCCTATTTGTATGCTGTGGCCTTGCCATAAGCACATGAGCCCAATGGGACCCTTTGGCTTTTGCAGACCATGACTGACATAACATCTGCTGCCCCAAATAAAAACACTCCAACATACAAAGAAGCCACACAAGCCAAATAAACAAATGCCTTGAGCTGCACTAAAGACCTGGGAAAAGCTACCGTTCCTTTCTGATCGTATCTGGAAGGCATGCAAAAAACGTGGCCATGAGCAGCACTCCCGAAAAGAGAGAGAGGGAGGAGAAAAAAGGCATGATTTTTCTTCTCTTCTAGTTCTTGAAAGCAGAGAGATAATCAGTGGAGATAAACTCTGTCATGTGTATATTCTTCAAGAAAAAAAGGAGAAAAAAAGGCTGAGGTGGCTCTTGAGTGTTCCTGCCTTGCAGCGGGGGCAATCAGACTCTCAGGCTGTTTCCATGGCTCAGCACTCATAAATCCTGCCTGTGACTCACCAACTCACAGGCCCCAGCAGCTCAGACCTTGCCTTTTCCACAAGACATGGGCTCTCTGCCCCCGTTTTACCTTCTCCAAACCTCTTGACATGATCCAGCAGCAAGCCTAGGCTATTGCCTCCACCAAGCATCTCAAGGCAGGTCCATATGTGGAGATGTCATACTGACTCTTCCTTCTTCCAAGTGCCTCCACTGAAAGCTCTGAAAACGCAATTTGATTTAATTTATGATGTGTTTTCTGTTTTCTGCCCTGAACACATTAGATGTTGTGTGTCTTATGAATTAAAATACTTAATTCAAAAGGGTCACTTCAGAAGCTTTTTGGTTTGGGTTGTTTTTTGTTGGTGGTTTTTTTTTTTTGTATCAGTCATCCTTAGGAACTAGGAACCATTGCCTTGCCCAAATGGGTCGTAAGAGCAGGCATCACAAGCTAGCCCCACCAGAACCCAATCTTTTTCGCAAATCAGACAAATGGGCAAAGTAAAACAGCACTCAGGAAGGATACAGGAAGTTCTTCCAGCACTTTAGTCTCCAACTAGTTAAGCAGGTTATAATGGGCTTTAATTGTTACTCCCACAAACTGCAACTCTACGTACTGCAGTTGATCAGCTCTCACAGAAGGACTGAATCATCTCCTTGCGTTCAAAAACCAGACAGCTCTCACCCTCATCCGTGACAACGTCTTTCGGGGAAACACATCTCCAAGGTAAGGCAGGACCAATACAGCCATCAGTAAAGGACTGCTGCACCAAGGGGAAGCT
This sequence comes from Tauraco erythrolophus, assembly GCF_009769465.1. Taxonomy (NCBI): domain Eukaryota; kingdom Metazoa; phylum Chordata; class Aves; order Musophagiformes; family Musophagidae; genus Tauraco; species Tauraco erythrolophus. The sequence goes on along the minus strand of NC_141471.1, from coordinate 5,868,123 downwards.
AAATGCAGGTTCACAGACACTGCACTCTCCAGGGATATTGTATCTTCTCAACCAGACACACTGCGTAAGAGATTGGGCCAGGAAGTGAAATAACACGGCAAATCCATCAAGGGAATGAGAGCTGTTGTCTGCTCTGCTCCGGCACTGTCTGTGAGCGGGGATCAAACCTCTTGCAACCTCATCCTTCCAGTTGGGAAACTGAGGCACCCTGGTCTGGTTGTCCTTTTAGATACCTCTCAGCAGATATTTGCAATGATGCTAAAGGAACACCTGGACAGGGAGGCATGCTGTTGCCACCTGCGCCCAGTAGGAAATGTGTTGTTCTGGGTCACCAGCAGCTCCTTCCCAAAACATCATAGTTGGAAGAGAGGTCTTTGTAGTTGATGTTTTGCCACAGTGGTGGCCTCTCTCCTGGCCTGAGCTCCCTGAGCACGGCCCCACCTTTCCCGTTACACTTTATAGCTCCTCCGAAGACAAGTATTTTAAGTTTGCCAGTTTCAACGGATTCATCTTGCTCCTCTACAGCACATCAGCTTTCTCATAACACAAACCACAGGCTCATTTATTTAGGCTTAGGGCAGTAGATTCAGGGTTAGAGTTGCAAAATCTCCAAAAATAGGGTTCCTAGTGAAATGCACTGTGACTCCAGACATTGGAGCAAGCCACTCTCCTAGCTGCTCCTCTGTATTTGCTAAAGACCTTATGATGTGCACCAGTGTGGAAAGCAGAGACCTGGTTTCCATGAAATGACAGCACTGCTAGGGTACTTTTCTCTGTTCCTCTTTCCTGGATATATTCTGCTTCTTGTTTTTGGCTGTTACTAATGCAGTGTTCATAGAATCACAGAACTGTTTAGGTTGGAAGAGACTTTGAATATCATCAAGTCCAACCATTAACCTGAGACTGCCAAGTCCACCACTAAACCATGTTCTTAAGCATTGCATATACACGTCTTTTAAATACTCAGTCATCTACTGTGTTTCACCCCCTTCAAGCTCTGATGGTCCAGAGCACTTTAGAAACTCTCAAGGCTTAAACTACCCCATGTACTACTCATCAGAGAGTATCCATTTTACACTGAGCTTACTAAGCATAGGACCTCAGGCACATTCTCCTCTTCTGATAGGGCTTGCACAACCTCTCTGGTATCTTATCAGCATGAAGAGCAGGAACAAGGTGCTTTGCTCAGACCTGACCTCTTCCCTTCTACTTTTCAGCCAAGGGGGACGGGCGTCCTGGGTCACCATCTGCAACCAGAGCAGGACCAAAGTTTTACAGTCTCTACTGCCAAATGACATCAGCAGAATAAAACCTTTCCTACACCATGCTGCGCGGCAAATGGTTTGACCCAAGAAGGAAGAGGGTCCGTTACCAAACATGGGTAAATCAGAGCACGCACGTGGAGAGGATGAATGCTTAAAAGGGATTGTAATGCTGCCCCAGGCATACACCAGCCTCACTGGCAAGGGGAGGACCAGCTTCCTGCACCGGCAGGTTTACACCACTCAGGGTTTTTTGTGCATCTTCCTCCAAAGCATCTCAGTCCTGGAGCATCTCCTGCTAATCCCAGAGCCCTAACCTGGCAAGCCCACCTATGTGGCATTGCATGCATCCCCCAAGAGTGCTGCTGCCAGCCCTCCTGGGACACCCCACATGCCAGCACTGCTCTGGCACCATGCTGCTTGCTGGTTTTGTTCATGGCCCAACACTTTACAACCGCAAGTGTTTTAATATTCATGCAATGCCCGCCCCCCCCCCCCCCCCCCCGCCTTCTCCTTCTATGTAGAGATGAGTTTCCACTTGCCGCACCATGTTTTTGGAAGAACAGGCAGAATGGAATTAAAGGTTTCAAACTCACTCAGCGGAGGTGAAAAATGTTGCCTAAAGACAGAAGGAAAAGATTGTCAAGTGAGATTTAGAGATGCCCTGGGCAGGTGAGGGAAGATTGCATCTGATTCTGAAGGTACATCTGATTCTAGCACTGCCTGGGACGGTTTCTTTCTCTCCTGAAGCTTATTTTTGTCCCATCTTCAGCCTATCTGCAGAACTATTTAGGTAGAAAAATGCCCTCTCTAGTTTCAGACTCTCCAGAGTCTCTAAGAGCTCCTGCCACTAACTATGAGATGAGGCAACACACACTGTAAAAGGCTCACAATTTTCTCAAGCCAGACGGCTTGTTCGTGATTCTCTTACAGGCTTCTCTTCTATGACTCAGCCCTATATGAACAGCTAGAAATGAGCATCAAGATAAAACTAACAAAGTGGGTGCCAAGCATTTATTTTTTTTTTTCCTGGGATACCATTTTTCCCAGAGTCTCACAGAGGTAATTAAAAGGTGTCAGCTTTTAGAAGGAATAACCTTGGCAGTAATACGATATAATTCAGACTGAACAATACCTTCAGTTTGTTCCCTGGACCACAATACAGTGCTGTAACAATGCAGTGCTATGTTCACTGAAGATTATCCTCAGGAAAGAATGCCTGAGTTAACTGAAATAGGACAAAAATCTTCAAATAATAATTGACAGCTCTGATTAAATTTATTAGATAAATTCAGAACAAGTAAAAGTGTAATAATGGGATTCAGAAGATCCCTGTTCAGGCCCAAGATCAAGAACTCATTGCTTCTTGTGACCACAAAACATTATAGCAATGTCTTGCCTGTCTGAAAAGCAAAGGACTTCTTCCTTCCATGCTGCAGCTACTCAAGTAGCAGTGGCTTTAGCACAGGATTGTCCTGTTCCTATTTCATGACACAGCACCTCATACACTGGAACCCTGTGACTTTCAGGGTCCCTTTAGAAGTTTCTTTAATATTCACATGTTGCTCTTTTAGCTATTATTCTGTTGAGCTGGAGAACTGATTGTCTTCTACTTTCTTAACTGGGACACAAATGGAAGAGAGATCTTTTCCCACCAGGCACCTGATGAGCAGCGCCTCCAAGAAAACCTTAGATCAAGCGAGTTGGATCCTTGGGTTTCTCATCTGAGCTCCGCCTAGATTAAAGCTTCAGTGAAGACCAAGATGTTTGATTCGGGATTATCGGTTTAGCCATGGTGTGGGATCAGTGCCAAATTCCCCAGCAAGTACCTGCACAACCAGCCAAATCCAAGCTTCGTTCACCTTCAGAGCTGGCCAGGTGTGTTGTTTTAACTTAAAATGAGATTTTTATTTAACATCAGAGGCTGGGGGAGTCTGATGGATCTAATCAGAGGGTTTTGATCCAGCTCTAGCTTTCTTGCAGCAGCTCCAATCCCGTGTTTTCAGGCAGTTGCTTTCACTGGAGCAGAGCACATCTCGGCTCTGAGCATCAGCGAGAGTGGGGTCCCAAGAATGCATTTCTGCCGTGGAGCACAAGTTGCTAGGAAACCAAACAAGCAACAAGTTTATCTTCAAAGCCTGGGACCACGGAAACTGGAATTATCTGGGAGGAATATCTTTCAATGGGAACCGTCGCATCTCATCATTCCTGGCAGAAAACATTCTAGGTTGTGACAAGGCACTGATCCGTGCCCAGGGACTCTGAAGTGACCAGGTTTCCAATAGCATCATGATGGAAAAAACTCTGAGCATAATTACTTTTCAAACAGGTGAAGAAAAAGAAAAGAATTGAGCTAAAAAGGTTTATTGTCTCAGAGAGGTTTTAAGCAGCAGTGAAACATGTGATCACACCAGTTATTGGTGGGAAGCACAAGGCTGTGTCCCACCAGGGAACCAAAGGCAAATCATTCCCTCTGAGCCTGTACACACGTCTCAGTTAATTTTTCAATTCAAAAAGCAAATTAAAAGACCATCAACCTGCTGAGTCACCAAAAGTTTAATTAAAATAGCACCGGTACCATAAAAAGCAAGTAGCATTGATAGGTGACAACCCATTTTGTAGTCCTTAGCTTCTGTCACACTGGTAGCAATTTCAGTCAAGCTCATGCCTGTAGTGAGAGATGACCCTATCTCTCGATGGCTCTAGCATCAGGAGCATCTGTGAGCAGAGGTATCTCAGGTCCCAGAGCCAAGGTCATCTCGTTGCTCAGCTTCATGAGAGCCAAGGTCAAACAAGTCTTCTCAGTTCTGTGGTCAGTGCTCAAAGGCCATGTTTAGAGGGCTGATATTTCTGGGGTTTTCCTCTGTCACTCCAACAACATAGCTATATGAGACCTGGCTTCAAGCTTGAGGTGGCTGGAAAGATTGTCTCATGTGAACAAGGTCCACCTTCAGCCAGATATCTAAATTATAAGTTTGTACCAATGTGACTCTGCTGGTGACAGAAAACTCAATGTACAACAGCAGTTGCCATCAGAAGTCAGAGTTAACCAAAGCTGAAGGCACCCAAATAATTGCAATACTTGGAAAAATTAAAATTAATTCCTTCGGGGGCTGTGACGATGTCCTAAAAAGGAGCTGTGGCTCCAGATCCAAATATAATGTCTAGAGGACTGGAGAGATGGCAAAGTCTAATAGAGAGAACACAGATCTTGGAACCAAGGGACAGACACAGACGTCAGATAAAGTACTTAGAAACCTAATTCCTGATTGATTTCCTCAGATTTAGGCACCAAACTATCTTTCAAGATCCAAGCCCCAGTTTTTAAAAATCAGCCACGCCGTAACACACAGGCAGACGTTTATGTGTATTGGTGCCGTACGTTGGAAAGGAGCAGCACTGCAAATACGTGTCATATGCTGTGTTCTGGCAGCCATCAGCCACAATTCTTTTGCTTGAGTGTCAGATGCTTTTTAGGACGGGTGGTTCCGAGTTCTGTTTCTGCAGGCGACGTCAAGCTGTGAGTGGTCATGTTGTGCAATGTAATGATGGACCAGATGTTCCTGTATGGCCATGGATTTGTAAAAATGTCTAAAGAAAATGAAGGAGATAGAAAACATCTTTGCATTGAATGATTATTCTTGCACTTCCCCATACAAAGTCAGTTCTTCAGGGTATATCTGAGCATCTTTAGCCCTTCAAAAGCATCTTTAGTTTTGATTAGGCCAATGGTAAAGTCCATGATGTGCAGTTCTGCACCACTTCCACCATTTTCACCATTTGAAGTTCATTCCTGGGCCAAGACAGGGATAAACTATTTTCGGGTGTAAAAGTGCAACTCTACTGTTATAGCCTAAGAATTAGCAATGATACAGGTCCCTTGCGTACTCCATATCTTCCAGACAGGCAACCCCACTTCACCTTCCTCTTTGCACCTACTTTGCAAATAGAAGCACTTGCAAACGTGCAATTAAGAGATAACGTCAGTGAGATGGAGCATAATTGCTAGATAATGGTCTTTTGCCTCTATATAACTACCACGACAAAGCAGCGACATTTATTTCCCAAGCGGAAGAGGCAGCTTTGACCTTGCAATAACACAATCTCCCAGTTACCTCCGTGGTGGGTTGTCAGTGGTTGACGTGCCCGAGTGTGTTTCGTTTTGGCCGTGGGCCGCTGGAGCAGTTGTTCGTTGCTGAGCAGTTTGCGTGCCTCTTGGCTTAGAGCACACGGATGTGCCCAAGCTGCTGAAATACGATTCAGCCCCTGGCTCTGTCACAAGCTTCCCATTTCCCCTCGTGCATGGCCAGCAGCCTTGCAGGGGAACAGCTGTGCATGGTGGTGGCACGAGCAGACCTGAGATTGGACAGGGAAAGCTGCACTTTTTACTCGAGCTAACGGATCAAGAAACTTCTTTATCTACCTTTTGCAACCTGAGTTTGATCACTTGTGCTTTCACGTCATCTCCACCTGGGACAGAGTGGACAACGTTGGTTCATTTGGGACGCAGAGGAGAATGACCATTCTTGCTGTGACCCTTTTTGGCAGTGTCAGAAGAAAAAGCAAGAATGGATTGGACAGTGGGAGAAAACCATCTGTTCCCAAGCCTGAATAGATATCCTCTGGTTGAGCCGCTATGCCAGTGCAACACAATTGCCTTCCTCCCTTCCCTGGTCTTACCACTCCCTGCCCAAGGTCAGGCAGTAGACGGGTCTCCTGAGCACTTATTTGTTTCATGCAAAACCTCCCGGTCGTGACAAGGGCTCTAATTTTATCTGAAGCTGCTCAAGGAGGTCGCAGGATCCCATCAGCAGATTAAGAGATGGGGCGGTGAATCCCAGGTGGCAGATGATGGAGAGAAACTGGGGGAATCACAGCCAGGCCCAGGAAATACCTGCCTGCAATGTCCCCCGGGGATCAGAGGGAACATACCTGGCTGGGGTGGAGAGGCAGTTTGGGAGAAGGTTCCTGTTGTTCAGATAGACACTTGGCTTACATCCAAGGGTGTCAGTAGGCAACTTTCACAAGAACTAGACACGTAACAGAAAGCTCCCAGTGGTTTTCTGCACTAACTGTTTTCTGCTACTGAAATGGGATAGGTCTTACCTTTTTAAGGAAACTGTCCACAGTTTGCTTCCTGAGAACAGCCCCCTCCCCCTCCATTGCCTAATGGCTACATGAAGCTAAAAATAAATGTACTGCTTTCCACTGAACTGCCTGTGCACAGGAGACACACTGCAGGGTCTTGTTGGGAAGCGTAGCCTTTGAGGACTCCTCCACACTGAAGCAAAACAGCGTGCAGATAAAACCTGTTGACTGGCAAAGCAAACTCTCCTCTAGCTGACTGTTTCCTATATCCAAAACAAGACTTCTTCATGTTTAATCAGTCTTTTCTCCTTTGTACGACGTGCTGGGACTCCCTTTACTGCCTTGCTGTCGATGCTTCTGTGCTTCTCGCCCAAGAAGACCTCAGAGCCAACTGCTCAGCTTAACCTCTGCCTGCAAGCAGGGATTGGGATCAATGTGCTTCACCAAGACCTGGTGGGATTTCCTCCCTGGGGATCCCACAACTCTTTTGCTGTCTTCTACAAAACAGTTGGAGACGGGGGCTTGTTGCAAAGCTTAGCTGGAATTAATGTGGTGCCCGTGTTGCTTCCCAGAGTTGGGGCTAAAGGAGATGAGAAACCCACCAAATTCTGTTAAAAATCCTCATCCTAGCTCCAGTTCCTGCGTCTGCTTCTGCCAGAGAAAGGGTCTGCAGGCTTGCAGCAGCCACAGCCTTGGAAAGGGTCCTTTCAGGACCATTGCAGGTTGGAAGGTGGAAAGCAGAGTGCTGAACATGTGGACGGTTGTTCCCTGTGCCAAAACGTCTTGCTCTGAGGTCCACACTGCTATGCAAAGCCCCCTGGCCAATTTTCAGGAGCTTCATTGCTCCTGTTTACAATGGCCCCTTGGCTCAGTCCTTCAGCACTGGCTCAATCACAAGGATGGGGAAGGATGGGGTTTGCTTCAAACGCAAGTTACCTGGACTTGCCTTTCCAAACTGCCCAGTGTGCTTCCTCCAAACCCCTGCAGATGGGCAGATGTGGACTTGATGGGATTTTATTGTTTAAAAGGCCACAGGCACTGCAAGAAGGGACTGAGGTGTGTGCACCCAAAGTAGGCTGTGGGCTTCTTGCTCCTCAGCCCCCAGGAGATGTTGTTTTTAAAAGTGTCCTGCTCAGTAAGTGAAACAGTACTGGAGGGCTCTGCAGTACTCCTCTCACAGGGAGAGGAAAAATATCCCCTCTTCCACTGCAGATATAAACAACTGTTATCTGAGCAATTCAGTCCTGAAATTGAAAATTTCTTTTAAGGACAATGTGAAAGGGAGCAAGAGCTCTTGCTCCCTTTGCACAGATCTATGGTTTTGCATGAACACCAGGTACTCAGCACCTATCAGGAGATGCCCAGTAAAACTGCGTTTTTGAATGTCTAAAAGATTCATCATTTGCTGGGACTGAATAGAAAATGGGCTATTTGGGCTTTAGAGCTTGATTACTGAATGGTGGGGATTTCAAGAAGAGTTTCCTGCATCTCCTGTGTCTCCTACCTGCCAGCCCTGTGCAGACATCTCAGATGCCCTCAGGCATGTCAGACAGGACCAGATGTCTGCCTTTAAGCAGTGAATTGCACCCTAGATCTCCAAAGGAAGCTCAGACGTGTAGTTTGCAGGTAGACATCCATAAGCATTTGGGGTTTTTTCATCCCTGTTCTACACCACAGGAAACAACTAATTCTCATTTTATGGGCTGTGTCAAAATGTGGGGCAAAGGAAAGAAAAGGAAATCCCCAGCAACCTGGAGACCTTCCTGATCTCAGACAACTCATGGATCGCTATCTGCTTTTATCCTGAATGAGAGATTAATTCCAGTGAAGTTAGCAGAAACTTTGCATGAGGGTTAAAAAGAAGGATTTCAGCTTCCTGAGAAAACCCACTCACTAAAGCTGCCTAGAAATTCAAATACCAGATTGATAAGGTCAGGAAAAAGCAATCTTGGCTGCTTATCAGAAGGCTAATCACTGATCTTTTGTGCTGGTTGTGTGTAGTATCTGCATCTTGATAAAAAATAATCCTGTCATCAGCTTCTGCTGAGAGAGGGTGAAGGGAGGAGTTAGCAAGAAATCTGGTGCCCTTCTCCCAGCAAGGGATTCTTGTGAAGCGCTGGCGCGTCTCGCCGAGCATCACGGATTTTCATTGACTTCAACATATTTTAGATCAAGGGGAAAATCTGGAGGAAGGAGAACACATTGGGCTGAAAGATAATGAAAGTCCCAGGAATTATGACAATGAGAGGTGTGACCTCATTTCTCACTGGAAGGATAACTGGTAAGAAATATGCCACACCAAACTCTGCAGTGGCTTACACCGCTCAATTTGTCTGGCTCATTTTTTAAACAAAAGACAGAATTCCCTTGTTTGGATGCGCTGCCTGTCTGTTGCTAATTTCCAGAAAACAGGGCTAAGGTACACATTTTTCCTTCTGGCTCAGCCCTGCCTGGCTCTTTACACTCAGGGATTTTCTGGGAAATGCAGAATCTGACTCAGACCATGATTTGTCAGGTCCAAAGCCCTTTGACATGACTCCCACTGACTCCGGAAAACTTTGTACAGCCTGGCTGAGATTCCTACCAACGAACGTTAGACAAGTGACAATAAGTTCTTAAATCTGAACTAACCTCCCTCGGGTTCCCTTTACAGCCTGCGGAGAGGAGTCAGTTGCTGCTGGAGAGCGGTTCCTCTGACCTATTTTAGGGTAAGATGAGTCACTCTCTGAAAGAACCTGTTTTTCCCCATGGACCATAAGGGGAGTCCAGGATGGCTAGCTCAGACTTGCGTGCCTGACTTCGAGAAGAATCCTACTCCACCTGTCTGTTTTTGTGGGGCTGTGAGTTACTGATTACGGCTGCTGGTGCCACGTGGACTGCACTATTGCAAGAGCAGATACGTTCCTCCATTGCCACAACGTCGCAACCAGACATCACATCCCGGGGTTTGTCTGATGACTATTCTGATCACAGCGCTAGTGGCTGCCGGGGTCAAGTTGGTCTTCCAATATAGCTAAAACTGTCACATTTTGTGAGAACAGAGTTATAAATGGGATCTTGAAAGCATTTCTGTTACAGAGGAAATCAGGAGAGATGTTATGTCGTAGGGTGAGCCCTCTGCATCCAAAGGACTTGCAACAGGAGACGAAAAGCAAGTAACAGACGAACTCATTATCTGCGTGTACACAGCAAATGGTGTGAAAAGAGCTAGTCCTCCTCGGCTCTCATGTATGCTGGTTAATATCTACTGTGGCTCCAGTCAAATTAATTTATTCTAGCACCAATGAAAGCAGGATCTGGTCTGGGAATAGTAAAGAAAAAGGATGAGGGTCATGGAAACTCCCACAGTGGGGTTGTGCAGGCAACTTCCTTTAGTATTCTTGTACCTAGTATTAATTCTAGAAAATAAAAACCATTTGACACATCTGCTCTTAGTTATTTGCACAGGCCTGAGCTTGCCAAATCAGTTGTCGAAAGCTAGACACTGAGGCTGTCAACACGGATCTCCTTCTGGATTCAGTTGTGCTGATGGAGACATTCCCAACCTGCTCTTTCCACCCCCATCACCCTCCATCTGGACTCTCTCACCTCAAATCTGCTGCTGGTTTGCTCCGGAGGCCAATCTCTAACCCATTCCAGCTCAGAAGAGCTACTTGAGCTAAGATCAACATGCTAGTCTTCTTGAAAAAGGCCATTCCCATGGCTTTGGCGGCTGGGTCTGTGCTGGAAGATGCGTTGTGTTGCGTTCCTTCAGATGCTGTCATTTCAACTGGTCTCCAGCTTTCCTTCCAACATGAGGCAGTGCATGTCAGACAATGTGAATGACTGGAAACTTCCATCTTCCTTGAGCTGCTGGACTCTGGATTACCTGATCTCCCGAAAGAGAAAAACCCCATGCAGCATTGGGGATGCTGAGGGTCTTGAGATTAGTTCATTTAGCTGTCAAGCAGCCGTGGAGCAGTTGCAGCCCAGCAATGCCAGCTCTGGACATACGGCCACCGTGAGGACTAATGCCATGGTGCCATAGAAGAACAAGCATCTCCTTATGACATCTCCGACCTTTGCAAAGAAGAAGGTTTCGCAACATGCTCCCATGTTAAAGACTCACATGGAGTGTTGTTGGGGCTACAGGAGGGCAAACCACCTCCTTCTTGGTTAAGTCTGGAGTGTAAGAAAGGACAGGGTGGCTCAGGCTGCAGCCAAAGCTCCCGCTTATATGCAGAACATAGGCCACGTTCACTTCCTCCGACCACTGGCACAGGCATGCAGCCACTGGGCTGGTGAAAAACTTTCTGCCCATCAACTGAAGTCCATCTTGGCCTGTTGCTGTCACTGTTACATTCATCTGTGATTTGCTTTCACATTTCAGCAGCATAAATAACCACAAGAGGTAAAATGATGGAGAACCCAGCCCTGAGACATTCATTAGGAGGTGGCCACCAGCCACTGGTGTCAGAAGCAGCTCGGAGCTATTAAACTAGTGCAAGATAAAGCAGCTTCCACCAATTTCCACTAATGGTCCTGAGCTCAGGTAGCAGCTGGAGATGCTATCAGAGCCCATACAAGCTCGGTTCACTTGTGGCAGGGCTTAGTGATGCACATGCCTGAACTTAAGCCAGACACAATTTTTGAAGGTCTCTCAAACAGCTCATCTCAGCCACATGCTTCGATTCCCCTGCCCAAATGTCACTTTGCAGCTGGTCCATGGAGATCTGCTTTTACTGGTGTCTAGACAAGCTTAGACTTGCCTCCCTGGTCCACTCCACACCTCCAAAAGATGAGTCTTTCCAACTGCTAATTAGCACAATCTTTGGCAACTCCACTAAACAGAAGCCACCAGCCCTCCCACACACTCCTATTTCTGTGACATTGGCATAAGGAGCAACTTATTTGACACCCATAAATTTACCTCATGGTAAAACCATGTGAGAGCATGGAGAAGCACTTCCCGGGATCTTCAGGTATGTTTTTCCGGAGGAAAACTGAAGACATGAGAAAGGGAAAAAAAAAAAAAGTAATTACTAAAAAAGCAACCATCGCTCTCTTAAGAAATAAAAGGTATGGTGGTGGGGATAGGGTTCCTCTTCAAAGAGGAGCTAATTGGTTTGCATAAGCTCCGTCAGCTTTGCTGGAGTAAATCCATGCAGTATATTGCTTGTTTGGCTCCTCGCTTCCAATTCCTATTCATGTATGCACCACGTTTGACTGCAAATTGCAGCCATTTCCATAAACTCGTCACCTCTTCCTCTGAGTGTGTTAGCAAAAGAGGGAAATCAAATGCTCTGCACTTTCCCTCAATAGCTCTTAGCACATGTTTTGGCTTTAATTGGGAACAAAACGCTTTCTAAGCAGCATCTGATGTTCCTGGTTATCTGCTCTGCGGGTGTATGGCCCAGTGCGTTTAGATAACGGGTGACATTAGGCGCTAATGGGAAGGCAGGTTGCTTGAGACAGGGGTTGAAACATGGCTTAAGCACTGCCACAGGGAGGAAAAGGTTTGCCAGTGTCGCTTTCTTGACGTATTAGTGATGGTGTGACTTAATTGCAACAGGCAGCGTGTGCATGCTGATGTGGGGAAGGGTTTTTGGGGCAAAACTGCTAAAACTGGAGAAGGCAAATGATTGCATCAGTTCAAAATCAGCAAATAGTCTCCCACGTGAAGTCGCTCCCCAGAGCGAACAGGGGATGGGACAGGCTGAAGGAGTTGGAAGCAGAGGCATCGCGTGCTTCCAGGCCACGCTCCAAGGACTGGAAACCACCTGCAATTCCTCAGCTGGGGATTCCCGCGGGAAGAGGCCGCCACAGCCTGTGCCAATGTGGCATGGCAGTGAGTTTTGCCTCCTTTTGGCCAGCTGCAAGGAGGGGAAGGGAGCAGAACTGGGATCCAGAGGAGCAAATTAAGACTATGACAGATGAGTTTTGGCAGGAACAGCCGTGGCATCTTCCATCTCTGTTGGCAGAAAAGCAATACTCCCCACAGCTCAGCTGTTCGGGGTCGAACCTAACCCTCCGCTAGTTTGGGCACCAATGCCAACATGGCAGGACCACATTGTCCAACCGTCCTGGGGTCGGTGGGGCAGAGGGGCAATGCAAAACATCTGCAGGTAGATTGGGCATAGCTGGTCTGCCAAAACCTTTTGTTTTAGACTGACAGCTCTCAGCGTTGCTGCTGCAATAACTTCGCCCTGGTCACCTTCAAGCCAAAGTGTTGGAGCCAAGAGTTGGAGTCAACGGGCCCTAAAGGCCACTTGAATCCCTCCTGTAGGGGAACTGATATTTAAGTGAGTTTAATGCCTATTTATGCCAATTTTACATTAATCGTGTAGTGCCAAGTGGCTGTGGGGAAAACCCAAGTCCAATGAAATTACTCTTTCTGAAGTGAGGGGGTAAATTTGGTCCACCCAAACGCAGCCCTGCTGCTGAAATGGACATCTCTATGTGCTGATAGCAGACCACACACCTGCGACAAATGTGCGTCGGTCTTGCGTTTCTCTCCTACATTATTTCCTTCTCATTTTGCAGCCCCTGGCCCCATCCACCCCTTTCCCCATGGACTACAATGACAGGTTTGCCTTATGGTTCATCTAGGTGGAAAGAATCAGGCTCACTGGTGCATTGCTGTGATTAAATGATGATAATAATAACCAAATTATTATTATTTTTTTAAATATAACACACATTAGTACATCAGGGACAAAATGTTTAAATATCCTTGAAACTCCTAGGTGCTTTCAGTCTCCAGCCGTGGTCCTTGTCTTAGCCCCAGCGGAGCTGGAAAGCCTGAGCTCACATTCCTGTTTATTTGAGAAGTGATCTCGTAGCCAAACCACCACCCCCCATTCCATTTTTACAGGCTTTTTCCTTATTAAGGTATAAGTAGCTTATTCTTGCATGTCCTATGCAAAGTCCAGATGGTAGCTAGAAAGGGCAGCCCGATCAGACACCCACCAGCTGTCGCCTGTAGCCTCCACGCCAACCATCCCCAAAACAGCCTTTTATTGCCTGCAACTCTTTCCTTTACACTAACACAATGTTGGATTTTTTCGGAAGAACAATGAAGTCTTGATCCGAGTTTCAGGATTGCCACTGGTTTAAAGAAGATGCTGGAGAGCCAGTGACTATGGCTATAAGTAATTAGGGGATTAGAGCTATTTCTTTTTCCTTTCTCTCTTTCCAGATAGGACAGTCTGTTTTTTGCTAATGCAACTAGTACTCTGTTTCCACAGCTCTCACTAGCGGGTTATACCTGTTAATTCTTCAAGGAGAAGTGGGAAAGAAAACATCTTTAAAAACAAAGAGACTGTGACTGCAAGAACACCAAGACTACCAGGAGAATTTGTGGACAAATGTACCTTTTTGTACGTTTTTACATCTACTTACTTGTAACTGCCTTTTATTTATTTTCTAACTCTATCTCAAGCTTTCTATAAACACTCTGAAGAGGATGGTCACAAGCTCTGCTATCAGGCTCATAAAGTGCAGTGGAGTCAACAGACCTGTCTCTGTTGACTTTAAGCTTTAGATTGTGCACAGAGAGTAAAAACAAGTCCCTTATGACAATAACAAAGTTTCTGGGGTTAATGTGTCCTTTTGATGCCAGGGATCTTTTAGGATTCATGTAACTCAGAGGAACAAAAACTTTTTAAACTCCCAACCTTGCACTCTTTGATTCACTGTAATCCCTGTAAATTTAAGGCAAAGCCAGACGAGCTGTTTAAACCAGGATGCACGTGCTCCATCTGAATCCTCACCTCCAGTTGAGGCTGTGTGCGGGCAAGAGACGGGTGTTGCAAAGGCATGGAGGGTTTTTAAAGCTGCCTTTGGTTTCTAAAGCGTTACGTCTTGGAGTTTGCTATGTCACTGCTCATATCCCTCCATTCTTGGGGGAAAAGAAGGCTCTTTTTTTCAGCAACCAGGTTCTTTTGAGCAACCTGGTCTAGTGGTAGGTGTCCCTGCCTGTGGCAGGGGAGTTGGAACTAGATGATATTTAAGGCCCAAACCAATCCATGATTCTATGATTCTTGTTCCTGCCTTTCTCATCAGAAGGGCTGGCTGGGCCCCTACACTGGGAGACGCTGCCAGGCAAGGACCCTGCAGCCCAGGGCGAGATGTTGAGTCCCAGAAATGCCGACTCTGCATCCCTCTCCTCAGCATCTCCTATCAATCACATTCGGGGTCTCCCCCCTGAGCTTGCTGGGTTTTATGGGAGCTGTTTTTAGGCACCTGCCCCTCCTTACGCTCTCAGGAGCTGTGGTGTTTAGCTCAAGGCAGTGGTGGGATCTTGGGAGACAGCAAAGTAAGAGTCACGATGAGGGGCGACCAAGCCTGGCACAGCTCCAGCCCAAGGCGCCTGCTCCTCTTCTGCTCAGAGGCTCCAGTCTCCACTAAGGAGAGCCAGGCACCGGTTCTCACTGCTGTTGGAAAGCAGCTTTATCAGGAGGGTTATGTGATAAGGGAAATTATTAGCTATCTGTCATGTTAAGTGGTTGGGAGTGAGTGGGTGTGCAAGACCCGAGTGGTCCTGGCAAAGAGAGATCAGTGTTACCCCAGGGAAACACAAAGCTGGAAGCCCTGGGGATATTAATAGAAACTGTGTGGGACCTGCAGCCCCAGAAACCCTGCTGCTCTCTCCGAGTAATTACCTAAATGCGAAGTGCTGTTCGCCTGAAAGCTGGAAATAGCAGCACTGGGAGAACATGGAGACATTGGTGCATTCATCGAAGCCAGTTGCTAACTGGTGTTCGACAATTACAGCGCTTTGTCTGGAAATGCCCCTGAGTGTTAACTACTCCACTGCTGAGAGATGCCCTCAATATCACTGCCAAATGTCTAACTCCGGTCTGTTGGGACCTGCCTTCTCCATCCAGGTGCTTCATTCATTCAGGTGGTGGCAATAAAGCAGCCAAACTGGTTTTAATGCTGTGTTTAATTCCAAAGCCTGTCACGTTGGCTTTGTTTGGACGATAACCAGATAAAAATAGCATCCAGCTTTTTCCTCCTGACACCTCCAAAAGCTGCACAGAGGTCCTGTTAAATTCATCTAACGTGACTGGGAGTGATCTGTGGAGCATGGGAGAGATGTGAGGTGGTGACTCTAATGTATAGGGACCCTCCTCCTGAGGGGGAGTAAGATCATAGTTTGTCCCACGGCATCACTAGCAGTGGTGTGGTGTTGCAATATTAGTATCACAGAGAAAAAAATTTGGGTTGTGAGGCCATTTTCTTTATCTGATTCCCACCTCCAACCCTCAAGGAAGGACAGGGTCACCCTTATACCTGGCATAAGGCTTGCAAAGGTTTGTTAAATTCAGACAAGCCTCCATTCAACTGGAGGACATGGAGAGAGCTCTTGCAGGGGTCAAGATGGTATCTCAGATCAGAGATTGAACATTAAGATGGCATTCCTGGGTCTGAGGAGCATTCCTAGCAGCCATATATATGGCTGTATGATGGGCTTGGATGAAGACCATGGTTAATGTCTCATCACATGGGAGTTCCTAAACTAGCTGGGAAGCCCAGGCAGAGCAGTGCAGTAAGAGCAACAAAAGTTTGACCAGACTGAGATGACTTAGTGGGTGGATGTGTGGAAAGCCAGTGTAGGCATCTCTGACTCATGCTTATGTTCTTGGCAACTGTCAGACATCGACCTCATTCAAGGTGTCCTCACCAGGAGCACAAAAATGGCTTGTGGTCCTACTCAAGGGACAACCTGAGCACGAAACCTCATTACCTGGAAACTGAACATCTGAAGGCCACAGGCAGTAGAATTTGTAGGTGGAGGAGTCAGCCTCCACAACCATTCCTCCCAGCAAACTCATTTGTCAGAGCATTTTCAGCAGGCAAATGTAAACAGGTTGTGCAAATGCAGCCAGATTATCTCTTTTTTTCCTTTTTATTTTTTTGCCTCTAGACATACTTCGGGAGGTGTTTGTTAGACCCCAGCCACAGGATGCTTCAGTTCTCTGAAGGTATCCTTTCCCAGCTGGCAAACCAGCCCAAACTATTTGTGGAAAGAGGACTTGGTTTTATTATTTTCTTCTCAGTTCTCACAAAAAATGAAACAGGGAAATAGTACCTGTTTTTAAGGCCTGATTTCCAAGAATTCAGCCCAGTCTTCAACACACTGAGCCAAGAGTAAAAGCTTAGACGTCACTTTGGGTCCTGTACCGGACATGATGTCCTGCCTTCTCCTTCTGCAATCCCAACAACAAAACACTTGCTAACAACTCAACTGCTTGAGATTCACCTCAGCTTGAGCCCTTCTTGGATGTTCTGCCATTCCTCTGGGACCTATGGTGAGAGTGTCTCTATTCAGGAGGTTCAACCCACTGGAAAGCTGTGGACTTCACTTTAGGGACTCTTTCCCCTACGGCCCAAAGCTGTCACCAGGCTTTGGCCAAGGTAGCCCATATGTACTCTTATAACCCCTTCTGATAGTCCTCAGAAGACCCTGTAACTTTGCTGCGACCATCAACATCATTTTACACTGATACTATAGTCCCTTGGCTATTAAATTACCCACGTAGTGACCTTGTCTTCTACGTGCCTGGCAGAGCTTTACAGCAGGGCACTAACATGCCCACAATTTCGAATCTTCTGCGGCTGCTGTCAGTGATCTACTTTAGCTGATTTAGCAGTATTTCTTAACCCAGAAAGAAAGAAACAACAGGGAAAAAACCAAAAAAGCTGATTTGATTTTCTGGCAAATAGCTTATCTTGACAGCACAGCTACCAATCTCTAACCCCTTCTCCAATGCTCTGGCTAAAGACTCAACTGGAGAAGTTGCCTGGGCTCCACCTGCAGAGGTCGACCCTGAAGCAATTGAGAGTTTGTGCAGTCAGGGATGGGAAGTGCTATGGCTTCCCCTCCTGTAACTAACCTTTTTTCTTCCCCTCCTCTAATTATCAGAGCAGACATACCAGAGACACCAGCTAGCCAAAAAGGCAGGCAGTGTTTGATTGACGTCATTTTTTCTTAGATTTGTGGACCTCCGGGAGAGGGTTGGTTAAGCTTATTCCAAGGTAGGTAAACACTGAGTTGAAAAACTCATTCTCTCTGGTCATGGACTCATAATTAAGACTCTTCTTCTCCTGGAAGGGTCAGAAATTGGGCACAAATACAACATCTGAAAGCTGGGCTGGAGGGGAAAGGAGCAAAGGTGAAGTTGTAGCTGGAAACTTCCAGGCTCAAAACAAGCCAAGGACTTTCTCAAACCCTAGTTCAGTGGTTTGTTGCTGTCTTTCTCCATGTCCTGTTCAAGCACCAAGCAGCTACCAGGTGCTGGGGTGCTAACCTGGCCTCCCTGTCTTTCCTTCCACCCTGTCTGAATTATTGGTGCAATTTTTCTGGAAAGGCGTAGGCAGATATCAAGCAGCAAACTCTGTTTTGGGTACGAAGCTCTTTGCTTTCCCTTTTTGCCTACATATTTTTGAGCCAAAACCCACAAGAAAAAAAAATCTGAAAAACTTTCCACCTGGAGTAAGGCTCACAAAAAAGACTCGTTAAACTTTGATGATCACCCATTCAAACAGAGCTCTGTTGGACAAAGAGATAGCTGCTGCTGAGGACAAGCCAGTTTTTCAAGACTCAGCTCAAAGGGGCTGTTGGCTAAATGTGGGAAAGCTTGGCAAGGGATTTAGCTCCACCGAGGAGCCTGATCAGAGAGCCAGCCTGACAAAGAGTTCTGGCACTTAAAGAAATCAAGGTCTCTCCAGCCACTTAAAAGGAAACTTGTATAGAAGAAAGAACAAAGAGGCAGGATTTTTCTGTAACACAGACTTCCTTTAAATTGAAGAACTTGCACAGGGAAAAGAAAGCTTCCTTAGAGGAGGGGGGAGATGTGAATGGTTTAGAAGAGAAACCCTGTGTAGGAGAAAGGTATAGGACATTTTTTAGGTATAGGAACAAAGTCAGCAGAATGTAAGGAAAAAAAAACTCAGGCAGGGAAGGGCATGCAGATGCTGTATTGTTTTGTCTCTGCAGCCGTTTATTCCTTGTGCTACGATGAAGAGTGATTGTGCTTTTTGCTCCTACTAAAGCACGCACACTTGTGTGATCCCACTGCAGTATGACCTTAGGAGAGAGGAACAACAAACTCGGGATGTCCACAAAGGCCGGTCAGTGCATCTGCACCGCTAAGTCCCATTTCTGGGGCACAGTGACAGAAAACATATCCAGAGAGGGTCTGGGCTGCTCCAGAAGATCAGGAGAATTGCAACCTACTTAAATGAAGAGGCCAGGCCAGGACACACCAGAGTGACCTGTCGATGGGTGGTTCATTGGAGATACTCACTGGAGCCGTGCCAGGTGGCAATGCACACTTACATATACCAGCAAGTCTTACATCCTTCCCCACCAGAACTAAAAGCCCTAGCATAGATGCATTTATACCAAAAAAGTCTTTTTTTCTGGTCAGTTTATTCCTTTTTGGCAACTGGCTTGAGAATGAACAGCAAAACCTCTGCGAGAGTCTGATGATAAGTCTTCTGGCACATCCATACCAGTGAACCTCTCCTCTGTGGATGGTTAGCCAATGCTGATCAGCAGAAGTGGCTGGAAATCTTCTTATTTTCTTTTAAAATCAATTTCTTTTAAAGATTGGGTTTTCAGTTACAGGATTTTAAAACTGTTGTTTTTCTGCACAGAAACTCACTATAATTTGGAAACACTTGTTACTGGAGAACAGACGCTGAATGCCTCAAATCGAAATATGTCTGTGTAGATGTGTATATATATGTGTGTGTGTGTGTGTATACAAACAGAGAGAAATGTGTTTACATCTTGTATATTAGTGTATGTGTATTTTATATGTATATAGATATATTTCTCCACAACAAGTGGGCATGCAGCTTTTCTCTGAAAAAGGGGAGTTTTTCCACAGAAAATTTGGACAAAACCGAAACTCTTCTCAGTGACCACCATTTCCCCCAGGACGCCCGTTGGTTCCCCTTTGGTGTCATGGTGTTTAACCAGACCTTGCTGCCCGGGAGGGTGGTAGCACACATGGCCATGCCAGCTTCCAAGCCCGGAGACTCCCTAAGCCTTGGGGAAGCCCAGCGCTACACAATCCCCCGCACCACAAAACCCTCGTGTGCTGCTGCATGTCTGCACAGCTGGCTGGTGCTCCCAATTTCCCAATTTGGGGCAGTCCCCCACTGGGAAGGTCCATGTTGGCGGTCAAACCAGCAGTGGGCTCTGAGGCTCCTCTTGTGGCTTGAAGAGGGTCAGCAGCTGTGCCCATTGAGCAGCTGGGTGGCCAGGGATTATTTCTGGGTTTAAAATTAATTGACAAACACCAAAGTAAAAACTGTGCCTCTGAAAATTTAGCCCTGTAGAGTCCAAACATGATTATTAAGGGGTGAGCGCTCAAATCCTTCCCCATTCACTTGGTAAAAGGTAGATGGAGTAGAATAGAATAGAATAGAATCATAGAATCATAGAATCATAGAACAGTTTGGGTTGGAAGGCACCTTAAAGATCACCTTGTTCCAAACCTCTGCCATGGGTAGGGACACCTTCCACTACATCAGATTGCTCAAAGCCCCATCCAACCTGGCCTGGAACACTTCCAGGGATGAGGCATCCACAACTCCTCTGGGCAACCTGTTCCAGTGTCTTGCCACCCTCATAGCGAAGAATTTCTTCCTTATATCTAATCTAAATCTACCCTTTTTCAATTTAAATCCATTGTCCCTTGTCCTATCACTGCATGCCCTTGTCAAAAGCCCCTCTCCATCTTTCTTGTAGGCCCCTTTAGGTACTGGAAGGCTGCTAGAAGATCTCCCCAGAGCCTTCTCTTCTCCAGACTGAACAGCCCCAACTCTCTCAGCCTGTCTTCATAGGAGAGGTGCTCCAGCCCTTGGATCGTCTTCATGGCCCTCCTCTGAACCCACTGCCAATCCATGTGCAGGACCTTGCACTTGGCCTTGTTGAACTTCATGAGGTTCACAAGGGCCCACCTCTCAAGTCTGTCAAGGTGCCTCTGGATAGTGTTTTTCCCTCTAGTTTGTCGACCACACCACACAGCTTGATGTCGTCAGCAAACTTACTGAGGGTGCACTCAATCCATGTTGCCGACAAAGATGTTAAACAGCACTGGTCCCAATATCAACCCCTGAGGAACATCATCCATCGCTGGTCTCCACTTGGACATCAAGCCATCGACCGCAACTCTTTGAGTGCGACCATCCAGCCAATACAAAAGAACAGAATAGAATATTTCATTTGGAAGGGATCTACAACAATCATCTAGTCCAATTGTCTGACCAGCTCAGGGCTGACCAAGTTAAAAAGCATGTTACTAAGGACTTTGTCCAAATGCCTCTTAAACACTGATGGGCTTTGGGCATTGACCACTTCTCCAAGAAGCCTGTTCCAGTGTTTGACCACCCTCTTGGTAAAGACATGCTTCCTGATGTCCAGTCTAAACCTCCCCTGGTGCTGCTTTGAACCATTCCCACGTGTTCTGTCACTGGATACCAGGGAGAAGAGCTCAGATGTCCTACTGCTTTGCTCTTTTACGGCAAGGAGGGTGGCAGCAAGCTGTGAACAAAAGAGTTGCGAGGGGGAAGGGAATGCTTAGCTCCATTCTTGTGTCCTGTTTGCTTACGAAGTTGCCCTCCAAAGAGCACTGGCTTTTATTAGCAATCCCTGCCTGCAGTACGTGATCAGATACCATCCATATGAACACCACATCTCCGTTACAGCCCAGTGCTGGCTCCAAGCCATCTTTAGATGTTTGTTGTGCAGAGCAGCCTGGGAAGCTTGTGGAGCCTGGTAAAGACCTTATCACATCTTCACCAGGGTGGATGAGGACTTGGAGGGCAGAGTCTCAAGGCTCAATACGTGGCACTTAACACTGAGCAGAGATGATGAGTGCCATGAAGGGAGCAATGAAGGGATTTTGTTAATTTGAGGCCATGTCCTTGGGAGTGAACACTGAGTAGAAATGCCGCTCAGGGAATATTGCAACAGGGCTCCATTCCCAGCCCTGTACAGCCTGAGTTTGGACTCACCCCTTATTCCCCTCTCTTATTCCTACAGTGCCCAGCAGCCAACCTCTCCAGGGCTGCTCCATGATTCATGGCTATGGGAAAGAAAATGGGAAGAGGTGGTTTTCGGGAGGAGGAGATAAATGGATATCAGTGGCACGATAGGAAGGTCAGCTGGAGGAAGGAGAGGTCAGGATTGAGAGAGCACAGATCAGATAATGGGTTAGACAGGGTGAAAAAAAGAAAAAAGGCAGGAAATTCACATTTGTTACAGGAGAAAAGGAGGAAGCAAGGAAAGGGGATTAAATGGACGAGGATACAGTTAAGTTAACAGCCAGAGAAGATGTGAAGTGGAAGAAGGCAATTTTTTTCTCAAAATTATGCAGATGGGCTTGACTGCAGTGTTCAACCGACTGAAAGCAATTTCAGGAAATTGTTCCTAAGTGAAAAAAAAAAAAAAGAGTGGTTTTTTTTAGTAGAAATATTTCACTTCTCTTTGAAGGTTCTCCCATATTAACAACTTATCTGAGCAATTTATAAAAAACACTTAAGAGATCACTGTGGTCAGACAAAGTGCTCGTTTGGCCTGAAACAGTTATTTCCTTAAAATGCTGCTTTCCTCCTTCCTTGCTGGAAAACATTCGTTTCTGGTTACCCCACAGCAAATACGTTTATTTTTTCCGGTCTGGCCACCCCTCACCCCTATCAGTTATTTGTGCAGTTCTGCTTTTCAGCAAATTTACACAGCTGACAGCCGGGGATACGAGTACCGCAAATGAGTAGGAGAAGGAAGTCCTGTTAAGCAAGAAAGGTGATCACTAGAGTCTGAACAAACCCATTGCCTGTAAATATTAGCAGAGCAGAGAGCGTCTCCGTTACGTGGGCACGACCGCGGAGGGGGGGGCATCATTTTAATCTGACCCGCTGTCGGTTGGGTTTGAAAGAAAACAGCTTTCTGAGCTCTTTTCCAAGTCTCGCGCGCGCGAATAAACACCCCAGCTCGCACAGGAAGCCGGTGACAGATGGAGCAAGAGCTCGGCTCTTCTGCCGTGCTGGCCTGGGCTCCAACCACAAAACCACATTGACTTTACCCGTCAGCCAACCTGGCTCACCCATGCACGGGCAGCGTGCTCACCCGCGAGCCGGCAGCTGGGTCTCGCCAACGCTTTGCATCCCTTGTAGTTCCGCGCTTTGCTGCAACACAGTGCAGAAATACCTGAGATGTCTCCAGGCCCACTTACGGGATCTGGAACAGGGCAGGGAACTGTGGAAAAGTCGCAGGCAGGTGCCCGTAGGCTGGATTACCCCAGTATGGGCATCTTCTACCATCACTGCTTTGAAAACAGCAGAAAAACGTGGCTTGTTGCAACGACTCGGATTTAAAGAGCGATGCTAACACGGCTCGGATCAGCACAGGCCCACAGTAAAGCATTTTTGCACACGGGTGTTTGCACCAATTCTTCTCAGTCTTGTTATCAGACTGGCTATAAAGCAGCCCGTGGTCGCTCGAGCAGCAGTTCGTTCCCGAGCGGAGCATCTCCTTTTGCTTTCACACAAACTACCTGACTCCCAGCTGAACCAGGAAAAACAAACAGCACACAACAAAGTCGTCGCGGCGCGAAACTAAGAGCAGTCACGCAAGGATTTGCCAGGCGGACTTTGATTTGCATCTCTGGTTACAAACATACAAATTTCCCCGGCTGGCAAAACCTCTTTATTTGGAGTAACTGGGTGGGAAGAGGGTTTTTAATTGTATTTTATCCGCTGCCGCTCTGAAATGTGATGGGGAGCACAGTTGCCGCAGCACAGGCTGGGTGCTTTTGAGCAGCGTGTTTAGATAAGGATTTACTTAGGAGTGGATTTCTTTGCAACCAAGTTTCTCTTCGCTTATTTATTACGCATCTGCGTTATCCTCAGCTCACAGAACCAGTTCGTGTCCAATTCTTAAAGGTTTTATGGAAGATTATGTGATTTCACTTAACTCCCTTGCTCTTGGGGCCGCTCAGGTGTTTACATACTGCACCTGGTGCAGAAGGAGTTTCGTTTCTGGAGAAACACCACCCAGCTTTCTCAATTCCTTGGACGACCTTGACGTAGCTAATATTTTTGTTAAAACCAAACCTCTTCAAAATCCACAGCTTTACAGGATTTTATTAATTGGAATTTATTTTCAGCATGTTTGAAGCCTTTATGGTTAAGAGTAGTCATTAAAAAAAGCAAAAAAGACTTATATATGGTTTTGTTTCTCATCTTGGCAATTTGGGGACTTGCCTCCTGATTTTGTACTCATCGGAGCAGCATGTGCTGGCAGCTGTGCTTGAGGTGTGATTTTGCAGGATGCGGGGGCTGGCTGTGGCCAGGTGGGCGGAGCAGGGGGGTCAGAGAAGCATGGTCCCCAGGAGCGGGTGCTGCCATCCCACGGGGTGCCCAGATCCCACCACCACCCTGGTCCTACCACCTTTAGGAGCTGAAGGAGAAAGTTATAGGAAACAGTTTGCCCTGGGGTTATCTGTCCAGCTGCGGTTGTGTTTGTGCATGCACGTGTGTGTCTCCGCACGATACACATGGAGCATCCTACCGGTATCCCCATGGGGCCTTGGCTACAAAAACAAATACAGGAGAGCTCAGAGGGGATGAAAATCTCAAGCACATGAGGCCTTAAGGCTGCTCCTGTTGCAATCCAGGATGTCTGCATCTGAACCTTGTTTTACTACGCTTAAAAGCAGGGATGAAAACACCCTCAAACCCGTAGCCAGCATAATTTTTCCCGCAAATAACCACTGGCACATGAATATTTGC
Source organism: Tauraco erythrolophus (assembly GCF_009769465.1). NCBI lineage: Eukaryota > Metazoa > Chordata > Aves > Musophagiformes > Musophagidae > Tauraco > Tauraco erythrolophus. The sequence goes on along the minus strand of NC_141471.1, from coordinate 5,843,983 downwards.
AATTCTTATTTGCACCCTAGAGGAAAAGTAGCTGCAAGGGGGTAGGGTGAGGTGGTAAAGACATTTTGGCTTGCTTTTTGTTGTGTACCCTGGGTTACACGCATGCAACTGATGCTGTGAGCAGGGTGGGCAGTGTTACAGGTTAAATGCACAACTTGTGTTAATCAGAAAACAAAACCTTTGTGCCATGGTAGTTTATTTTATTCTAGCAACTGCTCCAGACTATCCCCACCAAAGATCTCCCCTGATGGCAAAGTCTGCATCTTCCCTGGCGGGCCAGTGCTGAACCCTTTCAAGTGCACACGAATCCTTGAGGTGAGTTTGTTATCCTGACACAAAACACCAGCCAGTGGAGCGGTGTCCCTCCAGGCTGCTTGGTAAACATCTCCTCCTGCAAACACTGCCTCCAGGCACCAGTTTGCAGTCCCGGCTGGTTTTAGCTGCCCTGATAATGGATTCCCAGGTCGAAGCGGAGAATGTTAACTGGTGCCGAAATGGATAAGATGTGTCCAGATGGGAATCGGGGATTAAAGAGCAGACATGTTGCCTCTCCAGCCCACTCCTTCTGCTCGAGGGGAAAAGCATCTTCTGGCAGGCAGGTGGGGTGAGTATCTCCTCCACAGTGGGGTCAGCAGCTCGTCTGCTGTACCCATATGAAAACCTGATGTCTGAAGCACGCATGGGCTGGAGGGTGCTTTTCCATCACTCATAGTTTGCACCTGCCAGAGCTGTTTTGGAGGAAAGGCAGGGAGTGTGCTGAGATGCCCTTGGAGGGATGTCCATCCCGTGCTGCAGCCCCGGCCACAGGCCAGCTCAATCTCTCAGATGGACACAGCTGCAGTGCTGCTGCCAGGAGAGTGGCTGTACCCCAGGGTGTTCCTGCAGCAGCCGAGTGTGGGAAACACCAGTAGTTTTGGGGGTTTAGCAGCTCCAGCTGCTTATTAGGTTCAGCCTTATCTCAGATAGGAGGAGAAGATAACACAACTCTCCCCAGCCACTGACAGGAATCGGGCTGAACCCAGGAGCTCGGTTCCCAGAGCACTTCAGCCCTCGCCTGCTCTCCAAAGCCAGGTGACTTCATAGATGCTCTGCACCATCAGACCCAAATTACATCGATTCACCATTCCCCCATGTTCCCCACCCCACAAATCTGCAAAAACAAACTTTTCTTTTCCTTTTATTAAAAAATGAGAGGGAGAGAGGCAGTTTCTAGCCTTTCTGGTTGCAAACCAAGGTAAACTCTCGCCTTTGAGTCTGCAGCCAGGCAGACTGCAACAATAACACCCGCAGAAAAGGGTGTGCTCCCATTCATCTCAATGGGTGTTAACTTGGAAGGGTAATTATGACCCCTGATGCCAAGAGCTCTAACCGTTTCGCTGCTGAGCATCCCAGCCCATAAATAAAGCCTCTGGCCGGCTGTGCAGAAACCTGGGTGGGAAGGAAGCCATGTAGAACTGAGGCGTTGACTTTTGGATGTGTCAGGAGTCTGAAACACTTTGGCTCCTGCTGAGGCTCCCAGCCTTTCTGCAAGCCCTTGTCCACCGACACCACGGCAGAGATGCTCCACTCCCCTGGAGGAGCAGCCTTGGGAGGGGAGCGATGAGCCTTGATAAATTTCGTGGGGTTTCTGCAACAACTGGTCCTGCAGCGATACATTCAGCTCAGCTGCACAAAGGAATGAATGTCTGGTGAATGCCTCGTGCTGGGTTTCCCTGGGAAACTCAGCTAGCGTTAAGATAAACACGGTCCCAGGGAGCAGAGGAGGGAGCAGGGTGGAGGTGGAGATGGGGAGCTCGTCCCTTCCTCCCGAACAATCGATTGTGCTGGAGCCCCCAGCTGAGGTCAGGTCCTCACTGTCCCTGGAGCTGCACAAAAGTCACATGTTTTAATAATCTAATTAGCCGAGACAGACAAATAGTAGGGGGAAAGGAAATGTATAAAGAAAGGGAGTGGTTCAGGCAGAGTCACGCAGGCTCTGCCGTCTCCATCTCCCTGCTTCTGCAGGGCTCTAGCCCTTATCTGAGTGAAAAAACCCCACCCTTCAAAATGCAAAAATGAGAATGGACACACAGCCTTCTACTAAGCAGAGACGTGCAGCAAGGGGCGTGATCTGCTACAATTCATTAACTCTGGAACCTACTGATAACAGCTCAAACCAAGTCTCTTACTTATTTTTGCAATAAAAGCAGCAGTAGAGAAGATAAATTGACATATCACTGGCATCTCATGTCCCGTGAAGCGAGAATGGCTCATCCTTCCCTCTGACACCTTACAGGTGGACCAGCAAAGATGTTGGGAACTGTCTTCATCACTGTGTACTCCAAAAGGAAAAAATGGCACAAGTCCTTGGTGATGTTAGTACCAGAAACCATCCGTGTGCCTTCAGCTGCTTTTTCCTATTGCTCTTAATGTTTTTTATGGTATAGCTCAGTGGGGCACAGCTGTGCCTAATGTAAACAACTCTGTGCTCATCTACTGAAAGTAAAAGGAAGGAAATTAACAACAACAATAAAATAAAGCCCAAACTTACAGTCAGTGCTGGCTCTGCCCTGTTAACTCTTGTTTGGTTTTGGCTTCCTGATAGCCAGGGAAGGTAGTTTCCTCTTCGTTTGCGCTGTGTTATTTTGGTTTTCCCCTCTGAAATTACCTGTCTCCTCTTGACAATGAGGATGCAAAAAACAGCCACTGTCCACCCTGTTTTTTAACTCTACACTTACCATTAATAATTTAGCCTATGCCATGGGGGAGTGGCAGAAACCCCAATAAAACATTGCTATTTCTGGGGCTCTAGAGGTCTGAAAGACATTGGTAGTGGTACGCTGGGGTTCATGGCTAATGGACTGATGTTAGGACTTTAATCATGTATAAATCCTACACACATTAAATATGAGAGTGAGCAGTATGTGTTAAAAATGCCCTGATTCATTTTGTCCTAAGATAGATGTGGAAAATATGACAGTCTAGGTAGGTGCCTATTTCTTTCCATAGTCTATTAGTATAGTTTAAATGACAAGCTTTCGTGTCTAGACACAGCCATCCAAAGTGAGGGAGAGCTCCAAAGATGTTGATCCCCTTCCCACTGATGCCTGTTGAGTGAAGCCCAGACCTGCAGTGCGTGCAGGCTTGGTGCACCTGCTAAGCGCTATTTAAACTGAAAAATACATAAATAGCATCACCCTCATTTTAAAGAAGAGGAAATGGAAGCTCAGAAATAAAGCAGTTTGTTCTAAGTCATACGGTAAATGCTCTGGAGACCTTTCTGTATGTAAATTTTGCACCAAAATAAACATGTTTGGGTTTTGCACCGTTTGCCCCGTCAGTGCAAGTGTTGCACAATGGTCTGAAAAGCAGAGTTTCATCTTGCTGGTGAAAGTCATTTTTTGATAAAATTCAGTCATTTTTATTTCAAAATGAGTGTCCTCACGCAGATCTGGGTTTAAACAGGTGGGTTTGTTTTGGAGCTAATTTGGATATAGCTTGTCCTTCAGAAACAGGACCTAAATCCTTCGTGGGTTGTCCACATAAAATCCTCCACAGATAATTAAGGCCTTTAAGTTAATATTAACATCCCTTAGGCTGTTAATAGGGTTTTTCTGGGGGACTGGAGCATGGGGCAAGCACTCAGACTCACACACGTGTTAAACATCAGGGAATGAGAGGGGTGCAGAGGTAAATTGGTGACAGATTTCTCATTTTCTTTCTGGGCCAGACTGACTGCTGTGGAAATTTTACCCAAAGAGGGATTAGTCCCATCCCATCTCCTTTTGGACTGATTTCACAAGAAGAGCATTTCTGACTCTGAGTGACGAGGGAGGATGAGATTCATGCTTTGTCTTGCTTTACATCCTGATGCTGTAGGTCTGATCAGCTGAAAGACAGCTTTTGCTGCGACCTTTTGCTCTGCATGCTCAGCACTTGGGCTTGGTTTAAAAAGCGGCCAAAAACCTGCCTAAATGTGCTGCTGTCTCATGCAACCACAGCCCTTGACAGTCTATAGCCTTTGCATGACTTCCCTGTTTCTTTTCACCTGCAGGACTCAGCTGTCAAGAGATGAAGGTCCAATCCAGAAAACACCAGTGAGTACAAGCATGTTCATGCTCAAATTTCTCTATGAAATCCATCTACATCTCTTGCACGGAGAAGCTAAACCTCTGCTGTTCATACAGCTCAGAGCTCATCCAGTACCTGGTAGGTGGAAGGGAGGGAGCCTGGTGGGAGCAGGATGCTGAGAAATATCATTCGTCTTTTCTGCCTTTGGCTTGACCAAGAACAGCAGTTCCAGTGCCCTGGTGTAGCACCTTTAAAGAAGCCATATGAAAGGAGAAATCTTAGAAATGGAGCAGATATTACTGCAAGCAGCAGAAAACACCTCCTTTTTCAGAGCTGTTTCCCAAAGCAGGACAGTGAAGGGGGGCAGCTGCCCAGATCGCTTTGAAAGACAAGGAATGCAAGATGTCCAACAGCTTTTTGTGCCAATTGCAAAATCAGCCCCTTCTGATGCTTTTGCTCCCCCGTTGAGTCAGAAGAGAGAACCCACATGCTGCCCCTCTCTGCTGCACACCCCTTTGGTGTTAAAGAGCTGGGTCTGTGCCGAGCAGCTGCAACTTTATTTGAGCTTTTATCTTTTGTTTTGTTATTTAACAAGCCCAAGAAGCCAGCAAAAAAAGTGCAAAGAATTGCACAGCCTTCAAAAACAAGTCAGAAGATGTAGAGATCTGAGGTTCAGCTCCCAGACTTGGCAGTATTGCCCTGGTTTGACCATGTTATAGCAAGTTGGGCAACTAGAAAAGGGAGTGCAGATAGCCCATCACACTTCTTGTCCCAGTAAAGTGATTGGCAAACCCGTCCTGGATGCGGAGGAAAGGAAGGAGCTGACCTTTGGGCCCAGAGATTTCCTGAGGGGCTCTTCAAATGAGAAGGTGTTTCAGAAAACTTGCATGTGAATGAAAATAAGACAAAGTTGCTGCAAAAATGAAGCAGCGAGGTCTTTGTGCTGAACTGAAATACACAACTGAAACTCCTGTGTTGTCTGTTTTTGACAGCTCTTCCTCATATCTCCTCCCTCCACCATCTCCAGAAACACAGGGCTGTCGCACAGACCAGGCACTTAGGGTGAGAAACCATCAGCTGTAGTCCTGGTTGTCCCTTCTTGCCCTGACCTCTCATCCTCAGTTTTCCAGCCTGTTAAGTGAGGGATGGGACACCCTCCAGGAAATGCAATGAGGATTTGGTTATCAGCTGGTGAGGACCTTGATTCCAGTGAGACAAATGGAAATTTTGTCCCAGGTGTCAATGGGAAGAGGTCTTCAAGAGTTGTGTCCAATAATGTCCTAAAAGACTGAGTAGCTTGCTGCTGTCAATGCATCTCTGCAAATCAGATGCACAGTGCAATTGTACAAATTGAGAGGGAAAAAGTAAACTCTTTTGCCAGGAAGATGTTTACAAGTATTTAAATGATGCTATGTTTGATCACACAAAAAGAAAATGTTCCCATGATGCAGGAAACCCGAAGGAAATCTATTCTGGGTTGTAATGAGGTCTAAAAATGATCGAAGATCCTTTGTACTCATCCCTGAAGTACATAAAGAAAGAGATGGACCAAGCTGAGGCAAGCAGCATCAGCATAATGCCCTTTTTACAGGTGACAAATTGAGTGAGTAGGTAGATTAAGGGGGTTTTATGCAGGGAAGTGACTGGAGAACAAACTTTCAGTGTGAATTTAAAACACCATGTCACTTGTAGAGCTTGAGACCATATCCAGACCAAATGATGGATGTCATCCTTCACTTTAAGTTCTGATTGCCTGAGAAGCAGGATGGGGGGCCAGGCTGGAGCCCCTTTTGCCCCACAGAAGCTGCCAGGCTGGAGACAAGGAGGGAAGCAGTGTTGCCATAGCCTTTGTGCATGAGTGTAAGCTGTCCTCAGGCTGGGCCAAATTTCATTGCACCAGATTATAGCAGGGGGATTCATCATGGGAACGTTGGACATCTTCAGCTGAGGTGTTCACCTTGGCCTTCTTTTGCCATCAGCATAAAGTAAGGTTCATCGCACCTCAACTGACTTTTCATCTGGGGTGAGATGAGTCACTGGTAAACTGAGTTCAAGGTGAGTGGCCCAGGTTGGAGATCTGCTGTAGAGATGAATTCACCCTTCATGTGGAGTAAATGCATATACTCTGGGTGATTATGGATAGCTGTTCCAGTCTCTTTCCTCATGTGGTCAAGTCCTAAGTGGCTTGCCCAGGGCAGTGGTGGAGCCGGGAGACAGACCAGCTCTCCAAAGTTGCAGATTTAGTGCCCAGAAAACATGATTTCCTTCTGAACATAGAGGCAGAGTTGGCTGGAATTCAGAATTTTTGTCCTCTGGGAAACAGCCACATTTGCTTCCTATTTGTCATTCTGAATCTGAACAAAACCATAAAATTTTAGAATGTTTGATGGAACAAGAATGTAAAAGCCATTCAGTCTGACACCACTGAAACATTTCACTTTGATAATATCAAAACCGAACCTAACAAAGGCACATGTAACATAAATCCCAGCACAATAAAATATAACACATATTGAAAATGTTTCAATTAATATTGCGATACAGTACAAAATGAATCAAAATAAGTTTAAACAATATCCCTCTATGTCATCAAAACTTTTAAACAATTTGTTAAAAAGTTTCACTGAAAGATTTTCATGAAAATTTATGTATTCTCGTGAATGCATTTTAAGATGGAGAGTGATTTTCTCAATAATGTTGAGCAGCTCTCAGATGTTTGGTTTTTATTTTTCTGCAAAATAAAGTGACTTCTAATAATTGGCAAGAACTAGAAGTCATCAGGTATTTACACCTACTCAGACCTGGTAGGAAAAATTCCTTAGACTCCTTTTTAATGCACATCACAACCCTTCTCTCATTACACGCAGGTGTTTTTTGGTTGCTGGATAAATTTCAGAGTGAGCTGTTTTGGTAGCACTGATGATGACATCTAGAATAGGCAATATCATCCTCAAACCTGGAAAACCCATCTAACCACTGTGACATTATGCACGTTTTTCTTTCCCCATCAGAGCTGAGTCATCGCCAAATCCCTCCTTCCTCCTACCATATTGACAAATGAGCTAACTAATTACTACCTCAGGCTTGGCCCGAGTCATTCTTTTGTTGTTTACCATTGATGACTAATTGTCACAATTAGTCACGCCCCAAACAACAGTTGCATGGTCACATGTGCTGGATGGGTTCCCACCTGGATGTTGTGGCGGCTGGGACTAGAAGGCTTCAAATCATAGAATCATAGACTGGTTTGGGTTGGAAGGGACCATAAAGATCACCTAATTCCAAGACCCCTGCCATGGGCAGGGACACCTTCCACTAGATCAAGTTGCTCAAAGCCTTATCCAACCTGGCCTTGAACACCTCCAGGGATGAGGTAAGAGAGACTGACTCTCTTTCAATATTTTCCCATCATTTGAGGGGCTGACCTGTGTTCGCAAAAGTCAGTTCTATGGTATGTAAGCCCTACCTTGAATTTCCTCCAAGCTCATCCTTTATAAATGCACACCCATAGCACAGTCTGACAGCAGCAGCGAGAGGAGTGGACAAGGCACCACGTCACTCATCACCAAGAACACTATGGGGAAGGCAAATCAGTGAAAAGAGTAGCATGTGAGAAGCCTGTGCCCAGGAAAAAACCAGCACCGTATGCTCCATTCTCCTTCTCAGTATGTTCCCCTTTTCTACAAGTTTCAGCCTCATTTGCCTGCGCTGAGGGCCAGAAAGCAGATGGATTTTACCTGGGGTGCTTCTCCTCGCCTCTGGAAGCACCCTTTCTTTTCTGTCTGCCTCTCCATGCCAGCAACACAGCAGCACACAGCAGCACCCTCCCTCACCCCGCCACCATCTCTCCTCCTCCCCTTCCCCACTCTTGCTATGGCTTGACACAGAGGAACCTGAAAACTCGCTGTGATGTTTGAATCCCAGCCAAAACTGAAAGCGAGACCCCGAGACTGGTCCGAAAGCCTAAAAAACATATGGCATTAATTCTGCTTTCCCACAGTTCCTAAAACTGCAATTAAAAGCAGCCCCCACCAAACAGAGCCCCATAACTCAGCTGCATGATTTATTGGAATAACGAAGCTTTAGGGGAAAGTTGGCGAGGATCAGGAATTCCACGTCCGGGAGCCGGGCTCGGCGCACATGGCCGGCGCGCAGCCGGGTTTATTTTATTAGCTTGCCACCGATGGAAGAGCAGGATCAGAGAGGGACGTTCCTTTGAGAAAGCTTATCTTTGGCACCCGTTCGACTTCCAACAATAAGCCAGCCCCTGCATCTGCAGGAGATGCTGCGCGGCAGGAGCGATCAAACGAAAGCTGGCTGGGGATAATCCATCTCCGTGCCGGAGTCAACCAGAGGGTGAACAAAGTACCTGCTTTTTCCCATCAGTATCAAATAAATGCAGCCCATGAGATGCCAGAGACTGCAAATCTCCTCTTGCCCAAGGAGGTGCTTTATCATACTTGCTTTCCCAAAACCAAGGCCTTTCTGCTCCTTAACTGCGAGCAGACATGAAAGTCGAGCTGCAAAGCTCAGAAGTAGGTTTTTAAATGTAGCTCAGTATTCTGGGAGCGGAGGTGGGTAGGGGGAAGTCATTCTAGCAAAGGATGCAGATTTCTGCCTACCTGTCATTTTGCTAATGTCTGTTATGATGATTCTTTCTAATGGTTAAATGCAGAGCTAAGCAGAGACAGGATCAAACTAATTTCTAGGAGGCGGTTTATAATCTTTGTGACCTGACACTTGCACATCTCTCTAACTCATGTGATAAAGGCAAACTTTAGCCAAATGGAGTCTCAGAGTAATGCCAGGAAGAAGTACAGTGAGAAGTACCTTCTTCGTTTAAAAGAGGGTATAGTAGCAAAACCAAACACATCAAATCTCCATCTCCTTTGCAAAACGCAGTCTCTGCCTGTTGTCCAGCTCTGGTTTCCACCTCTATACTTGCTGATACAGAACTTTTTAGGAGCACTGGTCTATCTGGTGTTTGCCGTCACGCTTGTTGTGATGGTTTTGCTCACCAACATCACTGAAAAGGCAATCCAAGGTGCCCCCCACCCAATTTCATGTGGTGAGCCGGAATATTTTGTATTGCAACCTGTTTCCACACACCAGTTTGTGTAAATGGCTGGTAACATTTTTAAAACAGACTTTCAGATGCGAGAGAAGATTATATTCACCCCATGCAGAGCCTTAAGCTGCAAAACCTTGTGTCACTGTGTTGTACAGCTCTTGTGCTGGCAATTAGCAGAGTGGGGTACTCCCTCTGCAAAGAGACTGTTTGCTGAACACCTGCCTTGATAGAGATCTCCAAACATCATTGCTGATGGGGAATTGTCACTGTGCAACTTTATACCGGAGCAGGTGCAGCGGAAAGCTGGCTGCAGTGTCTGGTGACAGGAGACTGAAGTGGTTTGGTTTGCTTTGCCTAGCAAAACAAAGGCGAGATGTAAGTGGAAATAAGAAGCCTTTTCCTAATTGTCTCAGGAATGAAGTTTTGACTGGCTCTTGGAGCCTTTCAAGCAGAGGAGTGGAGGCACGAGACCTTCAGGGTCTGAGGATGGAGCTTCTGGAAGGGACCAGCTGACAGGACAGTGATGTACCTGGGGTTAGACAGTGAAGCTTGGTGAGAGTCAGAGAGGATGATATTCACCTCATCTAACTTCAGACACATTGACAGCTCAGTTAGCCCCTTAAAGTCCTCTTCATAGTCAATGAGCAGAAATAAACATGCGCAGGGCATGATTCATCTTACCTGTTGCAGATATCTTCTTTAGGCCACAATAAATCAATCCCTACAGCTCATTGACTGTATTGATAAGACGTCCACTAACAGCCACCTGAGCAAAGGGTACCGAGCTTACTGCTACTGCTGTCTAAATGGGTACCCAGTGATGCAGGCAGCCTTTGGACCAGCCTTCTCACCCATCTGCTCTATCCCACTGTGACAATCGAGCTGTGGTCCCTATGCAGAAGTCCAGGCAAAGTGCCACACCTTCAGATCCACTGGAGAGCTGTATCTAATAAAGTTGAACCACTAAAGACAAGAGTGAACAGAAATGCTGGTGAATGTGACAACATTACAGTGACAACATTACAGTATCTCAGATACCTAGTCAGCATGCCTTGCTCACAACCTGTGAAGAAGGGAAGGCCCAGTAGAGACTTTATTGTGATCTTTCAGTATTTAAAAAGATTTATTTACAAGAAAGATGAGGATAGACTTTTTAGTAGGGCCTGAAGTGACAGGGCAAGGGGCAATGGGTTTAATCTAAAGGAGGATAGATTCAGACTAGGTATAAGGAAGAAATTTTTTACAATGAGGGTGACAAAACACTGGCACAAGTTGCCCAAAGAGATGGTAGATGTCCCATCCCTGGAAACATTCAAGGTCGCATTAGCTGGGGCTCTGAGCAATCTGATCTAGTTGAAGATGTCCCTGCTTATTGCCAAGGAGTTGGACTAGATGACCTCTAGAAGTTCCTTCCAACCCAACTGTTCTATGATTCTATGATTCTATTAAATAAGACATGAGATGTGAGGACAGGAGTGGAGCCACATTGAACAGGGACTCTTGGGCTCTTAAGCCTCCTTCACAGTCTTCAACTCAAGATCTTCAAGGAATTTCCCCTAACTTCCCTTTTGATACTTGAAGATCCTAGGACAGTGTGGACATTTGGACTCTCTCCTACTATCTTTATTAGAAATATGAATTTTCATCTTTTCTTCCTAGTCTAGAGTCTAATATTGATGGCAGGAGGCAAGTATAGCCAGGATTGTGTGGAGGAGCTGTTTGGTGCATGCTGTACCAGTGGGAGGAGGCAAGATCCTGCTACCTCTATAGGCAGCATTAGTAAGGCATAACTCAAGTAATGCATCCAGTTGTGGAGCTTGGACTTCTAAATGAATTTTGCAAATCTGGAAAGAGCGCAGAAAAAAACAAGCTGAGAACAGCTGAAGCTGCCACACGGTGTGACTCTGAAGAAGCCCAGATCTTTTATTTATCGGACAGATGTTTTCCACCTTTCTTGACTTGAGATCTCTGCGAATTGTCCCTTAAAGTGCAGACACTGGAAAATTCCAGCCTGTTGGCAGCTGGTGTCCTTTTCCCAGCCTCTTCCATGAAAACCTCAGGAGTACTCACTGTCCTGTCAAGCATCCCAGGGCTGTAGGCTGCAAACCACTTCACTAGAGCAGCACCTCTCTCATGGCACAGCGCTCTCCTGTTGGGCAGACAAAGCCAAAATGAAATACAGAGGTCTGGAGAAAGAGAGAGAGATGTAAATGGAAAGTAAGATGCAAACAAATGGTGGCAATGAACACAAGGAGGGTCCTGCTCCTCAACATCTTCAAAATAGGTTTCAATATTTCCTTAAATATTGTCTAAGCCAGTAGCTTGTGGAGACCTCCAAAAAAAAATTCCCTTTACTGTTCTTAGTCACCTTTACAGACCCTTCTGAAATAGCCTTTACACCCACCATTACTCACAGACCACAAATGGAAAACCACTGGTTTGGCAAAAAATTACAGGAGCACAAAGATGAAACCATGACGCTCTCTTCTGACTTCAAGTCTGTAGTATAATGGAATAATGCTTGTTTTGCTCAACCAAAAAATATACAAATAATCAGAAAAACATGGCAACAGGATGACAAAACTATGGTATAATATTTCCCAGAATGACCTCAAAGTCATAAATCAGATCTCTGAACCGTCAGCAGTAATCCAGCTGAACTGCCAAATTGCCCCACCATCCAGCATATTTTATTAACTGTTATTACTGTGCATTATTTATTTACAGAGTGCTGTACATGTAGACGCTGCTTTACAGGTACATAAAAGACCACCCCAAGGAGTTTGGTTACAGTTGGGCACACAAATATGATATTCATTTCAGCAGCACTAGGGGTTAAAGATTGTGGTACTGCTTCAGGTTTCTTGCTTCCTTTTTGTTTTTATTGCACTAAAGTCAAACACATTTTAAACTCTGGACTTCGAGTCAACCTGTCTGTCTGAGGCAGTATATGGCCTTATTAGCTCAGGATCAGAGTGTCTGATGGGCTTATTTGTTCTACCAGAAGAGCTAAACTTGGGGTTGTGAACTGACACTTGAACTGGCTGGAAATTTTCCACCAAAGTTTTTTGTCTTTGGTTGCTAGTGGGAGACAATGTCTTAGCAAAACAGGGATTTTTGCACGCAAACTGAGCTCCTCACTTGACTGGAAGACAGGCTTTGTGCTTGCTTGTGTGTAAAATTCACTCTCTTTTCTCTATTCTGGGAAATGGGGAGAGGGGTTTAAAACAAAATACTACATCACGGATTTTATTTGTTTTCTTTCCGCATGAGGGGAGAAAAAACCCAAGTGATTTACTTTAATCAGTGTTTATCACTATTTTTGGGTGACTCCCAGACCAGGAGGCTGACCCAGCAATGTCCTCAAAGAACTTTTATGCCCTGTGCCGCACAGGACGTGTCAAGCTTGAAGTGGAAATGTTTCTTGTTTAGACTCTGCCATTCTTCCCTGTACTGCAGTCTGATAGGTGATGGTATTGGAGGACGAGTACTCAGCAGCTTCTTCTCCAGCCCACCAACCTTCCACGGGCCTTTAAGATGTTGAGGGTCTGCATAGCTGGGTCAGGATAGGATTTGGTGGAGTTACATTATAATAAATAGAAGCAAGGTATTTTACATCCTCATTTTCCAGCATACTGCTTGTTTCGTAGGTGTTTAGACTTGCTGCTGCTGCTCAAACCCACCAAAGGGCTCAAGTTCATACAGTGATGAGAGAAAGCAAAGAGCTGAGAAATTAGATCAATTGCAGGTTCACTGGGGATGATATTTCTGTCCTTTGCACATGCTGATGCAGTTACTGAGCGGCATTTCTCTCCCAGTACATGATTTCTTCCAATCCCAGTTAGTTAGGAGGACAGACGTGGCAGAATCACTGTCTCAGATAGCAGCAGTTTCTCATCTAGCCAGAGTAAGCCAAGAACATTTCCCATCATCAGCATCAAAGTGCCCTTCTCCAGATGTCTGGAGGAAAGACAGCATCTGTCTGTCTGATGGGAAGTCTCCACATGTCTCAGGGATGTAGGAGGGATTGCCTCTGATTTGTTTTTGTTCTTCTAGCGTTACTACTTTAGACTTAAACATAAGAGGATCCTTTACTGATACCAGTCGTTCCAAAGTGCTCCACGTGCAGGTGGAAATCCATGTGAGCTATTAATTAATGACTTAATTGGTAATTATTTAAGTACTGGAAAGTATGCTAGACTCTTCCAGTCTGCTCAGGTACACAGCCCCACCCTGGGGAGTTAGTGGCTCATTTCTGACAGCATGGAACAAAGTTGTAATGAAGTGGTGAAAGGTTGGGGGGAGAGAGAAGTTGGGGCATCTGCTCAGGTTTAGCAAGCATCAGTGTCCAACCTGGTGTGGCAAAGATACGAAAAATTAACACCCAGAACAAGGAGATGTCTTTGCTTACTTGTTTCATGCAGGCAACATAGCTAAAGACATCTTGAAGAGGAATGTAAAATAGACATTAGTCATCATTTCCCGAGATATGAGAAGTAAAAGAGGCTATAAAGGAATGTTTGGGTGGTTAAGACATAAACTTGTAGATCTCCCCTATCTGGAATTAAGTTCTTCCTTGGCCAAAATCTTCAGTATGACCATGGGTAAAACACATGAACTCCTCAGTACCTGGGCTGCCTAACTGGGAACACCAACATATCCAAGGGGGCAGTGCCAAGGGAAATGGGAGCCATACTGGGAAGTGCTGGTAGCCCTGGTAGCCAGGGCTGGCAAAAGATGTGGCAGGCATGGCTACACGCACGAGCCATGCCATGACTCACACAGTCTACCTTTTCCTCATACCCAGAAACTCAGTGATCTCCAGTCTCACCCAGGGCTGCAGAGGCTGCCAAAAATGCAACCCCAGTCGTCCCTGAGAGAACTGGAGAAATACAAGTGGATCTGGGAGCAGCCTGGAGCAATCAATCAAGAAGTCATCCCAGGTTTTTCTTCTGTGGCACTCTTCATTTCGTGTGGTAACTTGTAGTTGTGGTGGTTAACATGTGGTCCTCTTGCACTGCTGCCGCTGCCACCTCTGTGCCCAGTCCCCAAACGAAGCTGTGGTGGGGTGCAGCCCATCCAGATCTCTGCTACCAAATTCTCTTCTTGGAGCCCTTATCTTCTCCCATGTGTCAAGAGCTAATAATGTGTCGTAAAAAGCTGGCCAGACTCTGCTGCAGCACTACCAGCACCAAAAGCAACAGGTCTTCCCGGGGGTAGCATCTACTCACCATCAAGGGCTGCTATTTAATAAAGTGTAGGCAAGAGCACCTCTTATATAAAACCAGAGTTAGGTGGGCAAAAATTCAGGTCTAAGCATGTCTGAACCCCCTTGGAGCAGGGAAAATTAAGCCCACGTCTAAATCTTTGAATGAGGAGGTGAGTATTGGCAGAGCACGGGCATACGTGTGAGTTCAGCATTTCCAGGGCCATGGTAGGAAAATGCTGATGTCAGGCCAGATGTAAGTGATACACATCTTCGGAGGGAGGCAGGAAACATATCTCCTTGTTCCTGCTAACCTTAGAAAGCAAGTGTTTGGATTGCTACACAGAGGATTTGTAGCAACAAGGAGAATGTAATTAAATAACAGGGATGATCTCATTATTGTAATGATGAGGTGTCATTTAATAAGGAGAATCCAGGACTGGGAGCTGAGAACCAGAGTCCTAATCCCGGCTCTGGCTCCCAGCTCCAGCAGGTCACATAAGGCCGGCACCCTCTCTTCAGTGTGTTTTTATGAAACATGCAGCTCCAGTGCTTGTAAAAGCTCTTGCAACAAAGAGAAGAACAACAGTAAAAAAAAAAGAAATAAAATTGTCTTATCCCTTTACTTTTCCTGTAAAATCTGGGTTAGTACAATTTTTCCTTTACATAAGGGACAGTGAGGCTCTCTGGCAGATGATGCTCATGCAGCGCTCAGAACCAGGAGGTCACCGAAGGAAACGCTAAGGCTTGCTCTAATCCTCAGGCTCTTCCAAATGCAAGCCTAAGTGTCTGATTATCAGACCCTGCTATGACATTCATGGGGTAATACAGGCTCAACGGAATTATTTCCCCAAAAAAGTTGTTTATATATATCTGTATGTATATATGTGTGTGTATAATCAGGAGGGTCAGGGGGCCTTCAAAGCGTATCGCAGAAAAAGTACAGTCTATTTTAACTGGGGAGCTGCCCGTATATTATGTGGATCAAAACTCAATTCCATCCAAAGGCTGGATCTCTTGAATCCAGCCTACCTCTCAGTCGGTCCATCCATCCATCCATCCATCCATCCATCCATCCATCCATCCATTCTTTCCTCCCTCCCTCCATCTGTCTATCCCTTCCTCCCTCCCTCCCTTCAGTCAGTGCCAGCATCCTTTATTCTTGGAACTGAGACTAAGTTTGGTAGATTGCAAGTCATGTCTCCCACTTCTCCCTTTCAGTGTGCTTCCATTTCGTTTTTCGAGGCTGGGAGCCCTGAGGGGTGATGCAGGCCATGCCAGGCAGAAGAACAGTGGGCTCTGCAGTGCTCTGAGCAGGACTGTGCACACCCCTGAAATGCTACTTCGGGTTTTCTTATTCCTTATCACTCAGCATGTTCCGCAGTGGTTACTCGGCGTGGCAGCATTGCCTGGTGCCGAGGCTACCATGCCAAGCAGGGGCTCCTCAGCACCCAAAATTTGTATTCCAGATGCAAACAGCTCAGCAGTTCCCATCAGTCATGGGCTGTTTCTGGGCCATCTCACATCCCAGCAGCCCTATGTCCAGTCTCTCACCCTGCTTGTGCCACCATCCCCAACCTGTCTCCATGCTGAAGGACTCATCGGAGAGCAGGTTCCTCTCCCACAGGTCAGAATGGAGAAATATCCCCCTGCACAGTGTGGGTCATTGCTCTCTTTTTCCTTAGCATAAGAAAGCTGGAGCATGGAAGGAATTTTTCCCCACAGCCTCACCTGCAAATATTTCTCAAAGTCAGCAGCTTTGCTCTCTGATTCCTTCAGAATTACAAAAAGTTAAGGCTGGAGCAGCATGTTTAACAGATTTCAGCTCAGTCCCGCAGCCTTATCCCCAAAAAAGCCTTTGCCTTTTAATGTTACCATTTGCTTCTGAGCCTTCCATGACGCTGCTGTTTTCCCTTTGTTTCTAAACAAGTCAAACACAGCGGATAAAAACACTAAGCTGCTGCGTCTCAAACACGCACCAGGCACACACGGAGCGCTGGGACGCATCCATGAGAAACTCTCTTCCGTTCAACAAACAGCCTGCAAGACAAAATAAACCGCCGGAGCATCCTGTGATCAAGACCACATTACGGGAATCCAGTGTTTTGATCTTTTCCATGGCAGGATTCAGGGCTCCCAGGCTGCCAGCTGTTGGGCTTTTTTCCATTGCCCAAGTTCTGGAATCTTTGCTTTCTTTCTTTCTTTTTTTTTTTTTTTTTTTTAAAAGAAGTTTTCTAGCCCTCAGATTTGGAGAGAAAAGCTTAAAAGCCTTAACATATCAGTTTTCTAATCTTTAAGCCAATCTTGCAATCTGAGAGAGGACCAATGACTCATTTTTGAATTTCCAATGTTCAAATATCCATGATGTTGTTAATCGCTCATATTAATATCACCATCCAACAGTGAGTTTAATGAGGATGATAATGAGCTGCTCACTGCCCGCAATCCACAAATCACAACCATGGCAGGTCTTTCCTTCAGCCTTATGATGACACCACAAAACACCTTAAGGGAAGTTGAGAGCAGCTCTTATCTGCACTGCTTAAAGTAAGTAAATGTCAGGAGAAGTAGTGACTTTTTGATCTGCTGGATTCTAAGTCTTGACCTGAGACTTGGCTCAGGCATGACATACATAGCAGGCATTCAGAATACGGCCCAATTCTACTAAGCCCTGATCATAGAATTATAGAATCACAGAACAGTTTGAGTTGGAAGAGATGTTTAAAGGTCGTATAGTCCAATCCCCTGCCATGAGCAAGGACATCTTCAACTACATCAGGTTGCTCAGAGCCCCATCCAACATGACCTTGGATGTTTTCAGGCATGGAGCATCTACCACCTCTCTGGGCAACCTGTTCCAGTGTTTCACCACCCTCATTGTAAAAACTATTCATTCTATCTAGTCATAATTTACCTTCTTTTAGTTTAAAACCATTACTCCTTGTTCTATCAGGTTATTTTAATGGTTATTGTTTTTATTTTTGTTATTATTTTAAGGACTTGGGAGTATCGGTGACATCTTGACTACCACTAAATGACTTCTTCTGTTGGTCCCAGAGCCCAACAACTCCAGCAGCACCTGTTCCCATCCCTGGAGCTCACACTCTGGGGGCCCTGAACAGAAACCTTGTGAAACCAGGCTGCGAAACACAAGGTTTCTCTGCGTAGCAGCTCAGGCTGGATTTCCCTCTTCTTTCCATGGGTGTCTGCAGTGCTTCAGGAAGGTTAGATATGAACTAAACAATGCCTGAGAGGTTTGAAATATTTCAAATGACTAATTTCCACCATCCTCCCTCCTTTTCCCCGGTGGAAAAGCAAACCTTAAACCACTACATTTCTTTGCAAAACTTGTCATGAAAAATTCATCCTGTTTTCTGGCTGCCTGTAAAACCACCGGAATAAAATTGGTGTTTCTATTATTGCTATTGCTATATGAAGCATAGCTGCTTTCTGACAGCCTTTTGGAATGGAGGGAAATGTTTAGTTTTCTTTAGTCAGGAGACAGCTCCAGGACTCCCCATTTATGGGATGATCTGGCTAAAACTTTGCAAGAGGGAACCCAGAGAATTTCCCTGTAGTCTTATTTCAGTTTTTCCTAAGTGGGAAGTGTATGAGTCCCACATTCTCTATTAATCATTTGAGGAACCACGAGAGAAAGAAAAAAAATGTCAACATGAGTTCCTCTTTCCTCACAAGCTGGCTTGAAGGTGGTTGTGGTTGGAGAGAAAGCAGTGAGAAAGAAGGAAAAATGACACAGCAAGGTGGTTTAATAGAAATCACAAACTGAGAGCTGGTTCCTAAAGTTTATCCCAGTAGTGGAGGTGGGTGTACATGTAGACCCTTCACCCAACAGTGAAACCACAGAATGGGATGTATTTAGTCCTGCTCTGTTGTTGGAGGTTAAAAATAGCAGGAGATGGATGTCTCATTGCTCCTTGTGGGGCAGGGGGAGATCATTCCTCTGTGTGCATGTGGAGAGATGGAGAGATGGAAGGATGGGGGTATGAAGGAGTGGAAGGATGGAGGGGTGCAAGGTTGGAGGGGTGGAGGGATGGAGAGGGAGTTATGTACCCTTGCTCCCAAATGACATCCCAACAGGCACCCAAAGCCCATAGTGTCCTGTCCCACCTCTTTCCCTTCTCCTCTTTCTCACTCCAAAATTCACATGTTTCAGCCCTCCTCAGCTCTCAAACCTTTCCCATCCCTCATCTTCCCCAGTCTAGGTCTGTCCCATCCAAGCCCACTCACCTCAGTTGCTGCAGCCCCTCTTCCCCCCACTCCAGCTCATTTCTCATTTTCCCCACAACCAGAGAAAATGAAAAATGTCCTCAGGCAAGAGGGGAGAGGAAGACACGGAGGTGGGGGAAAAAACAGACACATGGCAGCCTTATGCCTGAACTTTGAAAAATGAGAAAGTCCCCTACCCCAAATGTTGATGGAAACATCATTAGCATGGGCCACTAATGAAGGTGATGTCTCATCTTGGACGAAAACAAACTGGGGAGGAAAGAGGAATGACCCACACAGCCTTTTTGCAAAGGGATGTCCTGTACCCGCAGCGCAGACGGGGCACACTGCACACTCATTTGAAGTGCCTACACTTGGTTGACCAACACACTGAGCAAATGTGCCGCTGCGCTGCCGAATCAATACCTGTCGGGTCACATCACCTGCTATTGATGCATATGGTTGTTATTCCCCACATATTGTATTTGCAGAACTTCCTGGTCTCCCCAGGGCTATCTGAGATGATGTTTTGCTTGGCTGAAATGTCTTTAACGGAGAGAAGCTTCGTGGAGGAAAGGTCTTTGTGCACGGAACATATGTATCTTCTTGGTACTGGTCTGCTCTTGAGGACTCCTTGCTCTCCCAAAGGAAAGTTTTAGGAGATGACGTAAAATCTGCTTTACAGGCCATGGATCCTGATTTAGCCATGTAATACAAGCACTTAACTGAGGGAACTGACTGTGAGTATGGTCATCATGGCCTCTTATTGTAGCCCATGCAAGGCAAGAAACCTCTCCACAGGAGGCTGAGTCCAAGGCTGTGAATCGCCGTCTGCAGGAAGCTGTCTGCTTCCACAGCCATCAATGGTGACTGGGATGCTGGACTATTAATGGAGATGCTCACAGCAAAGTGGGATGGATCCGGGTGGAGAGGAACTGTGACACTGGCATGTGGGAGGGCCAGGCATGAGGAGGGGACAGTGATCAGAGTCATGCTGTTAGTGTCATCTGGTGCTGTGGGCTGTGTTGAGCTGGTTCCTTCTGTCCAAGGGACTTTCCTTCAGCTCTCACATCCCACATGAGGTCTGCTTGTCACTCTTCAGGAAGGATTCAAGCACACAGCTCCACACTGCAGGCTTTGTTACCTCAAAACCCCTGGCATGGAGCTGGGCCATCCTTGTAGGTAGGCTGCACCATAGCTCAGGGGCTTCGGTATCTGGACATCACAGCCCAGAAGCTTGCTCTGTAGCTAAGCAGGGTTTTCTGCCAAGGTAATAAGAGCCTCAGTAAAAGCGATCTGACATTGGCTGGAGGTCCTAATCAGGAGGAGAGTGTGTTTGTCTGCATGGGGTGCATTTTCTGCTGTGCCCTTGTGTGCTCCATGGGATCCTGGCAAACCCAGCACTTCCCATGCCCAGGGTTTGCCCTTTAATTTGCAGCGACGCAGAGTTCTCCTTGACACCAGTGGGACCTTTGCAAGGCAGGGCTTTATTTTACCTTTATTTTGTAGTGGAGCTGGGTCTTCTTTGCCTCTCAATGGGGGAAAGGAGACAGACCCCGCAGGTGGGAGACTCTGCCCCAGCAGTCAGGGCCCTGGCCAGGTTCCTCTTGCAGCTGGCTTGAAAGAGCCCCCAGTCACCATCTGTTCTCAGGAACCAAACTGTTGTGGTTTTGAAACACATGCACTGACATTAAAAAAGCACACGCAGAAAAATCCCGCCCGAACGACTTCATAAAAAGGAGTGTCAGTGGCAGCCTCGCTAAACTTACTGCTGCGCTCAGGCTGATTAATATTTTTGGATCTAATTAGATGTCACTGCTTTAACCCAACAGTCTTGTTTTGGTTTGTGCAACGGCTCTTCATGCAAAGTTTGCTCGTAGCAGGACCCATAGGAGTCCCCTTGGGAGTGCTGAAGTCACGGGGACAGAGCAAGTGACAGTGGAAATCAGATGGTGGGAAGATTCTGGCGACCTGCAGCCAGTGTATTTGTGTGTGGAAAAACCAGCCAAGACCTGGATGGACTCCAGATGGCTCGTCCCTGTGTCACAGGCCCTGCAGTGTGTCTGCTTAAGGAAGTCAGGTTTCATTTGGATAATAAAGGGCCTGGGCTTCAAGCACAGGAAGAGCTGGATTTAATCTCCCTGGCTGCTGTAAAGTGGCCAACACGTGCGGTTGGGGTGTCTCAGGTGAACCAGATCTCACTTTCTACAGAGAGGAAGCTGAAGGGAAGCGCTCACTGAAACACTCCTATTGAAATGCTCTCCTTTCCTTGCCGAGCCTTCTGCTTGGGGCGCTGGTCCAGAGCAGCTGTGTGCCGAGCACCTCCAACTGCTACACAGCATCGTGATTTCCTTGCATGCTCTGGAAGAGTCTGTTAGCTGGGCTATATATTTAGCTAATGTCCATAAAGCCATTAGGCTGCTGCTTTGCCTGTGAACCGTTGCCAGATCAGCGGAGTGGAGCCCAAAGCATTGGCCCTGGGCAGTGGGGAAGCCAGGCTGAGGCTGCATGAGAAGCAACATGAGCCACCAAGGCTCGATAGGTCTGGTTTCAGAGAGGGGAATCGAAGAAATCCGTTTAGCTGGCTTTTCTGCTTTGACTCATTCGTTCTGAGCAGCACAGATGGAGAAGGAACAAGGGGCAGTCATTTGGACTCTAGAGAAAGCTCAGGTGGGAAACGTTGTTCCTCTGCTCGTCTATTCCCTCTGTCCAGTGGTTGTGCCAGCAATGCCAGAAGGAGTCATACCAAGGGCTCCTATCTGCTCAATACTGCTCCATCCATCACCAGGCAGGGGGGATGCAAAAGCTTTCTGTAACTACACGATGCTAAAACACCAAAGAAAAGGTGAGATGGGGTTAGAGCAGTTCCAGGAGAGCTCCCTGTCTGTAAAAGGGGAAATTAAAGGAAAGTATTAAATTAGAAACTCAAGAGAATCTTCCAAATGGCAAATCTATTAGTAAAATTTCTGTGGCAGCATGAGAAGGCTTTCCCTTCTCCACGTCTCTGAAAACATAGAATCATAGAATGGTTAGAGTTGGAAGGGACCTCAAAGATCATCTAGTGAGGCAGGCTGTGTGAGTGTGCTTGTGTGTGTGTGAAGCACATCTCACACTTGCCCTCCTGAGTTTCCCTTCTCACATTTAAAATGGGCAAAGCTCCAGTTTTTAGGGTCTGAACAAACCCTCGAATGCAATGCTGACATGGTACCTGAGTTAGGAGCGAGCCAAGTGAACTCCTGTGTTTGTCCTCCAGGTCTCTCCTCTGTCCTCCTGGCCACGGGACAGGGCTGTCTGCTCCCCTAGAAGCAGAGGCAGCTCAGAGCAGGCGCTGCCAGACAGTGGCATCCTCATTGGGAGGACACCGTGGTGACAAGCCAGGTCTGACCCGGGGGATCAGGAACTTTCTCTGCAGCTGTGATGGGAGGAGTTTGGGGGAATCACCATTTCATTCCAGCTCTGAACTAAAATGATTCAAGTCCTTCATTAAAAATCCCTCCAAGTATACGCTACTGCACAGATGAAGAGGTAAAAATGCAACAGCCAGCTCCTCTTGACCTCTGGAGAAATTCCTGTTGTGTGTTGTTGGTACAGCTCGGGTTTTGCCTTTACAAGCATCCCTTTCTGTTTTGGATGGGGCTCATCCGAGTACTCACAGCTGTGAGTCACTTCAGGTCTACAGATGCACTTTGCCTCTGCAGACTACCTCTATTTGGATTAATTTATACTGTGGGGTTTGAGGAACCCAAAACCAGTGCTGGGACAGGAAGAGAGAAGTGTAGTTACTCAAAGGTTGTTTTAACTTGTGGAAGATATGAAACTCAGTGGAGGGGAAGCAGCCCAGCAGCTTGAGAGCTTGACAAAGCTGAACTGGCTGAGGATGTGTTCCTTTGGATGTCTTAGTGCTCTATAAACCCTCTTTAAGCCACAGTTAACCAAGCAAGCACCGATGCCTGACTGTACTCCTTGCACTGACACCATTCCCCAGATCTCAAAGAAGCAACTTCTCCCCAAGGCCTCATCCAAGCCTCCTGAAGTCACTCCAAAGCCCACCACTCTGCACTTTCCAGTTGGCTTCAGCCCAGGTGTTCCCACTGGGCTTCACTGCAGCAAGGTGCATTAACATGCCAGGCAGCTGGGAGACTTTCCTCCTGCAGGTCATGGTAGCAGGACAAAGTGAAGCCCACCATGCTCTGCTCGCTCCTGGGTATTTCTCAGGAGTCCTGGCATGTATCTCAGGGGTGAGGCTGGTGGGCAGGAATAGTACAGTTCTCATCTCCTGCTGTGTTATGGCAGCGCTTTGCAAGCCCCCCGTGATGGCTCTGGACACATGCCTGGTCCCTTGCCACCTCTGAGCAGCAACCAGGAGAGGTGCAGAAGCCCATGCCTGCCTGAAGCCATTTACACGGAGGCTGAATATATGTTGTAACTTCATGTTCATTTGGTTACACCCCAGCTTACCTCCAGGACAAGGCCAGACAACATCCCCGTGGGCTGGGGGACAGGGACTCCTTTCCTGCATGGGGAGGAAGGAAGGAGTTATACAAACCCACATATGTGCTGCATGCCCAATCCCCTCCTTCCTTCCTTTGCATGTTCATCCTCTCCTTGGTGACCCACAGCTCCCTTCTGGCACTGATGGTTCATATCACAAGGAATGTGGAGAGCAAGGCAGTGCCAATGGGATCCCAGATGCTTTGACACTGAGGCAGAAGTGACAACAGCAGGCTAGGGCCGTGATTCACTTAATCCCCAGCATCAACCAGCTTTCGGCTAGAGCCAGGCTGTGTTGTGAGGTTGTCTGCAGTCAGGGGTCTCCATGAATTGCCTGGACCCATCGGAGTACACAGGGTTTTTGGCACACTGCGGGCTGCAATTTGCACCCTGGATGCAGGGTAGGCTCTAGACATTCGTAGGAAGCCATCCCAAACAAGGAAAGGAGACCCATTGGTTGGGTCCAGGAAAATACTCACAGAGTGCCCCAGGAAGAAAAATCCTCCCCAAAAGCCCTTTGGTTATTCCTGGGGGACAGACATTTTAATCCTGGGGCCCAGAGACATTCCGGGGTGATGCTAACCCTGGAGTGACTCATAGGCAGACCTTGAAACCAGTGGATATTACATCTACCAGCAAGCCTCAGTGGGATTTTAAATCTTATCTGGCTCCAGGGTTCATTACTAGAGGATTTTTGGGAAAGACAGAGGTTTTGTTTGTTGGCGTTTTTCCTGAAGTCTCCTGCTGAACACAGCCCAGGTGATATCCCAGCCAGGCACGGTACATCTCCCACTGCAAAATGACTGTACAGGTGCATTTGCAGGTGGATTCCTCCCATGTCAAAAGGTGTATAAACCAATAGCTCGAGGTCCCTGTCTGTCCATCTCCATTGATTCAAGGGAAGCTGAGATTCACATGTCAGTCACTGGCCATGTCACCTCCATCCCTGGGCAGGACAGGAGCCTGGGCTTTGGTGCTTGCCTGCCTCAAGCTGAGTGGCATCACAACAGCTCAGATGTGCTTACACTTTACGTATATATATACTTATATATATATATATAAAGCATACTAACCAATATTCCGAGAGGTATACTGACACTGGTAGCAAGATACTGCATGCCACACACACTGCTATGTATTCTAAGACTTAGTACACATCACATACATATCTATTTACTCAAGGTGAATTCAGAGGCAGGGGGAGAGAGGAAACTTCTGTCTAAAGATGGACAAAATCCAGTCAAAATCTGAGAGTGTCCAGGAAAAGCAGAGGGAAAGAAAAAGGCCTGCCCAAACCTTCCTCTTCCATTGCACTGCTCACTAAAACCTTCATTTTAAGCATTTTGCCTTTATGCTCAGCGCAGCACTTTAAAAAAATGCTTCTGCAAGTTAGGATGAAGGCTCAAAATTCCCTTTGATGGTACAGGAGCAGGCAGAGGAGAAAAAGCCTTTTAGAGAAGCTGGGATGGAGGTATCTGGGTTGTGAGGGAGCGTGTCTGTGCATCTGCAGATGCTGGATGAGGCTGTGGAAGTGCTGGCTTGGGTCAGTTGAGGTCACTTCAGCTCCGATCAGTGCTCCGACACGCAGCTGAGCTCCAGAAGCCAAAGGCACAAGTGCTGCTCTCCTGGCAGCGCTCAGAAGAGATGTCTCGGTCGGAGCTGGGCCTGGGGAGCAAATCTCCCTGTGAGCATTTTCCTCATGGCTCTGAAATGAATAGAGAAAGTAGAACACCCCAGGCTGGAGGACACCATGGGACCTTGCCTTGGGCCAAGGACCAAAAGAGGCCTCACCCACATGGAGGATGTTACCCAATAATGTGACAGAGTGTATGGGAAGCAAAGGTCACACTATTTTTCCTTCCAGAACAACCTTATGTTCCTCTGGACGGTAACTGAAGACTTGATGAGGACTGTGTGAGGTCTCTGCTCTGCCACAGACCATCTCTGTGAATGCAATGAAGATATTTACCTAGCTGTTCTATGTCTTGTCACAGTTTATAAATCAGAAAAGACATGGCATGTCCCTATGCCTTGAGGCTGTTGTGAGGACAAAAGGGTTTAAAGGGGGTTGTCTTAAAGAAGATTTTATAAAGTGATGTGGAAAAATGCAAAGAGAATTAATTCCTCCCCCAGAACCTTGCTAAAGTTTAATTTTTCCAATTGGACTGTTTCAAATTCAGGCTGGACCTTGCTCTCTTGAGAGTATGGGTGGTGGAGACTCAGGGTCCTGGTGGCGGCAGGTCCCCAGCCCAGGGCTGAGCCCCTCTGACACGATGCTCAGCAGGCAGAGGGGGTGGCAGCCCCCAGCTCTGGAGGTGCTCCCTGATGGAGAGAAGCAGTGAGACAAACCCATTGTCTTTGCGCTTGGGAATCTCATGGCCAAGCTGAGCAAGTTTGTTTCCTGCTGTAAAGAGAGTCACAGTCAGGTTATTCTGCCCTAAAAGATCTGCTCATCAACCCCAGCCTTCGTGGGGTGTGAAAAAAGGCATCCTCAAGGCCCTGTTCATTTCCTGCATTTCCCTCTCTTTTAGATAAATCACAAGGATGCTCTGGATTTCAAACCCTGAAGGCTTCCAGGATTCTTCTGGAGGGGTTTGGAGGCAGAGCTGTCTCTCATTAGCATGGCCGTTTGCATAAAAATAGGAGCGTTGAGTCTGATTCCTGAAGCTGGGAGCTGCTCCTGTGAATATCCAAACACCCTCAGCTCCCATCAGGGCACTCAGTCTCTCAGGGAGTTGAGCCCTCCAAGCTCCTTGCAATCTATACAGGCATTTTCGGTGGGAAGGAGGAGGCTGTATCGGAAAGAAGCAGCGGGGCAATTGTAAGAGGCAGGAGGTAATGACCCATGTTGGGAAGCAGCCAAGAGAACAGAAATAGCATATGGAAAAGGCTCTTTGAATGTAATGTATGGTGCTGATTCTTAGGAATAATCAGCAGCACCTCTTTACATGCTGCATTTTTTAGCACAAATTGAGAATAAAACATCGTCTCTGCTGAGACAGCAGAGTCCACATTTTCTTTCCTTCACAGCCAGCTTCCATCTGTGTTATAGGTATATTGTATCATACTGTCCCACTTCCTTTGATTGGGATAAACGCCACAATCCTCTTTTCAGCAGTGGGTAAACTGAGGAACAGGCCATTCAACCGCCTTGCCCTTGGCCATAGACCTTGTCAGTGGCAGAGCTGAGATGAAGGCTCGGGAGCTACATGTACTGCTGCAGCTCTGTTCCTGTGCTGTGTCAGAAAATATTACCTCTCACTTTGATGCATCCAGATTTTCTTGACATAGACTGCTGAAATCGCTGAGAGAGGCATTTATTTCAAAGTTCAGCACATTTATGTAGGAGAGAGAAGTTGAGTAACTGGAAAAAATCAACTTGGAGTTGCATCATTGGGAGCCAGAATGTTTGTTTAGTCCTTTGTGAGATGAAGCAAGCTCAGCTTGGCCTCATCCAGGCATGATTAGTCAAGAGATAAGGAAGGGTTTCTGGACAGGTCTCTGATACTGAGCAATTTCAAACATGGATATATTTGGTTAAGGGAGGAGGAGGGGGAGAATAATAGTCTCTTCCCTGTCTGACCTAGCAGACGGTCATATTGGCTCTAAGACATAGCTTTCAAAATCACCAGTCCCTCCCACGAACTGTGTTGCTCCATTTCCCCCAATTCCCAACCTTCCTCAACCTACAATTGCAGTAAATTATAAACTGAGGGACTTTGGAATAAAAAC
The DNA here is from genome assembly GCF_009769465.1 of Tauraco erythrolophus. Taxonomy (NCBI): domain Eukaryota; kingdom Metazoa; phylum Chordata; class Aves; order Musophagiformes; family Musophagidae; genus Tauraco; species Tauraco erythrolophus. Next base: position 5,817,206 of record NC_141471.1, on the reverse strand, counting down.
CCAGACCGATAAGATCAAGGCAACTTTTATCTCCTTTTTTCTTTGGGATCCAAAACTCACAAGAGCTCAGCTGCTGGCCTGAGGTTGCAGCAGTATTGCTCCAGATGATAAAATAGCTGCAGCTTCAAGGTCCTCTCTGTTAGCTTAAGCCTAAGATGCTCACCTCCCTCCAACTCAAGAAAAGCTGTTCACTAAACGGTCCATGCACCATCTCTGTATCCTGTCCCAGCATGGGATAATGCAGGAGAGTAAACCATAAGGATTAACTCCAAGACTGGTAAATTTTGCTGCTATTCCACAGTGACAGCTGACCTCGCTGGCACTTCTGACTTAATTTCGTTTTCAAATCTCGCATTGTGCCACCCAATACACTCTGTACCAGCCAGGACAAATCTTGGTTGGCCTTTAAATCGCTTTGAGCCTTTAAAGACCTGAACTGTAAATGGAAGAGTGAAAATTCTGCTGTGATGTCTGGAGTTTTAGGAGCTTTTCTTCAAAAGCTGAGATTTCATTGGTGTCTAAGAGTTTAACTTCTTACCCACCCTGTATCTAGCCTGAGCCTTGCTCAGGTTTGCCAAAGAGATTTAATCTTGATATATTTGCAGGTGAATAGTCATAATGAGCAAGGCCTGAGCAGTCCTAGTCAAAAATCTACTGGGATTTAAATTCATTTCAGAAAAACACAGCAAAATTAAAGAATTGCCACCTGTCGTCTCTTTGGGGACAAAAAACCAGAAGGGACAGAGTTTTGGCTTCCAGGAACTATCACAAGTGAGAAGTCCTGCTCAGGACTATTTTAGCCTTTTTCATCCTGCAGCCTTGGCTGGGGAAATCAGTGGACTTGGCAGTGCAGCTGAAACCATGCACGGAAGAAGGAGTCCAAGAAGAAAAGCAATTAAACCCGAAGTGGTCCTGTGCGCGGCTGCTGAAGGCTGGTTTCCTCTGGCTCTGTGCATCATGGCTGAGCTGTAACACCAGTGCCTACCCTCCTATCCTTCCACCCCTCCCAAATACTCATCATCCCAGTTGCTCTATCTGCCCCTTGGCGGATGATGGCACAGGCTCCATGTCCTAAGAAAATCAAGATAAAAACAATTCAAGTCTCAGAGAAAGCCTAACATTTAATAAAGAAGAAATTGCAGATCAGATTGGCCAAAAACCACAATTCCTTCAGACTGTTTCAGCTATTTCTAGCAATACACTTTCCTGCTCTGAACTCTGGCTTTTTAAAGCCAAGAATTTCCCTCTTTGTCTCAGGTCTGGACATCAGTTTTTGTATGTCAGGGTGGCTGTATGTCGAAACTGCTACCAGATATCCAACCACTGCCCTGGAGTAGCCAATGAGCATTAGTTTGAAATGAGACCTGCTGCTGGTAATCCGTCCCCACAGATAAACCCTCCGTTTGGGAGCTCACACAAAGAGGAGGCTTGGAAGATGCCAAAGCAACAAGGATCTGATGTAAGTAAAATCATAGAATGACAGAATGGTTTGGGTTGGAAGGGACCTTAAAGATCATCTAGTTCCAACCCCCCTGCCATGGGAAGAGACACCTTCCACTAGATCAAGTTACTCAAAGCCTTCATCTGATTTTATTTTGCCCAGTTTCCTAGAATTTGTTTAAATATGCATGTTTCAGATGAGGAGGGGAAATTTCTTGCCTTCCCAGAAAAATGATTTCACTGACTTTCTCCTCCTTCCTTGCATCGCTGACGTTTCTTAGCAGCAATCTCCTCCCACGACAGGGCAGAGATGCTGGTGGCTCCCAGTCACTTTGCTCTCCTCAAAAGCAAGGTTTTTGTGGGCTGACAAGGGGCTGACATGCGTTTTGAGGTTGCTCCCTCTTAGGGACAGGCAAATTTTTCTTGTGCAACACCTTACAGGGTGACAGCCATGAAGGGAGCTAGTCTTCATTTATTACAAATAAATAAAAAAGAAACGTGAATTCAAAGAGCAATAAACATGGCCACGAACTGCTCTGGGCTTTCCAGGTGGCTTTGGTCTTCACGTGCTGTCACTCGTTGCCTAAGGGAAGGCTGCAGGGAGCAAACTGAACCCACAGCTCCTTGCTGGCTGGCAGCACCCCCAGTCCTCCTCCCAGCTCTCTGCTTGCAGAAGCACTGCCTCCACCTTGGTTCCCGGGACATGTGAGGCACCTCCAGGCCCTGCTTGGTCCAAAACTCACCTTCCAGGTGAAAGGATGCTCAGGCAACTAAAAAAAAAAATTGCCTTATTCAAATTAATTAATAATAATATTCAGTCAATCTTAACACAAACAATTACCTGCCACACAGTGAGGGAACCAACCCATGTGAATGGAGATTGTTCAGTCAGGACAAGGGATTTCTTATTAAAAGGAAGCTGTGAGTGTGGTTTGTTTCTCCTGCTGACCTTGGGAGACCTTCACCTACATTTATTTCTCAGACCTGAATTAGCACCATAATAACACAGGGCTGGAAAATTATACTTAAACCTCCCAGCTATTCTGGGTTACAGTGGCTCTTTCTTTTTTTCAGTCTAACCTAGTTTTCCAGTGGAACATTCCCAGCCTCTACAAAGAGACACCCCAGTTTTCCTCCCCATGTAATTATATAAAGTCTGGCCTATATTCGTTCAGTCACCTTTAATATCAATGCGGGATGCTGCTCCCTTTGGAGAAGTAAAGGTCAGGAGGAAAGATTGACACTTCACCTCTGCTTCTGCCCTGAAAATGAGCTGGATAAAAGTCATCACCACAGTCTGCAAAGACTGTTATTAGTGTGTAGTTGGCTGCGATTTGCTTGCCAAAGTCAAACAACGTCCCATCACCACAAGGGTCCCATGACTGTAAAAGTAGAGGAACCGTCACAACTCTATGGGATGAGGTGAAGATCTGGAGAAGATCCTTGAGAGTGATGCCATCATGGCATGGGATGGGCTTTTCTCTCCACTGTGCAGACAGGGATGGGGTTGATAAGTAAAGTTAGAAACTCGCCAAGGCTGTGGTTGTTGTTCTCTACCTTTATGGGCTGATTGGCTTAAAAAAAAATGAAGAAAAAAAAAAGAGGAAGGAGATCTGCATTGCTATATCTCGTAGGGCAGAGAGCTGCAGTCCTCCAAGAAATATTCAAAATTGCAGTTCTTAAAACCCAGTTCAATTCCTTTTTAATCTTGAAGGTGCCACCAAATAATATTTACAGGGTTTTTTTGTTTGTTTGTTTGCTTGTTTGTTATGTTGTTGTGTTTTTTCCAGGGGAATGAAGGCAAATACAGGCCTAAAGGATACATATCCACCACAACATACTATCCCATTCCAGGGAGATTTGCATATTCTAGACATGCAGGAACTTCTCCAAGGGAGGAATCCCAAGGAAGGATTTGACTTCTGCAGACCTCAGCATCAGTCACTTTCAGCTTTGGTCTCACTTTCCTCCACAGCACCAGGGTCAGGAGAAAAGCAGATTTAAACCACTGGCTTTTTCCAGCCTCAGCCAGATCTTTCTGCTACCTTCAAGGGCTTTGGGTCAGGCTGTACTTTTGCCACATCAGCAGAACTGAAGTTGACAGAATCAACACCTCGTGCGACCAGAAAATATCTGCAGAGCTAGTGATGACTAAGAAAGCCGGCCTGGCCCCTCGCCTTACCAGGCAAGAAACCCCGAGTTCTGTGCTGGGCAGATGGGAAGAGATGGGCACGTTTGCAAGGTGGGGTGGCTCTTTATTTACCAGGTTTTTTGTGACCGGTCTTGACCTGTCACCTCCAGTGAGGAGCACCACAACCCTGCATGGGATGGAGGGGAGGGGGCTTGCTTTGCCACGGCGCTTATTCTGCTTTGCAACTCAGCCATGGGGCAAGGAAGGCTTGTCTGGCTCCAGGGTCTCCTGAGTCATTTTGTGAGAGACAATAAAACAAGACCCAAACCGCAGCTGTAGTGCTGAGACTGGCGATCTCTCCAGAAACACTGGACTCTGCTCACCCTTGGCCAGGGTCCTGGGAAGTCTGGCCACTTCTATCCCGGATTTGAAACAGCCTTTTCCTAACTTGTTACTGGCAGCTCCCAAAAACTAGGAAACCGTGAGTCAAAATAATGGACAAATTCCTCCAACTGGCTGTTTTTCATTTATGGGGGAGAAAAAAAAACAAGGAAAAAGAAAACAGGATTGCGCGATGTTTTGCATCTTCTGGTTGCTGCCCACAGCTGGCATGTGTGCACCTTGCCTTGCAAGGGAAGCCCGTCTGATCCCAGCTCACCTGAGACCAAATGATACGAGTGGAAAATGTGAGGTCTGCTAAGGATGGAGGAGGAGGGGGAGGAACACCCTTTCCTGGAAGGGGACACATCAGACTGTTTCGGACCGTTTTGCTATATTGCGATATTCCCTTTACAGGTTGTGGCAAGAAACACTGGGCACTCTGGGGATGACTGATGTGGTGGGAAAGAAATGCAAATAAAGGCAATAAAAGATAGTGGCTGGCTGAGGAAGGGGCTTGATTCTGGCTGGGAGGATGTTTGCTCAGCTGATGTCTTAGTTCAGGTTGACTTGGAAAAATCCCTACCAAAACATTAGTTTTGGGTTTAGGATTATAGAATCACTGTTTTTTATAGATCAGGCTGACGATGACCAGTGCATGGTGATCATTTAAATGTAGTAATCAATGAGACTCTACCTCTCAGGTACTACTGTAACACAGAGAATCATTATTATGATTAGCAGTAGTAATAATAATAATAGGAATCATCTGTGAGGCTTTTGGCCATTATATGGGACAATGCATGGGTGGCAATCAATTAAATCCCTTTGCACACACTTCCGTCCTGCAGGCAGACTCACACTTTTGTGAGGAATTTGAAGGATGCACCAGCAAAAGACCTGAGAAAACACAACACCATCATGGAGGTGTGAATCTGTCCACCCGGTGCTTGACCAGAGTGCTTGTGTGCCACCTCCCTGTCCACCCTCAAGCTTCAGTGAAGGCTGTAAACTTGACTGATGACAGCAGCTGGCAAAATTCAGCCCACCAAGAAAAAGAGGCACTTTTGCAGGCAGAGAGGTCAACATGAGGCAGGCATCTGGTTCTCCGTGGGCATCTAACTCTCCTTGGCTCCACTGAAACCCCAGCCTTCATGGGCATCAGTTCGTGGACAAGACAGTCGAGGCTGCTTGTAGCACCAGCTTCCACCAAACCTTATCATGGATGAACAGAGAAGGTTGGCTTCATCTGATGCCAAGCTATATATTACATTTTTAGATTGGGTAAGTTGCTGATGGACTTAACCAACACAGAGTGCACAGTCATAGGTTTGCAGGTGTTCTAATCCCAGTCAAACTACAAGACCAGGGACGCCCCTCCTCAGCCTTGTGCTCAGCATCCTTCAGTGGAGCTCATCTTGAAAAGCACATATTTCTCAGGGTGACAAGTCCTCCCTTACAGCTCTAGGGGTCTTTAGCATAATGAAAAATACATTCTTTCCCCTCCTCAAAGGCAAATTAGATTTAATCATGCTTTGACCGAAAGCAGTAGAAACTAAAAGTAATATTCAAAAAAAACATCCCAACACCATCAAACAGGAATTGGCTGTACTGCAGGATGAAGTATTTGGTTTCCCAACTGTTTTGGCAAGCGAACACACAGTTAGTCAAAGAAGCAATCACCCCTTGAGAAAGAGGGCCAGTGGAAATTTTCGGAGTACACTTTTCCACCTATCTGTCCCCCAGCTTTATGATCTGGGCTGCTTACAAGCATAGACAGCGGTCGGCTCATGGGGAGATTGAGGGAGGGGAGGTCTGTCCCCTTTCCCACCACCCCTCATGTTGTGGTGCAAAGCACTGACTGCACCTCTCCACCTCCACCCCTCAGACCTGGGCCTGGGTATTGATTTTTGGTAGGCGAATATCCCGTCACTAGGTGTGAGGGGCTGCTTAGGGAAAGGTAAGAAGTGTCCCATCCGTTGAGTTATCATCCAACAAACACCAGTTTAGAGATGTCCTACACCCAGTCTGTGTCCAGACTGGTCTGTTCAAGAGCCATTGCGCACACTGATCACTCATAAATTTGTCTATACGTGGGTCCTGCTGTACTCTGTAACATCCACAACAGCTGGCACTGAGCTGCACAGGTCAGTTGTTTTTCTTGTGTGCAAAATCCATCCTGGTCCTTATCTGCACTTTGCTGAACCGCCTCCTAATCATAAAATTCTGGCAGCAACCAGCCGAGCGCTCGCAGCGGTGTTCGGAGCCAGCTCGCCTGCTACAAAGGGCTCGTCTTTCTGCAAGAGTGACCACGGTCTGTTTAGAGAAGCGCTGTGAATTTATACCACAAACAATTACAGCGATACTGTAACTTTGAAAAGAAACCCGTGAGGTGTATTTTTGTGACGACGTTTCTTTGATTATTCCTAATTACATTTGACTCACCAATGCAGACTCCGAATTAATGAGTACCACGGAGCCTGGATTACAAACTCAGGCAGCGACCAAAACAGTCATGATAATGAGCCACACGACGGTGACGCTTTTCCCCCCCATCTCTCCCACTTCTTCCCACCTCCCTCCCGACTTGCAGCAAGAGCAGGGCTGCCTGCTTCGCCTTGCTGTGATGGATTTCGATCCCCGGGACCATCCTCAGTATTCACTTTCAAAAGCTTCATGTTTTGGAGAACACTATTAAAGAAGAAAAACAAGCTGGCTCCTACTTGCCGCCTCTTGCCCTGCGCTTTGACGGCAGGCCTTCTTCAGCAGGGATCATCCTCTGTGAGTGTTTGTGTTACTCCTGGCACGCTGCCACCCTTGCCTACGATGGGACCATAAGCAATTAAGTGCAATCAATAATTCCTATCCTGAACTTTAAAATATACTTTACTCTTGCAAAGCAGGACACCACCATACACACTGATAATCCCTCACAGCTGTTGCACAGCCGTGGGTTTTTTTGGGTTGGTTTTTTGTTGGGGTTTTTTTTTTGTGCGCGTGTTAAAATCTGAAGCTGGACAACATCGTGCGTTTGCTGAGAGCGGAGCTGAGCTGTGGGAAGGTGATGGGTGCCACTGGCAGCAAGAAGCAGCCTGGAGGTCCCAAGCCCTGCACATCCCATCACTGCTGGAGACACCAGCTGACAGTGATGTAGAAAGGTAAATTTCTTTTAAATAATTTTTTCTTCCCTGGAGCTCCATGGCAAAGAGGTTTCACTGTCACTTGCAAGAGGAGACCTGTGGTCAAGCCCTCTTGGGAAGAAGCTCGTGTGTCCTTCATGAACCTCTGGACTGGTGCCTTTATTGTGCTGCGCACCAGGGACCCCCCATTTTCTCGGGAATGCATGCACCTAACACCAGCCCTAGTTTGCAGCCAGTGGTCTGGCATGCAACTGGCATAAAACAGCAGTTCCTGGAGCCTTCTTTCCAGTTCCTTTCCCTGCAAGTCAGCCTGGGTGCTGGGACCTTTCTTCTCTTAGTTGAGCGCTGCCTTTCAGATGAGCTTGTTGTCCCGGTCTTCGAAGTTTCTAATCTCTGCCTCATTTGAAGGAAAACTGGAGCAATATTGTACGCAAAGGGAAACACCGTGGGTTGGGTTTATTGTCTGAATCCTGTAAACAGATTCCAGACACAAATAATTATTTGAAAGTCACGTTCCTCTATCTCAGAGGAACCATTTTCTGTTCTGCAACCTTTTGCTGATGCAGCAACAATAAGAAAACAGCCTGAAGGGGAGAAAGCAACATCCCAGGCTCCTCTTCCTAACCAGAGAACGCTCTGAGTGGAACAGCTGCTCAGCAGAAGTCTCTCCAAACAAGAGTGGTTTAAAATTAGTAGGATTCTGGCTAATTAAAAGACTATAAAGACATAATTAAAAGAACTGAGACCAAGCTATATTAAATTAGTCTATCAGCCGCATTTCTGAGCCATTGCAGAAGGATGCAGATGGTTGGTGCCCCTTACAAGTCCAAAGAACCTCCGTGCCCTGGACACACTGGCCAGAAGAGAGAGCTGGTGATGGGGTGGACCTACTGAGGAGGGCTGGGGAAGGGGTATCCAGGGAGAAGGCAGCCCCAAGGCAATCCTCTCTGGCCAGAGCCAGGACAAAGGGGATTTTCCCTGGGACAAGGCCAGTCTTCCAGGAAGGTGACAAACGGAGATATGGTTCATCTCCCAGGATAATTTCTTTCACATCACTGCTCTCCTTGTGCTCCCACAAGGATGGGGGTGGCGGGAAATCCTGGATTAAAACTCCCTGCTGCTCACAAATGAGCTCTGAGGCACTGCTGGCCCCGAGGCCCCATCCACAGGATGGCCAGGAAGAGAGTGGCGTCCTGGCAAGAGCGCTGAGGGGTACAGCCGAAGGGGGCTGTGAGGGGAGAGAAAGAAGGGAGAGGGAGGAAAGAGAAAAAAGAGAGAGAAAGGGAGCAAGAGTGGCACACAAGGAAAGAAGAAAAGGAGAGGAAGAGAGAAAAGAAGTGAGAGGGATAGTAAAGGAGACAGAGAGAAGAAAGAGAAAAAAGAAGTAAGAAAAGAAAAAAGAAAGAAGAGAAAAAAAAAAAAAGGAAAAAAAAAAAAAAGAAAGATAGAGAGAAAGAGAAAGGAAAATGAAGAGAGAAACAGAAAAAAGAAAGAGAAAGGAAATGAAAGAAATTAAAAGATAAAAAGAAAAGAAAGAGAAAGAAAGAGAAAGAAGAAAGCAAGTGAGAAAGACACAGACAGGAAAGAAAAGAAAGAGAGGGAAATAAAAATAAAGAAAGAAAGAGGGGAGAAGGAAAAGAAATAGCAACAGAGGCATAGATGCTTCCATCTCTTTGGATAAGGCAATGCTACCCTCCACAGCTGTGGTTTCCAAGACCATCCGCCGCGCTGCAGCCCTACATGGCACATGGAGGGCCCTGGGAGCTTGGGGACCATCTGTCCCATGAACAGATTCTTTGGGCCAAGGGACGTTTACTGGGGTCACTGACATCTTGTGCAGGTAGAGAAGGGGGCTCAGGTGAGGCCAGGCAGCAGAGCATCTGCTCTGGTCCACCTGCAAAAGGCCTGGCCTGGCCACGAGATTCGCTGCACTCAGATGAGGCAATCTGCAAAACACAAGAACGCTGAAACCTTTAAGTGGTAAAAATATGCTATGTGATGGCAGATGTGGACAGCTCTTGCTCACAGCTGCTGAAGAGGCTCTCAATAGCTGCAGCTGCTCATGCACCCGGTTTTGCCGGCTGATGGCAAGTTCAAAACTTCCGAATGCTTCCTTTCATTGTGCTCTGGAACTCAAAATTTGGGAGATTTTCCATGAATCGAGAATTTAAAAAATGCTGTTTGAAGACAAAATAAGTGCTTTTGATTTTGAGCACTGTTTGGGAAGAATCTTATTAAGAAATTCAGAAGCAAATATATTGTGAGGTGAAAAGCTGTGCCAAGCTGAAAATCAAAAGTGCTTCTTTGAAAAAAGTTAGAATCAGGCTAGTTTGAGGGAGAGGAGAGGAGAGGAGAGGAGAGGAGAGGAGAGGAGAGGAGAGGAGGGAGGAGAGGAGAGGAGAGGAGAGGAGAGGAGAGGAGGGAGAGGAGAGGAGAGGAGAGGAGAGGAGAGGAGAGGAGGAAAGCAAAATAAAAGGGGTTGGGCAAAGTATGCCTAGAATCCAGAAGAGCTGAGTAAAGGACTTTTTTGTCTCACATCTCTGTGTCTCCTTGCTGAAGGCTGAAAGGAGAGACTGTGCAAACCCACTGGGATGAGGAATTTACACACCTTTGCGCCACAACCACCAAATTGGGATGACACTGGCATGAGCTTGACCCGCACCAGAATGGACGCGTGGGCTCCGCTCCCTTCTGCCGCTGCACCGTGCACTTATTAAGAGAAATGATTGTTTTTAAGGAGAAAAGCTTTCTTCTCCCATGGTGCACTATAAAGTGAATGATCAGTAATTCAAGCACTGTTGTGGCTGTAAACCATTGTGCTGTAAGTTGTGCTAATACCAGCCCTGACAAGGAGAGCAGGTGATGAGCAGCTTGTGCCATCCAGTTAATGGGAGAAGAGAAAATGCTTGCAAAGCCCAAAAGAAGAGTTTGTGCAAAATGAATGATTTCTCTTCTGCTTTCTTCAGGAAACGCAGCTTCCGCCCATTCCCTCTGTCTGGCTGTCTCTGAACCAAGTCAAACCACAACAGTAGACCCTCATCAGTCCTAAGAATAAACACCTGGATAAAAGTGATGGTATTGAGCTCATGTTTTACTAGAGAATCCACCACCACACACCAGAAGAAGCTGCTTTTGGTGTTTACATCTCATTGGACACCAGCAAATTCAACCTAGAAGACAGGCACTGACAGGAAAGCATGTCTTCAGTGTCACTCCTGCTCAGGACACTATGAACCTAAAAAAGCCTGGAGAGCGATGAGGACTGGGTTCCTGGGACCACTAGGAAGGGATATGACTGAATTTGCTAGGCATACCCACAGGCTATAATGGTGGCTGATACACTTGATATACAGCAGCTGCCAGCGTTTGCTGACTTCAGTGGTTACTAACTTGTTTTGTAATTAAATAGTAGTTTCACTGTACAATTATACAGCAGGATTCAAAAATCTTCAACATAGGGGTTCAAAAAGCAAGCATGCATAAAAGCCATGGTGAGCCCACGGCATCCTCTTTAGCTGAGCTTGAAGGTCAGCTTGGTGGCACACCATTAGCTTCTCAGCTGGTCATATTATGCCTCGGAGGTATGGCTGCACCCATACCCCAGAGTGGAATAGTGGGAAGAGGTAGCTTTTGAACCTCCCAGCTGCTAGCTCTGTTCAGTGCCCCTAATCCTTCTATTACAAGACAACGATCAGTCAATCATATCTCAGGACTTCTCTTGTATCTATCCACGGTCATTTCTTCTCCAAAATGGAGCCTCTCTCCTTCCAGACCTTCAGATGGAAGGAGAGAGGCTCCTTGTTACTTTCTATGACTCTTTCCCAAACACCCTATTTCCTTTTGGCGTTCCGAGACCAAAATGATGCTTACTACTGACGACAACATCCTAAGGTCCCTTCCAACCTGAATCATTTGATGAGCCTATGTAGGTGCACCAGAGACATTTGTATCAGTATGATGACATTTTCTACTTTGTTCTCCACTTCTTCACAATTCCCAACGTTTGATTTGATTCACAGCAACAAGAGATTGTGGTTTGATGCAAACATCCTGAAAGATTCCCCATTGCATCGCCTGAGAAGGCTTAGGGCACAGATATATGCCCTTTTCTAGCACCAGCTGGACCAGCTCATATGACTTGCTCCAGCCCCCTGTCACTGGTTACCTTCTCCTCTCTGGTATTTGTGCTGCTCATGCAATGGAGTTCTGAGTCAGGTCAGTCTTGAAGGAGCTGGGAGTTGGCTTAGACAGTTTTAAAATGGTGGGTGTTTGCTAATCCAGCTTTTTAAGCAGTAACAGAAAGAGGGTGAAAGTTGCCAACAGCAACAGTGGAGGATCTCCATGTTGCATCACTGCTTTATCCAAACTGGAAGCACAGTGGCAAAGCAGCGAGGAAACTCCTTGAAGGCTGGATGCAAAATCTGGTTCTGTAAAGAGCTTGTGAACCAGGCTTGCAAATAATGGGGACAGTAGCAAGACTAGGGCATTGTCCTCGAGATATGCAGCCCCCCCTCCAAGTGCTGCCTTCATCATTGGGGTCATGGCAATTCCCATCCTCAGTGTGTGCAATCAACGTGCAGATGGCCTCATCTACAAATGGGCCTGGAGCACAAGCTCAACTTCCCCAAACTAAATATCAACCACTGACTTGAAAGGAAACCCCACCTGTCCTCCCCTCCCTGACTGTCTGAGAGCAGAGGCACCGATGCACTCTCAAAGAGGCTGCACTTGCGGTATTTTTGACCCAGCTGGAAGAAGGATGAGCCATAAATCTCACTCGACAGCCTAATCTCATTATATTTCCCAGCACAGTTTCCAGGCCAAAGGGGTTTGGCTAAGCTTCAGAGAAGCATCTGAACTCTCAGATGCCGCTCCAAACCAACCTCCTAAATCTTTAGATGGTCACTCATCAACAGGAGCGATCTCCTCTTGTTGTCACTAGCTGTGTGCTAGCAGTGGTGTACCAAGACACACAAGCACAACACATGTAGTCACACAGATGCTCATCATACCAACCCTCCATAAAGGTATTACAAGCCAACACCTGGAGAGAAGGTATTCAGGGAATTGGTCATCAAAAAGCATGAACTCACTGTTGCTAAAAGGCCAAGAAGCAAATCATCTCTCTGTGAATCTGCCGGGGAGTGATCAATGGACCACCATTAACCAAAAGAGACACCCACCAAATGCCAGCTGGAAAGGACATGGCCTTGATGGATATCTGCTGGGGTTCCTGAGCAATGGAAGGCAGCCTGCGCAGAAAAAACAAACGTCAGCAGGAAATCCTGGATTGCTTTTAAGGTCGCAAACCTTTGTTGAAGGGAGATGGAGACCACCACAGCAGAGCCAGGGCAGGGCTGGTTTTACATGCGTCTCTGTCCTGGTGGTCTGAAGAACAAAGAAGGAGCCAGGAGGGTGAGCAGACCTTGGGAACAGAAGGAGGCTGGCTGTAAAGATGAGCCAAGCCGTCTCCGTCAGCCTGGGAACCAGGGAAGAAAGCTGGGTGGGGAGTGACGGTTTCACTTCTCAGCACTTTGTGCAGATGCTGCCTTGGTGTTACGGTTCACGTAGGATTGCAGCAGCCCCTCTCAGCAAGGAACAGATCCAAAGCTTCCTAGGAAAACTCAGGCCACTCTCCTCCGTAATTTTTGCCAGAGGTTTGCCTTTCATCTTTTGGGATGCAGCAGCACGAACAGGGCAATAAGATCCCATTACTCTGGAGGAACTGACCCTTGCTCTCTAACAACGAGCAGGTCAAGGAGGGATTCAGTCTTTTTGGGTTTCATTTCTCTGCTTTTAGGAGCTGTACTTCAGCCCTCGGTGGTGTTCCAGGAGCCAGCTGGCTTGCCTCCACGTACCCAGACTGCGTGGACTAACAGAGCCTCGGCATGGGCCAGGCTTCAGTCATGCACCACTTGCCCGAACAGAAGGGCCAGCTGGCTCATCCCAGACCAGCCAGGCAGCCTCTGCATACACCACACGGATGACGGGACGGCTGGTACGACACTGCTGTCACCACCTCTCTGCCCTCAGGAGCACCATCCCAGAGAAGGCATCCTCCCTGAGTCAAACCAAGCATCCAGACTCCCAAACCCACAGCTCTTGGGCCTGTTCACCAAAAGGCTGCTGATCCCAGACATCCAGCAGAGGAATTCAGGTTGAATGGAGGAGTCGTGTTTTTCTTGAGGAGGGAGAGCAGCTCTGAGCTTAACAAACTGTTTTGTGAGTCAAGCAGGAGAGTCAAGTCGCCTTAAGGATACATCTGATCTTTCTGCACATGCAATTGTCTTCTCCCATTGCACCACCATCTGGATGGCTCCTCTATGCTCCCAGAAGGGATGTTTCCCCGGATATCTCAACCCTCAAACTTTTAAATCAAATTTAAACATTATTACCAAACACTTCCCATAGATAATCCTCTGGGCTTTTGTGGCAGAGTTTCCTTATTCCTCTTCATATCCAAGTTATTATGGGCTTTGCTGGGCACTCGAGCTCCAATTCTGGGCTCTTCTATTCTGGGCTAATTTGTGTAAATTTGCCTTCCCAGAGCAGCTGCTTTGTAACAGGGGTCTTTGGGGGCTGGGGGAATCCAAACGTGATGAGATTCTTATATATTTTACATCAGCATAACTCCCTTGGTTACACTTTGTACCACATAAACTCGGCCATCAAATTGTAAGCTCTACAAAAGGGCTTATTAAAGTGGCCAGAAATGAGCGGTGAGCTTGATCCACCAAAGACATTAAACATGCCACGTTTAGTCGTTTCACTCACTGGAAACGTCTCATCAGTCTGTAAAACAGATCCACTTAAGTCAACGCTTGAACTGAAGTTCGGAGAGCAACATCGAGGAAAACAAAGAGAAGAAATTCCCACTTGTAACCTGAGCAGCTGCTACTGGCTTCTGAGATAAATTAGCACTCCATAATACAAGAGGCATGAGGGTCTCTAATGTCAAAATGCTGTCAAGGGACAGCAACCTATGACAGGATTTTTTTTCTATTTGATAAAAATCCTATCAAGCAGCTTTATTAGTATAAAAATTCAAGGTCACCAGACCACAAGCTTTAGCCCTTTACCTATTTTGTCTGATTCCTAGAGGTCACGACCAGAGTTTTCGCACTGCTGCGGTGAGCGAGGACGGGTGTGCTACTGAGCCGTCAGCAGCAGAGATTTGCATTTCATCTTCCATGCCTGCCAGTACACCGACGTTTTCATGAGTGGAGAGGCCATTGGGCAGGAGTTCCAACGCTTGTGGGACGAAACCAAGTTGTGCAGGAGTGTGATCTCTGGGAGGGTAGGAATGCTCTACAGAGGGATCTGAACAGGTGGATCAATGGGCCGAGGCCAACTGCATGAGGTTCAACAAGGCTCAATGCCAGGTCCTGCACTTGGGTCACAACAACCCCATGCAAAGCTACAGGTTTTGGACGAGTGACTGGAAGCTGCCGGGTGTTGTGAAATATCCTGCGGGGTGCTGGTCAACAACCAGCTGAATATGAGCCAGCAGGTGCCCAGGTGGCCAAGATAGGCCGGTAGCATCATGGCTTGTATCAGAAATAGTGTGGCAAGTAGGACTAGAGGAGTGATTGTCGCTGTACTCGGCACTGGTGAGGGCCACACCTCGAATACTGTGTTCAGTGTTGGGGCCTCTCACTACAAGAAAGACATGAGGTTGCTGGAACTTGTCCAAAGAAGGGCAAGAAGCTGGTGAAGGGTCTGGAGCACAAGTCTATGAGCCGTAGCTAAGGGAACTGGGGATGTTAGCCTGGAGAAAGGAGGCTCAAGGGAAACCTTATCGGTCTATAGCTACCTGAAAGGAGGTTGTATCAAGGTGGGAATCAGTCTCTTTTCCCAAATCACAAGTGATAGGACCAAGAGGAAACAGCCTCAAGTTGCCCAAGGGAGGTTTAGATTGGATGTTAGGAAAGCTTCTTCACCAAAGGATTGTCAAGCAGTGGAACAGGCTGCCCAGGGCAGTGGTTGAGTCACCATCCCTGGAGGTATTTAAAAGACATGTACATGTGGTGCTTAAGGGACAGGGTTTCGTGGTGAACTCTGCAATGCTAGGTTAATGGTTGGATTCAATGATATCAAAGGTCCTTTCCAATCAAATGATTCTATGATTCTATGAAACCAAGCAGTTATGGGGCTCTCTATCCCAGCAGAGAGCCCGCTTGTAGCCAGGGCAGTGTTTGTTCAGGGACTGGAGAGGATGGTGACGGAAGATATAATTCTCCTCTCCTCTATGTTTAATGTCTCCCTCAGCTTGAGTGCATCAGTCCTGGGGTGAGTCAAGGGCTTCTCCTAAAACCCCCTTGAGGTCTGGTCTCCAGCTGGGACTCTGAGCAGCTCAGGAGCTGGGAGCTGGAGCAGTGTGCCGGCTGCTCTACTGGGGTCAGTGGGGACACATCAGAGCTGCAGCTTTGAAAACACGGAGCTGCCAAGTCTCCACACGTCAGCCGTGGGACGCCGAGCACGGCGGGGTCCCACGCGGCTGCCCCATGGCCAGCTGTACCTCGCACAGCTGGGGGTGCGAGGCGGGGCCCTCATCACTGCAGTGGGAGCATGACACCAGCCAGGCTCCCCACCGCAGAGCCATGGAGACACCGTGCCTTGTCTGCTGCAGGAGACACACGGGAAAATACCAGGGGGGTAACACAGGGGAGGGGGGCACGGGGGGTGAGATTTGCTCAACATGGCGAGGATGTCTCCCTACTCTTTAGCTAGTCACCTGCAGTGATGAATCCATCAATGTCTTTAAAAAACAAACAACAAAAAAAACCCCCACATTAAATTCTTATTTGTCTGTGCCTCCCTCCTTGGCAGCACACGATATTTCCATCCCTCCAAGGCTCGGCTGCCAGCCCTGCCCCCTGCCCCTAAAACCACCAGCGAGGGAAGAATTGCTGTTGACACTGGCTGTGCTGTAATTGGCCTTTAGGGCTGACCCCTCTAATTAGATTAACAGGGGCCCCCTCTGATTTCTTCCTTGGGCTGGGAGTGGAGTTGGGCAGGAACCCCTTCAGGGCCACAGCGCCCACTCCCACTACGTGGGGACTTCCTCACAGCTTCTCCCTGCAATCCCCCACCTCCTGCTGCCACTGTTCCCCACTCTGGAGGGGTCCTCTCCTTGGCGCCCTCAGAGATGCACGGGACAAAGTGGAGAATGGTATGTGATCTGGGCTTGTGTCCCCCCCACAACATTTGCTATTTCTGGGCTAAAGTAAACTGGGGCGATTAAGAGCAGCTCCAGAACATAAGAAGGGAGCAGGGCTGCTGGAGAAGGGGAAGGAGAAAGGAGAAGCCCTCACAGCCCTCCCTTTGCCTGAGGAAATAATTTAATGCCAAGAGTCACCTCAAAGAGCTAAATCAACCAGAGTACCATTGTAAAAGGCAGTTTTAGCCATTTCATAGATAATGGTTAGGTCATGTCAAGATGCTGGCTTTCACGATGCTATCAAGCCATCCATAATTAATGTTTAAAATGCAAACTGTAGCAATACAATTAATACCGTTTTATTAGCCCACAGAGGCTTCGTGTAACTACTTAGAGCCATATAACACCCAGCCATCTCACAGCCCATATAAATTCCTCCGGTAAGATAAACTTTTTTTAGCTCTGCAGTTGCAGGCACTGAAAATCTGGCAGAGCCAGCAGAAAGTAAATGGCTTTTCCTGTTTGATAGAGTATCACTTTGGAGTGAACGCACCTCTGGCTCCTCTGCAGAGAAATGTGCTGGTGCAAGACTTGGAGAGGAGGCGAGTACGGACGTACTCGCGAGCGGTACTAAATCATCTCCTTCTGCTTCCCACCCTCCCTCTCCCTGGGTATCTCTGTCACTCTCACCCCCACACTGGTGTGCACAAATACACACACACACACTCTCACACATTGTTCTTTCCCAGTGCAGGAGGCTGGAGCAGGAGTATTTGTGCACTTTGCACTGTTCTAAATGAAAACTCTCCTGTCTGCTTGCTGATGGGTTACTAAAGTATCCCAAACCAGATGGTCTGCACCCTTGCCTTGCCATCCCAGGCACCAGGAGCTTGCCTGTCCATCAGGGCAGCTTAAGCTGAGATACCTGCAGCTTGGATGTCTCCTGAGCCAGGCATTCCCGCTGCCTCGGTAGGCAATGCAGAGTAAGAAGCATTTATAATGCATTATCTGCTTACCCCATAGGAGATATCTCCTTTAGGAAGAGGTTGAATCCTGGACACCACTGACAGAGTCTCCCACTGAGGAGCAAGGACAGCAACCAGAGATGGAAACATCTGCCTAAAGGCAGCTGAATCCCACCCTCAAAATCCATGGCTGTATTTGAGACACATGCGTAGCACACGCATGCAGAGATATCACACCGCTGTGATGTCCTCAGCAAGGGCAACCTAGCCGGAGAGCTGAGACCAAAGTGCACCAGGTCACACGGAGAAAGAAACCTGCTCTTTCCGAATCATCTTACATCACCTGACGTGGCACCTGCACGTGCCCCTGCTCTGCCGTGAGATCCTCCCCACTGGGCCCATCCGGGGACCTGGTGTGAGGATCCTGCAAAGGGAGGGAACCAGCAACGCTGGCCTGATGGAAAGCCCCTCCAAAGACCGCAGCAGGAGGGAGGCTGTAGGAACCAATGAGATCCTAGCCAGGACAGTCCTTTTTATGGTTGGTCTTCAGCCAGTTGTAAACCATATCCCAGATTGCCCTGGCTTGGTATCAGGGCAGCTCATTTATTTGCAAAGCCTTGAAGCAAACCTGGTTCTTCTGCTAGACACATGCCCGCAGGGCTGCTCACCCGCGGACACAGCACAGAGCCAATTAGGCACATTAGTGTGGCATCAGGCCAGACTAATGTGCCCTGCTTCTCCTGGGCCCTGTAAGCCTCCTGTTGACTTGTGCAAGCTGTGGCCATCTCACCTCCGAAGGCAAGAAGAGACCTCAGTGGCATGTGAATAAACTGAGCTTGCCATAGCCCGGATAGCGGCACCCGCCACCGTTCAAATCTCTTTGGGGCTGGACGTGAATCCTGTGTTGCACACTGCAAAGCCATCCCTGCTCCGAGGTGTTTCTAGACCAATGCATGAAGAAGGGCAAAAGTAAAAGCGTTAACAAACTTTTACTGGGAATAAGCAACAGAGAGAGGAGACTACTTGATCCCAACTCAGAGAGGTTGTGGGAGAGGTGGGATTTCACGGGCCCCCAGATCTATCCTGACCCTCCTCCCTGAAACCACCCTATTCTTGTGTCCACCCACCACGGGAGTTCTCTGGGATTGCTCCCTGCTCCACCCGCAGAATAAAAGGCCAATCCTGGTGCTGTCATCTCTGTGTGTTTCATATTCTCCAATTTTTTCTCCCTTAAATCCCCATCTTCTAGAATCAGATTCATCTGCGCTTTCTATGTTGGAAATCAATTTCTGAGTTCATCTGGCTGAGGAGGAGAAGTTGGGAGCTGAGAGTCTTAAGAGGTCCAATTTCATAGGGCAAATAACCATTCTTCCTTCCCCCCCAGTATCTGCATTAACGATTTGTTAAATGTCAAGGTCTTATGATGACCTCAGGACTTGGGAGGTCGCAGTTCTGCGTGCAGGGTCTCATCGCCTATGTCTTCCACACGCCCCCGACATGCAAAGACAATAGAGTAAAGGAGAAGAAAACATTCAAGTATGTTTTACCAATTGCAGTGATGGAGACACCTGTTAAAAGTAAATGGGTATCTTGCCTCAAATTTCCTAAGGTAAGGCCCAACCTTTCTTATTATTCCAGCCTGCACTTCCCTGTGAATTTTAATTATTTTCTCCACTCTAATGCAAACACACACAGTGAAGATAGACCGAGCATCCCAAATCAGTTTAATGAATGTCCTCATCTGAGAGGATTGTCTTTCGTAATGACTGAGAGGGATCGAGAAATATAACTCGCTAGCCTAGCTCCCCGAGAAGCAGCGGAGCCCCAAAGATATGAAAAAATGGAGGTAATTCATCAGAAGCAGCAGGAGAGAAAAGATAATTAGAGCCAGAGATGCAAAGAATGAAAAGCTGAGCATGGAGGGCACTTTAGGGAGAAAAAGGAGGGGAGCTGGAAGAGCCACAAGCCTAAATCTGTCGTGTGAGCCATGAGACTCACTAAACACCTGTGCAAGAAAGAGAGAGCTGTGCCTCCTGCATGCTGACAAAAAAAAAAAAGCTTCAGGGGTAATGCACCTTCTCATTTACAGGTTTTGTTCCATGGAAGAATTCTCCTCCATTTTTTCCCTCGCTCCATCTTCCCTGTCTTTTTTTCCTGCCTACAAGCAGGCGCCGTCCCCAGCTGCCCTCGTTTGCAGAGATGCCAGTGTGTACGTCCCTCCCTTCACCTCCCCCTCCTCCCCACTGCTTCTGCTCCCCCTCAGTACCAGCAACGCCTTCCTCGACGGAGCAGGGAGGTGAATTGGGTCAGGCTGGCCCCACGCTGGGGTCAGCTCTGATCCTGGCATGATGCTGAGCATCCTCTGCACCCTCCAAGGGCAGGGCGAGCCACGGTGCCCTGCTGTCCGCAGGATCTGCCCATCACATAGGGCAATAGTAAGAAAACATCCCTGTGCTTGCTACGGGATTGATCCCTGTTTGATGTTGAAATCAGGGCATGAAAGGACGCATAAAAAAATAACCAGCTGATGCTAACCTAGCAGTCATGGTGCTGCCTCTGCGAGGAACAGCAAAGCTCCAGCAGCCTTTGAGCTTCAGTATAGACAACCAAGCAGGTCTGCCCTGGAGCACTCACAGCCTGAAAAGCCAAAGGAAAGAGGGCAATAACCCTTTTCCCCTTGTTTCTCCAAACAGAGACTTTACATGGCTTTGCTGCACAGAAATCTGAGGGCTTCCATAGAGGGGATCAGCATCCAGCCCTCTGCCCGTGTGTAGCATGAGTGTGGTTTATTGGGCTGATTACATTCACCCTCTGCAGCAGTTTGCTGGGTGATTTTTTTTCCTTGTCAGCTTTAAGCTTGTAGAGCCTTTTAAACACGGGAGTAATAAATAACAGAGCAGTGGACGGTGCAAGCAGGCTGCCAGTTTTACATCCTGCTAATGCAGATGTGAGGGTCAGATCCTCACATAATACAAACGGACTAAGGCTTCCTGGATGTGGCTGTTGTAGGAGGTGAGCTGGGTCTCCGTCCTCTCCCTTGTCCCTTTTTAGCCTGTGGAGGTGTCAAGTGAAATCTCCTCTCAGAGAAAGGTGCCCTGAGATGCTCTTACACATGGTGGAAGGGGAATGTGCACTTGAGTGTAAAGCAGGAGTCCAGCTTTACAGGGACAGGGCTGGGATATTAGAAGGGCTTAGAAAGTGGACATCTGCAGCATAAATCCTCTGTCAGCAGAGTGTATCATATTCAGGTCGTTTGGCCACACAGATCCTGGGCTAGTAGAGAGCAATGGATATTAGCAAACAAGGGAGAAGCAAGCAGAAATATTTGGCAGTGGACAGATGGCCATTTAGCATGAAGAACTGGCCGACCCGTCAGTGTGGATGATAATCAGTGCACAGACTATCTCTTGCATAGAGGGAACGATAGTTATTGTAGTAGGATATAGTTAAGGAAAGGCAGACTTTACTTTTCCCACTTCTCTGGGACTACTTACATTTATATTGCCAATTGCCTATGTCCCGCCACATACCCAGAGCAGAATTTCAGGCAAAGAGTTTGATTCCTGCATATTTAAACTCAGATAAACTGACTTGCTGGGAAATAGCCATGCAAGAGAAAAATGTTCCCCAGTGCAGGCTTTAAATCCATTCCTTGTGCTGGCTGATTTTCTTCTGCCTCACTTTGCTGTGAAGGCACGGCTGTGGATTTTCACAGATTTTTCACTGTGAATCCACAGCAAAGTGGTGTCCAATTCTTTCTAGGAGGAACTTAATTTTTCAGTGTCTGATCTCTTTTAACATGTGTTTTAACATAATGGAACACATTAAGTGGCATTAGGAAGCAAAGCAGGGAACTGCCCTGCCAGATCGTATCGCTAATTACTTTGCTGCTGGTTCTGTGCTTCCTATCCAGTGACATTCCTTTGAAGTCAGAGTGGGATGCTCTGACATATCTGGTACATCAGGGAGCACTGAAAGTTTACCGCTTCCTAACTAAGTAAGAACAGAGGAATGGCTAATTCTCTTCCTCTGGTATCCATCACGCAGCAGAGGTCAGTGCCACATGTGGGAGAGGATGCTTAAACTGGACGCTTGATGGGAATTGGTAGCTACAGGATGCTGTGCATCCTCTCAAACCTCTGGAGTAGCAGTTGTCATGGAGAAAAAACTCTGGATTTGCTGTCACTCCAGGGACATGGTTGAGAATGCTTGATGGGACGTGTACATATGGATTTGCAGGTGCAGATTAGCCATGCTTTGCATAGGATCCTGACAAGTACTTGCTGGATAGTGGTTTTGATGCAACTAGATTTTTCACTTTGCACTAGCCATCTGTCTCCACGGCTGTACTGGAGCATCCTACAGATACTGTGCTACAGAGATACAGTATGGACCGTGTTGCAGTCACACTGCTGAAAAAAACCGCTCGTAACGTCTCCCTTTAATAGATTTGCACTTCCCTCTCCACTTCGTTCATGACAACATAGTGCAACGGGACCAAAAGTGCTTTACAGAAGGGAACGTAGCTGAAAGAAAGTATCTGGCTATTATCTCTTGTTTCTTAGGCAGGTTTTGCAAACCTAGATGATACATCCTGGTGCCATGGAAGGTGGCTATCAGGATGACTTGAAATTTGTTGGTTATACCCACCACTCTATTCTAGGGTAGGCACATCTAAAACTCACTTCCTTAAGCAGATCATCATTAGTCTCTTTATTTAAAATGCCGCCCCTGAGCAGGACAATGTTGGAGGAACTCCAAAAGGTTCGGGGCACTTGGTTTAAGTCTGAGTGGGTGTTGTGTGGTCTGGATGTGCACTTGCAGTTAGCCTGGGCTTTAACCATACTGGTTTTAGCTGGCTTGGAAGTGGCCCAGAAATGACAGAGACACTCAGCTTTGCTAACTCAGGCCCACAGCTACCCACCACAACATAGATGTAGCTACAGGGAAGCACACGATGGAAGTCAGATGTAGTAAATGCAACACCAAAAGGACTTAATCACTGATTAGGAAGAGGCGTGGTACATTCTTCACCACCTAGTGATTAAATTAACATCAGTCACCCTGCCAGGAGCAGAGTCCCGTCAGCCGCCAGCCATCGGTAGCGATGCAGGACTTGGCACTGATGCAGCCTCTGGCCTCCTCCATTGTAAGAGATCAAACATGACTGCTGCAACTGTCCGTTTGGATCCGCCTTTCCTGCTGCGCAGCTGGCACTGAATTGTTTGGGAATGAGCTTCAGTCAGATTTTTGTGACAGTTGTTCTTTTTTTTTTTTTTTTTTCTAGAAAAGGTTCTCGCTTCATGTTTATCCTCCTGGCTCATACTGGGAGCAGCTGGGGTGATACAGGGAAGGTTGATGGAGTTCCTCTGAAAGCACAAAAAACTCTCTTCCAGGATCTTCAAAGTCTGGTGTTGAGAACAAAACTCTGAGTTCAAAGAAAGTGCTTTGCCACTAACAGCAAGTTCTCAGCAGAATTAGTAATTTCTTTCTCCATTACAAAAAACAACAAAAAAAAAGCACTACGAGATCTTGCCTCTGCAACTTGATGGGAATGTCTCACCACTTTTTTCCCTGCCTGGTAGAGCAAGCAAAGCTCCAGTGTAGGGCAAAGATCCTGAAACTCAGCCATGTGCTCTGGGAATGCACAAGATACAGAGAGAGGAAGATGAGCACAAAGCCATCAGGCAGCAGAAAATGAAACCGGCTGGCTGCGCGTCGTAGCGGGAGCGGGGCCAGCCCAGCCACCCACACGCAGGAGGCGTCCAAAGGCGGCGGAGACTGCGGCGAGGTGAAGGATGTGCCGAGGTGGATCCACTAGATCGTTTCCCCAAAGAGCTGTCAGAGCACATCAGTGCCAGCATCGGGGTCCCCTGCCACCGCACGGGAGCATTGCTGATGTGAAGCCTGTGCCCCGGTGTCACACCACAGCTTTGCAGGATGGCTGGGTAAGCTTCGGGAAGTATGAAGTGGTACTTGCCTGAGGACACCAGTTGCAGATGTCCCTGGTATCTCAGAGCAAAGCTACAGCTGGAGTCCTCTCTTGGCTGCGGTGAGGAGGAGGGACAGGATAAGGCATCGAGTTCAAATGTCTTTGGCCTGGTTTAAATGAGCAGAGCTCCACCGAATTCAATTAATTTTGGATTATGTCTATCCCCTGAAGAGCCTGTGTCTGTGACAGCACTGAACCCTTCCCCAAAATGGGAATTTAGTCATTCAGCTCACTGGAGAGGTTGGACTCGCCTCTAATGACGGATGAGGCAAAGGTCCTGAGCATTGGGTTTTAGGATGCATACGCACACCAACCTATACATGCACTCACATGCAGTATTTTGTGTAAGATTCACCAATGTCCTTTTGGAAACGTTGAGGGAATTTGATGAGGATCAAAATACCACAGTTTTATAGAAAGGACCCTAAAATCATTATAAACAGTTTATTAGATGTTGATATTCATTTCCGAGGGATTCGAAAAAGCACCTTGTGAGCTTTAAGAGAGCCGTGTCCTGACTCTGGCATTCTGTAGCTTGGTTTGAAAACTGCTACAATAAGTTTACTAATCCCAGATATATTTGGTATATCTTTTCCTTAATTGTCTAGAAGGATTCATTGATAAGTCCCAATGAACCACATATAACTTGCACTTTTTAATACGCCCATCCAATGTGGACATTGATCTGTCTCTCCAGCCAGCGGAGCTGGTATTGCCTTGCATACCACCACACTGTTCGGTCTGGCTCCCACACCACAAAAATACTGCTTCTCATTTCCCATTAGACTCTTTGGAGTCCAAATCTTTCCCGCAGCCTGATCCTACCGGGTGCTGCAAGGGGGGCTGGGGCATCTCAGCATCCTGCAGGAGATGCCATGTCAGAGTGGGGTCCTAACAGACCCAGCGTGGGGGAGACGTGCTGACCTGATTCACCACCCTGATTTGCATGTGTGGTGTTAAGGGAAAACGCTGTATCCTATTAAATTAACAAACTAGCACATTCCATCAGCCAGTTCTCATGCCCTCAAGGCATCCTCTGGAGGTTTCTGCGACGTGCCAATGAAACATTCAAACTACAAGACAGCCCAGTCACTTCCATCCATTTTTATGGTACCATGGAAACAAAGAGCGCCTGGCAATTCCTTCTTTAAGCTTTCAATAATCACTCCACAACTGTAAGAGGTATATGCCTTCAGTGCCCCTGTATTTCACTCCTCTTCCCTGGGCTAAGCAGCTTCTACCCCCTTTGCCATCTAATCCTCCACCCTCTGTCACCTTGTGTCCCCTGCTCCCCAATAGTCAAAAGGGTTTGGGAGCAGACAGGCTTCTTTCAGGCTTTGTGCTTGCAGACATTGTTTGGCTCTGTGTTTCTGGAAGCTGTCCTGTACATGTGCTGGGCTGATGCAAAGACAGAGCCTTAGATGGGAAGACGGTTTTGCAACAGCTTCTCCCAGCCAGAGAGGAGACTGAGGGCAACGGGACAGACTCAGCGACTCCGCTGCTGTGGAAAGTCACCTTTTGTTCCTGCTGCTGGGAACGCTCCCTCGGCCATTTCTGGGCTTTGATGTGTCCATCAGAGCAGGACTTTTCCCTTTTCCCATCTTAAAGCCTCTCTTCCCACAGTCAGTGGTCTGTCTGCGTGCGGTGTGCATCCGTTTCTCTTCTGCTCCAAATACTGCCCTCCCGCAGAGGTGAGGGTTGCGCGGGGGTCCCTGGCTTGGTGTTTGTTGTAGTGTACCGACGTGTGAGCCATCACGGCATCTGTCCTGGAGAAGAACGAGATCCTCAGCTTTCCACACACAGAGCAGTTGACGATTTCTGCTCAGGGATCGAGAGTCAATGCTTGTGTGTTTGGCCCCAATAAAGTCTGACCACCCTTCATCCCAGAGCTTCATTCACATAGACTGTCTCTAGGGCACTGCACGAAAAGTTTCCAATGGAAAACTCAGAAAAGGAAACAGAGAGGAAAAAGAAAAGCCGGTTTCTGCTTTTCTCTCCCCCCTGCCTCACGGAGTGCTGAAATCTACAGCTCCATGCACCCAACAGGCTAGGAACATCCTAAAGCCATATTCGAGGTCATTGCCTGAATATTTAAGCCAGGTTGTGCGGTCTGGCTCCAAACTGTAACTGCAGCATCTGCAATTCAAGTTGGCCCAGGTGTCTCTAAGGGAGAAAACCGGAGGTGGAAGAGGACTGTGGCTTCACCAATATGTACTGCAAGTCAGCAGAAGGTTGCCCTTGACTTTAGCATTGGTGTCTCCTGCAGATGTCTGGAGAAGGGGAATGCATGTGCACAGCTGCTGGGTGGTTTATTCTGGTCTGTGCTTAATTCCTCAATTT
This sequence comes from Tauraco erythrolophus, assembly GCF_009769465.1. Classification (NCBI taxonomy): domain Eukaryota; kingdom Metazoa; phylum Chordata; class Aves; order Musophagiformes; family Musophagidae; genus Tauraco; species Tauraco erythrolophus. The sequence continues at coordinate 5,791,660 of NC_141471.1, read as the reverse complement.
TAGCGTGTTTAGAGTGAGGACCTTAGCTTGGACCATAGTCAAGAGATGAATGCCACCTTCAATTTGAAGCCAAACATCTGGAAAGCATTGCTAAAGTGTGTCTGCATGTATAGATGCTCGGCTAGACTATCTGGCTACTGCCCAACGCCGGTCAGCTCTCACCTGCCACAAATTGCTGAGTATCGGTGTAATCCAAAGCAATAGAAGTCAAAGGCAGAAAAAACCCAACTCAAACCTCCCTTTGATTTCAGAGGGCTGTGGATCAGGGTGTTCATGGTTTCACTTCAGCATTCACCAAGGGTGAAGCTGCATCCCACAAACACGAATGGGCACGGGGGAAGGGAAAGGGTACTGTGTGATGCTGTCCTGGCTCTGCTTGCCTTAGGGGCAGCCACATTCCCAGAGAGTAGGAGTCAAAATGAACCTTAAGTTAAAAAGCTGCTGAAGCAGTGAGCAGGGAATGTTGTCCATTTGCAGCAGCTTTGGTTGTGGTGATCCCACCAAAAAAAGTATTTCCAAGCTTCAAGTCTCATGTGCCCATGCTGTATTCTCACCAGCTCCAATGCATACATCCTATGGACCAAGACTGGGATGTCAATGGTTCTGCATTAACTCCTTTGGCTCCCAGAGGCTGTCTTGCCTGGGTATATTTCTGTCCTGATAACTTAAATTAACTTTCCATTGAATTGCTTTCATCAATAAATTGCCAAAATCTGCCTGGACACCCTTGGCAAGGTGGAATTTGTGCCTTTGCCAGATGGGCCTGGCACATGCAACAGCAGTGAGCTGCTCATGGGGACTGACTTTACTAAACATTACTGGCTTCAGCTTGTCTCCAACAGCTCATAATAAAAGGGATCATTTAAGTTTATTCTGGCACAAATTAAGAGATTAGATTCATTGGGAAGATGCTCAGTGGCATTCTTAAATGCTTAAGGCCTGTCTACTGCAAGAAGATGCACTACTTGTAACTTAAAGCACTGGTATGGCAGGTGTTGTGGCAAGGTGGTGCTCACTTGTCATGGCCAGCTGGTCCTTACTCCCATCAGCATGGCTGGCCCTGAGCAGGCACCCTCTCCAAGGTGTTGGCACAGGGTTTGGGGACAGCCCTCCCCATCACAGCCAGCTTGCTCTGCTCCCGCACATGGCCATTCCTCCTGGCAGGTCCATGGCTATCTCAAATTGTCTCTCTCCTGACCTGGAACAAAATGGACCTTTCAATGAAAATGTCCACATGCAACCCAAAAATAGTTTTGTTTTCATTAATTTGGTTAATGGCTTGCTACAACAGGTTGGCTTGCTTGACAATTACTTTACTGCAGTTAGAAGGGAAGAAAAAGTTTGTGCTTCCATCAGAAATATTCATGATATGGGGGGAAAAAAAAACCAAAACAAAACCAAAAAGCATTTGTTCAACATCTCTGGATTAGAGATCCAGAGAGTTTGGGAAAGGGATTGTGCAGCAGCAAAGCCAGGCTCCATCGCACCCCAAACCCACTCACTAATGGCTGCCCACCAGCCCGCTCTGCTCACCCCCGCGCTGGCAGCTTATCTGCTGCCCCCAAAGGTCTGTTTGCTTTGGCACATGTTCACCTGCACTTTCAAAAAAATGTTCTCCTGATGCTGAGATTTGGTGATGAATGGACCATTTTAGGGCGCTAAGCTGCACGCTGCATCCCACAGCCCCCCTTGCAGACCAAGCGAAGCGCCGAACGCGACCCTGTGCACTTGCTTGCGGTCCTTGCTACCGGAGAGGATTATCTCGAGGCTCCCCATCGCCGGCTTCGGAGTCTCTTCCCCTTTTGTAGTTTCAAAAGAAACATCTGTGAACGGCTCATCACAACAAACCCCTGCCAGTGTCTGATCTCTTACGATAACATGCTCTAACGAGGTTTATAGCTCTCCTCCTGCCTTGCAAACGTTTCGGACTCGCTTGGGCTGAATGAGACAGGAGGTAATTAGTGACATGCTTTCATGCACAGAGAGAATAAAGTAACACAATTTCCTGAATGGAACAAGAGCAGTTTGGCCTCAGCTGAGTGAAATAACCAGGCAATGATCTAATTCACTTTACTGTTAATAGATTGTTATCTGTGGAGCCCTAGTGCAACATGATAAGCTGCGGAGAAATACAGATAAAAAACAGAGCTCCAAGTGTTGCAGAGATGCACATTCAGCCCAACGCTGGTCTCGCTGGCCTCGGCCCAGCTCCAGTTTCTGCTCATCCCTGGAGCTGGCTGCAGCGATAACACTCGAGTCAGGCTGTACAATCAAATCGCTTCCCAAATTGCAGGATCGTTGGCTCCAGCATCAGGTTGGGGAATTCATCAGTTTGTTGTGGAGTCCAAGCCACAGCAGACAGAGCCGGAGCCAAAACCCTCCTTGGGTTCAGGCTTTGACTCTGGCTGCCATGCCCCATGCGGAGAGGGATGTGGTGGCATTGAGTGATGCTGTGGTTCCCCAGCAAGACCCCACAGCTGGCTGAGCACATCTGTCCTGGTGCAGCTGGCACCACAGCTGTCCTCCAGCACAACATCTCTTTGGCAGTGTGACTGCTGGCAGGGAGACCTACATGCTGGCTTTATCTCTCATACCCCTCCCCATCTCAGCCCTGAGATACTCCCACATGATTTGGTAGGACAAGACTCCTACAGTTTGTACCAGGAATGAGTTGCAATTGGAGAACCAGAGGTGAACATTCTGCCCTTATTTACCCCTTGAAGAAGACGCTCTTCCTGATGTATGCTGGTTGAGTGTTTTGGCTAAGGTGCACTTTGGATGGATACTATAAGCATGCCAAGCCATTGTCATCAACATCTCTGATGTTCTTCCCTCTGCTCTCCCCTTGTATGGAGTTCTGTAGAGTTTATCATCACTATCTCCAGCCAAGCCAGCTGCCAGCACAGACATGCTACACCCTGCTCGCACCACCCATTCACTCACCATTTTAGCTCTGCATCCCAGTCTCCCCGGCAGGGGACAAGACTTCCCACCCTTCCAGTTCCCTTTCTCCAACTCTAGCCCCGGCCAGCTGCGAGAAGGACAGGACACCCATAGGGTCTTGGAAATTTTCTTCCAGTGCCCATGGTGAGGATGAATATCGCAGGACCAAGGTGATGCAGGAAGGGGGTCTGTTGGGGTCTGCCAAGTGTGCAATAAGGCAGCGTGTGGTGGGCAAGCTAAGCCAGACCAAGCACCTTCCTCATGTTGTGGAGTGAAGCCTTACCCTCATGCTGCCTCTCTTCCCATAGCCTCCATACTGCCCTGGCCTTACACATAATATACCGTGTCTTTTATCCATTTTTTATTTCCTCGGGCAAGAATGCTGTCGGATTTCCAGGCAGGTTTGAATGTGTCAAAAAATGTAATCTCTTCAGCCAGATTTAGCCTACTTTTAGGAAGTGAGTGTACTCTGATTGCTGCTTCACTGACAGCTTCATTAGAGATGAGATAACCCCAGCCCTGCCTGCCCCGTCTCTCCTCAGCCAGCACCCAGCTCTTAGCAAAACATAACAGCACAGCTCCTTATGGTCACTCTCCTCCAGCATTTCCAAGAGTTGTTTGGTCCCTCCAGGCCTCATTCCCCGACCTGTATCATGAAGTACCTCGGATTCTTTTTTCCTTTTCTACCCAGTTTGATGGCAAAGCAATGATGGGTCTGTATAGATCCCTCCTATGCATCTGTATCTCCCCAGCATCCCAGCTGGAGCCTCTAAACATGCTGCACAGCAAACTTCAGTAGGTGCTAAGCCACCACACACTGCTTTGCCCAGTCCTCCAGCAAAGTAATAGGGAGCCAAGGCTACAAATATGATAGCCAGTATGTGACATCCAAATGTCATCGGACTTGGTAAACTGAGGCATGTCCCCAGCATGTCCTGTGACCAGTCAGGCCAAACTATTGGGAGAACAGTCTCTGACCAAGTTCTGGTCATTGAGCTTTTGTCACGAACCTGAGTTCAGGCTGACACTTGAGCCGAGGACGTGTCCTCGATGGGTGGTTTGGATGCATCTGCCCTGAGCTGAAGAGTAGGAGAGCTGTGCATGGGCATGCAAGCCCTGGCCCATTTTATTTAATAGTAGAGATGTAGGCTGGGACACTCTTCAACCCACCCTTTGCATCCTGCCTTTGCATTAATGCCATGCCAAGCACACGGAGAGCATCCTGACTTCCATTGCGAGTGCCAAGCCCTGCCAAGAGAGCGGAGGAGGCACAGACCGGCTCTCACTCAGCTGGAGAGTTTACTGAAAGCCACAATTTTCCAATTGCTTCAAGAGTTGTCATTATACAGTTTAAGATGGCAGATTCCTAAATTGCTTTAAGGCTGGAGCCAAGCAGCCTTCAATAGGGTACTGTTTGCTATAAGGGTACGTGCGCACCGCAGTCCTTCAATGGGAGAGAACAGGAAAATCACAGTTTTGCTTTGAGCATCCTGCAGTGCTGGGAAGGAGCACAACTTACTGCAGAGATAGAGGAATAAGATATTGGGTGGGAAGGAGAGCATCTGAGAACAGAATCCCAAAATCCCTCTGTTACCAGTGTCTGCCCTATGGTCTTTCATGTGTATTTTGCATCATTCATCACCGACACTTTCCTCCTGTGACAGAAGGAGCTTTCGCAGACCCGTCGAGGGTGTGATGGGAGACTGACCTGGGAGAAATGTCTCTGTGACCTCGGCAAGGGGAAAAGAGAGCAGCAGCACCAAGGGGGAGAGGCAAGGAAGGAGAGGAAGGGCTCTCCTTACTCATCTATTGGTGCAAGGGAGCTTCAGGATCCAACAAGTAGCTGCCTGCTAAGAACCGAAGGACTTTGGCATGTGCAGCTACATTCTGCCAACAGGGATCAGATTATTAACCTCTCTGCTTAAAGCATCAGACATGTACTTAAAGCATCAGCGGTGTACTCTTCTTCTCCTGGGTGCTAGGGCTGGAGCTTTCTCGAGAGAAAAGGGAGAACAACAGCCAGCACAGCAAAAACCTGCTGGCAGGACCAATAAAGCACAAAAAGGGACCCACAGCGCCTTCAGCTGTGGCCTCTTCTCTGCTGCAGGAACAGAGAACTTAGGCATATTCTTCACTGGATGTTACCCTCCTTCGTCTACTGCACCCACTCACTGCCTGTCTATGAATCCTGCGGTGCACTTTGGCCACCCTGTTTCCAGGCCTTGAAAAAGTGTTGGCTGGTCCCATCTCCAGTCCCAACATCTCAAGAAAGAGATATCAGATTTATTTAGCAGTGGAGTCTAAGGGTTAGTTCTCCCTGGGGTCACCTGCTGTGGTTCTCACAGTTACACCATCTCCACTGAACAGACCCCACAGGACTGAGTTTTGCAGAGAGATGTTATTTTTTTGTGTGTTTGAAATCTCTCCTGATGGGTGTAACAGATGAAACATGGCTGTGCTGGCTGGGGTCACCCTGCCTGCTGGGAAACACACAGTGCTGATGGAGATGGTCTCATCTCTTCCAAAAGCCCTTGTTGGCCACCTAAAAGCTTTGTTTCAACCTAGCACTCAATAACCAGCCAGTGATGGAGCATCTGAAATGGCTCCTCAAGGCACCTGTGACATCAAACTTTGGTAGCAACCTGACAATTTGACCATGGGCTTGTCCATGTGCATCCAGCTCTCAGCCCATTTGCTGCTTTAGGGAGAGACCTTTAGATGCACTGGTCCCAAAGGGGAGAGACCACTCAATGAAGATGCATCCGGATCCTTCTTGTCTGCCCCCAAAAACTGCCTCTTCTCCCCTTAGTTGCTCTGTTTCCTCCAGATCTCCGCACTTGTGGGTGTCCACCAGGCGCTTTCCCATGGACCCTCTGAGTGCACTCTGCCACCCCTGCAAAATTAAGACACGTGACCTTCATAAATCCCCATCAAAGGCCTTTACTCTTCTGCTATTCTTCTTGCTGTTGTTCACGTTAAGCACACATGTGACAACCAGACAAAAGGCATCATTCTCGAACAAGCTAATTCAAGTTAACCAGTGCAGTGAGAAGGACTGAGCAGCACCAAAACACTCTGGTATTTTGATGTGCAAAACGGGTTTGATCCTTCAGGTTGTTTTTAGTTTCTAAAATCCCAAGTGTTAGCCAGACACCCCCTGAACATTTGGCAGGAAGCTGAAATTGAGGAAACCTGCTCTTCCTCTGCTCCAGCACTTTGGTGCAGGAGAGGGAGATAAGCTAGAAAGACAGATATTTGAAAAGGTGAGCCTTGTTCCCACTTTGATGTGTGTATTAGGAGTCTCACCCATGTGGCTTCCTTACTTCAGCCTTGCTTTTCCTTAGGAGACTCTGGGACACCTCTCCTCCTGTTAAATTCAGTCAAAATCAGCAAACATGTACGTTCATAGATATGTAGCAGAGGTCACTAAAAACACATATTTTTTTTAGTTTTGAAAACTGTTTTTTTTTTCACTGAACAACTAAAAGAAACTGTGAGTTGAAAACTCATGTGCAAACTGTCTGGTATTTTTCTTCTGTTCTACTTTGACCTTGGTTAACTGGGGATGCTTTTGAGATGTATGCTAGGAAGCGGATCTCCAGTACCTTGGGTAAGAAGATGCTCTTAGTGCAGAAAAGATAATGGGATATATCAGATGGACTTTCTTCTTCTCGTAAATCTTAAACCACGGTTGTTGGTACTACCTGCCCTGTCTGACTCCTACTGGGTCGTTCACTGTGAAGGTCTAGAGCAGCCATGGGAATCCCTGCAGGCAGAGTTTGAGAGCATGTCTAGCCTTTCTGTGCAGGGCCTTGATTTAAGTAATTCCCTTTGAATTCTACCTGAAACGATATGCAGGCTCCTAAGTCCTGCTGGGAGGTGGCATTTAGGATCTGTGTTATGTCAGTGCTTTTGAAAAATATTTTCCAGCAAGACTAGAGGCATTGTGAAAAGCCAAGTGATACAAACCCAGGGCCTAGGAGATAAAACCTGTTGTACTTGCTGTAGCTGCCAAAAGATGATGGATAACACAGCAAACTGAGCAGGAAGAAGGTCACATTAGCAGCAGCTTCAAGAAACACCCGACATCACTCCAAGAAACACTCCTTCCACCTTGCAGCCTGCGCGGGCAGCCGGCAGCAGAGCCCCATCCTCATGTTTCATTCCCATCACGCGGAGAACGGGAGTGACAACAGCCATACAATCATAATTGAGTGGGGCTCTTTAGATGTTGTCCTGTTGGTAGGACCCTGGGGATCTCATTTTGTACTCCAGCTCGGTGCCCGGAGCGGCGAATGCTGGAGATGAGAACTCTTTAGAATAAAAATGCTGCTCTGGTACTTCTCAGTAGTTTCTCACTGGGCTTGACATTCTCATCTACTCTCTGCCCCTGGCAAACTTGTCTCACGGTGGCTCTTCATCTCCCAGCTCCACACACGGAAATTAAAATCCCCATAATATTTTTCTTTAATCTAGTCCAAGCTCCAGCTGCACTGGGGGCTGTCACCCAGGAAAGTTTGCACGGATGAGGACTGCTAAGCACACCTCCTTTGGTGAAACTCCCTCTCCTGCTAAACTCCTTGAAGTGCACAAATAAAGAAAGAGCAGGCGGAAAAAGCAAAGGAACAAAGAATAAGAGTCTCGGCAGAGAAATGCTCTGATTGCCATCACTAAAGGGTAGAACAAGGGGGAAAGCTTGGCTGTTTGCAAAGGGCAAACTCATCCTTCCCGTGGTCCACTAAGGGTTTGGAAGAAAGATGAGAAGAAATGGGAGTAAGTTTATGTCTTGGACCACCTCAGCTGCTGCCATCTCTTCTTGCCATGGCCACATCATGTCTCAACCCTGTGAGCCGTTATATCCCAGCTCCTTGCCTGATTCCTGTATGGATGCCGAGTGTCCGAAAGGCAAGTATTTTAAAGCTCCAAGACTCAATAAGGTCCACGTTTGTGCCCTAAAAAGGTTCTTCCTGACAGGTCTACGATAGCATCTCAGATGTGGTTTAATCATATAGAAAAAAGGTTTCGCACATGGTCTTCCTTTAAAACCACGTGATGTCTGTGTCACAGCTACGAGCAGGATAAGACAATTAAATGTTTTTAGACTATTCAGGCAGTCATTGACTCATCAAAAAGAAGAGGATTTGACCCATAAAGTTCAGCCAGGCTTTTCTCCCAAAATTTCCACCAAAAAAAATTATCTAGCAGCCCCTCATTACTACACACTGCTTAACACTTTCCCTACCCAAAATCTGTTTTTCACATATCCTGAGTTAAAACCAGTGCGTGGTTTGCAAGCTAGCCAGAGGCTGACAAACCCAGCACGGGCTAATCCATGAATATAGACTGAATGATAAGTTACTTGGGGCAAGAGTGGCTATATTCAGTTACTTTGCTCCCCTCTATTATTGCCAGTCAGCTCTAGGTTCAGAGATGCTGCTGCCCTGCCTGATAAATTGAAGGACTTCACGGACGTATTAACACAGCTAGTCCGTAGTCAGTGAGCAGACAATTGATTATATGTCAGAAAGTCACACACTGGGCAATTTCACTCCTAGGCTTTGCCTCCATTTCTCAAAATATACGTTGCAAAGCAAAGAAATCAAAAGTGAGAGATAAGAGTTAGTCTGCGTGGTAGGAAGGTGCTTGGAACAGGCTCGGTCTCTCTCTGCTTTTGCACAGCACTAAGTATCTTGTTGGGACTCAGGGAGGAGCAGAGCTGGTCAGCCGACGTCTTGCAACCAAGAGATATTTCTTAATGAAATATGAAGTTCTGTCAAAACATAACTTTTTCCTTAAAACCATGATTTTTAATGACATTCTCCTATTTTTCACCGAGCCTAAGCAAACGGCTTGTTCTTTTTTCCCCCCCTCCCTTTCAAATCACCATTTGTAAATGTTGAGGGTTTAGCTGAAAAATGTTATCATGTATGTCAAAAAGGTTGAAATCTCTCCTTGAGACCTGTTGCCTTACGTCAGACTTTGTTATTCTGTGAAGACACTCAGGTAGGCTTGTTCCTGAGTCACATTTATCACTCTACATCATAGCGAAGCCAAAAGTTGAGATGCTGCAACTTTTTGAGGGGCAAAAATTGCATTCCCAGGGAACTAACGAATTTGAGTGCTTGATGCTAAAGCTTTTCTTGTGAAGACTGCCCGAAATAAATCCTTGTTGTCTGCATTGCAGTGAGGGCTGGAGGTCTCGGTGGGTTTTGGTGACTCGTTGTGCTACATGTGGAACAAGCACGCAAAAGGCAGCAACGAGCTCGCGGGCTCGTCTGACAAGACAAAGCACCGAGGCGAAAGGGAAGCAGGGAGAGGTGGAGTGACTCAACTCAGATCATACCACGGGCCAGGTCAGAGACGGGAGGGAAACCGGCATTTCCAGATTCCTTGTCCAGAGATGGCAAGATGGGCCTGACGGCTGCGTCAAGGAAAGAGTGAATAAGGGAGGATGTTTTACTCAGGTGATCACCTTGTCTCCAGGACCCAACCTGGCCTCTAACAGAGGTCCACTCCTCTCTTGCTTGCCCTGAGAGTTCTTTTGGATAGCCCTGGTGGCTCATCCTCCAGCATCTTTTCTGAGGCACTCTGAGTCTATGTCACTCTTCAGTCCATCGTGCCTCTCTCTTCTTCCACCTGCCTTCATCAGGAAGCCCTCAAAGTTGTGAGTCCTGCACTAGGTAGGGCAGAAACATCCTGAAACTTGGAGCATATTTACCAGCAGGGTAAAGCAGATCATGGCAGACCTTTCCCCTTACCACTAGCCAGAATGTCTTGGCTTCCAAAACCAAGTGGTACATGCCTCATGGGGCTGTGCAATCCCACAGGAGGCCTGGGTAATGCTGTGTTGGGTTGCTTGGATAAGACTTCAGCAGAAAACAGGGGTTTGCGGCTGTGCAGCATGGGAGCATCCCTTCCTGCCCACCACAGACCAGCCTCCACTATGCCAGATAGCACACAAAAAAACCCTCTGGCCCATCTGCTCCTGCAGCCGCTGAGCACAACCCTCCTCCCACATCTTCCCAGGAGGAACAATAGGCTTTTCGTCTCCAGCCTGCAGCGGCTGAGCGCACCGAAAAGGGGGATCAATATCTATCGACCATTGCTGTTTCCTTCAAGTGTCCCCAGTTTCTGTGATTATGTATCTGCTCTCCTTTCCCGGCCTTCTTTCCACAGCAGGAATTCACCTCATTCCACCCCAAAGAGAGGTACAGAATTGGGTTTCTCAGAGCCGGTACTAGTTCGCAACCCAAAATGATGATATTAGCTGTAATGTTTGTCTTTGGATTAGAGCTACTCTGGAAATTTTGGCTTTGTGGATAAAAAATGACTGAAACATGACAGCCAAAAATGCCTCTCTGATGCCTCTTCTGCATGGAAACAAAGTACACTACACCAGCATGCGAAAGGTGTCATTGCCTCCCTGTATGGGGTATGGAGGATGGGGAAGGAAAGGGGCTCTCCAGATGCGATACATTCCCTGAATCTTTAACCCACTGCATCTGGCACTGCTGGGGATGCCAACCACTGCCCCAGGTCTCCTGGGCATCCCCATCCTCTTCCTGGAGGTACCTGCCCTCCCTCTGTGGGCAGCTGGTCTGGAGAGCTAAGCCAGCAGAAAACTTCCCAAACCAGCAAATAATTTCCTGCTGGCTCACCCTCCTGAACTGACTCACCCCAGTGTGAGCTGTGCATCGGTCCCTGCTAGGCAAGGCGTGGGAATGCACAGCTGAGGGGGGACATGGAAAAACAGGATTTCAGGGGGGGAGTGCTGAGATGATTTGCATTGGTTTCATCAGGACAAAATGACTCTGTAACCCGACTAAGAGCTCAGTCCCTATGACAAAGGGGCATGGAGGACCCACGGGCACCCTTGCAGCCAGCATCCTTGCCTGGCTGGGCACCTCAGCCCCAGCGCCTGCCTACTTGGGGAACCCACCTGGAAATATTGCCTACCCACAAAAGAAGCTTCCTCCACCTCCAGCCCCATTGATCCTGACTGCTGAGGAACGAGCAAACTATTGCTAGTGAAGGACAGAGGGAAAAAAAGAAACCAAAAGAGTAATACTCCAAATTCAAGCAGGCAGCATTCCTTTTGACCCAGTGCAGCAGAAGCAGCAGCTCGTGTCTCTGTCCCTCCCTTTATTTGGGATAAACTAGCTTCAGCAAGCAGCTGAAGAGATGCTGTCCTGGGACCAGATACCCGGAAACCCTCACAGCCTGTTCAACGGGAGCCTGGGACTTGCACCCCCTAGGACTCGCTGTCACCCCTGGGAGCTGATACCGTCCCAAAACCCTCTGAATTTGACTTGGTTCAGCTCCTGCCCTGGCAGGAGAGCACTCGCAGTGCACGCAGTGGGCGAACAGCACATTGGGATGCTTGTGCAGAGCAGGCAGCTTCTTGGGATCTGCGAACCACCAGCTGAAGGCACATCTTGATTGCATCTTTTCAGATAAAAGCTTGGATCCACTCCTTCTCTCCATCCTCCTCCCATCCTCAGTGTTTACTGCTTTCAGGCTCTGATTTAGGTGGTTTACTCTAGCTTTCATCTAAGTGCATCAGCATTTTTAAATTAGTCACAGGTGACTCACAGGGTTACAAGAATAATGTTAAATTACCAGACATACACAGCCCATATACTTTATTACCTCATTTTTGTATCTTCTTTATGGTCTGTGATAGCAATGACCTTATAGTCTGTGGTTGAAGCACCAGTTAAACTTGTTCTCTGTCAAAATGGTAATTAAAAAATTCCTATAGGATAGGAAGCAAACCTTTACTCTCCAGTATATTTTTCCTTCCAACAAGACCTCTCAATGAGCCTCGGAGAGCAACAGAAGACAATGTGCACAAAAGTCTCCAATGAACATGCTTATCAGGCAGGCAGCAGTCAGTCATCTGCATTAATATTTTAAACAAATATGTAGTAGGCTTAACGGCATACAACATATGTCAGAGCCAGAAAAAGACAGCGGTTTCTCTTTGGCCACCAAGCAATATTTGGTCAGATTGAGAAGAAGGGAAAAAAAACCCCAAAATATTAAATACATTAAATACGCTTATCAAACAGTTTGTATTGTTCTTGCTTTTGAATGAAGATGACAACTTCACTACCTCCTTCCTTTTCTTAATTTGCTTCTTTTTCTAATGTTGCAACACTCAAATCAGAGGAAAAGAGGGTAAAAAGGAAGGGAAAATACAGTGTCTAAGGATATTCTGGTGGTTGGAGTCATGAAAGATATAGGAACAAACATAGAAAATACAGTTATTTGTTGGGGGAGGAAGAGAGGTCAATTTTTATCTCTCCAAAAGCTGCAAACAGCCCCAGCTAACAGTTTCACGAGGGCATGTGTTTGGAACAGGTCTTGTCTTATTGCCCAGGACCTTCTCCTCCATTTCCCCTCCATCAGCCCCAGGATCAACATTAGCAAAAGCCACCTGGATGGTGGCAGGACCAGTGCTGAGGGTGCAGGAGGGCAGGTCCTGAGCTCCCTGATGGTGCCATATTGCAGCTGCATCTCCAAGACCTCACTGGGCATTGCAGGTCCCAGCCTTGTGAGACACTGGGAGGAGATGCTTCATCCCCATCCGAAGCTTTGGGAGCACTGGTTTGGGAGAGCACCTCCAAAAAGCATCGGAGACAACCCTGAAAATATTCCCTGAAAATATTTTACCCCACTATTCTCTCTGCTCTGATATTGTAGACATATTCCTTTCCCCCTCTTCTCCCCACCTCCTCCCCACAAAAAAAAGAGACTTTTCCCTTGGATTAGTGGGTCACATCCAATTTTCCAGCACATGGTCCTCACTGGGTGCCAGGTGTTTTTATTACTGTTTAGCAACCAATTCCCAGAAGCAGTAGAAATGCTGGATGGGTCTCATCTTTTTCTTTCTCTCCTCCTTCCCCATTCAGATTCCTTTTTATTGGTGTCATTTACAGGTTACTAACCAAGTTGAAACATTCAAGCTGAAAGTCCAGCAGTTAAAAAGCAGCAAGGCAGTCAAAGCCTGCTTCCCGTGCAATTTTTAAAGTGCTGCACTAAGGAAATGTTCAGGAGAGTGAAGCTTTGCCTTTTATATATCCCAGCAGACTTACACTTCTAATAGACCCGTCTAAATCAACAAAGTATTCCCCAGCCAGGGCCAAGAGTCGGCGAAAATGGCTCGAAGGCAACTGATGCAGCCACAACTTTCCATTGGAAGTTAATGAACTTTTAAAAACCTTTTGGAAAGCGATGTATGCTCAAGGCTCCTTAGTGTATCACGGTTAATACAATGCGTTCCTTTCCCTGGGGAAGAGCCTGTCTGAGCTGTCAGCTGTAAGGTTCTTCTGGAGCTTTTTCTTTATGTATACAATCCTCTCTCTCTCTCTCTCTCTGTCTCTCCTTTTGTTTTGCAGGGGAAGCAAAAGGCAACCAGCTCCCGCTTGTATAAATTGAGTGCTTTAAAGAATTTGAAGGGCAAATGAACGGGAGGGAAAAAAGAAAATAAAACAAAATTCAGTCTGGCTGAGTGAACGGAGGAGTCACGGTGCTGCCCTGGACGTCACCGGCGTGGCTGAGCATCACGGGCTGATGCATACTCACTTGTACATGAGTGTACGTATCTCTGCACCCACTCACCGGCAAGAGGAACCTCTGACGTAAGGGAGCGTTGGCTCATCTAAGCAGCCTTCTGCGTCACAGGCCAGCGAGTCATGAACTGGTTAGTCCTTATGAGACCCAAAGACTCCTGTACAGGAGGTCTTCCTGGTGGACTTCAGCATGGCCCCAAGCTCATCAGGTTTACCTTACTGCGGAACAGCAACAGCTGCCAGACCTGAAAAGAAGTGGGAAAAATGGGGGATCACATCCATAGCCTCACTGGTCCAGGAGGCCACCACTCCTTCAGCTCCACTCTTAAATAAGGTCTCCTCAAAGTTGAGCTAAAGCTAAGCTCAGTAGCATCTCTGGAGAGAGCCCAGTCCATCATCTCTCTCCAGGCAGCCCGATGTTCTGTTATCTCCAGACTTAGGGAGCTGAGGTCTGGTTTGAGGTCGAATTTCTTTCATTTCTAGCTACTGTTGTCCAGCTCTGGGTGTCTCTCTAAACTCTTCTTCATGCTTACTCTCCCAGCATGCTTGGTCTCAGCACAGCTCTCCCCCAAGACTGTGTTTTTCCTGTCCCAGCTGACATTTCCTACCTTTTTAACTGATCTGAAGATCATCTTTTTTTTTTTTTCCTCCCATGGCATTGCAGTGAGAGCTCATCTTGATAGGTTATCACAGATGACCCTGAAGTCATTCCTCAGGACACCGCTTTCAAACGGAGCTTGCTTTTCTGTAAGCACAGCCTTTCACTCCCAGAGGGATTCCCTTCAATTAGACTGGACTAAAAGCATCCTGCTGAACCATGACCAGTTAAGTACACGATCCATATCTCTCAGTATGAGCAACCCATACCTTCTTTATTTGCTTGCCTGCAAATTTCTGTGTCATCTGTAATGCCATAAAAGATTCCTCACCCCTATATGTGCTATATCATTGCAAAATGACTTATATAAAACCTTAAATAGTGGCGGAACAAGACCAGTCCCTGGGGAAGGCACTTCAAATAGGTCTACTCATTGAAGTCATGGCATGAATGGCTTTCAAGATACAGCAGTGAACTGGTCCACTTGACTCTTGTCTCCTTGATACTGGAAAATGTATGCTTTCAAAATCAAAATATTATCGACTACCATGGGTGACATTCCTTGAAGAAGTTCTGTTAACCATATTAATGTGGTTGTCTTCCTGTCGTGGTTTAACCCTGGCCAGCAGCTCCGCTTCACGCAGCCACTCACTCACTCCCCGCCAGTGGGAGGGGAGAAAGAATAGGAAGGGTAAAAGTGAGAAAACTTGTGGGTTGAGATAAACACAGTTTAATAGGCAAGGCAAAAGCAGAACAAGGAATTCATGCACTACTTCTCACTGGCAGGCAGGTGTTCAGCCATCCGCAGGAAAGCAGGGCTCCATCACAAGACTTGGGAAGACAAACACCATCGCTCTGAACGTCCCCCCTTCCTCCTTCTTTCCCCAGCTTTTATTGCTGAGCATGACGTTATATGGTGTGGAATATCCCTTTGGTCAGTTGGGGTCAGCTGTCCCAGCTGTGTCCCCTCCCAACTTCTTGTGCCCCCCCAGCCTCCTTGCTGGTGGGGTGGGGTGAAGAGCAGAAAAGGCCTTGGCTCTGTGTAAGCTCTGCCCAGCAGTAATGAAAACATCGCTGTGTTATCAACACTGTTCTCTTCACAAATCCAAAACACAGCCCCACGCCAGCTACTGTGGAGAAAATTAACTCTATCCCAGCCAAAACCCGTACACTTCTTCAACCCCAGTCTAGGATCATAGGATACCAGCAGTCTGTTTTCAGTCTCCCCTGACTCACCCCATCTAAGCAGCATTCTAAAGTTTCTCTGTTTCTGAAGGAAGGTTTGCTAATATTTGGCAGGCAAAGAGCAGAGTCAAATCAATAGGGGGAACTGAAGAAGACTATGGCTACAGGTCATTTGTTTACACAGCTTTGCTAGTGACTTGACTAGGGGAAAGTTAATATAAGCTTGCAGTTTTGGAAACCAGAAAATGTTCATGTGTTCAAGGAGTGCAGGAGTCAGAGCCTGTGAAAATGGACACACTAGAGGAATGTCCAGGAGAGGGATATTTTAGCTTTTCAATGTTAACTATTCTATGCTGGGTCAGAATACAATCCCTGAGCAAGACTTCAGCAACAAAACAGACCCTCCTTGGGGTATTCAGTTCTACAGGTGTTTTGAATAAGAAAAAAATCTTTTTTTTGTTTGTTTTAGAAAGTCTGTACAAATAGGAGACATTACTGAGACATCAGCATTTTAGTCAAAATATCTATCCAGACTCCTACTGTGTTCACTGTACCTGCATGCTCACATCATTCTCCATCTCTACCTCTCTCTAAAATGATTGCATACTACCATGTTTTTCAGAAGTTTACATAAAGTTTGGTATCATAAATGTTTTGCTGAATATGAAGCATCTGGAATGGACAAATACAGCACAGTTATGGAGTGCCCTTTGTACAACACACTGGGCAATGGTCAAATAGACTAGAACTTGTCTGTCCTTGAAGGTCATAGGGAAAAGAGCAGGGATGTGATGTCTGAAAGCTCATCAGTGGCTCAGAGAAGATAAACAAGGATCAGATGTCCATGGTCTCCACTAGTACAGGAATTAGAGACTAACAAGTAAAGGCAGATAATTTAAACAAACAAAAGATTGTGGTTCATTACCCAATGCACAGTTGAGCTGTGGAGTTCCTTGCTGCAGGACGTTGTGGATGCTAGAAATGCACAAGGGCTCATTCAGGAGTTAGACAAGTTTCCCTCAAAAACCCATCATGGTTTATCAGAGCCAAATCCACTCTGCCTCAAAAAGAGTCCATACAACATATTGCTAAAGCCTTGAAGTGTCCTATGGAAATACTATATATCTTTTCCCTGTTTTTCGGCTTTTCTCTATGCATCTAATCACTGGTTGGGGTGGGCTAATCCAGCAGTTCTGAAGCATTTTTGGCCTATTTTACTGTTTGAAGTTTGATTTTCCAGAAGTCTTTTGGTAGTCTTAGTAAAATAAATTTTGCCAGACGGGTTAAGCGAAAAGCTCCATGGAAAGCTAAAAGGAATGATATTACTGTTGCTTTCATGAACTCACATGCCAGAGGGTACAAGCTGCTGCATACGACTGGAGAAATTTTACAAATTAGACACATTTCTCACAGTCCATCAAGAGACCTGAAGCACAAAACTGTGGACACAAGGCTGGCTGTGGACCAGGAAGGTACTAATCCATCTATTGACAGGCATTGAGCTGACAGGGAGGTGAAAGAGCAGCTTCAAATTTCCTTTATTTCTCCTCTCTTCCCTGAGCATCTGCAGGGGACCAGTATCAAAGCCAAGATGCTGCAGTTTGACCCCCAGTTTAAACCTGCCATGTTACCCATCCTGGAAGAAGATGCCCTCCAAAGGGTTAAGAGATGTTACTAGAGCAGGAAGGCTGCTTTGGTCATCATCTCACTGTTACCAAGGCAGCTGCCAACAGAGGTAACATTACAGAAGCAGGTACCTGCATATGGAGCTACTCCTGCTGCGAGTGCTCAGGGACAGACCTGAACCTATCTGCCCATCAGGAAACACAACACTAGGCTCCCACTGGCATAAATCCCGTACAACCATCACACCGTTTCCATGTCAGGGAAAGCAGTACTGCCACCAGCAAAGGGCTGTAGCTCTTCAGGCTGACACTAGCGCCAAGAAAGCCTCAAGTTCCTCCTCTCCATGACATGGGCAACTGCTTTGTGATACCGGTGGGTTGCAGAGCCTTGGGGAGACAGAAACTGTTTCATTAACATTGCAAAACATTTATGGCAATTGATTCATGCCTGGTAATGTGAACTGGTGTCCTTGACCCCAAATCCCAGTAATTCCTAGTGACTACCAACAGGTCCGTAATGGTCTGGCGGTACAATAAGGTGCATTGATTTTGGCAACATCAGGTGCTTTTCAACACTGCAGCTGGTTAGCTGGAGAAGGTTGGTTCATTGCCCTCCTCTCAGGTTGTCCCTCCAAGCCCCAGGTCTGGAGACTCACAGATAATGTTTTCCTCAGTGTTGCCAAGGGGAGCCTATGAGCAACTAAATGCCCAAAGATAGGGCACCATGACATTTAGGTTGCTCCAGTATCATCGTTCTACTCTCTGAAGGATCATCACATGGGGTTCATTCACTGGCTTCTCTCTGTCTTCCAAGTAAGAGGCAAATCACGTTAAAGTGCCTGGTTTACTCCATAGAGAACATTAACAACAAATAACACTGGAGAGGCTTAATTTTGCCATAAACCTCCTCATAAGACCCTTCTAAATTGCTTGTTCGCCTGATGTAAAATTTAGAGATTTTGAAGCCAGGGTCACAGGGTGCCATCTCATCATCTGTAAACTGCTGGTTCTGGCCACACTTCATCCTAAGAAGGGAACAACCGCATGGCACAGCGTATCGCCTCTCCAACAAAATAACTGTGTGGGCTCGGTTGCAGGTGACCCCCAGGCTTGGATGGCTTGTAAAGATAATGGCAGAAATACTCCAGACGCTGAGGAAATCCAGAGGTCTCAGCTTATTGACAGGAAACTCACAAGCAAGAGGGGAAAATGGGGGGCAACTTCCCTGGATAACTGCCTAGGCTGCTTTATTAAAAGAACATGGTATTGCATAGCTGACATAGGTCCTAGCACAGTTCACTCCTTTAGAGGGCTTGATGGGCACTTCAGCAGAACAACTTTGGTGGTGCTGGAGAGGTAAAGGAGGAAGACTCAGGTGTCTGTGTTAGTCAGCTCAACTGAGACTCAATCCGGCACACACAGATAGGTTCTTCCTCATGATGATTCACAGCAGCAGCCTGAACTAGGCTCTGGAGATGCTTCCTCCCTGCTTCTGATCTACCTGAGCTACCCCTCATCACCCTGAGACCTTCAGACTTGTGGGCTTATGGCTTAAGTCCTGTTCTTGGACTGTCGGAGATAAAACTCCTCTGAATCTTTAGGCAGGGTAGAGACTTGAGATTTTGCCGCTCAAGAAGATGCCACATGTCACAGGGAAATATTTTAAAAGCTCTATTTTCATTCCAGTGAGGGAGGAAAGCAAGTTTGGAAAATCTGAGCGTTGCCTGCTGTCTTGGTCCAGTGTCGTTCTGGTTTTCCCCAGGCTGAGGCTGATCTCCCTCCAGGAGCCCACCACCATTCTACAGCTGTCTTTGCACAGGTCCTGGTCACATCTGTCAGCTCCGCTTTGCCACCCACGGGACCTGTAGCCAGGCAACCATACTAGCTACTGGCTGAAATGCTACAGGGGCAACCTTGGGGAAGGAGCCTGCCTTGATAACCATTGAAAAATGCTGACCTCTTAGGGGTTCCCTAGAGCATGTCATTGTGCGAAGAGTATAACACAGTGTAACTGTTTAATTAAATCCTGTGGGCACAGTCGACAGAGAGGCAGAGCGTTACCTCCATGATAAGATCTGATGCCAGATCCTTCTCCTACTCCATGCTATGCTCAGAGTGAGAACAGAAGGTCGTGGTGTCAAAAACCAGAGATGGATTAAACCGCCTTCAGAGTGTGCAGCTCAGACTGTATCAATCTAATTTTTGCTGCAGGGTGAACATAGTTTGCCCAGAGGAAACACAACTTAATGACTCCCAAATGGCCAGAACCTCTGTCTGAGACAGACAGCGGGCTCCTGGACCCAACTGAGAATGTACATCCCACATTCAGCTGTGGCTGTTGACAGCCTCCATGATAACAGGTCAATTAACATGGGGCCTGGAAGCTGCACACAGTTTGGAAATTGTTTCAAAGCCACATTAACAATGCTGTGTGCAGAGCAGACCCTTTCCTCCCTTCTCACTGCTGCACATAGCCAGATACTGGGCTGGAGGACATCAATCCAACTCCAGCAAGTCCAAGTAGCTCTGCAGGTGACTCAGGATCCAGCTCTTGGCATGGAGGCAGGAACACAGTGGGACCTTCCAGACCAGCCCATTTTCCCCCAGTTCCTCATGCTGGGCATGGTGAGGGGCCTGGTGAGCTGGGCTGACCTTGGATCACAAAGATCTGCCTTTCTTCTATGTTGACCCCAAAGGGCAAGGACAAGCTCTTCAGTCTTCACTCCTACTTTGCACTGCTGAAAAGCAGTGAGGGCCAGTGTCCAAAGCTCTGGATGTCCTAGCAAGACCAACCTACCTGTAGCTAAACACTGCTGCAAACCCAGCCCTCCCTCACTCATCTCCACCAGGCCAGCCTTAAACAAATAACTCCTTGCTGGAGCTGCCCTGTGCTCCCCAGAGAGTCTTATCTTTTGTCGTGGCTGCAAACCATGCACGTCCACAGCACACGTGGTGAGACACAAGATCACCCAACGTTATGTTTTCCTCAACACGTGTATTTCTCCTTCACCACAGTATTCATGGTCAGGAGCCGCCGGCAGCATGTGTGTGCACGTGTGTGCGTGTGCTTGCACGCTGGTGAGGAGGGGACTGGGAGAAAACTTTGACCTCTGTGAATGCAACCGCTGGGGTGGCTGAGGGAGGGATTTGCTATCACTCACCGCCGCTTAAGGACACTTGGGAAATGGGCTGGGAAAATGCCACGGGCTAGCAAACGACTCCAGGTCCTGCAGGGAGATGGGCTACCTTGGGGATCTCCACCCCACCACTGATCCCATTAAAGTACTGCACCGAGCACTTGAGAGCAGTGCATTTTGGATGCGATCAGGTGCAGGTAATGGCAGGTTGGAGGGGCAAACCTGACCTTTCCAGCCTGAGTGACAGTAGCTGCCACTCTGGAGCAGGGTGAAGCCTGACCAGTGATTTTCAGAAATGTTCTGCTGATAACGGCAGCTGCTCTAAGTTGCTGAATGAATGCAGACACTGGTGCCCCGCTTCCCAGATAAAAAGTGATTAAAGTCTCCTTAAGAGCTTCTAAATCTGCTCTTCAGAAATTCCATTAAGCAATCTAATTAGCTAATTCTATTAACTGATTAGGTGATATTAATTAGTTAATTTAGGGGGGAAATTTATAAAGCTATCGAAGGAAATACAGAAAAAGGAGGGGGACTTTCGGTCAAGAACTTCCTTTCTTCACCCCCACAGTGCCTTAATTGGAAATTTTAATTAGCCATATGCTGGGGGTAGGGAATTGCTAATGGACCTCTGCTCTCTCCATCCTCTCTCTTGCTAGTCGTGCATCTACTGGTAATTCATGATGTCCAAAGCAACCGTGGAGGTTGGAGGTTTGACTTTTGGATATGTTTTCTTCCGTACTCTTTTTGTCCAGGCTGCATTGCACAGTGCACCAGACGATTGATTTAGAAGATTAAAAAAACCCAAAAAACCTGATACTTATAGGGCCGCTGTGAGCTGTTGTCTGGCAGCCTCCGAAGACACTTTTCAATTTGCAACAATGGCCCTGGGAATCTGGCAAATGCTCCTCATGCCGGCTTTACAGGGGGGATGTCCTAGGCAGGGAGACCCCAGGCTTCGGTTCCTACTGCTGCCCAGGGTCTCCCATCAGAGTTGCTTGCCAGTGGAGAGGCAGGGCTGGAAGGGATCGTTGAGAGCATGGGATGGCCCATGGATGGTGTGAAACAGGGATGAGACAGTCCCCAGTATGTTCCCAGAGGTCCTGGGTGAAGATTCAGCCCTGGCAGCTTTCCGCAGCATCAACCAGATTGGAAACTTGGCCAGCGTTGTTGCCAATACCACGTTTTCAGCTCCTGACAAATACTGGCAGTGGTACAAGCAAGCCTGCAAATCCTCCTGACCTGGGATGATGTACGGGAGCTCCAAACGTGCCAAAATGACTCCCACTGTATCCCACGTACACATGAACCTCCACCAGTCTGTTACTAGTTACACACAGATCTAGCAGGGGGAGGCAAGAAATCTTCCAAACAGCTGCAGCAATTTCTCCAGACAGGCATCCACAGAGAAAAGGCTCAGTGAGCTCCAGCCACCTTTTCTCCAAATACAATGATTCGTGAAGGAACAGGAGTGAGTACCACCACCACAGGGTCCCCAAAGCCCGTGAGGTGCTGAGCTAATTGCATCCCAGCCACTTAAGTGAGATCCCCATGTTCATTAGCTTTAACGTCCCAGGTGTACAAGTGCAGAGGTTGAGGAGCTGCAACCTGAGGGATAGGGTCAGGTCGCTGTGGAGAAGAATCAGCTATTGCAAGTCAGAGCCCTTATGCTTGCACCAGGAGCTCCTTGGGGTAGAGTGGTCTCATGCATCACTTCTGCAGCACCTACAGGAGACCCTTCTCCAGGATGAGTAGCTATTACAGAGCAATTGCAAATGAAGTCCTGGACCATGGTGGCTCCGTTAAAATTAATGCTGTCAATGTCACTGCTAAAAGCACCAGTGCCACTGCCTGCCTCCTAGCACACCCACTCATAGCAGGTTTCTGAAACCAAGAAGTGTCAGCTTTTAGTGTAAATTTTGAGGCTTTAAGCTTTCCAATTATGCCTGCACCATGCTTTCAAGTCTTCCTCAGTAACCATCCGGCTCACAAGTTTTCAAAAGGAAAGATGAGAATTCATGAAATCCCAGGAACTGGGGCAAAGCTCTTGGAATGACGTGACTCAGCCAAGACTCCTGGATACACTATGCAGCATTACCATCCATCCTGATGGGAGAGGAGATTTGTGATGTCCAGGCAGGGGAAGGAAATGTCCCACAGCCTCCAAATTCCCAGAGTGACCTCTTCTGCAAGGCGCTCATCCCCTCGCACGGGACTTTACGACCTCAATCACAAATTCTTGCTGCAAAGTGGAAACTGCATCTCTCACTTGTGGTGTAACCAAATTGATTTCCAAGCTACGGTCCTGTTCCATTCCAAGGCCATCCTGAGGCACATGTCAGCTTGAAGCTGAGTTTGGACTTCCTTTGAAAGGTGAATAGCCACCCCAAGTAATAACTATTGTTTAGAGATGGGCAGAGGGTGTCTGATGAAGCCAGTTTCCACAGAAGGTGGTTTGGTCCAAATGAAAACACATAGGTTTTAATAAACGTATGGTAAAGAGACTGCTTACTGCCTCTCCTGGCTGGATGCTGAGGGGATCTGGGGGTTGTCCTGCCTCAGATGGGGCAAGTCCACAACCACTGCTTGCTGAAAGCTCAGCGAAACTCTTGATAGGAGAAGGAGTGTACACGTGCCTGTTTCTCATAGCTTTCTTGAAGGTGCCAACCATGCCAAGACAGGATATTACATGCCCAGAATGATCCAATATGGTAATATGCACATTCTTTTATTCCCAAGATCCTGCATGCCATGTGCTCGAGTGCTCGACCTCTTTGGGATACTTCTTATCACTAGGCTGGGAACAAGAAATCCCAAAGCATCTCCCAACTCCTAAGCAATATAGCTCCTGTTCTTTCAGGCTCCCTGCTTTCCCAAGGTCCAGGAAACAATATTAGCCATAATGAGCTGATCTTAAGGTTGTCTTCAAACACATTCCTATCAGCATGTACTATTAGGTAAACCTCTGATGGTCAACCTGCCTGCCTCCCAAGATATATCCCCCAGATGCTTGGACATCTGGGGAGCAATGTCCACCTTCAGCAAACACACAGTTCCCACCTCCCTCACTCTGCCATCAGTGTAGTGGCAACAGGCCAGGAGCAAGAAAGACAAGGCACAGAAAGAGCTCTTGACCTAAGCAGCAAAAAGTGGATGGTGGACAGCTCTGGGGTTGACCGCACTGTAAACTATAAGCATAAAAAGCACTGAGCTGGATAAGGGTAAATTTCAAGCTCAGACTGTCAAAATCGGGCACCACAACTGAACTCAGTTGCATGCAGAAATCATCAAGATGACATTTATTGTTATTTCAATCCAAACTTGTTATTTTTTGTCCTGTTCCTCTATTCTATGCCACCACCAGTCTTCACCCTCATGTAAGTCTGCTGATTCTTATTTATTATTTCACAGGACAAATTCTTTTCTTCCTCACAACTTGCAAGCCTGAATAAAGACGAGGAGACACTAAATGCCTCATGTCCAGTCTGCCTCATCCTTCTTATGGAGTCTCACACAGAAATAAGTGCATTTTTTTTTTCTGTGGGGTGCAATTCCAGCATCATTGCAAATGGAGAATGAGAATTGCTGTCAATTGAAAATGTTTCTCGTGTAGCTTTATGTGATGCTAAGAGCCTGGACCATACCTGTAAAACCTCTGCTGGGAAGCGCCTCAAATTCTGCTCTCTGAGAAAGGAATGCAGGAGGACAACAAGGATGTCCAGCATTGACTGTGGGTTCTGGAAGGCTTCCGTGTGAGAAGAGACTAAGTGGATTTGGATTCTCCCTCTGAAAGGAAAGATTTCTCTGAGGATATGATATCAGAGATTGTAAAACCATGAATAGGGAGGGAAAGATGAATATTAAACAATTCTTCATAATTTCCCATGCCAGGAGCACTCAGAAAACTTGCAATTAAGCACATTTTAGACACAAAAGGAAGCATGTTTTTCCAGTGCACATAATTAATCCGTGGTACTCATTGCTGCAGGATGCTATGAAGGACAACAGTCTAAATGGAAATTAAAAATGTTATGGCAGATACATCAATCAGCAACTACCAAGCACTTTGATCTGAAAGCACCCTCCAGTTTCAGGAGTCCTAAACTACTGGGTACAGCCAAGAATGCCTTTTGGGAGATCCCGGAGAGAGGACACGGTGGGCTCCATAGGCTTCACCACTCTGCCATCCTCTTTCCTCCACTGTTCCCCACTGAGTTGCCCAATGCTAATTACAGCTTGGAGTGTACTTTTGCGAGGATCCCTGGAGCAGCAGAAGTTGGTACTAAAGTTCAGCTGTAACAGGAGCTTTGTTTAGCGGTGCTGGGACCAGAAGGTCAGCAGCAGCTGCTCTGCCAGGGTTTAACGCTTTGTTCACCTCTGCACGCTCACCCGTGCAGAATTTCCTGTTCCCCGGGCAGCGCTAGGAAGAGTTTTCTTTTATTTCATTAGCCCTATTATTCATCAATTTTAACTCTGCGGTAACACCGAAAAGCCGGCCTGCCGGCAGCTCCGTTGTGCTGTAACACAGTAGCCAGCAGCAGTTTTTCACTGCTTTTTCTCAAGCAACCCCAGGTGGCACCAGGAAATTTCACAGCTTGTATTTTTGCAAAGTGCGGTTCAAACGACGGGTGGATCTTGAGAGCCGTGGGGCTGCACCACTGTCAGGGTTTTTAAACCAGGATATAGCAGAAGTGCTCGAATAAAATCCCACGTTGAAGGAGATCAGTGTAGGAATGCAGAGTGCTCAATTGCTATTTCCCAGTGCAGATCCCACGTTGTTTGAATTTTCCCGAGCATCTGCAGGGCTGGGGTGTGCATGTGTTAACCTGACGGAAGCCAGGGAGAGTTCAGAGGTGACTATAAAGGAACAGAAGAATCTGTAGGAGGCCATCACGTGAAGCGGCACATGATGGACAGTCAGGAGTCCCCTGACTGCCAGACCTGATTCTGCACGCTGGCACCATCCTGGCTGCACCAGTCAACAAGGTGGGCATGAGATCTTTTCCAGCTCTGAGGACATATGTTGCAGCAGTAGTTTGCATCTATTCTGCCAAGATGTTCTTGTCCTTCAAAAAGGACAGCCTCACCACTGCTGACTGTTGAGGATGTCTCCAGCCTGTGATAACCCCCAAACCGTGCCTGGGCATCACCTGGGAAATGCCAGTAGCTCCACGACGGGGACTGTGCTCACCATCTAGCAGCTCTGACAGTCTTGTGCTGCTGTGGGGCCATACCTAGGACCTACATAGCTCACCAGTCAAGATGTAGCTGATGCATACACCCTCCCTGGCTGCTCCCAGCTCTAAATATCTCCTCCCAGAGTAGTAGCATGCACATATCCTGCAGCTCCTGAGTAGTGAACCCAGCTATGCTGCAGCAGACCTGCCAAAGCCTCAGCCCCCATAGCTCTGCTCCTCTCGGGACAGTGACATCTCCAACTCTGGCGGCACGCCACGTCCTGTATGTAGGGCCAAGGCATCTCAGAGGAGATAAATCTACAGCTTCCCAAGCGCTCACCCACTCTGCCAGGCTCTGTGCCACATGCCTCCCCCGTGAGCTGCTCTCCAGGTCAGCTTGTCTCGTATCACAGCTCTTCAGCAGCCCCTGCCTGATGATTCAGCTACAGTCCCAGGAGTTACAGCTTTAAATTATACTGCTGTGTAATGGTGATAACCTTTTATTCTCCAGCCTCCTAGCTGTACAATCCTGACACTTTGACCAGAAACCTCAAGGAATTCCAATTACTTAGAAATTGCCCCTCCTCTTTGCTGGGGTTTGATCGTGTGAAGCTTCCCTGTAGCTTTGCTGTCTAGTGCAAAGCTGAATCAGCTCACTCAGATAAAAGTGTCATAACTTTGGCCATGTCACATACAGGGTTCCTCAAATCACAATCTGGAAGCACCCACTGTCATCTCCTATGTCCTTTTGGGACCCCCTGGGACCTTCATGTTCTTTTATAAAATGCTGGAGGACTCTTTGTGCCCACTCAGGAACAGCTCATGAAGGACTCGGACAGTACTGGCCCATTAACTCGTGCTGGTTGACGATATCTCACAGGGCTTGTGGAGTATGGGCCATGCTCCACTTGTCACCGCGTGAAGGCTGCTTTCCCAGATCACCAGTCTGCTTGCTTATGACCACATAAGGAAAAAGTTTTCATCTATGGATGCTTCAGCAGCTTCGTTTCTGTCTAGATTCCTATCAAGAGCATTTATCAGGCCAGACTTCCCCATCAACAATGTATTAGAGGGAAGAGGTACAGCAGAGTTGTTCAAGGGAACAGACCTGGATAAACATCTCTACCAATCTGGAGATGCTTGAGCAACAGCGTACAGCCACAGCCACGTGGTCCGTGTGTGTCTGTACCATGGCAAGTCTCCATCTGCACACAGCTGCCATGGTAAGCTGAAGGTAAGGACAAAGCCTTTTATAGCCGAGTAGAAGTTGTTCTGTTTGTGGAAGCCACGGAGGGAGAGCAGGATCATGCAACAAATGACGAAGACATCTGCTCCATCAGCTCCACCATGAGCAGCTGTGGCTATAGGAATTCAGGCCCCAGCAGCTCTGACACTTCAGAACATGCTGGACC
The DNA here is from genome assembly GCF_009769465.1 of Tauraco erythrolophus. Lineage (NCBI taxonomy): Eukaryota > Metazoa > Chordata > Aves > Musophagiformes > Musophagidae > Tauraco > Tauraco erythrolophus. Next base: position 5,765,012 of record NC_141471.1, on the reverse strand, counting down.
AAATTATCCATGGAGGTAAAAGGACCTCAGCTCCAGCAGAACTACACTGGAGGCAAGTTTTGACACATCGTCCATGGAGGGCAGCGGGAGGAGGCAGAGGTTTTTATCTGATTTGGACCAGGTCACACATCTCTGGCAATCCCTGTGGTAATGTATAATCTTGGGCCAAGCCAAGAAACCTGATCCAGTGCTGGAGCCTCCTGCAGTTACTACACTACAGTCACAAAACTTGCTTTGTACACCTGCTTGTATAACCCAGTTCCATGGGGGAAGCAGCCTTCCTGACCATCCCCAGGGATCAGTTTTGCCCAGAAGAATGAAGCTGACTAGTCCTAGTAATTGCAGCTAATGTGGCTAGCATTGGCTGCTTGCTCCTTTAGGCTTGTTAGCATGCTTCCTGCTTTGAAAGTATGGGGTTTGAGACTTGCAAGTGTCTTCTCCTTCACTGTTCAGTGGCTGCTAAATCCACAGAGAGATGCAAGCCATGAGAAGGTGCAGACATACCTTTTCACATGAGCACTCAAGGTGGCCAAAACCGGCTCTTGTAACACCCTGAGCTGGAATAGGAATATAGTCAGGACTGAATGCAAAGATCTTTCCCTTTCTCTCATCATTCTCTAGAAGCAGACAAGGAAACACAACCACCATTTGCAAAAGCAAAGTTGACCTTTCAAGAAAATCTCAGGAACAGTAGTTATCTAGACCGAAGTGGAGGTCCCCTATGTGGGCTGTGTTGACCATGTTTGCCATGTAGCTCTTATTAATGACAGTCCTCATCAGGACAAAGCTTGATCCCCACTGATCCTCAGGGCAAGCAGCTGCAGGTTCAGGGTCAAACAGAGGTAGTTTTTTATCCCACTCCTACTTTTTCATTCTTCCTTTTCCCCGAAATCCATGACAATGTTTCCACGATGCGGGAAAGTAAAATGGAATATGATACTGCAATTTCCTGTGGAGAGGCAGCTCTAAGTCAATTACCAGTTACCTTTAAGCCAGAAAAAAGTCTCTGAATTTAAGAGGAGAGACACGAATAAAGTCCTACTGGGACAGACTCTACAAATAAAAGAATGAAGGATTTTGCACAGTTTTGGCATATCATTTTCTTTTGAAACCATGGAAGAGCAGTTCTGGGCAGCAGTAGAGCTTTCTCTGTGATTCACTGGAGGACTCAAAAACTCCAGAGGAAATGTACCCTCCTCCAACAAATTACAAAGAACCAGCTTTCCCCCTTTTCTCACTGATTGTAGCGAAGTCAAAGCAGATATGGTGACCCACAGCAAGTCAGAGTTTGAGTTGGTTGCAGCAACCACACACGTGGCTGAGAGTCTGGCCGTTCCACGTCCCAGCCCTTTCCAAGAGCTGTGGGAAGGCTGTTCCCCAGCAGAGCTTTCAGCTGGTCCATCCACTGCAGGTTCTCCTACTCACCGTGTCAGGCTGTATTAAGTAATATAAAGGACATCTGCTGTCTAGTTTGTTTTCTTTCATCCCCTCCCCAGGCAAAGACAAGCCTGGCAGGCAGTCCAGCTCCCTCCTGTTGTTTTGGATCTCCCTCAGGCAAAAAAGTGGAGAGAAGGCCCCCAGGTCACACCTGGCAGTTCCTTTTAGCAGCGTATTATAAATATTTGGGACAAAAAGCCTTCTGGATACACTCAAACAGGGCTTCTGCCAATGCAGAAAAAGACACACATGCCAGCAAGTGTTTTGTTTAACTCTGCGTCTTGGACCTTTGCTAACTCTCCAGGTACTTACAGGGGTGGGAGATGACCTCAGACCAAACAAAGTCAGTCCATGGACTTACTGGAGTCAGTGGGTAGGATCAGGCCCAGAGCCCCATAGTATCCAAATGTGTGACAAGGGCCGTTAATGCATTTGCCCTGTTAACGCTTGGTGTGATGAACTGTTTCGCTTTCCTGCCTCTGGTGCCGAGTCAAAGCCCCATGCAAAGGAATAATTCCAAAATGTCTGAGGGTTTTGCAGCAAGAGAAAGACCTCACATCTCCTGCCCTGAAACTAAACCATACCTCTTGGATTCTTGCACACCACCTCCAAATAGGAAAAAAAAAGCGCTACTCCTTTCTGAGAAGATGATCTGGATGAAGCTCTTTACTAGATACAGGTGAACTGTCATGGTGTTGGTTTGGATAACGGGATTGGCCTTCTGTAGCCTGGATCCAGTCTTTGGGCATCAGGATATACCATTCCTACAAGAAGATGAGTTAAAGGAGCAGAGAGAGGGAGCAGAACCCTGGGCATGTACCGTGCCACATTGACAACCAGCTTCAAGCCTCCCAATAACTTCTCCTTCTTGTTGTCTTTCCCTTGGTGAACTTCTAGACCTACCTTGTACCTTGTCTGGCCTTTGTCTTGTTTCTCTGTCCCTGTAGCATCAAAAGACATCCCCATAAGTGCTGGCAAAGCAATGAGTATGGTTCTTGTTGCAGTGCAATTGATTTCACTGTCACTGATGCAGACAGCATCACTGGGGACTGAAATAACCTCAAACTAGCTTAATTGATGAAGCAAAGCAGCTGAGATGGATATTAGCACCCTGTATGGACCAGAGGTATTAAAAGCAAAAAAGCATGGCAAAGCACAAGAACACCAGCCTCCAGCTGTGTTGAAGGGAGAGGAATGAGGGCAAAATGGGGAAATTATTTTCCTCATTTTATTCAATCTCTATCTCAGCTTCACAAAACTGGAGAATGATTAGGGTTGTTAGGGACCTCTGAAGGTCTGTAGCTCAAAGCAGGTATAGGTTCAAAGTCATATCTCGTTATTCGGGGCATTGGTCCACTGAGTTTTGGTTATTTCCAAAGACGGAGACTTTTCACCCTCTCCAGGATTCTCTTTGAGTGCTTCAGTGCTCTCATGAGACAGACTCTTTTCCTCATATCCAAAAGGAGTTTCCTCTACTGCAGCTTGTGCCCATCTCATCTTCTTTTGTTGTGCACTTCTCAATAACCCTCCTTTAGGAAGTTAAACACAGTAAAAACCTTCCTCCTCCTGCCTTCTCTTCTTCTAACACCTTGAACAGTCCCTTTGACTCAGAGTGAAACACTTTACTTTGACTTCTAGTAAGAAAAGCAGCATCAATGAGTGCTGGATTTTGTTTGTAGGGATTGGCGTCACCTCCCTTTCCAGCCTCTCTCCACACTTTGCTTTCAAGCTGAAACTGTTCAGCAATTTGCAGTTGAATGTGTAAACGTGCTTCTGATGACCAGAAGTCACATTTCTCATCAAACTGAATATTCACTAGAAAAATACACCCAAGGAAAATCACTAGAAATTGGGTACCTTTGAAAAATTTCACTCATTCTCAGCATCCTCCCCCTCAGCTCTCCTGGGTGTTAAATATTAGAGTAAGGAGCTGTTGGCTTTGATACAGAAGTAGTAATTCTCTGCCTGAGGTATTTCCTTTCCTGGCTCTCCTCCCTTTCAACTCAGAGTGATTTTTTTTTTTTTTTTAAATTCTGTAGTATTTGCCTATTTCCAACACCTCCCCCACGCGGCATGATGTCAAATCAACAGCAAGGAGGCCAGCAGGAACGCGTATTCCCATTACCTTCAGTGCTACAGTGGAAGATTTTAAGACATAGCCAGTAAATTCAGCCTTCTGCAGGGCGATTGCTCAACAGAAGTCCCTCTTGCAAGAATGTCACCGTGTGCTTATCACAAGAAGGCAGCCAGAAGACTCCTGCTGTTACCGGCAGATGGTTAGAGGGTCAGCCACCACAGGGCCAAGGCTTTCTGGATGGCTTCACTAGGATGCAGGTAAGCAGAACTATTGCTGCGTGTCTGGGGAGAAAATGCAATACCACAGCCAAGGTCGAGGAGCTCCACAATGTGCATTTGGAAGGGTTACAATTGCCTAGGCAAGGACAGACACTTTCCAATTGTGAGCCCTGCTCAGCCCCTGGCCTCTGTGCAATCCTGTGAGAGTGAGGTCTACAGGCCAGTGTGAAATCTCCACATTGGAATTTGGTTTTCCTTTACTAATTCTCTTCTATTATTACTTTTGTCCCATATCAAAGGCTAAAAGAACAGCAGTACCTTGTCCATCTGAGAACTGAGACAGAGGCTAACATGAAACAAATGATCCAGGAACCATTTCCTTAACCCACTAACAAATGAATTACTAAGAAAGCACTTTAGTTTCCTTTTTTTCCCAAAAAAACCTAAATCCTTGTCCTGCATGGGTTATAACTCAACAAAGGTGTTACTAGATCAGCCATCAGCAGATGACCAGAGCCAAGGAACTAGATAAGAGGTATTTGGGGATACCCAAAGAGGTAGTTTGGGAACCAGCTGCTCGTTACAGGTCTAAACTTCAACTGGTTTCAAGGAGATAAGCATATGTAGTTCTGGGCTCTGCTCCAAGACCTGAGACTTGATCTCTTGCTGTCCCCGCTGACCCAAAAAGAGGGTAGTTTCTATGCAGCTGTCACCAGATCAACACTTATACCAGTAAGGCAAAATAGATACTGTTCTGCTTGAAAACAATCAAGTGCCACGTGTGAAAATTGACTTTAGGAAGGGAACTGAGCCTGTGAAGATTCTGAACGTTGTCATGGGAGGCAAGGTCCAGAAAGAAGCATGAGCTCCTAGGCTTCTGCCCCAAATATCTGCTGCCGTATAACACTTTCCCTACTGCTAGGGCCAGCCAGCAGGTCGAGGGAGGCGATTTTGCCCCTCTCCTCTGCTCTCGTGAGACCCCACCTGGAATACTGTGTTCAGCTCTGGAGTCCCCAACACAAGAAGGACATGGAGCTGCTGGAACGGGTCCAGAGGAGGCCACGAAGATGATCTGAGGGCTGGAGAACCTCTCCTATGAAGACAGATTGAGAGAGTTGGGGCTGTTCAGCCTGGAGATGAGAAGGCTCCGGGGTGATCTTATAGCAGCTTTCCAGTACTTAAAGGGGGCCTACAGGAAAGCTGGAGAGGGACTTTTTACAAGGGCATGTAGTGATAGGACAAGGGGCAATGGCTTTAAACTGAAAGAGGGCAGATTTAGATGAGATTAAAGGAAGAAATTTTTCACTCAGAGAGTGGTGAGGCACTGGAACAGGTTGCCCAGAGAAGTTGTGGCTGCCTCAACCCTGGAGGTGTTCAAGGCCAGGTTGGATGAGGCTTTGAGCAACCTGGTGTAGTGGAGGATTTCTCTGCCCATGGCAGGGGGGTTGGAACTAGATGATCTTTGAGGTCCCTTCCAACCCTAACCATTCTATGATTCTATGATTCTATGATGAGCTATTTATTTCATTACAGACCATTGCTGCCTGGATATTTTAAGTTGTTGCTAATTAGCAATATCTACTCCAGTTGCCACTGTAGCACTAATCTGGTTTCATACAGTTTTAAGTGGATTGAAATGTTTCCATCTGTAATATTTCTCTTCTGTTCATTCTGCAAACAAGAAAGGTAAATGCTAATCAACCTGACAGATAAAACAAACAAAACTAGTGTGGATCATTTATATCAGTTAGCATTTATCAGGCAGTGATTGCATGTTCCTAAGTGCAATTCCCATTCCTAGACCACAAGGTAGCTTTTCTGGCCTATAAAAAGAAAGAGTATTGCTTGATTGCAGAAACCTAAAATACATTTCTCGCCATGAGGATTTTCATAGACCTCTAGAAAAGCTAAGGTTTGTGTCTTTAAAAAGCCCTGTTGCCACATATTTTGTGGCAAAACCTGACTATTCAACCTGGCAGTAGAGTATCACTTATGTTTTAGGTAAGCTTAATCAGCTTCTTCTTGAACTGAGATCTTGACCCACAAAGTGCTTTCCTTACAGTTCCACTGAGAGGTGGGCATGCAGTATCCTTAGCAAAAATGTCCTGCATTTCCACACCCAGTCGGACATCTTCCCTTCTTCAATGATGTCAGTAACGCTGGGCAGGGCTTAGCTTGAAAACAAGACCCTTAAATGTAGGCAGATGAGTGCCTCTGTCTACACATAAGCTAAATGTCCAAGTTCCCATAATTGTGAGCAGAGACTGGGGCCTTGGTTTGGTTGTTTAATTAGATATCCAATGCCATTTGACAAAGAATCATATAATGGTTCGGGTTGGAAGGGATTTTAAAGATCATCTTGTTCCAACCCCCCTGCCATGGACAGGGACACCTTCCACTAGATCAAGTTGCTCAAAGGCTCATCCAGCCTGGCCTTGAACACTTCCAGGGATGGGGCAGCCACAACTTCTCTGAGCAACCTGTTCCAGTGTCCCACCAACTTCATTGTAAAAAATTTCTTCCTTCATATCTAAGGTAAATCTCCTCTCTTTCAGTTTAAAGCCATTTCCCCTTGTCCTATCACTACATGCCTTTGTAAAAACTCCCTCTCCGGCTTTCTTGTAGGTCCCCTTTAGGTACTGGAAGACTGCTCTAAGATCTCCCTGAAGCCTTCTCTTCTCCAGGCTGAACAACCCCAACTCTCTCCATCTGTCTTCATAGCAGAGGTACTCCAGCCCTCGGATCATCTTTGTGGGCCTCCTCTGGACCCGCTCCAACAACTCCATGTCCTTCTTATGTTGGGGACCCCAGAGCTGAACACAGTACTCCAGGTGTGGTCGCACCATGCCTCAGGATAGCCAAAATACTTGTACACAACTGGCAGACGCAACCACAGGCCTTTGGGAGACCCTCCTGGGGCAGCAGCTGGAGCCCATACAGGAGACCCAAGGCGAGCCCAAAGACACGAGGCATTATGGTGGGAAGAGAGTTATGACTCTACCCAATACAGCCAAATGCTGGAGCAGTTCACATGCTCGGTAGTTGCCTGTCTATTCCAGAGAAAGCTGACTTTCCCTCCAGATTCCACTGTCTGTATTGGCCAAATCTCCACTAAATACAGTGGAAACTCAGATGCCTAGACCTCATTTGGACGCCCAATATTAGATGCTAAAATTTTGTCATATTAATTTCACACGGAATTGCCTCGTGTGCACTGATCCAGGTCACATCGCCCTCAAGTGGAGAAAGGCACCATCACAACGAGCGGCGTGAACCAGCAGTCACCGAGATGCTGTTTTCTTCTGAGGACACTGAAAAAAACGGCCATCTACCCAGTCCTCCAGGACAATGTGTGCTATGAAAAAGCTCGGTTGCAAGAACACAAAGGCTGCAAAGCACAGACCAAAACCACTACAGTGGAGAAGGCCATAATTCACTCTGCCAAGCCACCACCATAATTCAGCCACCTCGTATGCTTCCATTATGATACTATCTCACCCACCTCAACATCAAACAAAAGGTGGTAGCAAAGCCAAGAATATAATTTACCTCTCCTGGATACCCACACTGTGCCTTAATCACAAGAGAAAGTGTTTGTTTTACGGCGCACTCTGCCTGGTTCACTGTCCACCCGGTGCGCTGAATGAGGTTGGGGCCCTCTGCTAAAATATGCAGAATCTTGTAAAAAGAAATCTAAATAGTAGATAAAGGGAACTCATGCAAACAACCTGTTTTCTGGCAGCTTCTAACACCAGGGTGCTTGACTTTGCAATCTTTGAAGTCTTACTACTGTTGTTGGTTGGACTTTCTCCAGGTTAAAATAAAAACTGAAAAAAAAAAAAAGCAATAATGTAAGAACAAGAGCTCTTTTACATGGAAACATACTGGCTATTCTCACTTAAGTCTAGAATAAAGTCTGAATTTATAGATAAGTGAAGATCTTTACAACTTAAAGGAATGACTGATGGTAGTGACAGGTGATTATCTCCCATTAGGAGATATCACCAGAGGACAATACCCTGTGTGTTCTGTTTACTTGCTAGATGGAGGAAGAATGCTGGAAACAAAATTTTCTGAATCCTTCATCTGACTCTGGGCAGGAGCATTCTCCATTAGAGGCAACTAACCACACAGGATGTGTAGGAAGCACAAACTTGGGGTCTCTCCACACCAGTTCACTTGCTTGCTCACACACTGTCTTCTTTCAGCTGTTTCTTACTCTCATAGCAGGAGAGAACATCTCCCATGGAGGTGGTCCTATTGCTTGGAATTCTCTCTGCCTCATTCATTTCCTCCAAGCCTGCTCCTTCGTTAGATCTCCCAATCTATCTTGTAAACTTGATGTTCAGGCTGTAGAAATGGTTGAGCACTCTACCCGAGGCAAGGGGCATAGATGAGATGTTCCAGGTTTATAAGGAACTATTCTGACTGCCTTGTAAGTGCCAGGCAAATGGCTGTGGGCAAAAGAAGGTGGTTTCTGGGACAAATCTTATCCTCTCAGATTCACATCAAGCATGCTTCCACCGCAGCATAGCCTGTGCCTAACCTGTTCCTAGATTCCCCTTCTAATCTCAGCCTGGATCAGCATGTGTGCAGCCCATTTTACAGCACAAGGACGTAATTACATTTTCCAGCTGTGCAGCAGACTCCTGCAAAGCAAAATAAAGCCTACTAATGTGCATTTCTTAGCTACCACTCTCGGACCTCTTGGAAGCAGTCCATGGCTCCCAGGCTGACAAGTGAGCTGAAGGATACCTGCACCCTTCCCGCTTTCATCTGGAGGGCTTTTCCTCTTCTCATCCCTGCTCTTTTCATGCATCAGGCCTTCGCTTTCCACACAAGTCCACTTAACATCTCCTCAGATTGATAATTGCCCTCCGGAAAGTACCACTAAAACAAACCCATGCTCTACTGCATCATATCGACTTTAGCAGCAGCTGCTTGGTATCTCCTTCCCTATTGCAAGAAACCTGACAAATGTCTTCACGCTTCTGCCTCTGGCTTGGAGTGGGTTTGTGTGAAAGCACCATCTCCTGCCAATGTGGAGAGGAGCCCGGGCACCAAAGGAGGGAACCCAGCAAGATACAGTTGGTCTGGGAATCAAACCAGCTGCTCTGAGGGTGGTGGTTAGCAAGAGTCCCACAAAGGTGTCATCACAACAGCGAAGACATGGTGCGGTGGAGAAGTGAAGGAGGGATTTAAATACAAGAGAGAAGAGAGATGCTCTCCAAGAATCCCTTGCTCATCGAAAACAAAAGCAATCTTAATGAGAAATGCAGGTCCCAGGCAGTCCCAGGGAGTCTATTTAAAGCAGGTTCATATTCTATCCCCTACAAAGTTTCATAGAGCATTTCACGGCGTGTAAAGGATCGTCTAACTTTATCTCCTCTATACAACAGGCTGTGACCCAACCCTGTTTGGATCCTGGCAATGTAGATTTGGAAATAGCTCTTCACTGAAAAGGAGACAACAGTGCTGCATGCTGTGGCCAAGAAGCCTCTGTTTTGCTCAGCAAACAGAGTGGAACGAGTACAAGTTGGACCTGACATGATCAGACCAATCCACAAATGATAGCCTAGAAGGGCTTTACACCCTTTAGACATCTTGTTTGAGCCTGACTCTTGCAGGAGGCCCCAGTATAGCACTTAGCACAGTATCATCTATGAAACAGTATATGATAACCGTCGGAGATAACGCAGAGTTGTAGATTAGCATATCTGAACAGTTACGGACAGTTTAAGGAAATTTAGCACTAGTTAGTCTGGCCAGTAGGTAGAGAACCTGAGAATGTCAAAGGTGTGAAGTGTTTGGAGCTTTTCCTAGGGAAAAGGCTAAGAAAAACATCTTGAGTGTCATAAAGCCAGGAAACAATTTTTTCCTTATTCGGATTAAGATAAAATGGTGTGATTTTAGCCATCTGCTTCAGCTAGATGAGGATATTTAAAATTATTTCGAAAAATTAAAGAGGGATCTGATGCCGCAATTGCATTCCTCTGCCCAAGCTGGCGTTCACCTCCACCTGCAGATGCCCCAGTCTCACACGAAATTTAGTCATAACACTTAGGTCAAATTTCTGCCTTAGTAGTCAAATTCCTTGTTACCCTTTAAAAAAAAAAAATAACACAACACTTTCCTTTTGATTGTAAGTACCTATGTTTTCTCATTTTACATTTGGGTTTATTTTTATTCTGCATTCACACTTGCATACAGTTCCTGTCATTTCTACACATAACTTCCCCATGCCATATCTGCCTTGCTTTATCCTTTGTTTGCCTATTGTAGTGACTGATAATATTGTTAAGCAAAATTTGCTTTAATCTGTCACCGTGAAAACCTAATCACTTTGGGGCAGGCTCCCTGAATTCTTGTGAACAGTGATATAATGCCTGGGAATCAACAAACCACAGTAATAGGTAAATAGAACACACTTCCGAGCATCCTGAGGATGCTGAGACCATACAGACTCAGGACACATTAGAGATGAGTTAGGGTAGCACCTCAGGAAAATCCATGGTTTATGGGCTCACCATGTGAAGCTTGTTTTCTGCCCTCAAAAAGAGACAGTGCCTGTATGGCTTTCCCTCTGCTACCTGCAGCCTGCTGTGCCTACCCTCCTTCAGGTGCTAACATCTTCTTGGCTTCCAGGGATTGAGGGCTGGGCCATCACCATGGGAGGGCTCAGGCTCAAATCCCACATCTGATCCTCGTGGCCACCCTCTCATTACACAAGCCCTCTCCTTCTGCCGATGACAACAGGAAAACTGATCGAAGACTTTCCTCCTCCCTCAGTTTCCAGTCACCTCCTGAATGAGCCATCAGGGCCACCCATGCAGGGCTCCCTGGGTTTCCACAAAAGGCACGGAGATGTGCTTTCACTCCCTGTAGGTGTGAGCTCAAAAGCAAACTAGGCTTGCTGAGTCACAGGCCCCAGTATGGCTCTTCACCAACTTGCTCCAGATGACTCACCCCGCGGGTGAGTAATACGTTGCATCTGCAGTGCATATTTATGGCACTTTTGCATTGACCATGTCAGCAGGGAAATTGTTTGTGTAGAGTAACCATGGAGAGAAAGGAAATGTTGAAGAGGACCGAGAGGTTAGGGATAAGGAAAAACCAAGAGGGGAAAACATATTCCACCTCCGCAGCCCCAGAGTACCCTGCATATGGAATCAGTGCTTAAAAAGGAAATATTTGCCCGTGGCTTTTTTTTCTTTCCACAATGTATTCCAGTTGGGAGAAACTGAAATGTTGTAAGAAGAAGTAGCCTTGTGGTGGTGTTATCAAGGTCTGGAGCCCCTGCAAATCTCATAAGGAAGCACGTCGGCACAGTGGACTCAGCTGTAATGAGCTTTTCCCGTGAGAATAGCTCTAAGCAGATGCATTGAAGATGTCAGGCAGGTTTCCCTCACCAGAAGTTTCACCTCACTCTACAAACTTCTGTGACCACATCTCACTGGTTTGGCTCATAAATCATGAGTGAGTGGCTGCTGAGGGTAGACCCCAAAACCTCACTGCCTTGCTTTCTGTTAAGTTTTTGGAGGACAAGAGTGGAGAGGACAGGAAAAGTGATGGCTGTGTCACTTGGGTCCTAGCCCTCGCTTGGAGAGCACTCATGTGTGTCGTCTTCTCTCCTCCATCAGTGTGGTTTGTGCCATCCAGACCACCTTTGCAAGGGAAAAGGCCAAAAAAATCCCATAATGTTATTCTTTAATGAAAGGTGAGATGTCTTTTTCCAGGAATAGTTCACACCGCAGGGTTTTCAATAGGTTGTAAGGGATTATGACATTCTTATTATGTGTTTTCATAAATGGTTAATCAGTCAATAGATATAGCCACCTATAAATATTCCCACTGATATGATTTTAACTGTCTTGTTAGAGATAGTACTTGTATCTACAATATCACTTTACTCTCTATCAACCCAATGAATTAGTCATAAGCATGGTCAGTTTTTCTCTTTTATCGTTGGTCCCCAGACCAGAAGCACATTTAAGCAACAGGTTTTACAAGGCTGCACGCCTGGCTCAATTCTGAACATAATTAATTTGCCCACCTGCCTCCTAGAAACAACATCTCCCCCCTGCAAATGAGGGGAGGGGGCTGCCCTGCTTTGCTGAGTGCAACACAAACCGTAGAGTCCCTGACTGCGAGATGTAGCAGAAAATATTCCTGTTTCTGCACAAAACAGGCTGTACCATGAATATTCAAAAGAAATAGAAATAAAGTCTCTTTTTTTCGCTGCAATACAGAGCTCAACTTCTCATTTCATTCGCAGCAAAACTCAGCTGAAAATGTTCTTTTGGCAAAGGCAGTTTGTTTTATTTTAATCACTTCAAGTGAAGAAAGCAGCAAAAGCCAGTGAATATGTTCATAGACTGATTTGCACTGCAGAAAAAGCTGTACTTTGTACCGCTGAGCACCAATGTGCAAACAATGGGTAAACACACAATGAGAACAAGCAGGTTTAATTTTCTTTCCAAACAAACTAGACAAGGGAAAGATTATCCCCTCCTTGGAGCTGGCTTTGCGAAGTTTACTGCTGGCTGAAACTGCACTACCTTCCCTTTGCGGTGCGTTTACCTTAGATTACACATAAAAATTAGCTATGCCGAGGTAAAAATAGCTGCACATTCTATCAACCTGAAGATAAGGCTCTTTTTTACGGCATTTTTTTTAAAGATGCTGGCACTTTTCAAACTCCTTCGTGCAGGGACCAGTTTCCAGCCAGTCTGTACAGCAGCAGCTCAGTCTCTCCAGGCAAGGAGCAAGATGTGCTGGTGGTTACCAGCTGCAGAGGTAAAAGATGGACCCACAGCACAGGGATTGAGTGCTGAAAGCAATTAAAGACATTTAGCTGCTCCCTGGCTAGCATGACCTCTTGCAACCAGTAACCAAGGTCCTTCTCGTTTCCCATGCGGGAGAGACCATGTTGCTGCCAGCTGACACTGTTCCTTCTAACCCACCACCACCAATTCCCTGCCTTTCACAACCTCCCCAGGCAGTCAAAACCCATCGGCTAGTAAAAACTGCCCTAGACTGCTCTCTGCAGCCTGGATCCTGGCACGGGAAGTATGTTTTCATAATTTATTTTCACGGAAGAAGTACTCTGACGTGACTGGCTATCAGGTAACTCAAGGTACAGAAAACGGGGTAGAGGCTTCTTCTCAGAGCCAGAAAGCCAGGAGCAAATTCTGTCTGATGAGCATTAAGAAATGCAAGGATTAACTTGATTTTTTGGCAGAACCGAATTTACAGCTTGTCTGCATGAGGATGTTATTTCAAACAAATGGAGGATGTGAATTAAAGGCATCATAGTTGTGCCAGAATGGCTCTGTCTGTGCACTCATTTTTCTTTTCAAAATCCCTGCTTCTTTCTGGGAGGGACTGGGACAGAACGGCAGTGCCAGGCAGGTCTCTGGTGATAGCAAAGCCTCGGGGACCTGCGTGTGAAGCACAGGCAATGACTTACCCTGAACCCTGGGAACATTGCTGGCAGCAGCGAAGTGTGACAAAGTTGAGGGCCAAAGGTTGCATGAGAGAGCCAAAACTTATTCTAGAGCTGAGCTGTGTTTGCCCAGGGTGACTGTCCTGGGTCCAGGAGAAGCTGGAATGTTTTGCCAGCCTGACATTAGAATATGGAGATGAACCGATTAAACTAGACGGTGTTACTTCTACATTGGACAAATATAAGTACTTTTTTCATTTCTTGGTCTCAATACTAAGCCTGAAACTCTGAATCATAGAGGCACATCTGAAATGCTGCATAGAGGCACAACTTTTGGGTCCTTCACATGGATCATCCCAGGTCCTCCTCACGTACCCTGTCCATGGTGAGCCCCAGCTGCCCCACTCCCAAATGTGCCCATCAGATGTAGCTGCAAAACGTTTTTTCAGCACCAAGTCATGGCATTTTTGGACCAAAGGTGAATATCTTCATGAAAGCAAGTTACCCTTGTATCCCCTTAAAGTTTTGTGAGGTCCTGGCGCGTTTCTTCTCACCCAAAGTAGATGTCCAAAAGAGACCAGAGCAACCCTTCCTGCACATAGAGATTTCTTTATGCCATCCTGCTGCTCAGTCTGAAAGAACGTGGATCCTCCTCACCATCAGATGACAAAGTTCAGAGAAAATTAATCTCAGCTAAAGGGATGTGAGGGGTCAGTAGACACCTGAAAAACAGATATTAAGGCAGATCTTTAGGCCTTGTATCTGTGATAGAGATGCCTGTGTTGTGTATTTCAAGTCCAGCTCCAGCCATCAGCTTCTGAAAATCAGGTATATTTGGATTGAGGACTGGATGAAAAATGGATTTAGGTCAGGACCTGAATTCCTTAATGTGAGCCGTGTATCTCGCTCTGGACTTCATTTCCCATTTCTCTAAAAGTGCATGTTTCTTGCAGCCGGAGAGTGAGAAACACACACAAAATAAAGTGAAAATTTTCCTCAAAGACTAATGCTGTTGAGATCTGGCAGGAAAATAGAAGGCAGGTTTTATTTTGTCAACTGTACACAAACACAGGCATTTTATAAACAAGGAATTGATTCAATTGTTTTCAGAGGTATGAGAGCGAACAAGAGAGCTGAGATTTAGCTATTAAAGACAATCTCAGGAGAGGGAGGGAATTAGTCTCCAGTTGAGCCAGAAATTTCCCTCTCAAAAAATAAATGAATCAAAGTCATGCTCAGTCAGCCAAATTATCCAAGCAGATGCCAGCATCCCTGGTTTCTGGGTTTTATGTGATTTCGGGAGAGGGATGCAGTATTCTCTCTAAATGGAGCATTCTGAAGGGAGTCAGGACTGCAAAGTCTCTCAGTTTGGGGATTTTTAAATAAGGCAAAGCTGGTTAGTCTTAGAGCAGCTCCATGCCCCAGATGTATGGGTCTGATTTGTAGCTTGCTGCCGAGCCCCACTTGGATCCAATTTGTGCCTGCACAGTACCCTGCGTGGGTCAGTCTCAAAGCTGCTGCAGAACCAAGCTCCCTGCCCGTGCTGGGAGCAGCTCTGCATTGCCTCCCACTTTGCAGTAGGTGGGTCTCACCTCTTGGTCCCCCACTTTGCACTCATGTATCCTGCCCTGGTTCACACAAAGCAGGCCAAGATGCACTTCCTAAATCATAGACTCATAGAATGGTTTGAGTTGGAAGGGACCTTTAAAGGTCATCTAGTCCATCCCCCTTGCAATGAATAAGGACACCTTCAACTAGATCAGGGTGCTCAGAGCCCCATTCGATCTGACCTTGAATGTTTCCAGGGATGGTGCATCTACCACCTCTCTGGGCAACCTGTTCCAGTGTTTCACTGCTCTCATTGTAAAACGTTTCTTCCTTATATCTAGACTGAATCTACTTTCTTTTAGTTTAAAACCATTAACCCCTGTCCTTTCACTACAGGCCCTGGTGTGCCAGCCTCCCCCCCACCCGTGGCATGACAGCATCCCCTGGCTTCCTTTCCCTGCTCCCTGACTCATAATCCAAACTCAGAGGCAGGCAGGGGCCCAAGGAGGAGTCGCGTTGAACTCACAGCCCTGTGCAGACCTCTTCGAGGAGGGATCTCTACTTAAGGACGGCGTGGAGCAGCTCCAGAGGCCAACCCTGCTGCAAAAGGCTGTTAGGACACAGGGGAAGCCTGGCTGCTCGCCCTCCCCTGCTGTGCTGCATACAGCTCCGTGCCACGGCAGCTCGGGTTTCTCTCTCACATGCCCTGCAATGAGCTGACTCTTCCTCAGGCAGAGAAACACGGGGCCGACGTCAAGCAGCCACCCCGGCTCCCTCCCCGAGCCCTGATCCTATTAGCGACGGTGGCAGCCAGCCCTGCCAGCCGCAGGGACACCACGGGGACCTGCCACCCCCAGCCCTCGCTCCACGTGAGCCCAGGAGGGATGGCTCAGCCAGCTGAGTTCCCTTCATCCTCTCCAAGAGACACGGCAGAGGAACGTGCCAGCATCCATCATCGAAAACAAGCCTGGCTTGCTCGGACGATGGCGTGGCAAAGCAGCACCTCCTGGTGATGCCAGGGCTGGGGGCAGCCAGCCCTGTGGGTTTGCTGATGGGCTGGCACTGCTCAGCCCCCTGCTCTCTGTTGCCAATGGTGTCGTTCAGCAACTCGTGGTGAGCAATTCCCCTTTGTCTCCTTCTTTAGTGAGCGATCCTCCGACGGGAGTGCAGGAAGATGTGACCTGTCCCTACTCAGAGGGCTCCCTGTGGCCTTTACACAAAGCAGAGCTGAGCAGTGGAAATTGGCAAAGATGGGTGGGATGGATTTTTGGAGAATACTTCATTTTTGCGGGGGAATACTTCATTTTTTGGAGAATCCATCTTTTTTTTTTGTGAATATTTTATTTTTGTGTCGCTGGCATTTCTGCACAGATGCAGATACAGAGATGCACAGATGCATTTCCAGCATAAAGGGCTCTTCTTTTGTAGCAGCCTGAGCTACTGGAGAAGTTTTCCTGGGAGGAAAACTCCCACTTTTGGGCGAACTGCATAGAGGGCCTCATCCAAGGATTTCTGTTCTGGGAACATTTCTGTGTGCTCTGGGCTCAGTGTCTGCCTGCTGTAGGTCAGATCCCAGTGTGGCTATCTGGATCCAGATTGGTGCCTGGGTCAGGGTGTGGAAGGTCTAGACCTGTTCAAATTAAAATATGAAGAAAGAGGGAGAGAGAGAGAGATCAAGAAAAAGGCAGTTTTATACAAGGTTGACTGACAGTCGGATTCCCACTAAAACTGGAACAGAAAATAGAATCAAATAGGAGGGAGAGTTTTGGCCAAGAAGAATCCTGACCTTCCTAGGCAACCAAGGAGACCTATCACAGACTTGAAATCTGGCACAAGACACACACATGTGAAGTGACAAACCCAGATACTTATAAGCAACTCCGTATAAATAGGAAGCTCTCACAGCATCTCAGCATAGTTCCTGATGAGATGTGAACAGACTCGCAGGTTGTGGGAGACAGCATACGGTCTTGCCACTTGCAGTATCAGGGCTGCAATGGGCCAAGAAGGTTGCTTCTAGCTTGGTGGCTCTTCACCATGACAAATGGCTTCATGGAGTCCTCCTCCATCTGCCCACTCCACTTGCAAAGCTGGTCTGGAGGTTTTCAGCAGAGATGCTGAGAAATGGTAATTCTGGCATTGACCCCCAGAGGGGTATTCATGGACGAGGGAGTTGGGATTTATTCATCTCTCTACAGGCACCTACACTGCTCTCAAACGAGGTGAGCAGAGAGCCACCCACGGGGCTTCTGCCTCTCCCTCTACTCGGTCCGATGCACATCCCGCTGCTGACCGCTGACCCAGGGAAGCTGGTTGATCTCAGGCCAGGCACAAAGAAACCACTATATTAGAGCAGTCCTCGGGTCAAGCACTCCACTTACAGCTGTGACCACAAGCAGGTGCTTCAGGGGAAAGTGAAAGGCTCTATCGCAGCTTTTCCCTTTGCGCTCTTCCTCGCATCTGCTCTCTGTATTTACTTCTGTCTCTCAAAATGCACAATAACTCTGGTTTCAGTTCATGTGGTTGAACGTGGTCACGGCCCCTAACTGGTCCTGCTGGGTCAGCTACATCACTGATGCTGGTAATGCTCAATTAGGCAATAACTTGCCCTAAGCAATCCAGCTCCCATCTGCAAGAGACGGGGTCGTGAAGAATCACCACCCATCCATTTCCTTCTAGTCTCAGGTTCCTTCAGAAGTTCAGCTGCACAAAGTACAATTTTCCAAGCTGCAACCAGCCAAGAGCACTTACCACCAACAGCCCTGACCTAGAGAGGTTCCTTCAGAGCCACCTGGTCTCCCTCGGAAGCTCACAGACCTCCTTCTATCGCATCGCATCTGACGGCAACTCATAAATCAGCCGCAGTTGCCGGCAGCCCCTTTGAGGATCCTGGTCTGCAGTTGGCGTTTGCCATGAAGTATGTGCGCAGGTGAGGAGGGCCCTGGGGAAAGGTGGCCAGCTATGGATGCAGCTGCCTGCTCCAGGAGCATCCACGGGTCCCACGCTCACACGCGGGGCTTGAGGCAGCCTGGCAGTCACATCGTCATGGTGGTTTCACGAGGGCTGGAGTCAGCTGTGACCTGTGCAAATTCCTGCTCATCCAGCCCCTTCCCACGTCGCCTGCAGCTGCAGCCACGCCAGAGAGCACTGCCATTGTCTGTCCTTCCTCCCAGCACAGCTTCACCTGATCAAGTCAACTATTCTTTCTGGCCTGCTTCTTCCCTAACAAACCCACCGTTTCAGCAGAGATTCGATCTGCAACATTTGGAGGTGATTCTGTTTGAAAATGGGATCGGTGCTGCAAAGCAGAGCTGAGTTCACCACCACACCTCCTTTCCCAAGTCTGTCTTCAGGAATACAGTTTGATCAAAATCTCTGGATTTTTGTACTATGGAAAGAGCCATAGACTCAACTGTTCTGGACCTGATTTTGTTTCTTTCCTTGAATAAACTGAAAAGTTTATTTGCAGTGCCAAAAAAACAATAAAATAGAACACAGTGGTTAAAAATAAAACTATGAATCTCACCAATAGCACAGCCCAGCAAGTATTTCCATCTAATAGTAATGCATTACATACGGACTCAGGGCTGTACTCTCCCTTTGAAGATCATGGGAATTTTGCCATTTATTTCTGTATAAAAAATAAAATACTGAATACTCAGTAAGAGTGTGGTTGGCTGCTGACTGAAACACTTTGCAAAGCGAAATCATCTCAGGTTTTCTGTCCAAGAACCACTGCCTTCGTTGAGTCTCACACCCGTAGTGTGGGTTTGGAAAAGTCCGGTGTGTTGGGAATGGATGGTTTCAACGCAAGCTGGAGACATCACTGTGCCCATCCGTCTGCTGCCGGTTACATGACATGACACCCATGTGATGTCAAAAGGGCTGTTGAGCGACTTTCTTCCCTGTGTCCCCATTACATGAGGAGGTGTCTTTGGAGCATTGCTTTTCACTACATGTGGGGAAACTGGAGACAAGGAGGAGAAATGGCAGCCCAAACAGCCCATGGGAGACATCAGAACAACATCTGGGCCTACTGACTTTCCAGGCTGAAGTTGTCTTGCTCTGGATCAAACTGACTATCCTACTATTTCATGCATCCAGGTAGATAGCCCAGGTGAAGATGACCTTGGGGCGCTAATGCTCGGAGTATGCAACCAGAATTCAAGAAATCAATGAGAAACTGAGACTTTCTACAACCTTGGGCCACCAGTTCCTTGATCGCTACCTAGTCAATGGAAAAAAGCAGTTGTGGAATAGTGAATTAGAGGATCTCAGAACAGCACATACCTCTCTCCCCTGGTGAATTGCTCTTTTGAACTGCAATGCCATTGAAAACATTTTGAATACAACCCTTAATCTGATCGCCTGTCATCTCTTATCTGGCCAACAATTTCAACACATAAAAGTTCTGCTAAAACCTGAGCACATATCGCTTCTCCTCCACCCATCTACAGCTAATGATTAATGTGCTGGGGGAGCACATGGTAGAAGCTGATCTTTAATGAGCAAAGAGTCTGTTGCAAAACACACCACCGGCCGTGCAGGCTGCCAGCAGTTCTGTTTGCAAATTGCACCAACTTCACAGTCCTTACTCTCTGCAAGCACTGGGTCCTTGTGCCAGGGACCAAGAGGTCTGGTTGAAACTTTTTTCTGTGTTCAGAAATGATTTGTTCTTCATAATGAATGTTTGAGCCCAGATTGTGCCACTTATTCATATATGTTGAGATATAGCAACAACGTTACAGTAAATAACAGATTCCCATCCCTTCTTTCCTCCTCTTGGAATTTAAGCTGAAACTGAAAATCTTTCAACTTTTTGTTGTCCTTCTCCAAAAGGAGAAGGGAAACCATATTTTTAAACACCTCATTTGCAGAGGAGTACTAAACAAGATGAAGCAGAGTCCCTGCCAAAGCAGTGAAACAAAGATTTCACATATGCTGAGCAAAAAGCTCCCCATTCCTTACTCAGCCCCCTTTTGTTATGGGATCAGTAGGAGACCTAGCCCAATACTGGCCATGAGTGTCCTGACTAATATTGGTGTTTCATAGCATCCTTCACATCAGTGAATACATTTACACCCAAAGGGATTAGCTCCAATGCACAACGTTTCTATAAACACCCTTATCTTATGCAAGTAAGCTCTGAGGATTACCCTTGGTAACCCCACCCTGCTTTGTATCTCATTTTCTGCTTTCCTATAGGCTTAAAATTACTATCCCCTTCAAAAATTTTCCTGTGGATGAAGTGCTATTGAAGCCACAACATTGGCTGCCTGGATAACCCTCTTTTCCCCATAGGAACACAACCCTCTCACCAATAGACTACTGTGATGTTCTTCATATAGGGTTAGCTGTCCCAGGAGACCTGGAGTTTATATTACCTGGCTGAAAACAGACTAGGATTGAAAAGGTAAGAAGAAATTCACTTTGAGCGGAGAAAAGTTTAGAGGAATGAAAAATTTCAGTGACAAAGGAGAAACAGAGAAATAAATAGGCCGGTCCTACAATTCAACCGCTTATTTGACAAAAGTGGTAAGAGTTGGAGAAAAAGCAGAAGGGGTTTTGTAGGGATCAGGAGTTAAAAATAATAAGAACAATAATAAACTGATGACTTGCAGAAAAAGGGAATGAGGAGATGAATGAGACTGCATATGTGAAAAAAATGGGACTGACAGGTGTTTCTGAGAAGGGAGCTACCTGAGGTGAACAGCCTAAAATTCAGAAAGGAGAAACACACCAAGAGCAAGGTTTTTTCTTCACCCTTATTCCCAGTAAGGGGGTACTGGAGCATTGTGGCATTTCTACACGGTCAGCTGGCATTGCTGGGGTTTCACGTCATTTGCATCCTTGGACTTCCTGATGGAGAAAGTGAGTGAGGATGAGCTCCCTTGGTAGTTCTCCATCCTCTGCCAGGTTATTGGCAGGTTCTGCATTGATCTTTCTGCAGCTTGTCTTTTCTGGTGCTTGCTGAGTGATTGGTCAAACTGCTGGCCCAAATCCTCATGTCCTGGACCTACCTGGACATATGATCTGCCGTGAGGGCAGGTACAATTCCATCACATGGACCTGGCAAAGCTACATTAACACTGACTGGTCTTGTTCCCTATCATCTTCTGAAGTAAAACACTAGGATGCCACGAATGCCAGTAGGTCTTTCTCATTTAGTGGTCAAGGGCTGAAAACAGCCCAGAGCAATGTTTTTTCCAGTCTGAAAGGACCTCTGGAAGTAGTATTTCTCTTTACTGAAAGAGTTTATATAGGTAGGTCAAACAACACGTCCCTGTGACCCATAGACTTCACGCAGGTGAGGACCACGATATATGCTGGGCTGAGTGGCTGCCAGTGGCCCATGGGACATTGTGTGGAAAAGGGGCAAATGCACGAAATCTAGGCAGGAACTGGAGACAGCTGTGATTTGTACTTTAAGTGCTTATAGTCTGACAGATCTGGGGCACTAGTAGTTCTCACAACATCCACACCAACACTTCTGTTTATTTGTATGTGATTTTGGTAACAAGAAGGGTGGAAAAACCCTCAATGAAATAATCAATGGAAACCACAACGGGGCCATCTTTATAGGCTGTAAGATCCGTGGAAGCCACAAGCAATTAATTTGCAACAAAATCACCTTTAAACAATCTTTTTTTAGTGATTCTAGAAAAGCACAACACAGCAGGAGCTCCACTTTTCATGAAGTTTTGTATGCCAATCCAAGGGAACTCATTTTGTACTTTATAGCCCTTATGTTCAATTTTTAATTATTAGCTTTTCCCCTTGTAAATTTAAGTCCGCTTCCATTACATCTAGGAACAATAGTGAAACCCTCCTGTAGCTAATTTAACGCCTTTAAATTCCCATGGAAGGTAGCCAAAGATCTTGTAGGCTAATGGATAGTAAAACGCCTGCCTTATTTTAGGGGAAGCAAGTTCAAATCCTGCTATCACTATATTTATTAAAAAATGCTGTTGGTTAACTTTTTTTTGCTTGTTTTCCATCAAGATGACTAAAGAAAAATCTTTGCACATTATGCTAAAATGACAGTAAAATATGTAGTAGCTTGTCCAAAGTACTTCACGTCCCCTAAAGGTAAGCTAGGAAAACAGTAGCTTGATCCCATAGAAATACACACACACATTCAGAAAAAATGGAAGAGTTAACATTGCAATCATGAAATTAAGAAAGAGGAAAAAAAAAGGTTGTTAGTCTGACCAAGCTCAAGCCACACTGAGCAGAGGGATGTTTGTGAAGGCTAGAGGAAAATCTTCATTCTAGCTCTGGGCCTTAATTTTATCTTCTTTCCACTGCAAGATGATGGCAGATCTTCTGCTGACTGTTCTGGAAGGGCACAGATCTCCAAGTGTATCTCACCTTCCTCCCAAAAGATGATACAAAACCGACAGCTACTACCTGATGAGGAGACATCCAGAGAACACACCACTCAGCATATCCATGGCCAGTCTAGATCCCATTCCCTTCTTCCACAACTACCAGACTCTGATCTCAAAAGGACAGCATGCTTAGCAAAGATAGGGTGGGAGGTGCAACCTCCATGACCAATTTCACGTTTCATGACGCTGACCTCAGTTACATAAGTACTTCTTGTACCAGTGTATCTTCTGAAAAGATGCTGTTAGCATATTGATGACTAACTAGTTCTGTTTTTTGTTGTTGTTGTTTTCCTCTTAGTGCAGGCAATTTAAACTAACTTTCCATCCTATTGCATTGATGCAGTAGCCTGTATGGTCTTCAAGAACCCCAAGTCTCTTGTTTCATGCCCACTTCAAACCCACAAACCTATTCGCATTACCTTGAATACACCATGACATCTGACCTTTCCCTGGTCAAGTGACCCAAAGCTTGTATTTACACCTGTATGGTCTTCCACCTTGTTTTGAGTAATTTGATCTTGTAGGTCACTCTATAGAAAAAAATAATGAAGTGCTTCTGCTGCCACAGTTTGTACAATAAAACATTCATTTAAACCCAGTGCAACCCTGGGTTTTCTTCTTTCCAGATTTATCACTAAGTATTCTATTCAGTTTTTGGAAGTACGATGCAAAGTATAGAGGAAACGAGTGGAATAGTTGGAATACCAAAAAAGTAGTGCCTTTTTAATGAATGGAAATGTTCATGGAGCATTTGTGCCAATCAGCTTTTATTAAATGAGTTCAAGTGACAGTGCGCAGATGAAAGAGCATCAGAGTACCTGCAACTCGAACACTTTCGCTAGAGGCACCAATTGACCCCAGAATCAACAACGGCATGAACATAAAGCCCTTCACTTGTTCTTCAGTGCCACTCAACTGTGCATGATGCAAGGCAACCTAGAAGAGTTTCTTTAAGCATACAGAGCGAGATGGCGCCAGGACTTGATCCATCTAGATTAATCGGTATGTTGCAGTGCCTGAGCTGAGTCCAGGACACACGACTACACTCGGGGGGCTTGATTGCTGGGAGTTTCTCCAGGTAGTGCTGTCAACTTGGACACCACAAGCACGCTTTTACAGGCCAGTGTTTAAGAAGCTTTCAATAAGACATTCTCCAAACCTAAGCGGTCTGATCCTATTTATGTTTATTCTTCCTTCATCATAGCTGATACCTCGATCCAGAAATATGTTACTAAATCAGTATCATAGAATCATAGAATTATAGAATGGCTTGGGTTGGAAGGGACCTTAAAGATCACCTAGTTTCAACCCCCCTGCCATGGGCAGAGACACCTTCCAGTAGATCAGGTTGCTCAAAGCCTCCTCCAATCTGGCCTTGAACACTTCCAGGGATGGGGCATCAACAACTTCATCCCACACGTATCCACAACCATCATAATGGTGCTGCGCAGTTCCTGGAGGAGCAGCTTTTAAAAAATTGGGATATGTGAGTTTAAGTGTCAATGTGACTGAGGTATTCAACTCAGAGAAGATCTAAAGCTCAGTTCAGTGAACTATGGAGCTCCAAGGCAGACCAAGCAGGATGGGACAAGGAAGGTTCCTTGGAGGGGATATCAGCACAAGAAAGTGAAATGCACATTAAGTAGTGTGCAGTACTTACAGTGAACATCCTTCCACATGAGAACATCTCTTCTTAACTCAGCCTTCTCCATCTTGGTCAAGAAGACTTCAGCCCCTAATACACATTATCCTATGCATTCAATAAACATGTGCAAGTTAAATTGCAGCTGTGATTGCTGTGGAACATACTAGCTGTTTACCAGATCACAACCCAGTTCATATGAATGAAAATAATATCATTTTCTCTTGGTGTTCATGTGCATTTTCAGGTTGTGTCTGAGTTCCTGTGGGTGCCTGGAGTGTACTGAGTGCATATGCATTTCTCAAGAATCAGAGATTTTCTGATAATAAGTTATTCAATGGGTCTGGGTTTGCTTTTTTTTTCTTTTCTTTTCTTTTGTTTTTCCTTCTCAGTTTCTGCTTAAACTCTAAGAATTTTTGCACACCCGGTTTCTGGGAAAAAATCCTCTACCAAATAATTTTGATGAGTAATTTCTAGGCAAAGCTGTCCAACATCACTTCACTGTTTGGGCAGTTACCAGAACTATTCAGTATGAATATTGCCTTTATTAATATCTTGTCGTTTGTTAGTACTTGGGTGGTCATGTGAAAATCTACTTGGACAACTTCCTCTGCAAGTTACATTTCAGTCTGAGAGAAAAAAATAATACATATATAAAAATATATATATGTCTATTTATACATACATAGAAACACAAATTTAAACCTGGACCCCTTCATCTGTTGTATATAAGCATGGACATACCAGTTGTGCACTTACTGTGGGTATATCCAGCGGAGATGCATGCACCTGTGTGTGACCATATCTCTGTGCAACATCCCTCGTTAGGCCAACCAAAAGTGCTGGAAGGAACAAACAAGCTGCTTCACCCAATCCTCTCAGACATCAAGGAAGAATTCCTTGGTTGGTGGATTTTTCTAGCAATTTTGGTCTAAGAAAACAATTTTGGTGTAATCAAAAACAACTTCTTGCCCTACAAAACTTGCCTCAGTTGTTCCCCTTGACCACCAGTGGTCCAACACCCCCTGACAATAAGCACCAGCTCTCCAAAACCAGGTGTGACTCAGACTGCTGGAAAACACTTCACTTCCCAAATTCAGACTAGTTGCAATACAAGGTTTTACTCACTACAGAGGTTACTCCTCATCCTTGGTTCAGATTACCTTCATTTCTGACGATTTTTGGTCAGAGATTTTCTGCTAATTTTTGCATACATAAAAGTTAGTGGAAAACCTTTGCCCCAAAGTGATCCAAAACGCACGTTTATGCTACGAAGGTGGCTGACAGTGGCTTTTATCTGATGGTCAGTACAGTTTGTGGTTTTCTTTCCTGACCTCGCACACATTGTGGTAACACGCAGATACTGGGCCAGCTCATTAGTCTGAGACAATTAAAGGGTGCACACAGTGAGGGCGAAAAAAAAAAAAAAAAAAGAAAAAAAAGAAGCAGCTTTGCATGTGAAAGGGAAAATAGGAGGAGGAGGGTAAAATCACCAGGGTGAAGTACAACATGTTCAGCAGACTCCGGTCCCTTGGCTGCCTGCCCGATGACTTTGCCGAGTGGAGCTCTCCTAGCAACCAGTCCCCAGCCATTTGAATTTTTATGTATCGCTATGTCGGCGGTGATGTCACGGTTTCCATAGCTACTATCAGCTGGAGGAACGATGACACTTAACACTGCTCAGTAACTCAGAAAAAAATCGGCCGGGCTGAAATATTTCAGGCGGCTGTCGGAGACGCGTGCGCTGGAGCCGGCGCTGCGGCGGGACGCGGCGCACGGAGCCACACTTTTTGCTGATGGAGCCGTTCTTCCCGAGCACCGAGCCGCTTTTCGGCTGGCCACCGGGAGCCGGCACGTCGTCTGCACCGCAACAGCCTCTGCAATATTCATCCTCCCTGAAGTGCTTCATTGTAGAAATTAAATATTGTTATTAATTAAACTCCCCATCCCACAGCCTGCCCAGCCCCGTCTGGCTAGGCACACTGGTGAGAAGAGAACAGGCGATCCATTTGTCATGTGGTGACAACTTCTGGCATCGGGAATGAAGTGTTTCAATAAGAGAAGGCTTTGATCCTATTCATAACAGAGTATTTAAATAATTGCTAACCAGGCAGAGACTTCAGGCATTATCCCAGGGAGTGTTTCGTTATTGCAAAAGGTTAAACTGAGCCTTTGGTGCACAAGCCAAGAAAATAGGAGGGCTCAAGAAATTTGATCGAGGGATTACGTTTGAAGGCTTGGCTCTGCTAACGTAAAATAGACCGGAGGCCAGGAGATGGTCTGGACATGATGTCCCCTAAGAACAAGCGTAGAACATGGCACGGAGCAGACAAACACAGCACTTGCAATCTCACTGCTGATAGTTTGGATTGCAGCAACATCTAGGCTCAAATCAGAGAGCTGCTGACAGTACCTTGAATTTTGCAAAACACAAAGTGCTGAATATTCCCCACAGAGACACATTGCCAAGCCATGCTCACCATACTACGGGCTCCTCACACATTAAGCCCTCAGAGGATAGATCTCACCAACATTGATAGTAAAGCTTCAAAGGACAGTGGGCTGCCTTTTCACTCAGCCAAACCACATCTTTCCCACTAGGGTTATTCTTAGCACAGTTTATCACAAAGTTCTCAAGAAGTAATCCTGGAAAATAAATCCTGACAATAAAGAGTCTTGAGAAATAACATTTTGGCTGGTGTTGGACAACGCGCGGTTTTCGCGTGAGATTTTGAAGGGATGAAGTGAGTTAAGGACCTTCTCTGTGGTTCATGTTTGTAACTCTTTGGGATACACCTGCAAGGGGAGTGAGCTGTTCCGCACATACTGTTTGCTAACCCTACTGTGAAAATTGCTTCCCCCAGGTATAATGTCCTCCCTGGTGCAGCATTGCCCCAGCTACGAGCTCGGCATGCTGTAACTACCTCTGCAGGTCTATCTCATGGTTCTTCAAGCTGCTGAGACCAACAGCAGTTCCCTGAGATTAAGATAGCCACAGATTAAATTTAAGCACCTGTATCTAAGAGTCTACATGGGGTCTGGCACCTAAATTCCCCTTGTAGTGGAAGAAGAGCCAGTTAATATAGCTGAGACACTAGAGTACCGTTCAGGTCCCCCAGGGTAGATATCTGCCTTTGGTCAGTTAAGCCACCTCTGAACTCCTCTGACATGAGGTGAGATTCAGCTTCCAGGCACAGGCATCCCGTGTCATTTCATCCCATGCAGGTGGGATGCTATTGGACTTTTCAAATGACACTGGAAACTTCTGCCCTAGTTCTCCACATGCATGTAGACACCTTCATGCAGACATTATAAGCACTGAGCTTATAATGTGTCTACTGTGATAGCTGTGGCCGGATTCAGCTGCCCATGTACAGGCGGGCAGTGTCTTTTCCGGTGCTCTGCATATCCTCTCTGGTCTCCAGCTGCTCCTCCAAAACATCACAGGTCTTTTGTGAATCCTTGGCCTCTTCTCTCATGCCTTATGGTTTTCCCTGTGGTGTTCCTGTACTCTAGAGCTTTTCAAATGACACGACTTACTTATTTTAAGCAATTTGTTTTCACCTTTTACTGCACAGTTTTCATGATCACATTCTGCCCGGGAAGCTTATCAGTTAAAGAGTCCACAATGTGCTGGAATACGTGCTGGATACCTCATATTCACTTCAGCAGAGGCCTATGTCCAGTCAGTTTCCTTTCAGCTTCTCCAGAGTTGACCCACACATAAACTCTGCTGAAATGGAAATTCATGCAAATGTTTGCATTTTTTGCGTACAGTTATTATACCACGACACATCACAGTGTGTATATCCATAGGCCTGCGTATTCATTCACGGCTCAGGTTCCCTGCGCCAATAAAACATGAAGGACTGGGTCTGCTCACCTAAATTTGAGTTTCTGTTGAGATAACGATCACCATATGTTCCTGCTTGAGCCAACAGCCACCCCCAGAAGATGGACTGAATCTCCTCTTGGAAGCTCTTCTGGAAATCCCGTAGCAGCATGATCAACCACTGATGCTCTCAAGCACAGTCACATTTGCCCAGGTTCATCTGGTGCCCTTCCCTCTCCAGACAGATTCTTGGGGCAGCCACACAGCTTTGGGGAGATCAACGTCAGAGAACCCAGGTTCAGAACAGACCAGAGGTGGGGCTTCCCGCAATGGATGGTCCAGCTGTGGTACTCCTTGTCACAGGAAGGAGCAGATGCTAAAAATGTACATGGGCATCCAGGTAGATCCAGGAGACACTAGACAAATTCGTGGAAGAGAAATCTCAAAGAAGGTTAGTAAATATAAAGAAGCCACATCCCTCTCAGAGAAGTGGCTGAGGCTTTAGCGAGCACTCAGAGAAATACACATGTTAATCCCATTTCAAACCCTTCTCTAGGCAAACCACTCATGGCCACAGTGGGGAAGAGGATATGGGACTGTCTAACTCAGCATGGCTGTTCTTATGTTCTTACTATCAGAGTCATGTTTTCATCATGTTATTTTTGCGTGCCAGTGAGAATCCCCCACCTGCTGAGCCCTGGGCAAAGGCTCTCAAGTTCTCCCTCACAGTGAGATCTGTAAGGTGGTCCAGAGGCATGTCATAATTTCTTACCCCTGTTAGACAGCTTCTGGGCTCTCCCTGACTATTACTTCTTATTACAGCAGATTTTAAAGCAGAAGCAGCCTTCCTGGCTTGCACAGAGAAGACTTTTTTGCAGAGATTGAAACCCCCTACCTCTAGGTCATGTTGTCTCCCAGCGGACTAGCCAGTCAGTAGCCATCTCACCCGGTCCTTCCCCTCTGTAGGAGATCTCAGAGAGATTTCCAAAACAGAAGTCATGCCTTTCATCCCTAATTCGATGCTCACCACCCAGGCTTTCCTGCGCCGCTTCAGCATCTGCAGTGATGCTGCTCTATCTGTGTAGCTGACCCATCAGGATATTCTTGGGGGTCCCAGAGCTCTATCTCTCACCCTCCAGCCAATTGATCCAGGCACCCAGCCTCCCTCTACCATCCTGAAAACAGACAGACACCTGCTGGATAATTTGGAGAAGAAAGATGCAAGTTTCACCTACGGATATCAAAGATCCTGAAACAACCACGATCGACCAGATGACTCATGTTAGGTGAGGACAAGCCTAGCCTTGAGTCATTTCACCCTCGTGACACTGTCCTTCTCTGAGCAGTGAGCTGGGAAATCAAGACATGAACTGTCACAGTGCTGCCCTTGCTTGCTTTATTTGAGATCCCTTGCAGGCCAAGCCAGCATTAGGTGGGTGATCTTCACACGATCAGACAACTGCACACTTGGCAAGGGCACTGTGATTTCACGACCTACAGAAATCACAAATCCATGTATTATTCCCCCAAAATGCTGGGACAATGCCTGCACTCACCCCTGAGACTTCCACACAGGCATTGGTGTTTTATTTTCCAGTAGATAATTAGATTTGCTAGCGACCGTGTCTCTGCTTCCAAGTAACGTTGGATATGCTATTTCCAGGCGTAATTCAGAGTAACCCACAGCAGCAGCTCAGGGTTTGGTTTTTTTTTTTTTGGCAAGTGTGTTGCAACAGCGCTGTAAAGTTTTTAATGTGCCATCATTTCACTTCGGTTGTTAACACAGATGTCTGTTGAAAGATAATGTTGCACATTACAATCTTGCAAGCACCAGCGCAAGACCACTTTCTCAGAGAGGCAAGTCCTTGGCAGAATCAGTCCCTGAAACTACACCCTTCGAAAACGTGTGGGAACATTTGTCTCAAGCCTGACGCCTCCTTAGGAAGGACCGGGCTTGTTAAAAGTGTGAACGCACACATCTGTACGTACATGGGCGATTTGCTCAAGGGATCTCTGTAATTGCACACTTCATGCTGATGCCTGCACGTGGGAATGACTCGCTGCGTATTCACTTTGGTCATTTGCAGAGGTCCTTACAAGGAACATATGTAGAACTGTGATTGCTTTTGTGGTCTAGGTACGTGACCAGCAAACGCAATCGCCAGATAGTCCAAGGCCCATTCAGGAGGAATTAACCATTGGTGGAGAATGTGAATGGAAAAAAAAACCTAAGTGAGCATATGTACCTTCACGCTTTAGTGCTCAGCCCAGCCTGGCAAAGGGAGGGGGAAGAAAGCCTTCCTCTGGCCTTCTTCCCTATATAGGGCCATCAAATTGTCCCTGTGTCTTACTCTGGAGCCTGATACGGTCGTTTTCTCCTGCCACCAGCCATCTCCTCTGTCCTCATGTGTAGGAAAAGCAATAAAGAGAACTGTGAGCAAAAGAAATAGGTGGAGAAAACTCACGGTGGAGCTGATATAGAAGCCACCAAAGTTAGCTAGAGAGATACTAGTGCCTCTGCTATAGTCTATTTGTAATGCCTACCCCTCTGGCAATGGCACAGCATGGCTGGCTAGGCTTCATGGCTAGCTCCCCAGCACTGCTCAGCCCTGCCTCTCCAGTGCCCTTCACCACAGCCATATTACTCTCACAGTTCTTGGTCTCCATCAGTACACAGAGGAAGACTATATCCAGAGCCCCTCAGATATCTTTTATCCTCTGGGACAGCACTGCCCCTTGACTCAGCCCAGAGTGAGGAGGCACCTCTTGCAAAGTAGGATACTTCTGCATGAGCGGGTGGCCTGGACCTCCTCATCCCTCCCACCTTGTAGCTCTCCCTGGGTTGCTCCGGCTGTCCCACCACGCAGCTCAACCAAACCATGTGCTGTGAAACAGGATTCACCCATGGAGCTATGGCATCCCAAGGCCTCCCAGGGGGTTTCATCTCAGAAACGTGCCCGCAGGGCAGCACGGAGCTGGTACCAGCGGCGCTGCGACGAGTGTTTCAGAGCGATTCAGTCCTCCCCTGAATGAAATGCTGTTCACTCACAGGCCCTGGCTCCCATTGTCACCCGGTGATGAATGGGGCATCAGCGCGCTGCAATACTCTATTTGTTTTAGAGGTCAGTGTCAGACTGAAGGGTATTCTTCATAAACCAAATCAGGGAGTTTGTGCTTACGTGACCAGATTGGCAAGAGCATGCGAAGCCCCCAGTAGCTCCTATTGTCCCAAATGGGAACAGAGCTCTTTTGAAGACCTTACCCATAAATTATATGCCACTCCTCACTCCTCCCCCTGCTCTCTGCCAGCTCCCCACTCATGATCTAATTCAAATATCAACTCACAGGAGATGGACTTGTGCCATCATCAAAGGTTTGTTCCTGTCTTAGATCACAATTTCGTTCCTGCAGGAGTGGTGCAGCATCTGACACTGACCTCCAGCCCTCATGCGAGGACATCGTAAGCTGGGTGGTGAAATTCTTTCTTTGTTTCTCTTTTCCTCCCCTCCTACCTCTAAGTATCATCTAGTCTGATCTGACAGTCTGCAAGAGGATGTACGGTGGAGGGGGCAGGGAGCAGTTGCTGGGAACTCAGCATTGAACAGAACAGAAGAGCATCGTTTTGCCTTGCTTTACAAATAAGGCTGTTTAGCCAGTTTTTGTATCTTTTTCTGATGATTTTGAGATTTCCACCTAGGAGACCACATGTTGGGTCAGTATTTCCAGCCAGAACACATGGGACTGGCTGCCTGAGACTGCAGTGTGCACAGTCGTGCTTAAATCGTAGAATCATCAAATCATAGAAGGGTTTGGGTTGGAAACGACCTTAAAGATCATCTAGTTCCAATCCCCCTGCCATGGGCAGTTACACATTCCACTAGATCAGGTTGCCCAAAGCCTCATCCAACTTGACCTTGAACACTTCCAGAGATGGGGCATCCACAGCTCCTCTGGTCAATCAGTTCCAGTGCCTCACCACCCTCAGAGTGAAAAATTTCTTCCTTGTATCTAATCTAAATCTCCCCTCTTTCAGTTTAAAGCCGTTGCCCCTTGTCCTATCACTACATGCCCTTGTCAAAAGTCCCTCTCCAGCTTTCTTGTAGGCTCCCTTTAAATACTGGAAGGCTGCTAGAAGATCTCCCGGGAGCCTTCTCCTCTGCAGGCTGAACAGCCCCAACTGTGTCTGTCTTCATAGCAGAGGTGTTCCAGTCCTCTGATCATCTTCGTGGCCTTCCTCTGGACTTGCTCCAACAGCTCCATGTCCTTCTTGTGTTGGGGACTCCAGAGCTGAACACAGTACTGCAGGTGGGGTCTCATGAGAGAAGAGTAGAGAGACAGAATCACCTCCCTTGACCTGCCATGTTAGATCCTCATTCCTCTTCCTCCGTCGGCTCAGGGAGCTAGGTCTACATGCCAAGCATTTCCTTTCTAACCAACCTCTGAAGAACCCAGACATTGAAGTGCTTTTCCTTTCCCTGACCTTCGTCTGCATCTGGCTGCTAGGGGACACAAAAGCTATGGATCTCAGAAGACGGAGGAGAGGATGTTTCAGAAATGGGCCCAGCTTTCCTCTCCGTTAGAACTTAATGTAACAAACCAGTTACACAAAATAAAGGTAGACATTAATGCTTTTGAGAACAGAGTTGAGGCACAGAGTTTTCCAGTTGTCAGCCCTGCATTTCTTGTTTTATTTTAGGGTGCTGCAACACCCACTCCATTCTCAAATGCCCATGATGCCTGGGTAGGAATGCCTACAAATGTCCAGTAGGCTTAAACCTGATGCCAGCACCTATTTCTTTGCACTACCACACAGGTCACTTGTCATGACTCTGGTTTACAGAGAGTCACGAGTCCTCTCAGTCATCCAGGTTAGAGCAGATGAATTTCTCTCAATTGGTTTGCATGTCCCATCCTTGGAGATGAAACAATCTTGGATGTCACCAGGATATCCAATGTTCCAGAGCCAGTCTCATTGCAGCTTCCCCATTTGGCACAGCATGCCAAAGTCACCAGAGTTTTCCACTCTGTTTGCACAGTAACATTTGCAGTTGTGTTTCTTATTAAGAAGCCAGGAATTCATGACCTTTTGCAGTGCAGAGATCTGGAGATTACTTACCAAAATAAAGTAGTCTATAAACTCCACAACTGCTGCGTGCGCATCCGCTGATAGAGGAGAACAGCGAGACACCTCTCAGTGGAAACAGTCCATCTTGATAAGATCTGTGGTTGAGAGTGTGTGTGTGTTGCACAGCAGATACTCAGTGCAGGGACCATGAAAAGCGTTTTTTTCTTTTGTCACTGCATGGTTTTTGCTGCTTACTTCATACGAGTCTTTCCATCAAAACAACCTGGCCTGGTGGAAGTGTGATTAGATGTTACACCCACTCCGGGGAAAATGTCTGCACGAGGGGAACAGGTTGTGGCGGGCAGGGGAAGGTGTATATTAATCCTTCCTCTGCTGGTCACCTCTCCAAGGTCTCCAAGACTAATGGAAGGTGTAGACCTATCAATTCTATCTCACAATCAAGTCCTTTCTCCTCCGCCTGTCTTTCAGAATCTGTCCAGAAGCAATAAAATGTAAATGAAAGGGAGAAGGTGAGTAGGAACTGATTGTGTTTTTTACCAGTACAAGAATAAGGGGGCATCAAATGGAAGAAGCAGGAGACAGGTTCAAAACAAGCAGGAGAAAATTCTTCACTCAGTGCAGAGTTGGGCTTCAGATCTCCTTATCAGAGGACGCTGTGGATGCTGGACCTTTATAGAGGTGCAAGACAAGACTGGAGAAGCTAATGGGAAAGAGATTTAAAAATTTCAAAACATCACACGTCATTGTGAAACTAGAAACCAGTTCAGCTCAGAAAGCTTCTGGGCTGCATGTGGGGGTCACTGGGGAAACACTGAAAAGGACTGCTTCATGATTGCTCCATTTTCACACTCTTTCTTAGAATTCCACCCCTGGTCACTGCCAGAGACCCAGGACTAGATGGACCTTCAATTGCTCTTTTGTCAACAAAAAGACACGCTAATGCTTGTACGCTGATGGCTGACTTTTGGGCTCTGAAAATACATCTCACATATACCTATAGGGGTAGTTTTTTCTGTCCAAGGAAGAGTGCAGCCCAGCCATATGGCACATCTACCATTGGAAACATCTAAAGTGAGATGAATCCTGCCATTCCTGTCCACACTCCGTCCTGCACTCGCCAAACTCCCCTGCAGAGTCCTGTGATTTAAAAAATCCCTTGGCTTATGCTCTTTCCTGAATAGGGCTCAAACAGTAATTTTCCTTTGCTCCTGAGTGCTGCATGTTTGTTCAAAATGCATAGTATGGGGGAGCCTAGCAAACCTCAGCCTTCTGCAGCACCTGTACATGACCCTGAAGGAGCTCCAGGTCAGTCATTCTCACCCTGGTCCCAAGCAATATCACGGCAGCAGCTGTGTTGAGAGCACTTGGGAAGGAGGTAAAAGTCAGGGGCAAAAATAACATCGGGGTGGGGGATTAAATGAATCTTGAAAGCGTCACCTGTCAGTTCAAAAGCAAAGTCAGAAAGCTGGAAGGCATGAGTAGCTGTTGCCATGAAATGCTCAGACTCCAGGAGCTGTATGGCTCAGTCACAAGTGATAGCACCCAAATCCATGCAGTTGGCAGAAACCCGTATTAAACTAAGAGAGTAGTTCATGATACATCACAACAATTTATTTAAACTGGGGAATTCTTCTCCCTCGGGAGTACTTCCTGAAGACAAGACACATCCATGAGTCCATGCTCTTGGTGACTTTAGCAAGAATGCAAGAAAAAATGAAACCCAAATCATTCCAGATAGCACGTGCTGACAACATTAAATAAACAGATGAAAAAGGGATAGAGCACCAGATAATTCACAGACAGACGAAGAGTGTGTGGCCAACTGTGGCTCACATGAACAACCCTGTTCAGTGCAGGGTCAGTGTACACTGCACTGACAGATCTGGGATGTTTTTCTGAAAGGGATGTAGTTGATCACAACTTCCCCAAATGACGTGGAGGCAGTATGAGGGCCCAGTGCAGTGCAATGCTCAAAAGGCAAATGTCCATTCTGGGTGTGTAGAAAGGGGAAAAGATCCAGGTTACCCTTATGACAGCGATCATTGCCCTACCTGCACTCTAGTAGGACCAATCTGGGAATCTTCTTTTTACAGAGGATGTTTCTAAATTGGCAAGAGCTCAGGGAAAAGTTCCAGTGATGACAAATCTGAAAAAGACTTAGAAAGCTCAATCCCTTCAGTTTACCCAAGACAGTAAAAAGTGACTTCTGTGTGAGGGCTGAGACTTCTGAAGGTGAACAGTAGAGAAAGGGCCAACACCTATGGCTATCACCCAGCTGGCTGGAAGTGGTAATTATCTAATTAAGGTTTAGGCCCTGCCTACAAAAGGCGGGCCATTTCCTCCTGGCTGTGGAAGATGCAATGGCATCCTTGGAGCTGCAGCCTGGGCTGGTGAGCAACATCTGGTGACCCTGACGTGATACCCTCACGAGAGACCCTGAAGACCTTGACCCCGACTCCCTCGCCAGAGCCGGAGCGAAAAGTCCTTTGATAAAGAAGGTAAAGCCACTACCCCAAAAGAGGGAAGCATGCTGGAGTCAGAATGAATGAACTGGGTCTCTGCTCACTGTAAAGCTTTCTTGAAAACCAAAAAAACTGTAAAACAAAAAGGGTGAATTATGGCTATCACCCAGTTGGCTGGAATTGGTAATTATCTAATTAAGGTTTAGGCCCTGCCTATAAAAGGCGGGCCATTTCCTCCTGGCTATGGAAGATGCAATGACATCCTTGGAGCTGCAGCCTAGGCTGGTGAGCAACAAACACCAGCCAGCTGTTAGTTAGACAAGTCAAGCAGCATTCATCTAAATGTAGACAACTGCATCTCAGTTTAGTTACTCCAGGCCCTTATATTGCCAGTAGATGTCCAGTCAACACAGCCAATGGATTGTGGGGTGAAATTCCTCTCATCCTAACCGAGACAGCTAAAATAGGGCAAATGGATCCCACCACAAAGTCGCTTTTCCTCTCCTTTTAATCTGATCAGCTCAGATGTGGACATCCGCACTGTAAATATCTACATTTAGGCAAGATGAATCCAACCAATTCAGGCTAGAAATGATGTACAAACCTTCTGAAGGCAAAGGTAAGGAACCGTTAAAACAACATATCTATATATACAGCAGATTCTCCATCACCTCGGAACTTTAAATGAAGACTTTGCGTGTTCTAGCGGAAAATGCTGTAGTTCAACCAGACGCTAAAAAACTGACACAAAGTGGCCCTGGACCAGAGGCCTCTTCTCTGTGTCATGTGGGGGTCTGGTAATAACCATCTTTTCCAGTCTTAAAAAGATTTTGAACTAATGTCACAAAGGACTACTAAATATTTCATCAGTTCAACATCTACAGCTCATCATGTTCGGTATTCAAATACATCTTGCACAGAGCCACTTGAAAAATTAGGATTTTCAGCCTTTCACACACTCTTTTTCCTTTTCTAAATAAGAAACCAAGGCAAGCAAGAAAGAGGACTATTCTGCATAACTATGACTTGAGACTTTGCTATAGTTGAAATAATTTGTCTTGTTGTCAAAGGTGCAGCAGTAGAGAAGCAGTGGTCTTGGGAAAGCCCCCATGAAAATAGCATTTGGTTTTCTCAACTTTTTCCTGTTGTGCTTTGTTTTCAAAAGTTGTCTCATTTGAAAGAGGGAAGCTGTTTGGCCACAAAACGCAACTGTGACCTATCGCAGCCTGAAGACTTAGAGCTAAAAATGTCAGTGGGAAAAGGGGGAGGGGAAAGGGGAGTACAGCCCTTTCTCTCTTGAAAATAGTCTATTTAAATTCTCCAAAACTGCAGGGAAAGGTGATGACCACATAGACTGAAACCACTTTCATCCTGCCAGCCAGCATTGTGCAGAAATAGTCCCTGCATAGACAAAGTTCTGTTCTCGTTTCTGGAGTGGTCCTGTTGTGGCTGTCACATCCACGCTGCACCTGGATGGGAATTATCTGCTGACTCTTTTTATTTGAAAAGCGTCAATCATTTGCAACTCAGACTTTCAAGGAAGCATCTGAACAAACACATCGTCTCCGCCAGCATGGCTTGTCCCACAGGTGGTCCTTCAGATCCCCTGTTCCAACCGCTCTGCTTTTCTGGTGGCTCAACACCCACTGGAGGCGGGACTGGGATCTGCCACATGCTGTGAGGCAAAAAGAAGAGAGGAACTGATACACACACCAGCTTTGACAACAAAACTGTCCTTCCCTCTCAGGTTTATTTGTATTTTTCTGAGGTCAAAAAGCCAACATATTCAGATAAAGCAAACTTAAAGGACTCTTTAATGTAGCATCAGCTTCTGGTTTACAGATTATACGGCAGCATGTAAGAAACGTGCTTGACTCACCACATTTTTGTGTTGCAAACATGACAACAACATGACGGTAAGGAGTGACCACAGTGGGATCCAAAGCAGTTATACTGCGGCGAACAGTCCTGGACACAGTTAACTTTTGAGTCACCCTTCCTGTCAATATTTATAGAGAAATAAAAAGCTCTGGCTGGAAATGAAGAAGGTTATTTTACTGGAACGATGGGCACATTTTGGCTGCTAAAATCATCCACAAAGCATTTTAAAAATGATCACATGCTGTGAATCTATCATTGGACACAGAATCTTCGAAACAAGTCCTCATCAACCTGAAACACTGAAAGATGGATGGAAGGTTTTTTTCCACATTATTGGAAAAAGCTCACTCAAGAAAAACAGACAGTCCTGCACTGCCTTTGCTCTCAAGTTTCCTGGTCCATCACTCCTTGGTTTCCATTATGTGCCTTTCCCTAGGCCAGGGATGGAGGTTTCAGAGAAGACTAACGGACCATGGCTTGAAAGCTCATTAAAAACTTGAATATATCCCTTTCCTTCATGCCAAGGGGTTCAAGTAGCACTGAACAAGAAAGAGCTAGCAATTGAGATACCTGCTGTGACTTGCAACTTTTCTGCACTGATTACTTGCTTTGGTTGGCAGGTTCTTCCAAGGTGGTTTCTCAAAATCTTTTTCATGACAGTTTCAATTTTTCTGAATACATAGACAATTTGCATTCAGGAGCCATACCCAGAAACAAGGATATAAGAAAATGAAAGAGGACTATTCTACCACATCACGTGAGAGACAGAAAAGAAGTGACTCAGAACATGAATAGCTCCTCCAAAGCTGTTAAATGGAGGACATACCTCTCTTGTCAACCAAGCAGGAGGGGAGGAAAATACAGGGTGCTTGCTATTTCTGGCTTCATCTGCACCAGTAAATTAAGCAGTGTCAGGAAATGTTCCCTGCTAGTAGAACTCAATGAGCCATACTTTTAGATCATTAGCACAATACCTGACTCGTCTATGCTCATGCCAACAAGCACTGTCCCAAAGAATTCCTGGAAAGACCTGTTCCCAACAGACAGTTTGGAACTCCTTTTGCTTTGAATGCTGACTGAGTTTAATAAAATGAAAATGGGATGTTCCATGCTAGTAGACCTTACTAGGCGAATTTGATTTAATAGTATAGACAAAGTCTACACAAAGGTCTTTTGGTTTCTTGCCCAAATCCATCCTCTTGTGTCAGGAGCCACAGTCAAGAAAGCTCAAGATCCAGGTGATTCTGAAGTCTCGAGCACCAAGGGAATCCCCTCCAGAAGACGACTGTGGGTTATACCCTCAGTGTCATCTTAGGGCTAGGAAGACATAGAGCAGGACAGGGTATCTGCCCCCAAGTAGTGATGGAGAACACTGGGCAGTAGTTCAACTTTCAGCTTGAAACATTTACATTTGGGTGCCCACATGCATGTGTTCACCTGCAAGCAAGATTCGCAATGTAGTCAATGAAGCCTGGGAGCTGTTCAGCTCATCAAACACGGACATCTATGAGCTCAATGCAATTGTCCACATGTAGACATCCAGAGGCACAGGCATCCTGTTTCTCCAGAGGTGACTGGAAAGCTGATCAGTGTTGAATTGCAAACAGCCAATGCACTGGAAGGCTCACAGTGTTCATCTGCTTGGAAAGTTGTATCTCTGAAAGTAAGGACATTAATTTAAATTCATCCTGTTACCAACTTGGTTCCTTTTGTGCATAAATATTCTCATTAAAAAAAAAAAAACACCATTTGGTGGTTTGCTCATTTCTGTATTCCTGAATAAATCTATACTGGTATAACCAGTATAACGTAAGGGAATGCTACTGGCAAAACAAGAACATTTTAATTACACCAGCATATCAGAAAAGCAAAACAACAACAACAAAAAAACAACCCACACCATGTTCATCAGCTTTGGAAAGAAGAGACAGCAGCCTCTCTCTGCTCTCATGACCAGTGAGAAGAACTGAATCACGGCAGTCGACCTGGATCTGCGGTTCTGTGTATCAGAGTCATAGAATGGTTTGGGTTGCAAGGGACCTTAAAGATCATCTGTAATGTGTAAAGTGTAATGGCATCAAATTCAGCTCCTCTCTTCTCCCAGTGACTGGATTAAAGCCCATCCTGTTCCTACACAGTGAAAGTGTTTTATTTTCATCCAGCAATTCTTTAAGGCATCCAAAAGCTTCCCACTACAACAGTGTGCTTTAATAAGGTTTTTAAATGGGGAACAAAACTCTCTGCAGAGCAGCATCTGCAAGCAACCACTGTCTTAACCCTCCAGCTCATTTTTCAGCCTTAGTATGTTTCTTGGCAAAATCAATTCAGCAAATGTCCAGATTTATAGAGTTCAGCCACATGGCAACCTTTTTCAGGGCCACATGAACAGCTATTATTTAAAGCCTTTTACTGTGTTCGTAGAGAGGAACAAAGTGCACCTTCCGATTAAAGATTTAAAGCCTTTTTGTGGCACAGCACATGTCACCCTGAAGGACACCTTAGGTCTTGCATATAGATGCATCTTGTGCAACTTCCACTGCAGGATCAACGGGCTGATGCTTGGGAACACTTCTGATCCTGCTATTAGGTTAGAGGATAAGATCTTTCTCAGGGGATTATGAAGTGCCTCCCACGTTGGCATCTAAAGGCATTTTATTCTTCACAGTGCAGAGCTAAGAAAAGATACCAGAAATATCTTCAGGACAAGAAACAATTCACCCATGTTAATGCAATGCTTTTCCCAAGGACTCAGATCTCAGAAGCAAGGTAGATCAGGCAGATATTTTTGTGCATGTATAGTTGGGAGGCACTAAAACGTTATCACTTCTTCAACAGTTTGTCACATCCTCTGCTGAAGGGCACTGCTCCCCACACCTGAGATCTGGACCGTGTCATGTGCACATCTTTAACAACATTTTCTGCATTACCCTGTCTGGGTGACCTTTACCTGAGACAGTTCAAGGCAAATGGGAAGAAATGCAGCTGGGCTCACCCTCCCTGGGAAGGGAGGACAGCAGCATGACCTCCTCTTTGCTTGAGCTTTGTGGGACAACTTATCTGAACACTTGGCTTCAGGGAGACTTCCAACTCATGTGGGCTTGAAGAGAGGTTCAGGGTGGAGTTTGGGGGACAATCCAGGGCTATGCCTGGCAGAGACAACATCCCCCTTAGGAGCAGGGCTGACTTAACCTGGAAAAGAGGAAGGGGCTGGAAAGGGACTTGTGCGAGAACAAGTGCTGTTCATCCTTGACTTGTTTTGCTGCCTTGACTCTCCATGCACAAGCATCCCTGTGGCTTTCTTCATTTCAGAGGAAGTTGTTCGTAAAGGGAAAAATCTCCCCTGTAGTTTACTTCCTCTCAAGACATAGAAGCAACCCACACACACACACCCCCCACTCTTGATGCTTTCCACCTCCCACTTCATGACATATCCTATGACAACTGGATGGGAGAGGAGGGTTGTTTTTATTGGGCTTTTTCCTCGGAGACAGCTCTGTCTCCATTTAGCTGCATCCCCTGGGTTTTACTGCACAAAGTACTAATGACATGCCTTTCACCAGGAGCTTATTCCCAGCTCTGCATGGTAAGCACAGTGGGGCAGCAGGAGAAGGAACATAGCAGGTGCCGGGACAGCACCTTGACTGAGCATCCCTCTCCTCACCCCGTGCTGGGGTGGGTGGGTGGAGGGGAGTGCTCTGCTCCACTATAAACAGACTCCCTGCCATGAAAATAGGCTGCCACCAAGTGATGTCAGTAGGAGAGCTTTAGTGATTTAAATGATATACATGGCAGAGAACAGCTTGATTAATTCATATGAATTGTAACTACTTAGAGCTCCATTCATCTGAAATGATCTGTGGTCCTATCTGCCGCAGAAGTCACAAAAGGACTCTGGCTTCAGTTGCAGGTGATGTATTAGTCACCCCCTCCCAAAGCCAGCCCCAGCACAGGGAGCTGCTCTGCTGCTACAGGCGTCTATGTTGGAGTGACTGAGAGCAAGACAAGGACAAGGGATCTGCTCCTCAGCAGGCGATGGGGCAGGATGAGGAGCCCCACCAGGCATCTCCCCAGGGAAGGGGGTGCAGGCTGGGGATGGCTAACCCCGGGGCAGGAAGCAGCTGACTCTTTCTAGCATGAGAGGTTTCTTTGGAAACATTGCTGTCTTTATCTAAAAAAACAGCCAGTGGCACGTACATAATGTGTGAGGACATCTGGCTGAGGCTGAACGTCGGGGCCAGCCGCTGCTTTGTCACGGTGGCTCATGGGGTCATTGGGTTTGGTCTCGTTGCTTCTGCACGTGATTGAAGAGTTTGGACACAGACTCCAAATTAGACACACGGACGCAGGAGGGGGCTGTTTGGTGGCAGCTGCTCTGGGTGTAAGAATCAGGGTC
Organism: Tauraco erythrolophus; assembly: GCF_009769465.1. Taxonomy (NCBI): domain Eukaryota; kingdom Metazoa; phylum Chordata; class Aves; order Musophagiformes; family Musophagidae; genus Tauraco; species Tauraco erythrolophus. The sequence continues at coordinate 5,723,600 of NC_141471.1, read as the reverse complement.
ACCTATAGACCCTCATGTCTATTCAGAAACTGCTTGGCCTTTTGGTTAAGTGGAGGAGACAGAGCCTTCATTCTCCTTAAACTAACCCCTATTTCTTAACAGCAGCAAAGGAGCACTGGACATGTCCCAGCCAGCTGCTGAAGCCAACATCTGCCTCATGTCACCTACAGCACGAGGAAGAAGTGACTCTCTTGCTGGCAGCATTGGTGGAGACAAAGCCAAGCCTTGAAGAGGCTGACACCATGGTGAAATGCAGAGGCAGCAGTCCTGTGCCCTGTCACACTGTCCATCACAGCTTAAGGCTCATGCAGACAGGGTAAAGCTGTCCCACATCAGACCTGCTGCCAGATTTGTACCTCCCAGCACCCAGCAGCTGCGGTCACAACCTGTCCCCATGGAGAGCAGTGGTGGCAACCCATGAGGCTGGGTCACAGTGCCACCGTGTGGGGCTTGTGGCTCCCAGAGCACAGCGAGAGGGACATGGGGAGTTTGGAACTGCATATGGGTCCCTCCAGCAGGAAAATGCCCTGGGCATTTTTCCCAGCAGGGAAATAAAAGCATCAAAGTGTAAGCAGACATTCCGGCTTCCCTGAGGATGCAGTAGGCATCATTTTTCTCGTTGAAGTCCTGGGTACTAAGGTCAAACGTTTTCTTTCCTGGCAGGCTCCTTTTGAGGGCTTTGAGGCAGGACCATCGTCAAACTCTGTCCACAAGCTGACACCCTCTGCACCCACTGGGCTCAGCCTCTGGGGGCAAGGGCCCTTCACCATCTTCCTTCAGCCACTGGTCAGCATGGAGTCATACTAAAAAGAAGCACGAACACCCTTCATCCCCTTTGGTGCCAAGACAGGGGCCATCTTGGGTCTAAGCCATCTTCACCTGAATGAGGCTGGATTAAGTGTTCAAGGCCAGGCTGGATGAGGTGTTGAGCAACCTGGTGTAGTGGAGGGTGTCCCTGTCCATGGCAGGGGGGTTGGAACTAGATGATCTTTGAGGTCCCTTCCAACCCAAACCATTCTATGATTCTACGGATGACTTTGCACTGGAGTAGATGAGGAGTGCTTACGCAGCCTGTGAATGTCGCTGGGGTGAGAGACAACAGAGAGATGATTTTAAATGGCTGGCAGGCCCTGGGCACTTAAATACTGCCTGGACATTTAAACCATCAGTGTTGTACTTGAGCTCGAACTTTGTCTATATCACAGTGCCCAGATAGTAAGTTGTGTCTCAATCATGAGCACAGATACCCAGGAGCAGAAGACAACTTCTGAAGGCACGTGAAGTTTTCCCAGGTCATGTTAATGGAGTCAACTGCCTTTAAAGATGCTCTGTTGAGTTAGGACCTAGTAGCAGGACAATGCTCCTCACAAAATGTGTGCCTTCATGCCATACTCTCCCCAGATCATGCTGCTGCATCAGACCTATGCTCGTGCCTACCATGGCCAGTTAAACTTAAGCTTGGTTGCCTCCATGCTATGCTGCAGTTAGTCTGGAGGAGACTCATCTCTCAGTTTTAGATGCCTACATGTCGGCTACTACCACCAAGCCAGTCACTCTTAGCAGTCAATGGAGAAAAAAGCTCACACTTGGGGGGACGTGACTCAGCTGCCGCACTTCAGATGTCTGTGTTAGGATAAAGGAGCCGTGCTCTGCCTGCGTGAGAACATGCCTGAGAGACCGGAAGCTGTTTTCCTCCTAAACCTTCCAACTCCATGTGTGATCAAATCCTGCTGCACATCTCAGCACCTCTGGATGTGCCCGAAATATCCTTCCAAGTTGACACTCATGTTCAAAGCCAACATGAGACCTGGGTCTGCAACAGGTGTCTATGTAATTGATCAGAACTGAGCAAAACAGCTAAAGTTTTTTAGGTCTTTGTTTTTGGTGGCAACTAATTGTCACCAAATCTCCTCTGACCATTGCCTTTCTGATTGATGGCCCTTCTCTTCTCCTTAGCCCCCAAATACACATCTAGTTCCCTCACGGTGAGGGCAGGCTGCAGAGTGCCATGATATGCATCTTATCAAAGACCACTGCTCCATGTTTGAGGCCATCACAGTGTCAAATTATCTGTCCTGCTGCCCTTGACAGCTTTACAAAGCCTTTGGCCCAGGTGATTGTGGCCTTGGTGGAGGGAAATGAGAGAAGATGTCTGGTCCTGGGCTCTCCCGAGCCTGTCATCCCTGGATTTTTGCTGGAGAAAAGTCTCTGGAGACCGGAGCAGCACTCGCCATCCCACAGTGCTGAGTCACCAGCAGGATTCCCAGCCAGGGCCATCCATGGGGCATGAGGCTTTCCTCCCTCAGGGCTGCCAAACACGTGTCAGCTTCTTGGAGGCTCTCAGGACTGGAGCTTTCCTGGGAATTTCCCAAGGAGCCTGGCCTGGCTGGGTGACCCGGCTCCTCCAGACGATACTGACAGCAGAAGAGGCTCAGCAGCTCCATCTGTGTAGCAGTGAACATCAGAGTCCATCCTAACCAAATACCTCCCGTCCTCGTTGCCAAAGGTACCCAGACAGCATCGGGGCAACTATCCATGAGGAAGAAGACAGCAGGGCAAAGGAAGCTTTTAACTCCAACCCTTCTCGTCTCCACAAGAATTAAACAAAAGCCTCGTGCTCCATGGCTCCACAGCTTGTGTCTGAGCTACACCTCTGAGAGAGGCTGTCTGCACATGCTCCTGGGCACGGCTCCAGCCTTATGATGTCTCTGGCCAGGTGGCACAAGGAAGACGCTCTGGCCCTTCGGTGTTGCAAAGACCTGCCTTGGTGCTGCCGCTCTGAACTCATGGACGAGTTGGTCAGTCACCAGGGACCCTATGGAGGAATGGGGAAGTGGCATTGGAGATATGACAGCAATTACCTTGCTTTCTCACTGTGAAACAGGCCAGTGGGTAACCTGAATGAGGACTTCTGGGAGGTTTGGACCTAGGTGGCCTGAGATGGGGCAGGAGGTGGGAGGCAAGACAGTAGAAAAGAGGGTAAATTGAGAACTTACTGAGCTGGTAAATTGAGGACTTATGCTAATATTGACCGGGTCTGGAGTGTCCAGACTTGTGACCCTGTGAAACTCAGGGCTAAGAGGTTTCTCTCCTGGCTGGCTGTCCAGCGTGCCTGGGGCTACCAGCACCAAATATAGCACTTGGAATAGCTCCCCTGTGCCCATTTTCTCATATTTTGGCATCCACCCGAAAACTCTCCACCAGGGAACATAGTAGGGTTTTTTAAAGCATGAAAAAGTATATTGTGGTTCCAACAGTCATGACTTAAGACCTCAACTCTTCCCCTGCGGGCCCTGTGGCAAGCTGCCTTCATGGCTGCCTTGCTGTCTACAAAGCTTTGTCGTATAAAGTGAGCCCTCATGAGCAAAGAGGAGGTTTTGATGCTCTTGTGGCCAAGCTAAATGCAGCAGCTGCCAAAGCCCTTGGCCTGCACAGCTGGACCCACTGCAGGTGAGCCCACTCTCCAGCAAGCCCAGTGTGTTCTTCTGGAAAACAAGCAACCAAAGTGAGAGATGTGGCAGAAGACCCAGCACAGAAGCAAACTGCACCAGTCCATCAGGAATCAGAGAGGACATTCATTTGACAATGCATTTCTTACTGCATCGATGGGTGACTCTAACAAGGCACTGCCTCAGCAGACAAAATCACAGCAGGGGGAAAAAAGGAATAACAATCTACAGGTTCAGCTTTCTTTTCCAGTAACTACTCTTGCAGATCATCATGCAACAGACAAGAGCACTTTTTTTTCCCCTAGTCCTCTCTGCTCCTGTGTTACCTGTTCTCCTCTTACCTGCTCACAGCATGGGGCATCAGGCATCAATCCCTCGCTGGAAGAGGGCCACAACCTAAACAACGGGCCCAACAACACTTTCCCCACTCCTAGCAACAGCTATCACACTTTATCACTTAAGCCTGCCGATTTCTACAGTCCTTGCTAATTAGCCCTTAATAAGGCTAACCATCAGTTCCTATCCTCACCCCAAGACTGCATCTCCCTGCTTGTCCTGCCCGTTTCCCTACCTTGTGTCCACCTTTTCTGCTCAAGCTGGGGGTTTTGCAAGGGCCACTGATGGCTGTACCTGTGTAGCACTCACCAGCATAAGGTTCAGGTGCTTCTTCAGCACAAATATGGGTGAATTATTATTTCCAAGCTACTGTCTTGTTAGCGTGTTTACAGCAAGCAAATAAACTTAAGAGCGAAGCACAAATAGGCTTTAAAGTGTTTACAAGCTTCTCCAGGCAGCCACTGATCTGGTTCCTGCATGTCATCATCTTCAGCTTGGGGCAGGACTGCAGGGAAGCTTTTCATCAGCCCAGGTGACATTTCCCTAAAGAACAGAGCAGTTACACTAAATTAGGGCTGTGAAAGAAAGTATTGCTGCAATAACACCCTTCAGATCCCTCCTCCCTGGGACCTCCTGGGAGACTCTTCCATGTTTTGCAGACACTTGCATGCCAGGGCTGAGGAAGCATCACACGTGGTTGGTGCCACTGGCCTCACTCCCACCCAGGACTCGTGGTGTCCTTCTCTGCCCCTCAGCAGATCAATAGACGAGAGTCCTGATACAGTGTTTTATTAGTAGAAAGGAAATCTGCCTCCAGAAAACTTAAAAAAAGCTTAAGGATTTAAGATGCTAGGGAAACCATAATTCATAGGCAACAAACACTGGCAGGTTGTGTGCCAGAAGTGCCATCTAACAAGAGAGTGATGGAGCGACTGCTCCCATTCCTCATCGCCAGCACGCAAGGGCTGTTGTGTAGCCTAATTGAAAATGTAAGCGGAGAGGAGTCTGATCCTCTGCCCATATTATCTGAGAGTCTGTACAACCTTCTCAAGAGCAGGCTTATTAAATTTAATAGATCTCAAGTGCTCCCGACATCTATAAATTATGAATCCTTGGAGAGGGAGAAGGGATCCTTTAAATCTGTTATTCACCAGAGCTGTAAACTGCAAAGCACAAATTGTGAGTTATTCAATCTCATTCCACTGTTTGGTAGAAGAAGACATCACCGAAAGGCTTGTGCCCACAAACTTCCCTATTTTTCCCAATTGTATTGGATGATGTGAGAAAAACATATATATCAATTCTGTCTCCCAGTCTTGTGTGCTTTACCAGGAGTAGCAAAAACCAGCACTGAGTTTCCCTTATCTGCATCCCAGCAACCTTGTGCCGTAGACTGAGAGCTGAATCCTCCATGAGGTGGTCCTTTGCACTCCCTGCGGATGCTGCAAACCTGAGGGTCTCCCGGGAGCTCAGCAGCCCTCGTTAACAGCTCAGGCTCACACAAAGTGCCAACTTTTGCCAAGGTTAGGAAAGATGCCGTGAAGAGCAGTGGTCAGGGCTGAGCAGGTAGAAAATTCTGAGCTACCCACAGCTTGGCATCTAGACCAGCAGATGATATATGCAACCCTGACGCAACCAGGGGTTTTACTTTCCTCTAGTGGTCGCATCATAAATGAGGTTGTTACAGGCTCTGAGCTTTGCTCTAGCTTTAACTTCCTTCAAGGACAACTGAGGAGTGCTTCGGATCACATGGTAGAAGAGTTAATGTAGGCTGCTCAGTAGAGTTGGCTCAAAAGAACACTTTTCCCTGCTTCATACAGGAAAATGAGTATTTGTTCTACTTTAAATTTCCCGTTATTTTTGGAAAGAAAAAAACCAACTCATTTAATCTACAGAAAAATGTTCACAACTCAGCATTGTGGGAGTAGAAAACATACACAGAAAATTGACAGAAAGTAGTTGGGCTGTGCTGAACGTGTTATCACTTGGACTTTGATCCCTCTTCTCCACATCTCTGCCAGCACACGGGATCCAAGTGCCTTCTGATCAGCTTCAGGGGGGCTCACACCTCGGGCAAAGGTTCTTTTCGCTTTGCCTGACACGAGTGCAAAGGAGCTTATGCAGCTGGAACCGTGGGTGAGCAAACAGGAATAGCAGGAGCACCTCAATTTGGAAGACAGCTGTCCTCAGTTTCTTACTGGGATGCTTTCCACTGGCACGTGCAGTCCTGGCTTTTATTGACTGGGAATTAAGAGCTCAATGTGTCCTTGAGAGTCTCTGCTGTGTTGCTATAACATTGCAGCTTACTGTTTGAAGCTGGAGATTGCTGCCAAGGCTAAATTCAAAGGGTGGGAAAAGGAAGAAGAGGGGGAAATTTCCTTATTCAGAGACCTTTAAAAGGAGTAGGTGCTAAAACACAAAGCGCTGTAAGGGAGCTGACAGTGTCACCTTGGCAGAGCAGGCTGGGCAGGGAGAGCTCTGCCTTTGGGAACCATGCAGAGCTCTTGCCTACAGCCCTGGTGCCACAGTGCTGGGCACAACACGGATGGAAAGCAAATGGAAAAATCATTTTTTCTCCAAAAACCTCCCAGTCTAAATGCCCGGAGACACAACAGGGAAGAAATTCCTTGGCTAAGCTGTAATTCTGTGTATAGGATCTGGCCACACAAATACACTCCATGCATCAATCCTGTTTATGAAAATGATGGATGTCACATCCTCTTCTCTGCAATACACCAGAAACAAAGCTCAGGCGGTTTTCCTTGCTAGGAAATCTGTGCCTGCTGCCCCAGTAAGGTCTGTACCTAAGCAGATGGGCTCCTGCTATCTCTCACTGTCAGAAGAGAAGGAGCAACGTTATGTCTGAAGTGTGTTTGCAAGAGGACTTTGCAGCTTGTCCTTAAAGACCTCTGCCATGTCTTTGTGGCTTTTTCAGGGTGGGACATCACTGCTTCTTACAGAAGGGCGTTTCACATCTCTAAGTTCACTTATGTACTATGTATTTGCTCGGTGAGCACTGGCTTCAGCTTTCCAAACCCACAAAAGCCTTGAACCCAGGGCACTGGCAGAGAGGAGCAGAGCACTGTGCAAAATGTTGCCATGGTGGGAAGGAGTCTCCACTCCACCAAAGCGAGCACAGAAAGGCTTCTCAGGCACCCAAATGCCCTTGTGTACTTTCAGGGCCCAGGGACCCCACTGCTATCCCCTGCTCTGAGACCACAGCACCAACAGCTTCCACAGAAGGAGGAAAAACCTCTGTGGCTTTCACCCTCTCACTTTCAGTTCCTTTAAAATTCTATGGAAAGGGGATTTCCAAAGAATTGTTCATTCTCATGTGTTGTCCCATACTGTGTCCAGCGTGCAGCACTACCTCTTTTTCGCCTTTGTTAGAATCGGTGTGTTTTTTCTTGAGTTCCTTCCAAGTATGCATTCTAATGTCTCTTCACTGAAGAGAGCTGAAGCTGTTAGTCAGGCATGGACGTGTATATCCAGCAAACCCCTCTTTAAAAAGCATCTTTACCCTGGTGCAGCTGCTTGGACTGTCACCAATAATATGTCCCTGTCTATTTGGATCACAAGGGAACGTGATCTTTCATGTTGTCGGAGATTTACATATGGCATTTTCACTAAAGCAGCATAATCAAACCCCACCCAAACCCTCAAAGCTTCCAGGGAGTTCAGATACAAATTTTGCAACTTGGGACCTATTTCTATTTGGCTTTGCTTTTAAACCCCTTTTTCTTCTCCCTTTGATGATTTTCCCTGCTGTTGTGGACAAAGGAAAAGCAATCAGAGGCAGCACTGCACAGCCTGGGAGTGCTCTCCAGGACCCTGGTCCAGCTGTGCACCTTCTCCACGCTCCGGTCATGTGCTGGGAGGAGACAGGAGGTGGCAGGTGGCACATCCCCTTCCTCAAGCCACAATGGAGAGGTGGAATGTTTCCTCCTGTCTGGATGATCAGGGGACCACAACTGCCCTTACCCTGCACTCCAGACACCACCTCTGCGGAGGAAACCACTGCTGTGGAGGACACCAACCCACGCAGGAAAGCAGAAAGGAAATTATGACATCTGAAGGAGAAAAGCACCCTTCGCCCCAGCAGGCAAGCACAGGTCTGAGCTCATTTCCAAAATATACAGGACACGTTGCAAACCCTTCATCTCAGACTACGACAACGCCTTCCCCAGAGCTCTCCAGAAAGGAAGAGCTCAGTGTGCTGATGGCGTGACAGTGTACTTCACAAGGGTCAGGCCAAGATCGGGCCACATATGCTAAAGCTTATCCCACCTGTCTCAGCATCACCTGGGGCTTTGAAAGAGCCTTCAGGCTCAGAGGCAGGTGTGTGGACAACAAGCAGGAGACCTGGGCCTGCCTCAACCTGCTTCCTTGCCCACTTTGCACCTCCTGGCATAGGAACAGCCATCATCAGGAGAGCAGCTAATTTGCCACGGATGAAAGCAGACAGGAAAGTCTCCTCTCCCATCTCATCCTCTCCCTGGAGAACCTCAAAGACTAGGACTGTCCACAGGGGTGCTAAGAAAGGGAGCTGGTGCCTCACTATCCGGGAGAGAGCAACTCCAGGAGAAAGAGAAGTGGAGATTCCAGGTGTCCGACCCTTGGCTGGGCTTGGCTGTTTCCCTGTAGCCCGGAGGCCAGTAAGACTGTGTGACCCATGGAGCTGGTGTCCACAGGTATATATTCTCAACTGACAGGATGGTAAAAATGATTCACAGGAATGTGTCAACAGTCTGTGAAATCTCAAACAAGACCAAACCTTGGAGGCCTGATGGCTTCATGCAATTTTCTACCCTTCGCAGAAGCACTAGGAATAGCTCAATAACCAGGCTGAAGCAATCTGGAGGTCTGCCTGGGCTGTATGTCTGCTCAAACATAGAGCAAGTATTATAAATGCACCCAAGATGTAGAACCATCTATCTAAATGCATGAGCACACACCCACAAAAGATTTTTTTTCTTTAGCATTGTATCTGCAGATCGTCAGCATTTGGCTTACAACATGATTCCTATTATCAGAATCTCACTTTGAAAGTAATTTGTCTGACCATCAGGTTTATGTGGAAAATAAAAATGCAACTTGGGGAAATGAAAGGGAGGAGGCAAAGTGTTTTTCAAGTGATCTCAGTGGTTGATTTTTTCCCAGCCTTGGAAATAGGTACTGCTAGGAAGAAACTTTAAAGAGCACATGAAAACGTTAATGAATGTTGGAATGGTGTCTAGTATCCAACACAATAATTCTCCTCTCAGTAATTTCTTTAAGCTTCATACTTGGAGTTCAGTAGGTCATAAATTTTGCCTGCTCTGAAGTTAACTGGATCCATGAGATGTAAATGTATTACTCATCCACTGGTTAATTTGTATGCTCATTGCTTTCCAACCTCTCCACAAATTGATTTTTAGATTCGTTATTTAGCCAGCAAGATATTTCCTGGCTCGTCCCTCAGAAGGTCATAGAACAACGTGACGCTGCTGACTGCCACGGGGAAGCAGAAAGTCAAGCAGAGGGCTGGAGAACAAGTTTTCCCATCTCAAGCTCAGTCAAAAGTCAATCAAGGTGTAAGCTGCACTTGGCAGATGCCTGTTCAGAGCTATGCTCTGGGCAGGGAAGCAGAACAATGGCTTGATGGGCCACGGAGAAGGGAAGTAGGGCAGAATACAGCTGAGCAGCATGGGCCTGGGCCAAGAGGGTATAAACTCACATCTCCACGTGGTCTCTTTCTTCTCACTTTCATCTCTCCATATGCTGTCTGGATTCATCTTGAACCCTACAGGCTGGTGGACCTTTGTCCTCCTAGTAGGGCTCTGCTGTTTTTTCAGCTTGTTTGGAGGATGCTGCCCAGGGCTGTCAATGTCCTTGCCGGAATCCTGCTGTCTCCACAATGTGTCCAAGGTCAATGACTACTTCCCATCTGAGACAAGTGGCGAAAAGTCCAGAAGGAATTAAGCCACCTTGATCTGAGCCCTCTGACTGTGTTTGACTCAGTGTGATGCCTAGGTGGCACATAGATCTCTGTGCACATTAGGAAACTGGCTTGGGTTGCTGCTTGATACTGAGGTATGATGTCCGCATGTCAGTGTATACCTTGGCCAGTCCATGGGACCATAGTGTGCCTTGCTCAGTGAGCCCTGGGGCCAGCTCTAGGGCTGCCAGTTTGCCATGCCTGTCCATGAAAAGCTGTCAGTGCTTGGAAACATGCAAGCCCACCAACTTGGAGGCAAGGCTGGAGTATGGCTCCATTCTAGGTCTAACATCCCAGTGTCTTAATAGTGTTTCAGTAAAATTAACCTTCACCTGCAACAGGAGTTCTTAAAAAAAGGTGCAAAGACAGGGCTAAGAGCATTATCAGACTCAATAAACTGAGTCATGAGCAGAGTTACACCTCTGATTTGCATCAGACAGAAAGCTGGAAAGCTCTCCTCTCTGCCCCTGCATGCCATATCATTGTGCTCCTATTACAGAAGTTCCTCACCTCCTTCAAGGGGCAAGTTTCACTTTCCCACAGGTGCTCATTATATTCTTCCCTCACTCTTCTTTAGGGCATTACAGCTGTGGCTACACGGCTGTGGCTTGGTTTCTGCTTTTGCTTTTTTTTTTTTTTTTTTTTTCAGCTGATTACATTTTGACAGTGATTTTGCAGCTTTTATGTACTAGCTCCCACTGTTTGTATTCTAGGAAACATTTACTGCTTGTCTGGCTTGCCAGCACTGGGATTGCTCACCATCCCCTGGGAACAATGAGAAATGATGTGTCAGAATCTACCCACTTCCCAGCACTCCCTGTTTACTACAAGGACCCCACGGGCAAGAGAACAAATAGATTACTACAATTTATATCTCTCTGGGTAATGTCCTTCAGTTCCTTATCTTCCCAACTGGGATATTGTTCACTCTGTTGGGCCTCTTTTCATATTAGGAATTGTGTCATAGTGGCATCCACAGTGGTGAAAAATCGCTTGTCCGACAGCAACAGCGTTATGGGAAAATCCAGATTTTTCCTCCTCCTTCTCCTCTCAGATATGCTTATTACAATGGGGTGGAAATCAGAGCTCGGCGGGAAAAGGTTTCTGAGTCCCATTAAAACTCTTTGTGATTTCCAAAGGTTCCTCATTCTCAGTAAGTGTTATGGTTTGAAGTGGGGGGGGGAGGTCCGGGTGGCAGAAGCTGCCCATCAGACCGGACTCCCGTCTCCCTCGGGGCTTGAGCCAATCGGCGCCTCTGCGAATTGCCCTATTTACGTCGGACAAAGGAACCGGAAAGGTGTGCCGGTGCCCAGGAGCAAGGAGACGGCAGGGGGGCACGGCCCCCGCTCCCCCGCGCCCGCTCCGTCGAGGATGGCGGCGGCGGAGCCGCTTGGGGAACTCGGGGAGAGCCCCGCTGCCGGGGCGCCCACCGGGCCGAGTTCACCCAGACAGGACTGAAATCTGAGAGAAACGGCCACACAGATAAGAGGTCAGTGAAGATGGAACGGAACAACGTGTGCCGCGGCTGAGTCCCCCTTGCCAGCAGCGACCCCTTTGTAACAGTCCTCGGTGGAGCGAGCAGAGACCCACTCGCAACCAGTGGATGACCCACGTCGGGAAGAGATGCCTGAGACTATTGTGAATCATGGGCACAGGTAGAGACACATTTTACGCATTTTACGCATTCAGAGTCTGTACGGAGGTGCATTTAAGGTCGACATGACGACCCACGCCGGAGCACATTTAAAGTTCGTTGATGACCCACGCCACAGCGAGTGGCTGCGGCCCCTTAAAAGCCCAGGACTGGTAAAGCCCGCACTGGGGGCAAATCCGATGGGGTAAGGATTTGCTCCCCCAGCGGGCAGGATTCACGCTTTCGCCGTGAGTAGGGGATCCACTGGAGCAAGGGACAATGGTGTAAGGACTCCTTTTCCTTTAAGAGAAGCGGCAGTAACAACTTGGAATGAACTGACCTGCACTCCCCCATTCCCTGCCCCCCTGCGCCATTGGGAGGAGGAGGTAGAGCCGGGAAGAAGAGGCAAAGGGGGGGGGAGTGGTGTTGTTTTTAAGACCTGGCCTTGTTTTCTCGTTATTCTCTTAAGTAACCGTTTTTGTGTGCTTTTCTCTTTCTAGGTAGCTGTTAATAAATAGTTTTGCATTAAGAAAAAGCCTCTTTTGCCCGGGACCGTGGTTGGTGGGTGCTCCTCTGTTCCTGTCTCGATCCTCAGCTCTTTTATTACATTTTTCTCTCCTCTCCATTTTACTGGACTGGGAGAGCTGCGTGGGTTTGGTTGCCGAACTCAGCCTAACCCACGACAGTAAGGCAAATCCCAGAGCTTATGAAGCTTTTCTGGTGAGATGGAAGTGATCACCTTGGCCTAGACCCAGCAGAGTGGTAGGGTGCTTCTGCCCTGCTCTGAGAAGCTGGGACTCACATTCCCACTGCTCGTGTGTCTAGGACAATCGATGAACAGGGTTTTTCTCTGTCCTGAAGTCTCCTGCCTCTTAAACTGTCTACCAGAGGTGCCCTGTTTTGTATTCAAATGTCCATTTGAAACGGCGACTTGATCCTGGGATTGCCACGTCCCTTGGCACTGACCTTTTGGTAAATGGTAATCTGGCCAGGATTATGTGAACCTGAGAATCTTCCTACCTTTCCCTAAAGTAATTTCCAAGGCTGTTTTAATAGCATGAAAAGTGTTGGTTTTTTTGACACATCGACATTTTCTGCTTAAAATACATTTGTCTGAAAAATTCCCAGCCAACTCTAACAACAGAAGAACAGCATGTATGGTTTATCACTGAAGTCTCCCTCCCCTTCATCTTTTACCTGATGTCACCACTTTCCCACATCTTCCTTAAACTAAATCAACAATCATTGTCAGGGTCCTCTTCACCTTCAAGATCACCCAGCAACCATCTCATCACATTCTACCCTAGGCTTCCATGTTGGTGGTCTCAGGAGCCAGGTGGCCTCAGCTCTTTGTGTCTCAAACCCCAGTTGGGTCTTTCACTTTTGCTGCCTCCTAGGTAACTGGAGTTGGGAGTCCCTTCACTGAGGACTTTTTAATTAACTCATTGTGCTTTGCATCCTCACAGCTCTGCACTGCCAAAGCAGGTGGTTTCAAAGGAAATGGCAAGGACGGAGGTGGCTCTTTGTGCTTGCAGAAACTTCTGCTTCTTGTTGAGCCTGTAAAGCCCATAAAGAAATTGCACTGGGATGGCTCAGATTTCCATTCATGCTCAGCCTGTTCTCAGTGAACAGTACTTACCACAGAAGACCAACATCCTCCATGCCTCCCAGTCTGCACAACATATCTCATTCATCCCCACTTTCACCTGAAAATGCATGAGCATCCTTGTCTGAAGCCTCCTGGTGCAACCAGTTGGCTTGAAATCCTCATTTAACATTTCCCTTTAACCTCCCCTGCTCACACAGGGAAATCTGTCAGACCAACAGCGCTGGAGGAGGGAGCCCACCATCTCACCAAAGAGCAGCAATACTGCGAGGAAGTGGCATGAAAGGCTTCCAACCCATGCACTCGCCTCTCTCCCAGAAGAGCCATCTCCTCTGGCAATCTTATTCACTCTGCCCGATCAATCCCAATCCCATTCTCAGCAAGGAGGTTTTATTAATACCAACTGAACGGAGTGGGAGGTTTGTGGTCTAGAAGATTTTCCCGTAGGAACAGGAGCTAGACCACCAACCCTTTCATACTGACCACCCAGATGGCAATAACCTTTGGCCAACATTGGCATGGCTCAATGCCGGACGTAGTGTTGCTGAATAGATGAGTTGAAGCTGTCTGGGGATGAGGATGGGGGAGGATGCAAGGAGACTGTGGGGAATTGTTTAAGAGAGCTCTGAGAAATATTGGTCGAGTGCTTCCATTTAATTATTCACTCTGCTTAATTTGCTCTTGGAGAAGATGAATCGTTCATTGACTGTGCAGTCTGGAAGCAAGTCCTTCCTGACTAAACAGACTCAGCATTAAATGGTAAAATAAATGGAGACCAAGCAAAGAAAACTCCTCCTCTCAGATTGATCATGTCAGGGCAGGATTCTTGTGGGGAAGCCAGAGCTGATAGGAATATAAACACAAATTCTACCACTTGCCAGAATAAGTTTCTACAGTTTTCCCATTATTCCAGTTATGACTTTTTCAGGCAATTTAGTGTTTACAGAAGATACTGCACTGACAGCGTTGTCAATGTCACTGCAGTTGGTATCGACTGGAGGTCTGGGTGGAGGAGTAGCACAGGCAGAGCTGATCTAACAATGCAGCCTTTGCTACGGGTATCAGGAGACACAGTGGGATTCACCTCTACCTGCTTCAAACACCTGGAAGGTAGGTTTCAGCCATCAACCCTGCCTGTCTTCATAGCCTTCATAATCTCTCTTCACAGAGAAGTAGACACCATTATGGGACAACTCATCTGACACATCTGTCTCAGGTGTCTATGGCACCAATCATTCTTACCCAGCTGGACTGAGTTGAGCTAATGAACTACTAATTAACTACTCAACTCAAGGTACCTATCCTGCCCACAAGAGGCAGGCCATTTCCTCCTGGCTGCGGAGGATGCAACAGCGTCCCTGGTGCCACAGCCCAGGCTGGTGAGCAACAGGTGTCTGTTGGAAGACAGGAGGAACCATCTTCCCCAGGGAGCATGGCTCACCTCGGTGACCCCAGCTGCAGCCGTACAGCTGCAAACATCTGGTCCAGTCAGCCCCATTCTGGGGCTCCTCTCCCAGATCAGGCACTGGCCACCCACTGGCAGGACACGGGCAAGTTGATTCCACTTTCTACTCTGTCCTATGCCGGTATGAAATATTTCAGGGCACTTACTAAATACCTAAAGGTATTTATGGGCTATCCAGCCCAGCAGGATCCCCATCTGCATTTGTCTTCAAAGCAGTAATTATATAAATAACGGATGGGTGGATTTACACAGGAGTAAAGCAGCAGCATCTTCAGTTCTTGATTTTTAACCACTGACTACCAACAAAGACTTTTAAGCAAACTAGAATTATTCACTTACTAACCTCAACCCTTGAACTGAATGACTGGCAACTGTAACTCCAGTCTGAAATCGTTTAACCCTCATTTTCAGGTTTTTAAAATAAACAGGACCAAGCTTCACACAATAAAGATGTGAAAATTCTTCCAACGCAAATGTCTGAGCCTAGCGCATGCTACATTAATTTTATTTTCCTTCTTTCATCCTGATTAAACTGTCCACTAGTAATGCTTTGCCTCCGGCCAAATGCAAACACAACTCTGCCACTAATAGGAATTGAGTACGTCTGCATAAAAATACAATTAAAGTAACAGGAGACTTCACATTTCATGCCACTCAGATTCTCAAGTAGGTCTGTTATTACAGCATTTCTCATGCATTGTTAGAATTTTTTTGCGTTACGCTCTAAGCAACTGATTTTCTTCTCTGGTCAATCAACATTAAATATAAAGCGATGCGTTATCTTGGCTTGAAATAGTAATAACAAAAAATCCTGTCCCAGATGTTTGAGATGTTTTTCCCTCTTCTGAGAAAGGTTTAGAGATGCAAAATATTTTCCCATCTGGTGTTGGAAGTAACACACGGGCTTTTAAATTTTTTGGCAAAACCCAGAATCACCCAGATGGTTAGATGCTAAGGGAACTCTCCTGAGTTGAGTGAAGGCTGACACTGAAGTCACTGCTCTGAGCAAGACAGAGAGGAGGTTTGACCCCAGCATCTATAGCCGGAAAGGAGACTCATTTCAGCACTGACCCAGTTATTGCCTCCCAAGAAGGGAAAGGGATGAGCCTTTTCCTCCAGCTGTAATTCCTACTCTGCTCCCGAAGTCATTCGGACTTGGGAGCCAAAGTTTTGGCTTTGAAAATGGTCATTTCCTAAAGAAAAAAGTCTCTTCAGAAAACTCCCACCCAGCACTACTGGAGACATCTGAATCAGGGCAGGCTACACCAGCTCACTCATCCCAAGGGTGAAGGACAGAGACAGCTGGAAAACCAAGAAAGCACTGGTTGAATGAGTTAAGTTGTACAAAATCCTTGGCTCATGTGCATGAGGTTAAAGGCCAGAACCTCTGCAAAGTGCACCGTCAACCTAGTGTGAGAAACATTTAAATGCTTCTGGAAAATTACAGGTTTATCTGCATTGATGGCATTAAAAATAAAGCCCTAACATAGCAACCTATCTCACAACTCGCTCTAAACAACCTCTAAACCTCCTTCTATAGCCAATTAATTCAATCACTTCTTTTATATCTGCTGGAATACAACTTGAGCAAAAAAGCTCAGCAACTCTTTTTATCGCCTGCCAGCGCTCCAGCAGTCATCAGAGAAGGTTCCAGTAGGTCATAATTTAGTCAATATTTTACTTCGCAAAACACATGAGAACCCTTTGACATCAAAAGCAGTAGATTTACAGATGCTGGGCATTTACAGATATCGTTGTTCTGCCAAAGTATGAGCGTGCTCACTAGTTCAGATTAAACTTCTATTATTTCCTCAGAACAAAAATTGGCACTCGTCCATCGGCTCCCCAAATTCAGTTCAACAGCTCCTACAGATTGCAACCATCTTTTTCCTCTGGCTTGCCTATACCTGGGCTGTGGTGGTCAGATGCATGCTGTCTCTCAGCATCACTCACAGCCATCGTCTTGTGTATAGCTGCTTCACAAATGCATTTGTCTGTGAGTTCGTATCTCACAGAGGAATCTGGCAGGAGCTCAAACTGCTTAATAGGAAAAAAAAAGGAAAGCTTTTTTATTTAGGACTGTTTCACCTCTTGGCAATATTCAAGATAATCACTTGGAAAGCCTTGGGAAAACTCAAGTTCCCTGCAGGTACATGACTGTGTTGGCAAAGCAGAAAGATCTTGTAGCACACATCTGTTGACGTTTGAGTGAGGAAGCCTTGACATCAGTGTGGTGGGCAGCTCGAGCTGGGCAGGATGAATCCCACCCACGTGCAGGCCTGATGTAACCCACAAGCAATACAGAGCCCTTAGGATATCCCTCCAGAGCTTGTCATCACTGCGGTCATGACAAGGAGATACCTCCACTGCTCAGCGCTGCACTGTGTGGATGTGCCCAGGCTTGCTGTGTGTGCTGGGAGCAGTGGAGACACATCAGTTCTGCACCTGCAGGGCACGTGACTGCACCACGTCTGGACCCAACACTGCTCCCAGCAGTTCTGGTAGGCCAAGGCACTGGTTGTGGAGGTCTACCCAACTGGTAGAGTCACACCTGCCCAGTTTAACCTCCCTGGCAGGGCAGGAGTGCAAAACTCAACCAAGGAGCTGGGAGACTCTCTGGGTGGCCAACCCAAACACCAGGCTACCTGAGCTGGAAGCCTTTATGGGTCTATCTGTCCTCACATCCCTGATGACAGATTGTGTATCTGGTGCTCACAGTGATGACGCAGTGGTGGGAAGGGCCCAGGGGATGAGGACAATGGAGTAATCATAGAATCGTAGAACGTTTTGGGTTGGAAGGGAAGTTAAAGATCATCTGGTTCCAACTCCCCAGCAATGGTCAGGGACTAGACCAGCTTGCTCAGAGCCTCGTCTAACCTGGCCTTGAACACCCGTGGATGGGGCATCCACAACTCTGGGCAACCTGTTCCAGTGAACAGTGAGCTACGTCTTTCACCACATCAGGAGCTTTTGCTCAGTGCATTTTTCAGAATAACAGTAAATAGGGTTGGGAGGGTGTCGTGGTTTTTGGACTGAGGGTCGAGACAAGAACCGAGAGGGAGCACCCACCAACCATGGTCCCGGGCAAAACATGACTCAGGCTTTCTTCTTAAAACAAAACAATTTATTAAGAGTTACTTAACAAGAGACACAAGGGAACGAAACCGGTTGCTTGAGAGGAGAAAGAGAAAACAAGGCCCGATCTTAAACACAACAACCTCCCCACCCCCCTTTCCTTTTGTTCCCGGCTCTACCTCCCCCCGGCGGCGCAGGGGGACAGGGAATGGGGGGGTGCAGGTCAGTTCATCCATGTTGTTCACTGCCACTCCTTTCTTAAAGGAGGAGGAGTCCTTACACCATTTTTCCCTTGCTTCGGTGGATCCCCTACTCACGAGGAAAAAAATCCCCAAACTTTTCCAGCGTAAGTCCTGCCCGCAGGATTGCAATCCTCCCCATGGATTGCACCAGTTCGGGCTTTACCAGTCTCGGCCCCTTAGGGAGCTGCTGCCACTCGCGTCGGCGTGGGTCGTCCCACGGTCTCCAGATGCCTCCACGACCCCGTCGTGCATCCCATGCCCATTATTAACAGTACCTCGTCGTGCATCCCAATGCTCCACGACCTCTCCTGGGCTCAGGCATCTCTTCCCCGACGTGGGCTTCTCCACGGGCTGCGAGTGGGTCTCTGCTCCGCTGGCAGAGATGGCTGGCTGCAGGGGGGCTGCCTGCCATCTTCACACCGATTGCAAAGGAAAACTTCAGCTCCAGCACACCTCCTCCTGCTCCATCTGCACTGACCTGGTCGTTGTGGTTGTTTTCTCTTAGATCTTAATCCCCTCTGGGGGAGCTCGGCCCGGCGGGCACCCCGGGAGCGGGGCACTTCCCGAGTGCCCCATGCGGCTCCCCCGGCGCCGGCCCGGGCCCGAGCAGCCGCCCGGCCGGGAGCGAGGGCAGCGCCCTCCGCCCCTCTCCTCGCTCCGGGGCAGAAGACCGTTTCCCGTCCCTTTGTCCCAACTTAAATAGGGCCATTCGCAAAGGCGCCGATTTGGCTCAACCCGCCGAGGGGGATGGGACTCAGATCTGGTGGCACGGGGAGCAAATCCCCTCCCCTGCCACCAGAACATTCCCCCACATCAAACTATCACAGAGGGGTATGGCTGGCCCGTTTAGCACACCCCTTTGGTTACTGCCCGTTTCTATTCAGGCATGCAATTGAAGAGGTTTAATTTTATGGTGTCTGCGTGGGGAACAGAGCAGCTTTCCATTTCCCCTTCTTCACTGATATTTTGTCCATGAACCAAGCAGTTTCATTAACGTGTAGGTTTTGCCGAAGATGCATTCACCAGTAAATTGCTCTGCCACAATGTGGGACTAGTGTGGATGGATTTGAATTGGAAGGATTCCTGGCTTCTGTTTCAAAATCTGCATTAACTCCCCAGTTGACCCTTGGCCCACCACTAGCTAAAATCTCCTTATCTTACTGGAGTGGGTAGGAAGAGAGCACCAGTCTCATTAGACCCTTTCTGAAGTCATTTACTTTGGGTTCTGCCTGTAATATTTCTCTTTAGAAATTATTTTTATTGCATTAAATTTGTCTTAGGAGGGAAAAGCTCCTTTTCTTCCTCACTCAGCCCAGTGTCACTGGGTATCCTCCCTGCAAGGAAGACAGGAGACGTTCCAGATCCCTGCCCTGCTCTTTGACAGTCTCACCTACCAGCTTTGTTTGGGAGGTCATCTCAACAGATGCAGCATGGACATTGGCAGCCCTGCACCACACCTTGCTCACCTGGGTGTTTAGTGATGCTTCTTTGAGTCTATCTTCTTTTCTGCATGGAAGCAGTGTAGGTGAGACCTCACCAACCCATCAGCCGCACCCCGAAGTACCCTTTTGGGTGCCTGCTCCTGGCACTGAAGAAGAAAAGCAGAAGGTTTCCCCTCTAAACATGCAAAAGATACAGAAATTCTTGCCCCAGCAACTCCAGCAATGCTAAAAACATCGTGTTTCACCTGCAGGTGCTATCCCCAACCAAATCTCTGCCTTTACTACAGTGAGAGCAAAGGAGATGTTGCTTTCCAGAGACGGGCTGCATTGTAAAGTACAGATCTGCCCTTGAAGAGACATTTCCCTCGGCTTTGCCTGGTGTTCAGTGGTTTGCAAGAGTGTTTGCAACGTTGCTGACGTATGCTGCTGCAGGATTTATTCTGCCCCTAGCATGTTCTCAAAGTCCTTCAGCCTCACCAAGCAGGATGTCTCCAACCTGTCCTAAACTCCACATGCCCATTTTCTACGCTTCCTGACTATATCAATTGCTGCCTATGTCCCATCTGACCCACCAGAATCATAGAATCATAGAATGGCTTGGATTGGAAGGGACCTTAAAGATCATCTAGTTCCAACCCCCCCTGCCATGGCCAGGAATACTTTCCACTAGATTAGATTGCTCAAAGCCTCATCCAACCTGGCCTTGAACACCCCCAGGGATGGGGCATCCAGAACATCTCTGGGCAACCTTTTCCAGTGCTTTACCACCCTCAGAGTCAAGAATTTCCTCCCTAGATCTTAACTAAATCTCCTCTCTTTCAGTTTAAAGCCATTGCCCCTTATCCTATCGCTACACACCCTTGTCAAAAGTCCCTTTCCACGTTCTTGTAGGCCTCCTTTAGGTACTGGAAGGCTGCTAAAAGGTCTCCCTGGAGCCTTCTCTTGTCCAGGCTGAAAAACTCCAACTCTCCCAGCCTGCCTTCATAGGAACGGCCCCTCCATCCCTCAAAAGCCTCCTTTAACAAGCAGTTCAAAGCACGAGGGCTCTTTAAAATCCAGGATGGGAGCGCATCAGAAGTGCCAGCGCAAGCAGCGGAGCAGATGTGCAGCGGGGAGCGGAAAGGAGGTGGTGGGATGGGGTGTCCTGGCAGCGCAGCGGCGCGGGGGCGATGGCAGCTGCGAGACAGACGGCCGCTCCGCAGCCCCGCGTCGGGGAGAGGGGAGCCCCTTCCAGCGTGTCCGCGCGGCCGCTGCGCGCACACATCCTCATTAATAACAGCCAGCGGATGTGATGGATAGCGCTCGGGGATGAATTACGGCCAGCTGCCTGACGCTGCCCTGCAAAAGCCACATTTAGCCAAAAGCCAGGTGTTTGTTTTTTTTTTTTTCCTTTGTCCTGCTAGGTTTTGGAAGTCTGATGGACACCTTTGATTTGCTTGCTATGAGGAAGCAAGACGATGAAGTTATTTGAATCACGTTCTGTTTCCTGGGGGGTGATGGTGTGCTGAGGGTAGCAAAGAGGGATGCAGCTGGTGCTCGGGGAGCACTGTTTGTGCTACGAAACAGGGAGTAGCTTCCCCCAAATGGATATGTCACTGAGATGTTTTGTCTTTCAGTACACAAAAACATTGCTTAACTGGGAAAATAAAAACATTCAAACAGGTATTGCAGTTTCAAGGTATTCGCCCGTCTGATGGCTGAGCTTCAGCTGGATGGGTGGAGATTTGGAAAAAAAAAAACAAGCCCAACAACAGAAAAAACACAGACACACACACACTAACTGGAACATACTGGCATGAAAAAAGAAAATAAAAGCCATATTAAAGGCCTCCTTGGTCTCACCCAAGGTAGCCATATCTTGGGTAAGCAACAAGCTGAGACAGGTTTTCTAAAAACAGGTTTTTTTAAGCTCAAAGTGTTTTTTTGCACAGGAACTGGATGTGACTTCAACAGCACGTCAAGTTGAAAAGATTCATTAAAACAGCTTTAAAAGTTTATTTGTCTCCCTGAAACAACTCTGAGAATATGCAGAGTTATTTCTGACATGCGATTATCCTGGATTCAATTTGATCATGCAATAAATAAATAAATACAGCCAGGGCATCAAAGCTCCCCTAAAATAGAAAACTTTACAGGAAACAGGCCGGATCTTCCAGTGGTGTAAATGAGTCTCCCCACTGAAGCAAGCCAGCCTATGTTGATTTACCTTAGCTGAGCACCTGGCTTTAATTTTAATATATTTTATATATCTGAGTGGCAAACACTGAAAATAGCTGCCCGCCTTTAACAAGTGGTTGTCATCGACCTGAGCAGATGAGAAGAAGCTGACCAGTGCCACAGAGCTCGTCGGTACCATCTGATGGGACAGGAACAGTCAGACCAGCCTCACAGTCAGACTCAGCTCTCGGCATCGGTTGGGGTGCCCTGGCATGCTGGGGCTTGGGTGGGAGCCCTGCAGGGTTTATAATAGCAAATGCATGTGGGTGGCATTAGAAATGGCACGATATAAATCATCTTCCTAACAAAACTGATTTAATTGCTGATTTAACTGAGTCTCAATGCTTTATATTTCTATGGCCTCTCACCAAGATACTATGACAACCGTAGCACCTGCAAAGACCGTGGAGTATGAAATGGTAGAGATCAGGACATGAAGTCCTGAGCTGGAAACACTTCAGGGCATTTACAGCACATAGAATCTTCAGTGTGACCATTTGGGGAAAGAAACAGCCTGTTCACTCTGCAGATGGGGAAACTGAGGCAGGGATGTGTTATGTCTTGCAGTTTCACCCATCAGAAAACACTTTCCGAGTTCCAGCAGCTCTCTGCTACTGCTGGATAATGTCATTTCTTATGATGCCGTCTCTGCTGTCAGCGAGACCTCAAGAGAGAGGCCAGAGGGTCATGATCACATGGGGTTTGATTTCATGGGAACATAGGATAAAAACATACTGAGATTTGTATTTGATTCCTTCATTTGCATCTGATTTCTAAACCTTCAGAGTCATATTTCCAAGCTTTTCCAACAGACAGCAAGGCTGTGAATTTTCTTAAAAGATACATTACACAAACCAAGCAGGCTGATGGTCCTCCAAAATCTCAAGACTCCAGGAGTTGGGGATTAAGAAAAAAAAAAAGAGAGAGGAGGAACACTCCCTTCCCACTGTCATCTGAAAGCTCATGCTATAACCACCCCATCTGACAAAGTAGGGACCCCTGCACCATGCAACACACACTCCCATCACTCCATCTGGAGGATGGCGATGATGTTGGGCTTTGAACGCTATCCGTAAAGCCACGTGACATCTTTGGGACACTCACTTTGCCCAGGCAGAGGCTACCAAAGGCGACAGCTTTAGTAACAGCCTCTTCTTCCTCCAAAGATACATCCTTTGTGGCCCTGCACATCCACATCTACCTCTCTGTAGGCAGCATTGTGCAGAGAGGAATCTAAAATTAGCTGGGTGGATTTAACGTCACACAGCTTCCCTCTGCTTTCGAGTGCTCAGCCTCCTGCTATATTTAAACCAAATGCAACTGGTAAACAAAGGTTTGGCGCGCTCTGCTCTGACAGAAATAGGCACTGCAGCTATTTTTATCCTGCAGACTACACAATGCGTGTCCAAGTTACAACCAGCAGCAATAAATATATCCCAAAGAGGGTCAAGAAGCCACTGTAAGCAGTAATGAAACCGCTCTGCTCTCTGAATGCCAGCGAGGCAGCCTTATCTAGTCCCTAATTCCTCCCTTTGAGGTTCATCACACAAGAGCCTCATAGAAAGCAGATGAGGTTGTATGTCATGCTTTGAACGCGGTGGTTTTTTTTTTCCCCAGGTTTTGTATTTTAGCTTAAGCTAAGTGGTGCACAGGAAATATCTTGACAATAGTGTGGATGCACAAGGGCTAATTGAGTGCTGGCACTTGTGGATGAGGCACTAGATAGGAAGAAAGAGGTTTTACCTTTCAGGTGACTTTTGGGAGAGGCTCTGAGGCTGAGACAGGGTCAATGTCATTTGTTCTGCTGACCTTGGGGTGGTCACCCTCATGGGACAACATCGAAGACATTGCTGGGCAGGACGGCGTGCAAGGTGCGTGCTAAGTCACACGTGGGGACCTGGGCACCTGCAACAGGGGTGGACGCTGAATTCGGACCCTCTGTGAGAGGGTACAGAGCACTGATTACCTAGCCAGGACTTTGCACCCTCAAAGCCTGCCCTCCTTTCTCAATCCCTAGGCGGTAATAGTGTCATACCATGGTCAATCTCATCCCTGGCCTTCAGCAGGGCTTAGTGGAGCATTGCACAGGGATCAGGCAAAGCACTGTCATAGACAGAGGGTCTCAACCAGCCCCAGTGCCTAACCATTCTCCATCTCACAGGGGATTTAGTGTGAGAGGCCAGGCAGTGAGGAAGTCTTCTTCAAACCATGGTCTATCTCCCATTGTGCCCCAGGACTGCTCTGTAGAAAGCACCAGTATCTCCCCATCCTCATGCACTTCAGGCTTCATTTTTGCGCAGGGACCCAGCAGAGAAAGAAAAGCAAGAGCCCGCATGGTTTCCATCCTTGGTACCCTCCTGCTTCAGGGTACCAGACCTTTTGGCCTTTATCTCCCAGTCTGTGAAATCTCAAAAGCTGGGCAATGCGCACGCAAAAGTTGGGTCATTTCATGGGAAAAGCCTCATCTACTCCTTCTGCTGAGTCTTGCTTCTTCCTTTTCCTCTGTAGATGCAAACCTCTGCTCCACTCCAGCTGCCTTGCTGCATGGTCTGGGGACAAGCACTGGCAACCAGACCTGCACCCCTTGCCTCTGGAGGAGTTCAGGCAGTGCTGCCCAACCCCAGTGTCTGCTGCTATAGAGATGCCCCAAAATACCCTGCCTGGCCTCCATCACCTGCTACGGGTAGGTCCCTCCTTGCAGACAGCGTGGTCTCTCTGAGACATCTCAAATGCACTGTGGGTCTGCATGAGGGAATTGCTTACCACAGGTGGGAGCTCAGACATCCACCGACAAGGGAACATCCTTTGGAAAGTACTGATTTTTTGAAGCAAAATCTTTTGCAGGGGCATGCTGGTTTCAGCAGAAACTGGATGGGGCTGCTCATGTCCCTACTTGGCCTTGCAGGTTATGTTACACCCAAGACTTGGCACAACTGCTGGCATTTGAATCCCAAAGGCTTTGGACTGCCCCTCTTCACTCCCAAGAGATGTTTGCACTCCTGCCTTGGCTGAAACAAGGGATCTCCAGCATTAAGGTACTGAAACACTGCTAAAAATGTGATGCAGATGGCATGAGGCATCAACAGATACCAGACCCTGAGGATCCAGGTGCAGAGGGGATCACACACCCTCCAGTGACAATGAAGCCAGCTTTGACCAGTAGTGACAGCCAGCCATGCTAGAGAAGATGTTTGGGGGGAATATCCAGATCTCTCCTATAAACAAAAGATAAAGGGACAGTTGTGGGTTCTAAAAGCTCTCCCAAGCTTAGCAGACACATCCTATGACACCTGTAGTAGCTCTACACCCCACACCATGGTGCCACATCAGCGTATCCAGCACAGCTAGAGATGTCCACCTTGGCTTGGACTTGCCTCCGGAGCCAGGCTGCATGTCAACTGTACCCAGCCAGCACGCCCACAAAGGAGCAGAGGTGGCTTCTCCATTTCCCAGCCCTTCCTCCCCACTCTGGGGACCAACTCTGTGCCTGCCGCGGCTGAGCAGGCAGTGATGAATGGCTTGTCACATCTGGCAGCAGCTGAGAGAGCAGTGTCCCACAGCTGGCACACCGGGCACAGCTCCGAGCTTGGGAAAACAGAGACCTGGGTTCATGGACCAGCCCTGGCTTCTCCCTTGGCTCTCATTTATTACTCATACAGGCACAGCAAGGCTCTTTTTTTATGCAACAAATCATTGAAAAGAAAGGAAGGGCAGGGGGGGAGCAGCAACCTTCAGTAACAGCTGTAAAAAAAGGGAGTAGGGAGAGACAAGCATGCAACCAGCAGAGACAAACGGAGTCCAGTTGTAAAAAACTGACAGTTCAGCTGAGAAAGGTGGCTGACTGCAGAAAAGATGAGACTTTACGAAAACAGGCTGGTGCAGGGCTGGTCTGGATCCAGCTGTCTGGGCAAAGAGAGTCTCCTTCTGGGGCCCAGCATCAGCAACTGCAGAAACAGGTGACCATTTCAGCTAAGCTATGTGGCCGTTCACAAGTTGACCTGAGGTTACCAAGCCTTGCTGAAGGTGTGTAGGGGGAAGATTGAGTGACCTACTGTCATGGTTTGATGTGGAGGGGGGAGTGGTTCTGGTGGCAGGAGAGGGGTTTTGCTCCCTGCGACCTCCCCGGTTTTGGAACCGGGTTAGGCTTAGTTCTGGCCACCAGATCAGACTGCCATCCCCCTCGGGGTGGAGCCAATAGGGCGCCTCTGCGAATTGCCCTATTTAAGTCAGGACAAGGGAACCGGAAAAGGTGCTTCGCCCAGGATCGAGCAGGGAAGGGAGGAGGGCACTGTCCCCGCTCCCTGGCTCCCGGCCGGGCAGCTGCCTGCGTTGGGCCGGCGCCGCCCATGGAGAATGGCGGCGGCGGAGCCAGCTGGGGAACTCGGGGGCACCCCACTCCCGGGGTGCCCACTGGGCTGAGTTCACACAGAGAGGACTGAGATCTGAGAGAAACAGCCGCATCGACAGCAGGTCAGTGAGGATGGAGCGGGAGGAGGTGCCGGAGCCGAGTTTCCCCTGCGGCTGATGGTGAGATGGCAGGCGGCCCCCCTGCAACCAGGACGGCCTCGGTGGAGCAGAGACCCACTTGCAGCCCGTGGGGAGAAGATGCCTGAGCCTGAGGATGGTCGTGTTGGGGTGCACGACAAGGCAGAGAGCCATCTGGAGTCTGAGTGACGACCCACGCCGGAGCGAGTGGCTACAGCTCCCAAAGTACCCGAGACTGTGGTAAAGCCCACACCGGAGCAATCTGTGGGGAAGGATTGTTTCCAGTGGGCTGGACTCACGCTGGAGAAGTTTGTGGATTTTTCCTCGTGGGTAGGGGATCCATTGGAGCAGGGGAAAAGGGTGTAAGGACTCCTTCTCCTTTAAGAAAGAAGCAGCAGTAACAGCACGGAATGAACTGACCTGCACTCCCCCAGTCCCTGCCCCCTGTGCTGCTGGGGGGAGGAGGTAGAGCCGGGAGGAAAAGGAAAGGGGGGGGGGGAAGGTGTCGGTTTTAAGATCTGGTTTTGTTTCTTTCTGTCCTCTTGAGTAATCGGTTTTTGTTTCCCTTTGTCCTTCTAAGTAATCATTAATAAACTCTTTTGCTTTGAGAAAGCCCTGTCTGTTTTCACCCGGGACCATGGTTGGTGGGTGCTCCCTCTGTTCTTGTCTCAACCCTCAGTCCCTTTGGTTTTTTTTCTCTCCTCTCTACTTTACTGGAGGAGGAGAGACTGTGTGAGTTTTAGTTGCTGGATCAGCCTAAAACCATGACACCTACCAAGGGTGGCTGGGTTAGCATCACTGCCAGATGTTTGGGGTAGCTTGGCTCGAGCTCAGGCTCGAGGTATGGGTGCAGGAGCCTGTGCATGCTCATGGGATACCAAACACATGCAGGAGAAGATGCTCATCCATCTGCCTTAGGCTCTTTGCACATGGCTGCAAGGTCTTATTCACCCTCCCAGAGATTTAGCAAAGTCAATGCTCTGAAAAGGACCTGCTGGGCTGGCTTTTACAACATCCACCTCCTTGGGACTGAGAGTCAGGGTCCACAACTGCCAGCAACAGTCATTGCCCTCTTTCCTGCTCCTCGTCAGCTTTATTTTATATTTTTTTATTCCTCAGCGTAAAAGCTTCCCTAACTAGTCATTAACCTCAGCCACAGGACACAACCATTAAACATTATTGTGGCTGTAACATGGTACATTACTTGCCTCGCAGCTGAAAGTTTTTTCTCCAGTAAGGGAGAAAAGACCTGCATTAGAGACAGGATTCTCCTGTCCATGTATCTAAATCAGCATCAGGCACTGCAGATCTGTTGCAAGGAGTGTGTTTGCACGGAGGGGACACATTACATGAAGGGTACATCTTTCTTGGTTAAACATACAAGTGGGAAAATGCGTCTTCAGTTTCATCTCGGAGAGAAACCCAGGCATTCAGATCCCATACCCAAGTGTCTCCACGCCAGCACAGCCCACTACCAAGCAGATGTCCTTAAACTGCTCAAGACCTTCTCCATGCTCACAAGTGCTGACCATCCCTACCACGGTCCTGGAAAGAGAAGCTTCTGCAGGAATCAGCCTTTTGAATGGGACCTGGACAGGTCCCCCATGCCACATGCTGTTTGCAGACACCAGTTGAAAGAGCGAAAATTGCTGTGGAGCTTTCAGTAGACATGGCTTTCATTGACCACCACTGCAAACTTCCTAGGCTGGATCTTCATGGTGCCTCCAGCAGCTCCAGGAGAGGTTTTCAGCCCTTGTCCACTTTTCTTCCTGTATGCACAAACATGCAGAGAGCAAAACTCCATGATAGCACCTATAACATTCTTTGTATTACAGTGATTGTTACGGTGGTTCTGAAACACAGGATAGAATAGGTGGGAATGGTCACTGCAACTGTTCCTTCACCCAGTGCTCCATGCAAGATGCTGTGGCAATTAACTGCCTGAGAGTGTCCTACATTATCTGTGGAGCCTTCCTGAGAGGAAGACAAATCTCCTGCACTGAGGTGCAGGAAAGAGCTCAGCACGTGACCTCCTGAAACGAAATCTCTGCAGATGCACCCCCAGGCTGACGGGGAGCTGTTGCGATGGGTCATGCCTGTTCCCATCCATCAGAGGACCCAATGAGACATGACTGATCTAAGCAGAGCTGACAAAGGCTGAAGACCATTTCCCCATATGGGGACATGCCACCAGGCTAGGGGGGAAAGGCTGCCTTTTCACACATGGCGGGGCTGTTTCATCCAGCAGCTCCTTTTTGCCAGCGTGAGGGTGCTACAGCTGCAGCACCCGCCTTGCAGGCTTGGTATGAGCTCCTCTTCCACCTCGCTGGCTCTAAGAGCACATCTTAAATTGAAAGTGGCATGACATGAATAGTTCCCCCCACCCCAAAACCAAGCTGACCCCCCCCCCCCCGCAGGCTGGGGATCCCCCGGTGCTCCTTGTTATACGTCGCGCAGCCCTGCGGTTGACAGGTTTTAATGAAGACCTCTGATGTTCAAAGGAAGCGATGGCTGTTTGGTAAGGTCGGTTGAGTTAGAAGAAAGGGGCAGGCTGGAGCTGGCCAGGCTAAGCCAGTTACGCCAGCAGGGCCCCATCTGGAGCACTTAACTGCTGTCTGGTTTGAGCCAGGCAGGTTGGAGGGAGGCAGATACGGGGGGGTTGGTTTCATGCCAAATGCCATCTGCCTCTCTGAGTTACCGTCCCCATCACTCACCTGGTGCCAGCATCGCCTGCAGGTCAAAGCCTGAAGTCCACTCTTATTCCTTGTACCCTGGGCCTGAACTCACACTTGTTTTATGACAGAAATGGAAATGCCAATATTTAATTGCGGAGGCTCTTAATGAAAAAGAAATCTCTTTAGGACGTACCTGGGAAGTGCCATTAGTGACCCCAAAGCTTCAACCTCTCAGCTGGGCCCATTGCCATGGTGAGGGAAGCATTTACCCTTCTGCAGCCCCAAAATGTGTCTCTGGCCAGCAAAACGGAGCAACACCACCCATGCCAGTGGTTGAGCACCCTTCATATGGGTGTTCGGATCAGTGTCCATGGTCCCACAGATATTCAAATCTCTTATGCAGCTTCAGTGGGAAAGAGGGAAAAAAACAGTTTTGCCCAGCTGATGGGAGTTTTCCCAAGAGATGGGAGGGAAAAGGACAAATTCTCTTGAACAACAGGGAATTTTGCCTTTGCTTCCCTAGTACATGAAGAGCAAGTCCATCCAGAAGTTTGAATTAGGAGATGTAGAAACAGCCAGCTGGATATTTCAGAAATTCGTCGTTTTGTCGGCCACAGATATTTTTCAACGACAACAAAGGAAAGTTAACAAAAGGCACACAAGCATTTTTTGTCCCGCTGTGGTGGTGACATATTTCAAATTTCTCCCCTGAGGGAGTGCGTCTTTGCTACCAATCGCACCTCACATCCTGCCTAAGTGTTGGGATTATTTTTTTCCTGTGATATAATGGCAGCTGCTCAAGGCTGAGAGGGAAATCTTGGTAGAAGACCAGCTCAGTTTTCACCCCAAGCTGCAGGCACTGTGCACCAGCAGAATAGGTTCTTCTCAGAAACAGCAACATTTGCAAACAGAGGAAAAGCTTCAGCAAAAGGAGCTGAGACAAGTTTGGACAGGACTTCAAGCACAACCTGGTCATGTCAGTAGGTTTACACTTCCGTAGCAGGAAGGAGAGATGGTAGATGAAGATTTTTAAGGCAATGACCTATGTTGTTTCCTAAAAGGTGATGCTAAGATTTTCTGCCCAAGTCCATCACATGAGCAGAGTCACTCCACACCCACCCATCCTTGCCAGATCTCTGCTTTGAAATAGTACAAGCAAGACTCAGCCCCAGCAGACAGCAAAGGACCTTGACTTTCCCTCTTAAACTGTACCCTCCTCCAGTGAGCAATTAATTTTCTCACTCAGAAGGAGATTAAAATATCCCCATTACACCTGGTGTGATTCATGCAAGGTTAAAGCACCCATTTCCATGTAGACATGTTTTGCCTGTTGCAGGTTATGGAGGACAGTGGTCACTGCTCACCTGAGGAAGAAACCAGGTTGAGTTTTTCTCTGAGTCAAAACCTACGGTCCAGAGACTGTCTGTATTTGGGGGAATGACCAGGACATCGCAGTCATCTCTCCTGCCCAGTCACACACTCACAGCTCCAGGGAAAAGGATGAGTGCTGCAAAGCACCCCTCTGCTCCTACCACCAACCTTATGAGTTGGAGGCACTGATGACATGTAGGGATAGATTGTAATTTTGGCTTTGGGAAGACATGTCAAGGTAACCCTGCATTAAAGCTGCCTCAAAGACCTTTGTGGAGGTTTTGTTACAGCGTCAGGAAGTGGTTTAGCCTGGTTCCTTCGGGGGAATGAGGCTTTTGTTACTGTAGTGTCTGTCTGTGCACATCTTAGTCCTGACTTTTCCAAGAACTTCAAAACCCATAGGGCAATTTCAGCCATTTGACTACAAGTCCTTAAGGATATGTAATTGCTACCAGCTTTGTGAACACAGGTGAGCAGGGAGAGGAGCGAGGCTCCGTCTCTGCACCTGCAGCACAAGCCCAGAGGTACCAGCAACGAGCAGAGAGGCCTCCTGGGTGAGAGACACAAATGCTCTGGAGACTTTTCAATCAGAGCTGATACTTCATGAGATGCATGATAGTCCCTTCCCAAATCAAAAAGCCATGGGAAGACTCCACAAGAGCTGAAGGTTGCGTGCTAAAGGAGAGTGAACCTGGCTGGTTCCTCATGGTGCTTTGGGTCCAAGTCCTGCAAACTGGTCCCATGGGCTGATGGAGGAGCTCTGCCCTCCTCCCTGCACACACTGGTGGCCAAATGATTCATGTCACGAGAGGGGAAACGCAAGAGCAAAGCATAAATGAATCACCCTCCACCACAGGTCATTTAATTCTTTCTCCCTTCAGGAGGCAAGCACTTTTGCACACTCTGATTAGATAGTTCATCCTAATGGCAGCTATATGATTTATTTTTTCTTCCTTCTTTAGATCTTTCAGCAAAATAGCATAAAACTTGTTGGATACTTAAAAAAAAGAAAAAGAAAAAGAACCAGTGCTACCTTGGAACAAGCCCCATGTACCACATGGCTGAGGCAGGACAGTTGCAATATCCCACAACGCGATCGTTACATGCGTTGTCTACACTGTAGTGCTCTCTCTGCTTGCTGCCTCCTCTGCCCTAGTTCCCAGACTTTGGGGTATAATTATAGAATAACAGCAACTGAAGTGGGTTTAAAAAAGATGGTCTTTTTCCATGGAAAAAATCTGAATAAAATAACAAAAAACAACCAAAAAAAAGCATTTTTCTTGGCAATGTGTTAAATTTTTCTCTTTTTTTTTTTTTGAGAAAACGAGAACAGAAAATGTTCCATCTTCTTCTCCCTCCTGCCTACCTGTTTTTAGAGGAAAGCAGGGAGGAAAGAGAAGGGAAAAACCCTATGTTTTTAAGCTTGTTGTTTTCAAAAGTACTCTAACATTTCTATCAAAGCTGACATTTTCTAAGGAAATTCTCATTTTACCTGTAAAGCCCCTTCAAGCTCAGGAAAGTACAACTGCTTGTCAGAACAAAAAGAAGAAGAAGGAGGGGAAAAAAAGCCTCTTTATGAACTTTTCTCTCCAAAACTTGCAAGGTGGCAATGTGAACACAGTCACTTCTGGGTGAGGAGCCTGGGAGCCTTTGGATGCAGATCATGCAGCCTGTGAGGTGAGGAGTATTTTCACTATGGATAAGATCTGTTCAGACATTAGCATCATGGTGAGACATTCGTATCAGGGTTGGCAAGGCTTAATCTTTTAGGTTTCAACCACAAGAACTGGGCTAGATAAAGTGCATGGGGATTTTGGGCAGGGGCAAGGTCCCCTTGGCCTTTTGCACTCAGTCTGGAAGGATGCAGAGCTGTCGCGGACTGCCTGTGTCTTCTTCCGATGGGTCGCAACCAACCGACTGTTGCGACCACAAGGTATTCTACAATCAGAAGGCTCTTCTAAACTCACTGCTACCTTAATCCAACAGAGAGCTCCAATTCACGCTCTCCCGAGGGCTCCTACCTCTCCAAACTCCAGGAGGGAAATGCCCCACTCCCTCTTGGGAGTGCCCCACCTTTAAACTTCCCATAGGTCACGTGGTCTCCGGCCAACCAACGTGACTCAGCACCTGTCTTGATGAGGCACAGGTGCTTCTCATGTAGCAGCCGGGAAACTTCCCCAACAATTCCCCCTTTTCTTTAAAAAAAAAAAAATTGCCTCGCAGCCTTTAGGGGTTTCCAACGTTTCAGTTCCATTTTCCGTCGCCGTTTGTTAAACACCTTGGGACCGGGTCATGGGGAAGTCGTTCTCATATTTTTTTATCATACCACGTTGGCGGTGGATATATCCATTGTTCTGACGACGATGGATACATCCACCCTGGCTGCTCTGGCTGCTTTAGCATTCCCTCTGCGGTCTTTTCCGGACTGGTCTGCGGCTGTTGCAGCGTTCCCGCAAAGGGCTTGCCTGGGCCATAAGACGTCTGTACACGCTTTCTCTTTCTGCTGTTTCCCGGCCGGCCGTTTGATTTGCAGTTTTTGGCGAGATGACCTATTCTCCCACAAATATAACATCTTTGTTTAGTTAGAGCAGTGGCCAATGTGGTCATCTCGCTTTCTACGGGCCCAACTTTGGCACATGCAATCACCATTTCTTCTAGAGAGGGGTCCCCCGGCAATACTTCAATGACTCTCCGACAATCAGGGTTGGCATTGTCCTTTGCCAGCTGTTTTGTCAACAGTGCCCGTAGTCTACTGTCAAATATCTGCTTTTCTATTGCCCCCTGCAATCTCTCAACGAACCGTAGAAAAGGTTCGTTGGCCCCCTGTTTAATTGTTGAATATTTTGCTTTAGGCTCAGCCATTTCTGCTGTACGTAATAGTGCCTGCATCCCTATTTGTTTAACCTGTTCGAGGATCTGGGGATGCCATTGAGCCTGTATTGCCGGGTTACTAAATACTTGACCCGTTCCCATCAATACATCGGTACCTATAGCATAGCATGGGTCGCTTTGGGGTAATTGGATATTCTGTAATGCCTGCTGGTCGGCCAATTGTCTCCAAACATTTGTGAAAACGGAGCGCTGCACCGGTTGGAACATGACCTGGGCTAGATGTTGAAAATCGTACGGCACCAAAATTTCTAAGTTTAATAATCGTAATAGTTGTGTTACCGCGGGTGAGTTTGGTCCGTATCGCGCTACCGCTTTCTGCATGTCCTGGATCACTTTCCATGACCAGCCCAAATGTTTATTGGGCTGGTTGGCACCCGGGAGGGCCAGTTCTACGGGAAACGCACTCGGCTCTCCTTCCATTTTCATTACCGATAGTTTTTTATTACTAACTGGTAACCCCAAAGCTTGTATCAAGTTCCAGTCCCCGGCCTCTATTGCCTCTTTCTTAACTTCGTTCCAGAAAAGTACTGGATCACGATGGGCTGTCATGGCAGGCGGGGTAATTTCTGTTATTTCTAACTGTGGAGCGGGGGATAAGCATGTCTCTAGAGGGGCCGGCGGGGCGGATTTTGGCGACTTTTTCATTGGTGGAGAAACCGGTGGAAACTTTCCAGCTGAACTGTCGCTTGCTTTAGGGGTTTCTTCTGAAATTTCTTTCACTGCAGGGGGGGTCATGGCCTGCTGCAACATGTTCACTACGGTTGCTAACTGCTGGGATATACCTTGCAGCATTGTCATGGCCTGTCGTACTAATAACGGCTGCATTGCTCGTACTTGTGCCATGTATGTCGCCGGATATGAATTTGCCAGGGGTGGGGTTATTAAATCAAAGGGCGGAGCTGTAGGCTCGATACCTCCTGAGGAGGAAGGGGGGGTTGCTGGGGCAAAGGGTGGGGGACGCTCCAGTATCTCCTGGAGGGTGGGGCAAAGTTCCTGCATAGTC
The DNA here is from genome assembly GCF_009769465.1 of Tauraco erythrolophus. Taxonomy (NCBI): domain Eukaryota; kingdom Metazoa; phylum Chordata; class Aves; order Musophagiformes; family Musophagidae; genus Tauraco; species Tauraco erythrolophus. The sequence continues at coordinate 5,689,732 of NC_141471.1, read as the reverse complement.
CCCGCCACTTTGTTGACCTCTGTGAACAGTGAGGACACGTCTAGTTCATTGTCCACACTGTTTCCCTCAGACAGTTCGTTGCCCCCTTCGTATCCTTCGCTTGCGGATACATAATCTGTAAATTCCTCTTCCTCCTCTTCCTCCTCTTCTGCTGACCCCTTTTGAATTATATTATCTAGGGCCTCCCATGTACGCAGAAGGTCGGTCCGGCCTCTTTGATTAACCACGGCTTCATAGAGCAACTTATCCCCCAGCTTTTTCCAAAGTTCTAGGTTAAAGGTGCAGGTAAGGCTGAATAGATCTTCGTGCCCCGCTGCCCAGTTAAGTAAACTATATAGGTCTTCATTACCTATGTTAAGCCCCGCAGCCATCCCTGCAGATTTGAGAAAGGTGAAGGTCTGATTCTCCTTGACAAAATTCTGGCCCATTTTAGCTCCCAGCAGCTCACCTTGTTTCAGGCGTCTAGGTTGAAACAGATCAATTCACAGCTCTCCTGCTGCTCTCGAGCTTCACTGGGTTTTATCTCCACCTCAGCTCACCCTGCGGTCCAGGCAGTTCACGTTTCGACGAATCACGTCGGGGTCACCAGATGTCACGGACTGCCTGTGTCTTCTTCCGATGGGTCGCAACCAACCGACTGTTGTGACCACAAGGTATTCTACAATCAGAAGGCTCTTCTAAACTCACTGCTACCTTAATCCAACAGAGAGCTCCAATTCACGCTCTCCCAAGGGCTCCTACCTCTCCAAACTCCAGGAGGGAAATGCCCCACTCCCTCTTGGGAGTGCCCCACCTTTAAACTTCCCATAGGTCACGTGGTCTCCGGCCAACCAACGTGACTCAGCACCTGTCTTGATGAGGCACAGGTGCTTCTCATGTAGCAGCCGGGAAACTTCCCCGACACAGAGCCAACAATGTTTATCTAGAAGCACACACAGGCTGCAGAGGCTGGAGGACCTCTCTCCTGCTTTCAGTAATGCCAAGTAACACCGAGGTGCAGAGCCAGTGGGAGGAAGGTAGGTATGGCCCCACAGATATGAAAAACCTCCTCAGTTTTCCTGAATAAAGGGTATCTGAGTAGCACTGTACGATGCACACAGAGTCTTGTGTGCCCATTGCAGGAGGGATCCGTGCTCCAGCCGCTGTAAATACTCCTGGCTGATGGCATTGGCCTTGCAGCTTCCCGACAGAGAGCGGTCCCAAAACTGAAAAGGCTGAAACTCTTCGCTGGGAAATTTTGGGTCCTATTTTGTTTCTGAAACTGCAAAAAAGTAGCATTGGTTCATGTAAACGCCCAGACTTTTTCCATTTCTCTGCTACGTCAGTGTCTTGGCAGCACAGCAAAGAGCCCCTGAATCCCCCTGGAAAAGCAACAGGGGAGAGAGGAGAGGTGAGAAAAAGATGGCAGTAGGGCAGGAGGATCTGATGTTTTTCCATGATCCAGAAAACTCTCTTAAAAGAGAGTTCGATGTTGCAAAAGAGATCAGTCACCTTGGACTCATCACCACTAGTGGTGGAAGCCATCCTATCACACACGGTGTCCAAGGAAAGCCATGGGCTGCAGTGTCTGGCTCTTTCTCTATGATTTCCACCCTTCCCTTTCCAGATGAAGACCAAGGCCTCTCGCTGGCATCATCTCTCATGTAGAAGATCTTACAGACCTGGGCTACAATTACATTTCCACTAAAGTGACCAATTTCTTGCATGGGGGTATAAAGAATATGAAGAACTGGAGGCCAAATCTTTCATGCGTGAGTCATGCCCTTGTGTTAGGACACGTAAGAACACAGCCTTTCCCCAGACCTTCAGTTGGGAAACAGCAGAGCACCCCTACCTAAACCCACCACCTCCAAACCCTACTGCTGGGAAGTCCCATTACCTCCATCCAGGTGTGGGTTGTGAGGACAAGAGCCTTGCAGTGAAAACAAGGCTTCTCGTGAAAGTTTCACCTGGCAGCTCCCACCCTTGGGAGTGCCATCTTGCTCTCAGTGCCCTCGTCTATTTGCCTCGAGTCCTGCCGTGCCTATGGCAGATGATTTTCATTAACATTTCCCTGATGTGGCTACCACTGCGGCTGCTGTGCCAGTGATGCAGCATGAGCGCTCGCACAGGGGCAGATGACAAGTGATGAAATGTTGGTGGTCAGGACGTGTAAAACCTTGTTTTGGGCTGCCCTGTGCGTGCTTGTGTTGGACTAAAGTCAGCCTGTCTGCAGGGGGGTCTCAGATGGAAAAAGGAGGTGTTATCCTATCTGGCTTTGTCCTCCCTCTTTCCCTGGTTGACCTGATGGCTCTTCTTCACCGTGGGGATGGGTTTGCAAATCGCCTGTGCGAGATGAACACCCTGCCATCTATACGTGCCTTGCATTTCTAATGTCATTCTGGCCTCTGCAGACAGAGGACACACTGCTGCCTGTGGGTCGCTTGGAGTAATTGTCATTCTCTGAGGCACGAAGCACTTTGCAGCACTTGTATAGACTTATTTTCAGACATTTTGCATTGCCAATGTGTCCCAGCCCAAATTATCCTCTTAGAAAACCCAGGAAGTCAAAACACTGTATCAAAATGTGTTTGTGTTTTGTTTTTTTTTCTCAATGAATGCCAAGAAAAGCTTATATTTATTGGGGAGAAGTTTTTGTCTGAAACATTTGGAAGTCAAAACAACCTTATCAACAAGGTCTAGAGAATGTAGTTAAGTGTTTGGGAAAAAAGGCGCAGCCTGAGAGGCCACAAAAGTCCCCTGAGCCACACCAATACATCAGAAGATGCATAAAGGAAATGAACAGAAAAAAAACCAGCCTGTTTTACAACACCTTCTTAAATTGCCTAGCACCCATGTCTGACATTTCACACCTGAGCTTCAGCCCTCCTGTCAAATGGGAGGTAAAAGCCTTTCAGTGGGATTAGGGCTCCTAAGTGGCCGATTATCTCCAGCAGGTATCAAAGGGCTCTGCTGAGACAGGGGAGCTGGCACCGGGCCCAGAGAGACGACACACCGCCGTGTTTTGATGAAGAATTCTGCAAAAGCCTCAGCCTCCCAGCGGACAGGCTCCCAAAAGAGCCATCTCTTCATTGCAGGGCATCTTGCACGTCTTGTGTCATCGATACTGCTGTGCACGTGCTGCTGGCTCCCAAACCCTGAGCTCCAGAAAACCTGGCACAAAGTCAGGAGTCTCGGAGCTTGAAGCAAACCCATATGGGAAGGTGCAACATCGATCTGAAGGTGCCTGCATGCAACACAAGCTGTGCCCATTGCAGGAGGGATCCGTGCTCCAGCCGCTGTAAATACTCCTGGCTGATGGCATTGGCCTTGCAGCTTCCCGACAGAGAGTGGTCTCAAAACTGAAAAGGCTGAAACTCTTCGCTGGGAAATTTTGGGTCCCGTTTTGTTTCTGAAACTGCAAAAAGTAGCATTGGTTCATGTAAACACCCAGACTTTTTCCATTTCTCTGCTACGTCAGTGTCTTGGCAGCACAGCAAAGAGCCCCTGAATCCCCCTGGAAAAGCAACAGGGGAGAGAGGAGAGGTGAGAAAAAGATGGCAGTAGGGCAGGAGGATCTGATGTTTTTCCATGATCCAGAAAACTCTTATTCCCCCTGACCTTACTGGGAGGCTGGAAGCTGCTGTTTAGCCAGAGCTGTCAGACGGTGGTGCTGGCAGGAGATGGATGAGCCACAGTGCAGCTCTGCAGAAGGCGTCGTGGAGACAGGCTGTTTTCAGGAGCAGCAACAGTGGGAAAAGGCAGCAGGAGAAGGCTGAAGCAGGACCAAAATGCCAGTGAGCACCAGGCTGTGGGGAAGGGGACTCTCTGATGCAGCTATATAGAAGGAGGTACATGCAATGGGCTCCTCAAATAGCCATGGAGACAGCAGAGCTCTGGGGTATCTTTAGGCTGAGCTGACAGAAGAGGGTGGTGAGGGTCACAGGGCAGCCCTTGGTGCCTTAGGAGCTTGCATCTGTCTCCTACAAGGTGTTGATGGGCCCTTGGTTGCAGTTCCCAGCCACTTGTTTGACCTGTCTGAAGAGAAGCCGGATGTGTCCTCCAGCATCTCTCAGCACAACCCCACCACACTGCCAGCTGCGGAACTTTTATCCCAAACACCAGCATCACCATGCTCCATCCCCACAGGACAAGGATGCTGAAAGTTTTGCTTTAATTTTTACCGTGTAACATTAATTATGAATTTGCTTTTGTAAGGGCATTCCCTACCCTTACAATGCCAAGGAGGTGATTTCCCCCTACCCTGTCAGAGAATGGATTTGAGTACAATCCTGCCCCATGCTCTGATGCAAAGCACAGACTTAGAAATTGCTTTATTCCTGCCCTGTGATCACTCTGAAGACATCTGATCCTGCCATTCTCAGCTCTGCCATGGCACTCTTGTCACACTCCTGATCTTTGCAGGACATCTGCAGCCCTATGCGTGTCCTGATGTTCAGGAACAGTGTTAGTGTGCTACATTAATTGCCACTGAAATGGCTGGTCTGTTTTGTGCAGCTAGTTTTTAAAGGAAAGCTTGGCTTTGCTTGTATCAGATGTTCACAATCTGGTTACAAGCTGAACAATGCTTTGCCCTATCAGTATCCCCAGTCTGTTCTGGACAGGAGAAGACCTGACTCCAGCACGGGCACTTCCTAAGGGGAAGAGGGAGTGCTAAAAGGGGTGTGCTTTAGGAAATAAGAAAAATATTCATCTCTTTTGTACTCAGGGCACACACGACTCCTTCCCACCCCCAGGACCTCCTGCTGCAGAGAGAGTCCTCAGCCCACGTCTGCTGCAACCTGCAAAGCCAAAGCTACGGTCCTGTACCAGGTCCTGTGCAGACACGTTCATGGTGCAGACATTCCAGCTGAGAAGAGAAACCTCTGGCTAATGCCTGCCCTGGGATTTAGGAGAGCTGGGTGTGTGAGATGCTCAGGCAACAGCACCACGGGAGCCACGGAGGCACCCTGAGCAGTTTGACGTAAAGAGACAGACCATGTCTGAGACCTTGGTCCTGCAATGGGCTTGTAGGGTAAATTTCAGCCCCAGACAGCTCAGAGGTGATCTAGCCCTGTCTTGAGATCATTTGATCCTGGCAGCATGGTTCACTCACATTTTCTGTTTGGCTTCTCGCTAACCCGAATGCTGGGCTCCTACCAGATGTCCTTTTAGCTGGGGAGATGTATTTCTAAGAGGGTGGGATATGTGACTCCCTTGGTTTTACAGTCACAAGGGGAATGGGCAGGACTTTGCTGAACAAGGAGGCCATGTCTATACCACTAAATAAAAGAGGCCAAGAGCAGTTGTGTGGCCAGATGGCACAACACAGGCCTATAAACCAAACTCTCTTCTCCTCCCCTCCAAACCCTAAGCAGGGTGGCCTCAGCCATGCTGACAGCTGGGACTGGTCCCTGCCCCACGCCATCCCCCAGGCACTATCTGAAAGAGGATGAAGCCACAGCAAGAAGCATGATGACAATTTAACAGCACGGACCCTGCTGCCTGGGTTAGCGCAGTATTGTGAATGTTGCCTTAGAGATTTTGGGCTCCCCATTGGAGCCTGTCCTCTCATGACACAGAGGTCTCTAAATGGGCACACCCAAGCCAGAAACAAGCATTGAGGTCCCACCTTGATGCCCAGGACTTTGTGGATCCCCATGTAGTTCCCATGTCACTGAATAGCGGGATGCAAACCTTCTGATATGCAGCAGTGCAAAAGGATGGTGTATCCCCACCGGCTTTGCATCCTGCTCCCCAGTAGGCATCTCCCACCATGCCAACCCTACAGTACCACAGGCTGCCACACTCAGCGAGGAGCTGGACCAAGGCTGGCAACCACTTCCATAAACCACTCAACAGCTTCCCTGCCTCTTGGCTCAGGGTATAGAGCTCTGCGCCACAACTCTGGGTCTCTGCTGCTTTATATCTTGTCTGCTTTCCTTTCTGCATGAGAGAGGTTCTACTTCCCTGCTCAGGGTATCCAGCACAGAGTTTGGAGGGGTTATCCAGGATACCCTAGATGCGCAGTTCATGCACAAATCACCTGAACGCGTAGAAACTTGTGCAAAACACGTTTCATCTCTCAGGGACATTCCACATACACTTGGCTGTTGATCTCCACTCATTCAGTGACCGTTTTCTCCAGGTGAACCCTGGAGGCCAGGAAAATCCAGATGAAGGGAAATCCAAACAGAGACAGGCATCTCTTGGAGTGCTTTGCAATCCATTTGCACAGCTCGGAGGGGCACGTGCTGCAGCATAGCAAAGAACCGGGGACCTTGATGTCTCTCTTGGATCAGATGCAGACAGTAGCCTGTCTGGTTACAGAGAGCACTTCCTTTGATTAAAAGTTAATGAATATTCATCCCTCTCCTCCCCTGCCGTCCCTCCCAAATCCCTAGAGACAAAACTTAGACAAGCAAAACTGGTTCATTTGTGATGTATTCCGGCACGCTGCTCCAAAACACTTGGAAACATTCCAGGTAACAATGCACGGCTGCAAGGGCTATGGATCATCAAGAAAAGAGCCAATACTTTGCATGCACTTAAAACCAGACTTAGGTCATAAAGGACATGCTCGTTATTAATGGTGGCTGTTGAGAAGTAAAGTATAAAGTGTACACAGATCCTTATCCCTAGCTAATTCTTCAATAAATTGGCAAAGATACATCACTGCCTGCGGAGCAAGAGACAGAGAGAAATTAGATGTTAAGGACAGCTTAGTTTCCTAGGAATACAGATGCACCATCAGTTGATGAAAACTACAGCGAGGGGCAAGGCGAGCAGATATATCAGTGCTGAAGGTTGTCTCCTTTTAAGGCAAGGAAAACTAAATTCTCACCAGGAAAGAACAGGTTTGAATAGATGGAGAGATCATGGCCAGTCTAACAGCGCAGAAACTGCTGAGCCAGTCCCGGTGAAATGTGAACTAGAAAACAAGCCACTGTTACCCAAGAGAAGATCAAGGAGCCAAGGACCTATTCAGCAGAGAAATGTTGCTGGAGAAAACCAATCCTGGTGTTTGGGAGTTTGGAGAAATATGGAATAGATGCAATAATGTGGTGCCTCGACATAGGTTTAAACCACAGCCCTGCACAGAAAGTCCCTCTGAGGGCACTATACTGTAGATGGTAAAAAGCCTTCCATCTGTGGATGGAAGCCTATCCCATAGCTATCTCTGCAGCTACTGTAACCCTGTGTTTTCCTACCTCTTGACTTACAGCGTGAGTATAGAGCTATTATTTCTTGGGGAAGGACTGCCTTCAGCCTGTATCAGTAGGGGGTTCAGAGGTCGTCTCACAATCCCAACAGTAATAGTAATTAATAGTAAAATACTAAGACTAAGACAATAATAATATTCTTTTATTATTACTGGAGCCATGTATCCTCCTGTAGTCTGGGAACATGGTGCTGGGACACCAGGCTGGCTCTCTGCTCTGGGTCAGCGGTAGCGTGTTATCCATGTGCGTTTGCAGCCCACCAGCCCCACCGCCCTGCACGCCAGCCAGCCGGCTGTGTCACCACCAGCAGGATCCGCAGTCCTCAGCAGCTCAGAGACAAAATCTCCATCCCTTGATCTCCACGCTGTTTAAGCACAAAGGAGCCTGTGTCTGCTGCCTGGCCCCATAGAAACCAGTCATTTGTATCCGTCCTTGGATACCAAGGCCTCGAGTTGGAGGCTGACAGCAGAAGCGGGTGGAAGATGAAGCATTGCAATTTTTCAGCTTTTCTAATGGCATCCTCCAGCTTTGCAGGGGCTGTTGGGCAAACAAGAAGCAAGCAGCTTAATGGCTGTATTTCAGCTGGCACGAGCTCTGCGAAGCCCATGTTGGGAGCCAGTTTCTCTGTTGAGCTGAGATTTGCTTGGCACAGCGGCGCGGTGGGTCCCGAGGGAGCCCACGGCTGCTCTCTGATCCTCCAGCTGGGTCCCGGCCAGACCCTGCAGAGCCAAAGGCTGCGCCTGCCGCGGGGGGAGAGCAGCTGAGCGGGATACCCCGGCCAAGCTCCATCTTAATGCCGGCTCAGCTGATCAAGGCAATGGGACAGGAAGAAAAGCAGTGGGAAACTGAGGATCCCCATCACCGAGGGGAAAATCCCTTACCCAGGACCGTATCCAAACACCCAGCTGGCACCAGAGAGCACAAAGGCATCATGCACATCACGCAGGGACTCTGGCCCTTGGTTTGCAGATGTCCAGGCTTTGGGGTAAAAGTAGGATGTTTCTCTTTAAAAAAAAAAAAAAAAACAAAACAACAAACTCTGCCCTTTTAGGCAGCTTCCCACAGAAATGAGATGCTTGCAGTGATACCCACATGAAGACATCCTTTCTCCAGCTCCTTCATGTCCCCATCACCCACCTGAGCTGAGAGAGGTCTCAAGCACAGCGGCAGCCCCGCGCTGTTCATGAAAGCAGGCAGCTGGGTGGAGGAAAGCTCCTGTCTGTGCCTCTTACGTGTTCCCCACAAAGGGGAAAGCTGCAGTTGAATCTCAAAGCTCAGGGGATGCACACAGGGGGGAGAGACCCATCCCACAGATAAAACACCCCTCGGCGCCTGCTGTGAGCTGCAGGGAGCAAGTCTTGCCTCCTTCCATTCGCGGGAAACACCATCAGTATGAAGATGTCAAAGTGTTCAGTGCCTTGTGAAATGGATTGCACCAGCCCCTGAACACACGCACACAGGGTCATCCGTCCTCCACAGAAATGCATTGCCACGCCATCGCTTTGGGATTTTAAAATGGGAGGGAGAAAAAAAAAACCTTGACATTTTTTGCTAGAGTCGGTGTTCACTTTTTTAAACCCTCTTCAGCATTTGGTTTCCCTTCCTGTGTGGGCTCAGAGATAGATTTCAACACTTTTAGAACTCTGGTAGCTTCAGCCCATGTCTCTGTATAAGAGATTTCCTACAGCGTGGAACTCAGGTGGCTTGGAGATGCTCTGCATGTCGCAGGCACTACTTAGTGCTAGGCCAGGTTTTCTGCACCAGGTAGAGAGTCAGGGACATTGGGAAATTTGTGCTTTCCATTTCCTCTGTGTACCCCAGGTTAACAGGTTTAAAAACTTCCTTACTCCTTTGCAGGACTCTCCTTGCTGAGGTAGAAGAAAACCTAGCAACAGCTTCAAGAAAAACACTAAAAAGACCCCTATAGGGCTGCCAAAATGGGTATAGTTGAACATCATGCTTGACTTCATCTTCAAGGTCCTCTTGCTACGGCAGTTCAGTAGGAGATAATGAGGAAAATCCTTTGGTAAATCTGGCTGAGTGAAAGTTGAGTTGGGAAAAAAAACAGCTGTATCGTCTCCCAACTAACATGTCAATTGTAGAGTCTTTATGTATACATATGTAGGTGTGTATGTATATGTATATGTATATGTATATGTATATGTATATGTATATGTATATATACATCATGTCATGTTCCAGTCTGTTAGGCAGGTCAGAGTTCTTCACATGAGTAATTTGCACAGTTTTTCTTAACAGAAAATATTGTACTCAAGCACAAGTTAAAAAATGTAACTTTTCATAGGGAAAAATTAAATCTTGAATGTGGAGAATTTCATAGAATCATAGAATGGTTAGAGCTGGAAGGGACCTTAAAGATCATCTAGTTCCAATCCCCCTGCCATGGGCAGAGAAATCCTCCACTACATCAGGTTGCCCAAAGCCTCATCCAACCTGGCCTTGAACACTTCCAGGGATGGGGCATCCACAACTTCTCTGGGCAACCTGTTCCAATGCCTCACCACCCTCAATGTAAAAAATTTCTTCCTTATATCTAATTGAAATCTGCCCTCTTTCAGTTTAAATCCATTGCCCCTTGTCCTATCACTACACACCCTTGTAAAAAGTCCCTCTCCAGCTTTCCTGTAGGCCCCCTTTAGGTACTGGAAGGCTGCAACTTAAGGGTGATCTTAATCACCCCGGAGCCTTCTCTTCTGCAGGCTGAACAGCCCCAACTCTCTCAGCCTGTCTTCATAGCAGAGGTGCTCTAGCCCTCGGATCATCTTCATGGCCTCCTCTGGACTCGCTCCAGCAGCTCCATGTCCTTCTTGTGTTGGGGACTCCAGAGCTGAACACAGTATTCCAGGTGGGGTCTCACGAGAGCAGAGTAGAGGGGCAGAATCACCTCCCTCGACCTGCTGGCCACACTGCTTTTAATACAGCCCAGGATACAGCTGGCTTTCTGGGCTGCCAGCACACATTGCCAGCTCATGTTGAGCTTCTCACCCACCAGCACTCCCAAGTCCTTTTCCTCAGGGCTGCTCTCAATCCATTCTCCACCCAGCCTGTACTTGTGCTTTGCTGAAATACTCCTTAACGTTCCCAGATAAATTTTGTGTTTGCTTTTTGTTTCACAAGACCCTAGCAAGGGTCCTTTTGTGCTCGGTGTTCAGAAGGATTAGGCTTCATAAATAGTATGGTTTAATGTATGATCTTTAATGAACTTGTTCAGGATTTATACCGGCACTAGAATCTAACTCTCGGCAGCTATCTGCAAATATACTCTAAAAAATACTGTGCAAAAAGTGACCTGCTTCCCCTAATGCACAGGTAATGAAGAAATCAGGACTTATGCTACCAGAGACCCCCTCTTGAAGTACATCTTCAGAGATGTTCAGCCAAGGATCTGCTCCAGCACAGCCTCCAAAGGGAAGCCTGGTCCTTAAAATATGACATTTCTGTGCCATGCGACGAATGACAATCAAGCTGGCACCTCTCATCCCACCAGAGCACTGATGTTAAGGGAAACAATCCCTTTGATTTAGAGCTTGGACTAAGCCTGAAAAGCAGGGACGGAGGGCAAGCGTTTGGTTTCCAGGGAGTCTTAGGCTCTGTCACAGTACATCCTCAAAATTCTTCCATAAAGGTATATGGTGGCTTAACTACTTTGGGTCTCCTGCTTCAGGAGCAGGTATGTTCTGGTCAATCACAAGTCCTACAAATCTAGCAGCATCAAATTCAAAGTCTGAGAACTACAAACGCTGTCCCTTTGCACCTGAACCAAGACTCTTCTTACAGATGGGAGTTGCTGGTCAGGGTCTCCTGCTCAAAATCTACATGTGCCTCAAACTGGGCCTAATGTATTCACAAGTGTACTGGCTTGGTATAAATCCCAGCTAGAAGACACAGTCATTCCCCAAGCCCAGATTGCACTGCAGATAAGGACAAATTTGTCCTTCACGAAGGAAATACTTGAAGCGCTGTTGTTGCTTACATTTCCCTTCAATTCATGGCAGAGCTGTGTCTCCTACAACTGATGAGTAGGAAACCAAGGTGGGATAGGTTTCACCTAACTAAAGACATATGTGATCACATTGTCTTTCTGAACACTACACATGTGACTCCCTCTAAAGGCAAAGGGGGAAATGAGTTCCTGCAAAACGCATCTCACTTGCTCTGCTTTAGTGTCTATTTTAGATAAGAAGAGCCACACCCTGGGCCAGACCTCCGTGTAAAGGTTGCTGAGGAGACTAACATCAATGCAGAGCTTGTACCTACCTTATAATTGACCACCCAAGCCTAGGTTGTGTAGGCTCAGACTCTGATGTCTTGTCATATTTTGGAGACCTGTCGAGATTCACCACCAAGACCAAGAACCAGTTAATTCTCTTGTGTTTCACCACACTGACAGCCCACCAAACTTGTTTTGAGCCCAGAAATCCTTCTTCATGAGCCTGCATGCTGCACAGTGACAGCAAGCAATCAGCACACTAATTGTGCTGAACTGCCACTAGACACTCTAGATGTTGAGATTCATAGATTCATAGATTTCTAGGTTGGAAAAGACCTTAGAGATCATCGAGTCCAACCATCCCTAATCCCCATTAAACCATATCCTCAAGTAGATCATCCACCCTATTCTTAAACACATCCAGGGATGGGGACTCAACCACCTCCCTGGGCAGCCTATTCCAGTGGCTGACAACCCTTTCAGAGAAGAAATACTTCCTAACATCCAACCTGAATCTCCCCTGACTAAGCTTATGCCCATTTCCTCTTGTTCTATCACCCATCACTAATGTAAAGAGCCCTTCCCCCACCTCCCCACCATCTTTTCTCAAGTATTTGTAGGCTGTAATCAGGTCTCCCCTCAGCCTCCTCTTCTCCAGGCTAAACAGCCCCAACTCCCTCAGCCGCTCCTCATAAGTTTTATTTTCCAGCCCCTTGACCAGTTTAGTCGCCCTTCTTTGGACTCGCTCCAGGAGCTCAATATCTCTCTTAAAGCGAGGGGCCCAAAACTGGACACAATATTCCAGGTGCGGCCTCACCAGTGCCGAGTACAGGGGCAGGATCACTTCCCTGCTCCTGCTGGTCACACTATTCTTGATAGACGCCAGTATCCCATTGGCCTTTTTGGCCACCTGGGCACACTGCTGGCTCATATCAAGCCGGTAGTCAACCAAGACCCCCAGGTCCTTCTCCGCCAGGCAGCTCTCCAACCACTCTTCCCCGAGCCTATAGCGATGCTTGGGGTTTTTATACCCCAAGTGAGGACTCTGCACTTGGCCTTATTAAAGCTCACGCCATTGGCCTCAGCCCAACGATCCAGTCTGTTCAAATCCCTCTGAAGGGCCTCCCTACCCTCGAGCAGATCGACACAGCCTCCCAGCTTGGTGTCGTCTGCAAATTTACTGAGGGTACATTCAATCCCCTCATCCAGGTCATTGATAAAGATGTTAAACAGAACTGGACCCAGCACTGAGCCCTGGGGAACCCCACTGGTGACCGGCCTCCAGCCGGATTTAGCCCCATTTACCACCACTCTTTGGGCCCGGCCATCCAGCAGGTTTTTAACCCAAAGGAGGGTGTGCCTATCCAGGCCAGCAGTTATCAGTTTCTCCACCAGAACACTATGAGAAACTGTATCAAAGGCTTTACTGAGGTCTAGGAAAACTACATCCACAGCCCTTCCCTCGTCAACCAGGCGGGTCACCCTGTCATAGAAGGTGATCAGGTTTGATTGGCAAGACCTGCCTTTCATAAACCCATGTTGGCTGGGCCTGATCACCCAGTTAACCTGTATGTGTTCATTAATAGCACTCAAGATAACCTGTTCCATGACTTTGCCCGTCACCGAGGTCAAACTGACAGACCTGTAGTTCCCCGGATCCTCCTTCCGCCCTTTTCTGTAAATGGGGGTAACATCCGCCAGCCTCCAGTCCAGCGGAACTTCCCCAGTGAGCCAAGACTGCCCAAAGATAATGGACAGGGGTTTGGCAATGACATCCGCCAACTCTCTCAGGACTCTCGGGTGGATACCATCAGGCCCCATAGACTTGTGGGCATCCAGCCGAAGGAGCAGATCCTTGACCCGTTCCTCTTGGATCACAGGAGCTTCGATTTGCTCTCGCTCCCTGCACTCAGACACCGAAGGCCAGCTCACCTGGGAACTGCTGACCTTATTGTTAAAGACTGAGGCAAAGAAGGCATTAAGGACCTCAGCCTTGTCCTCATCCCTAGTGACTAACGTACCCCCTGAGTCCAGTAGGGGCTGGAGGTGATCTTTAGCCCTCCTTTTGTTATTAATATATTTATAGAAAGACTTTTTGTTGTCCCTTACAGAGCAGGCTAGTCTAAGTTCCAATTGGGCTCTTGCCCCCCTGATTATCTCCCTACATACCCTAACTTCCTCCCTGTATTGATTCCTGGATGCCTGCCCATTCTTCCAAGACTTATAGACATCCCTTTTTCTTTTGAGATGTTCCCAAATCTCCTTTGTCATCCAAGCTGGTTTTCTACCCCGGCGGCTCGACTTCCGGCACACAGGGACAGCTCGCTCCTGTGCCTCCAGAATTTCCTTTTTGAATAGTAACCATCCCTCCTGCGCCCCCTTACCCTTGAGAGCTGTCTCCCATTGGACTTTGTTAACCAGACTTCTAAACAGCCCAAAGTCAGCTCTCCCAAAGTCCAGCTTGGACTGTAACCAGCCCTTGCCTCATGTCCTACATGTCCTACACAGGACTGTTCCGTTTACCCAAAGAGGAAGACGCATAAAAGCTCTTATAAGAGAGAAGGGAAAATCCAGCTGTAATGTTTCTGGAGTGTTTGAAAAAAAACCTCCTAAACCTGATGCAACTAGATTATTTAAGACACTTAACCAGTTACTCGACTTCTGCTTCCCTTCCATTGCAGCTGGAGGTGCTGGATCCCATCACATCTGACAGCACGCAGAGCAGGTCTGCACTGTCCAAGGAAATCTTTCCATTGTCAATACACTGCAGACCCCCTTGGAGATTCCTGGGGTGCTTAACTCAGCCAGAGAAGATTGATATATTTAAGAGTTCTGCATTTTCTAAACTGCAGGGCAGCAGAAAAAAAACCACCCATCGCCACCAAGGCTCTTGGTTATTTTGAAATGGAAAGCTTTCTCCCTTTGCACAACCTCCCAAGTATGGCATGTGGCCTAATTATGTAATTACACAATAGATCTGAATTGCTTCAAAGGAGCTGTTGTGTTCCAGCAGGTACATAATAAGTTTATAGTATCAACTAATTACGTCGTTACATAAGGGCCCAGAATGACTTTTAAAACCAACAGACAGATCTTGTAGGCTATAAAACACATATTGTTTTGTTTGGAGATTTTTTTTAATACCTCGTTATGAAGGTAGCCTGTGCTTTCTCCAGCCTTTCTAGAGGGGATATAAATGTTAATACTGTGCAGAAAGTGTTGGGCTTAATACTGAGTTGGTGTACATCATCTCTACTGACCTCAGTGGATCATTTTAGACGCCAGCAAAATCCAAATAACGCACATAAGTCAATGGCTCAGAGTCTGTGTTAACTAAGACTGTGGGGACACAATCAAACGAGAATTACCAGTTTAAGCAGCTACTGCCGACTATCGTCCATCTTGTGTCATGCTGGTTTCAGCTCACACGTTCAATCTCATTAGTGGGAACGATGCAGGAACACACAGCGATGGGCTCTGCTGAAGGGGACATCTGGTCTGTCACAGCAGCTCAGTCATATCCAGTCGTGCTTTTATCTGATTTACCCACAAAAGACCATGAAATACCATGAAAGGTGGGTTTTACCACAACCATCCTCACCCGTGCTGACCCTTGCGGCTAGTCTTTCTCATGGATGAGTCTCTTGAGAGCTCTGGGTTTCACAGTCAAGACAAATCAGTTTCCGTTTACAAACCAACATCAGGGCCAGGCTGCCTCAAAGCATGGGCACCACTTCATCATGTCACCTCAAGGATGGATGGCCAGGGTGGAGCAGAGAGTTACACAGAAGGCCCTGGGAGGAGGCGTAGTACTGAAGGAGATGAGGGACAGCCTCCCTGACAAATTCCTGCCTGGCTATTCACACCTAGAAAGCACCCCATCCAACAGGTACCTAGGCATTGTGCTTAAAGGAGCCCATTAAAAGTCCTTCCCCTGTGTTCCTCTTCTGTGATCTAACCCACTCAAAGCACATCCATCATATAACCCCAGACAACCTCGCATAAGCCCTTACCCCTCAACACCCTGTGGGGGAATTGCCCACTACAGCATGGGAAAGTTGAGATGTCTGTCTTGGCAGTGAAGGAAGGTGAAATCAGGAATCGCCCCACCAGCCTCCTCGAAGTTGCTGTGATGTGAAGCCATCACGATGGGGATGACCCACTAACCCAGAGTAGCAGCTCGTGTGCATTTGTTATCATCTATCCACCCTTCAGAGAGCAGCTGGGATTCCCCAGCTGTGGCAGGACGTCCGTGGAGCTATAACTTTGTAAACTCAGCTCAGCCTTTCAGGAAGAGATTTCTAATTTTATCCAGGCCATTCATCCACCCTTAATTTGTAATGAAAAAAAGAAGCTGTTGCAGGGTTATTATTAACTATTGGCCAAGAAAGAATGAACTCCAGGCTTGGCTGACTCCCTCTTTAGTAGAGAGCAAGTGCACAGACAGCAGACACTTTGCTGTTTTGCTTCCCAAGCATTTCTGCTCCTCAATTAGGATGTTCAATGGCCAAAGCAGCAGGAGAACCTTTATTTCACAGGTGTAGCTGCACTGTCCAGGCTCCACTGCAGTCAACTGGGCTCGGAGACCTTTGGCCAGCCTGCAAGGCTTAGCTTTGCTCCCCTTCTACCCACTCATAACTGCAGCACCTCTCAGTGTCAAGCCCTTTCTCTGCTAAAATGAGTGAGAAAAGTCCCCATCGACCTCACTCAGGCTCTGAGATCAGATCTCAGACACGTGGAGGTGTGTTTCACCATCAGCTTGTGAAGTTCATGCATCTCCACTCCCTTCGGCAGAGTGGTACCTCTGAACACTCGCTGAGGACACAATTGTGGCCATATGCAAACCACTCTATCAAGCACATGAGATGAACCCGGGTCTTGGTGCAAGGCCAAGGAAGCAATGTGTTAGTCTGCCCCAGCATTGATTCCCAGGGCAGAAATGTAAAATGCCCTAAACCGGAGACCTAGAGCCAGTCAGGAGAAGAGGACCTCCAGCTATACCCTTGCAT
The DNA here is from genome assembly GCF_009769465.1 of Tauraco erythrolophus. NCBI lineage: Eukaryota > Metazoa > Chordata > Aves > Musophagiformes > Musophagidae > Tauraco > Tauraco erythrolophus. The sequence continues at coordinate 5,673,290 of NC_141471.1, read as the reverse complement.
CCAGCTATGCCATGCCCATGAATCAGTCTGCCTATGACATGTTTGCAAGAGGTGATTAATGACAAATCTTCAGCTATGAGAAGTCTTTTTTAATACAACAGGTGAATTAGCAAACAATAGAAGCAAGAAATGACAAGAAATCCACATCCTTATTAGTTGAGCTGGTAGCCCAACAATTCAAAATACTGCTCTTAACCAGAAATGTTGTGAAGGTTGTTACCTTTTCCCTAAAGTCTCCTGAAAAAGCAGTTACTCTTATTCCTGCCATTGTAGGATTTGCCACTTGCTTCGTGCTACTTTTCCCCGATTCACTCTGGAAAAAATGTTCTTGCTAACTCAGCAGATATCCCATTGCTCCACCTGCTTTTGCTTGCATGGAAAAAGGAACCATACAGCACCAAACAGCCCTTCACCGTAGACATAAATCAGTTTGCACCCAACCTCTACCCAAGAACCTCATCCCAGAATTTCCTACCAATCCCCCGCCAAATGAGAGGGGAGAGGGGAGACAAACCAGGTCCCAGAAAAAATATACCCTGGACTTGTGAGTGCGTAAAGCTGTAAGGCATGGGGACTTCCATGGTAACTCTGTGTATAAACAGGACCAAACAGCTTGAAGTAGCTCTTTCCTTGCAAGGCCAATGAACAAAGTATCTCTGTAGCTTGGCCAACTCAGCAAGCTCCAGCCAAATGTAAATAGCCTGCAGGGCTTTTTGGCACTTTGCACTCTCTTTTGCATACAGCTGGTAATGTTTTAAAGGCCAGGCCCAGCCAAGGGTAATGCTTCCAAGAACAGAGCAGGAAACACTTTGTGTACGGAAAAGGGTCTCAGGAGAAATCAGCGAAATCTTAAGACCTTTTGTGTTTCTTTCTCCCTCCCCAAATCCAGCGTGTTTCATTTTCACACTGAAAATTTCCAGAGAAAGGTAGGCTGCCTAGATGCTGCTGCCGCGTTTCGTGCTCCGAGCGCTCGGTAAGAAAGGTATTAATTTGGATTCTGCAAACACATAAACATTTGCTGTGTGCAGGCAAGTCCTGCTGAGCGCATCTCCAACATCTTTCAGGGCAGAATTTGGTGAAGCTGGCTGACCTGAGCACAAAGTGTGAGAGATGGCGTCGAAGGAGGACCAAGATTGTATCAAAGCATCTAGTGACATCCTTTGAATTTTCTCCAGTACAGACACCAAGGAAATACCACAATATTACCAATTGTCTGGATATCGTTCCACCTTTTGGAAGATATTAGCTGGATTTAGGGCTTAGGATGGGTTGCTGTGATGGGGGGAGACAGTCTCTACCTCCAGGAGCTTGTCCTTGCTGGTGGGATGGGTTTTTCCTCTTGATCGGAGACTGAGGACCTGGGACTCCACTATTTTGCTCAGTTTACTACCTTAGCACCACTGCCTAGGGTACGAAAAGGAGAAATTTGACTCTCCTGCAACCTCTCCCACTCCTGTCTGCTGGAGTAAAGGGCTGGGGAGGAAAGGCAGACGGATTGGGCAGAACAGAGCCACACTGAGCATGCAAGGCTGAAACAGGCAGCCACATGGGATTAATATTGTGGTAGAAATTTTGTTATCCTTTGCTATTCTGTGTTTAAAATCACAGTGTACAAGTACGGGCATTTTGCCCATCTGACTCTCTCAACCTCATTGCATTTGAACGTGTTTGTACATGAGGACCATCATGTTCTAGAGGGAGACTGTCCTTCTGTTAGCTGTCTCAGTCACTTGATTATTCAGGGCTGAAAGATGGGCACTGGCTGAGTTAGCAGCAGCCATTGAAGCTGGCAGCAAAAAGGAATATATGTCAATAACTCAGAAAGGAAGCAGAGAGAGGAGAGGAGGAGAGGAGTTATCATTACATCCTCATGAAGTGAAATAGAAAGCTCTGTTTATTATAATTTAGTGTCCTTTACTTCTTATCTTGCAAATGTCTGTCCTTCCACAGGTAATTCATATGCGCGAAAGGCAAATCACTGCCCTCCAGACAGGGCTGGAGCACAGTGGAAGGATCAGAGCAACCCCCGGGGACAGATGGGGAACTGTGTGCTGCTGTCAGATGTTACAAAGGGCTAAGATTTCATGTCTTTGTATTGTGGCCGTACATCATGGGTAGGACAGGGAACAGAAAAATGGGGAAAAAACAAAGTTGGGATCTGTAATGAAAACCATGCATTTGACCTCTCTGCTTGGGGACACAGTCTAAATCTCATTGTTGGCTTTAAAGATGACAGAATCAGGTCCTCTCTGCTCAAGGCTTAGTCCCCTTCTCTCTGACCAGCTTTGACATGTGTGTGTTGGACTTTCCACAGGATGTAGAAACTCTGATGTTGTTAGATATCGAGGAACCAGACTGTCCTTGGCCGTGGGGACATGATGATGTGCAAACATGCAGTTGTCTAGTCTGCAGGTTGCAACACAACTGACTTTACACGAACGTTTTTTCAGCCTTGTTTCCAAACTAGAAAGACTTCTGGATCTCCTGAGTGAGCCCCTAACCTCCTCTCCTCAAACCCTCTCCTTTCTTTTTCAGGCCAAACAAGGAACAATTCCCACTCCTCTTCTTGCTTTCTATGGGAGTTACACAGCCTAAATTGAGATTAGCACCCACAGGAAGAGCCCCATCTCTAAAATGCCCCTACCTCTTTCCTTGAGAGAGAGGGAGTGAGAGGTGGCAGCACAGATCTCAAGAGGGCATCCTGGAAGAAAGAAAACACTTTCTTATCCCAAATTTCAAAACGTCCTTCTCCAGTCCCAGTAAGTGATTGGCACACATGCAAATGTGTCTACGTATGTTCTTGTATGGGGCAACTTTTGGACCTGTTAGCCAGATGCAGGCAAGGATACCTCATAGACAGCTATAGTACATGAACAAAGGCAGAGGATAAATTAATTTCCTTGAATCAATGTGTCCTTAATAATTTTGCAGCCCAAAGTGATTGATTTCTGCAATCAGACATGGTTGCTGGCAATCCCAAAGAGTATGAGAAGAGGTGATGGGTTTATTCAAGGAAAATGGGAACTTTTAATACAGCTCCCATTTAAAAAAAAACAAACAAACAAACAAACAGGAGATACTAATCCACAGGGAAACTGGTGACAGTGGTGCTCATAAAACTGCCACCTGTCAATACTTACTTTCTTGTCATACATGAAAAGTCAAATTATGGCATTGCAACTGTGATGGCGGGAGAAGTGGAACCTTTCAGTCATGCAAGCATGAATCAAGGAGCAAGTCCCTTGCTTGTCAGAGCAGGTGCCTATGGGCTGCTCCTGTTATGGTTCAAGATCTCAGCAGCCTGCTGAGCAGGTCATGTCCCAGACTGCTGAGAGAGATTGGGCTCAAGCCCGAGGACCTGCAGAGCCACTTGGCTTGAACCTGAAGGAAGCTAACATATAGGTCAGGTTGGCCCTCTCTATTGCCAAAAAGGACTTAAGCCTGGATGTCTCCAGGGAGCTAGAGTGGAGGCACTGCTGCCCAGCACGATGTGCAATATCAGAATCCGGCTCTTTGCTAGTCTAGGGGAATGGAGGCAGGATGGCACTGCAAGGCAAGCAAGCACAAACAGCTAACAAAGCAAGATAAATATAGGACATAAATATGTGATGGTGCAGGAGGCGGTACCATAAACTTATTTTATTGCCACTTGTCTGCAAAGGCCGACATAACTCACTCCCTTCGCCTCGCTCTGTCATTCATGAATAATGAGATTGCCCAAACACATGCCAATAAAAACCTCCTCAAGCCCTGAACCAAGATGTGTGAACGCTATCCTGGATAAGGAAATAAAGGGACAGTGATTTTTAATAATGATCAATCCCCTGCTCTCCATATCCTGAGTATCTGATGTCTTGTTTACCGATTACCAATACAATCTGATCTTTCGTGTCAGCTCCTACACAGCTGCCCTCTGACTTAGTCCCTATCTTAAAAGGTCTTCAGGAGCTCCTTCAGAGGTGATACGAGTAGAGCTGAACTCAGCTGCTGCAGGCAGAGGTCCACGGAAAGCAGCTCACAGCCAGTGCAGCCCATGCTCTGGGCTGAGCAGGTCTGTGCAAACGCGGTCAGCACAAGTGTCCTGGGGGCTGAATTAGTCTATCCTGCCTCTCTGCAGGGTTAACGTGGCTTCTGACTTGTTTTGGCTTGCAGCAAGCCGTGCAGGTGTGCTTGCAGAGCCAGGCTGTGCCCAGAGGCACTAACAAGGGCTTGACCCATGCCTCCAGCTCCAGCGGGGAATCTGCTCGTGGTTTCAGAGATGCATATGGAATAGCCAGCACCTAGTGCCTCAGGTACTGGCAGATGAGAGGTTAATACTCACCACCCTTTTGCTGAACATCAGCAGCTTCTCACCTGCCCCGGAGGACTGTGAATTCAGTTGGTGTCCCCCTCCCTCCCTGCCCTGGCCAGCCACATCCCCACATCCTGCCCCAGCCCCTGTGTAAGCCAACATCCATCAGGAAACACGACAAAGGAGGCATGTGTGGGAATGACTGTGCCAGGGGCAGAGGGGACAGAGCTGGATCAGGCTTGCGGATATGCAAAGCCACGCAGAGAGGTTTCTGCTGCCTGCGGCGGGGCTGCGATGGCCGGCCCATGGCTCGGGCACACGGATGTGCGAGCATGCCAGAGCCCACATCAACACAGCCTCTGCTTCCCCAGGGAAAAGCCACTTCAGAGACGGGATGTCTCTTCCTCTGTGCTTGCAGCCCGAGCCCCAGCAAGCAGCCCCAGCAAGATGCAGTGCCAGGGTCATGCACTCCCTACCTCCTCCTCCCTGCTGAAGAGTAGAGCGAGAAAAAGACAGTGAAATGGGGAACGTGGGTCAGTAAAGAGAGCCAGAGTCTTTTCCAGAGGGAAAATTGTGGTAACCCCTTGCACAGGACATTGGTGGGCAGTAGGGTGTGTGCTGGGCGATACGCAGGCAGAGAGCTGGTCGCCAGAGCTAATCCTCTTTCCTCCTGTTAAAGACCAGGACTACTGTGTCACTGTGGTCATAGGGAAAAAGGAAAGCAGATGGTTCTTGTTACCTTCCCATTACTGGCTGACACAACAGCATCTCCCCAGCTTGCATGGGCTGCATCACCCGATACCGTCGCTGCACTGCTCCATCTGGGCTGAGGGCTGGAAGCTGTAAATCAAGGCATCTAGTGGAAGTCGTACAGGAATAAAGCATCCACAGTAAAATTTCTCTGACAAGTAGTCACAGCTGAGATATCACTTGATGAATGGCAGCGAAATCCACAATGGGAGGTGATGGATTCTCCGCGGCTGTGAGCAGACTGAACTCTGTTGTGGCTGTCAGGGCTTTAGGACACGGTCCACTTCAGCAGGTACATGTGAGGATGTACCCAGCCCAAACCCCACACCATTCTCAGCAAGAGCAGCAGACGTAGCTTTCTCTTCTGTTTGCCTCCATTTAAAGAGAGATGACTTTGTCATTAAGCCATCAAGCACAGAGGCATCGGTTTTAGTCTCACCTTGGGCACTTTACTCTTCTCCACCTCCCGGTCCACATAGATGAAAAAGAAATAGGTAGTTGTCTGATCTATCTAGGGTGATTTCTCCAGAGCAGAGCCTACAAAGCAGTGCCAATGGGAGCCTCAAAATGGTTTAATCTCTCTAGATAAGTGTGTAACAAATTACCGTAAGTGTTAAAAAAGTGGAGATACAGGGACCATGACATCTACACTAGTTGCCAGGACATGGGGCACTCATTGGATTATATGTCCTAGAACTGGAACCAAGACCAACGCTGAGCTCTGTCGCTTCCCTATCCCTCAGGATTGGGCTGGATCCCAGGGGTGAGCTCAAGAGATACAGCAGAAAGCTCATGTCCTGATTAAAGCCAAGCACCCCACGGGTTATTTTCAGGATAATGGGAATGTCCTCCATCTCCTGGGACAATATCCAGTCAAATCAGAATGTACAGCCACCCTGTAGTAAATACTCATCCTCGTTTATGACATGATCATAAATGTTGCAGCAGGAGCCGTAACAGAGAAAATAGTACCAGATATGGCTTGGAAAAAAATTATCAGGGCAGAGCTTTCCATTTCTCTTTGGTTTCCTGGAGATACCAGGAATTTCAAGAGATGAGGTACATCTTGAACATATCCTGGTAATATGCATGCTGAGCATCAGCCCTAAGAATTATTTGGGACGAAGAACTGAGGTTCTCACAGGCACCTAAGCAGAACTAAAGAACCGTATCTCAAGTCCAAAGCCACTTATAATATCTCAAAAATAAAATACAGATGCCTATATCCACTCAAATGGAGTAGATATAAAGTTGAGTTTACTTTGTTTGTTTGTTTTCTACCTTGAAATTTTTCAAATAGAATATGAGTTGTGGTTTTAGTCAAAGATTTCCAGGGGAATTGTTGAGTTTTGGCAAAGGTTTCTGGTTTTGAGATTTTGACAGCTCTGTACTGAGCAAGACTCACTGCTGGTTCTCACTGGCAAAAGGAAACAACATATCACGGAGTCCATTGTTTATGGCACATAGTCTGATTGGGTATCTCAGCCCACAGAGGAGGAGAAGGAGCAAAACACAACCCTCCAAAAGCTACCACAGCTCCAGATCTGTCTAGATCTGTGCATCAAATGTGAAATTCTGAACAAATGAGTCTTGTCACAGGTAGACCTGTGTTTGCGATGCTGCATTATGGGCCATTTTTTTTCCCCTCCAGCTTCACGTGCCACACAGAACTCAATGGCCTGACCCTTAATCCTCCATCTGAGGGACACCGGGACCTGGCACTGCCTGAACAGAGAGGTCCTACTAGCATCCTGTTCTCATCTAGGTGCAGCACCATGATCCTGACCTAGTCATGTCACCAACACGCTCATGTTGCTCTTATCAGACCCATTGCAGGACTTTCTCATACATTGGGGAGGAAGATTCCTGAGAGGTAAGTGAGTCCCATTTCTCTGCTCAAGGCTTCAGTGCTTGCTGAAAGACAGGAACTTATACAAAAACAGTTGCTTCTCACTAAAAAAAAAAGAACAACAAAGTATGTTTAAACATCATTTCTGCTTGGAAAAGACCTAGTGTCATTCTGTAACTGGCTGTGGATGACACGTAACTCAAGCATGCTGGAAAACCAGTCTGGTCTGCACCAAGGGAAAAAAATGTACGTTACAATTGTGGCCTTTCCACCCATACCTCCCCTTCTGCAAGGCCCAGCCACAGAACAGGAGAAGATCACGGTGTTACACAATACAGCCACACACCACTCAGAGTTTACATGCTATGGCGATACTCTAGAGACAGCCGGCACATAGCGAAAGGCTGTAATAAACACCACTGCGAGACATTCCCGTTCATTTTGGTGAGACACGTCTCAAAGAAAGACAAAAAAAAAACATATGAAGGAAGAAATACCCAGATTAAGATGACGTTTAGATCAGATCCTATTTTAGGTTCTGTTTGGAGGAGCTCTTGGCTGCATTTAGATTCACCTATAGGTGCACCACCCAACATGGCACATGCCTTTATGACCATGCAGCCACCTGGGTGGGGATATGTTGAAGAAAATCTCAGCTGCACACATAGAGGGTTTTTCGTCAGAGCAGCCAAAGTACACAGCAATGAAGGGAACAGGGCGTGCATTTACTGCACAGGGTGTCTGTGTCCCTACTAGTGACCTGGCCAATTGTCCTGGTTTCACCCCAGGAGATTCCCTTTGATGACGTTTGCATGAGGTCTTATTTTTGGTTCTGTTTGCTGGAGCAGAGATCTAGGCTGCATTGTGTGACACCTAGATGAAGGACCTTTTGAAGAGTGTGGAAGTCACTCTTTGAGTGCATGAGCTGCTAAGCAGTATCTAGGAGCTACGATAAGTTACCAAGCCTCCTCAGGACTCTTCTTTCCCTCTTTTCCCAGATCAGGGCAAACTTTGTGGAGAACTGAACTGACCTTGTATTTCCATCCCTTAGTCTTCCACTCTCGCTGTGCCCTTCCCTGTTCAACGTACCAATCAACAGTGACAGCATATAATTTAAGCTAGGGGAAGCATTTGGACTTTCTGAGATTTGATGCAGGTGACAGACCTCCTCAGGATGAAGATCTGGGCTTTCTTGTGCAGGTGGTTTCAAGAGCTACCCCAGTAATGCTGCTTATTTTCTAAGCTCATCTGAGGGCTGTCACATTTACACGTACCTCAGCAGATGGACTAACACCCTTTGGAGCCAAAAATAGTTCCTGCTGCAGCCACAGCAAGGGTTATACATCTGGAAGCATAAGAGACTCGCATCCTTGGCAGAGGGGACATAGAGGCAAAATTGTTCACCGTCATGGTTTAATCCAGCCAGCAACTAAATGCCACGCAGCTGCTCATTCACCTTTCCTCATCCCCAGGGAATTAAAAGGGAAAAAGGGAAGGAGAGATAAGAGTTGGGATAAGAACAATTTAATAATAATAATAGAATATATATAATATGATAATAATATATACAAACAAGTGATGCTCAGTATAATTGCTCACCACCTAGTGACAAATGCCTGTCCCATCCCAGCAAGTGATCCCAAAACAGGTAAGTCCCAACACTGCAATCCAGATGAGTGAAAGGCCCAGAAAGAGAGTGAGAGAGAACTCCAAGAGACCGAGAGTCCGAGAGAATTTCCCCAGAAGGAAGACAATGAATTCCAACTTCCCAGTCAACCTTCATCTATATACTGGGCATGAGGTTGCATGATATGGAATATTCCATTGGCCAATTTAGCCCTCAATCCCAAAACTAAGTTGAAATCGTAAGGGGAGTTGTGAGCCCTTTGTCCCAGCCATGCTTCCCCCCAGCCTGTTGTGCTCCTGCATACTGGCAAAACATGGGAAGCTGAAAGGTCCTTGATGACTCAGCACCAGCTATAAACATCAGTGTGACGTCAACATTCTTCTCATAACAAATCCCATAGTTAATCCAAAACACTAGCTACCAAAAAGAAAAACTAACTCTGTCTCATCCGAAACCAGGACAAGGGATTACCGTACCTCGAGCCCTTGAATAGTCCCCACTGGTGTGACAACCACCTCCATGGTGAACACCAGGGTCTGCTGACCAGGGAGCCAAGATGTGTGAACATCTGAAACAGGCATCAGCTCAGGCACTCAGGAGGAACTCAGCTGTGCTTCATAGCAGGCGACGCTGGAGAATTACATCCTTTTGACAGACATTGAGTTAGACCTGTGATCCAAAAGCTGTCACTGCTACAGAAACTGCTACACAGGAAAAAAAAGTCACGCGGCTGTTACCCTTTGGCACTTTGGCTTTATCTTCGTGGTAACTTGCCTTCCTGCTGATATAGATTACATCAATGCTGAAAAGGAGCATGATGGAGTCTAACAACATGAGACAATCAGAGAGCTGCTCTGATGATGTTTAAACCACCTAGTCCAATGCTTTGGGGGTTTTGGTTTTGGCTTAATGTAGAAGACAGGGCCAACCTAAAGTAGATGGCAATAAGGGAGACCTGGAAATTTCCAAGCATCTTTACCTATGTCTGTATTTTTTCCTGTGCTTTTATATACACATTTAAAGTCTGCACCCAGAGTAGGGAAATTCCTAGAAATGCCCTTTACCCTTTAACACACTACAAATGCAATCGCTATCTCCATGGTATTTTTGCCGGCCCAGGGTCACATCAGCAGCTGGAGTACACGGAGCTAGTCTTAGATATCCTGCTGCAGATGCAGTCCTGAGCCCTTACAATGGCAGGGAGATTGGTCTGTAACAGTGAATTCACGCAGACTGGATACCAAAGAGGGACGGTGGTCTTTCGTTTTGGGTGTTAAAAGTACCCTGGGCTGTTTGATGGGATATGTCTATCCTACACTAAGTCAAACCTTCTAATGAAGTTGAACTATTGCTGTCTTCAGAAGGGTTGACTGCTGTAACCAGCCTTGAAGACACAGCTGCCGCTTCGCAGCTGATGGAAGAGATTATCAGAGATAGCCATCTCCAAAGTGTCCATTCAGTGGGATTTGTCTAAGCTGGACTTCTGAAAATGCTTCTGTGCTTTCATTGGATTTTAGCCACTAAAGAGAAGATCCAGGTTGGCACTACTGTATTGCATTTAGTATTATTTTGACGTCTGGCTACAATGTGTCTCTATTAACTGTTCATGAAAGATGTGGCCTTTATCACATGTTAGAGTTATTTTGGTGCAGGCGAGTGGAAGGTGGATTAAGACTGGCCTTGGAAACATTGCTTTTTATCTCTCTTTGCTGTCACTGTGCCAGGTGGCCTTGGTAAACCCACCCAACACTTCTTCTGCTCCATCTCATTCACAAAATGAAGATTACACTACTCCGTCCTTCCAAGACATGTCCTCCTTCAGTGCTGGGCTTTATAATTGTTGATATTTTTCCTGTATTGTCTGGTAAAATGCTAAAAGGATATATCTTGGGGAAAGAAGGGGCAAAGTGTGAGAATCTTGGTCTGTTTGGGTTTATAACCTCTTACATACTCAACAATTGGTGTAATTGAAGTAAAAGATGGGGCTGGAGAATTCCAGCCTAATTACACACTACAATGGTGCTGTGCTGCTTCTGGGAGAGTAGCCAGGCATCTGGAAAGAGGTTCAACTCCCAGCAGGAGGGAGCTGAGAGGACAAAAGAGAGAAGACTGGGGAATTAGCAAGGCAGAAAATACAACTAGAGGAGGGTGGCCCAGCTTTAACTGGGAAACGGCAATATTACCAACACCAGGCAGCATGGACACAGCAGCCACGTGGCCAATCTCAAAGGTAAATCTCGGCCATTGCAGTCTGAATCTAGGTCCCTCAGGCTGTCCCTTAACCTTACTGAGAACCTTGCAACAGCAGCACATGCAATTCATAGAATCAGAATCGTAGAATCATAGAATCATAGAATGGTTAGGGTTGGAAAGGACCTTAAAGATCATCTAGTTCCATCCCCCCTGCCACAGGCAGGGACACCCTCCACTAGATCAGGTTACTCAAACCTTCATCCAACCTGGCCTTGAACCCTTCCAGGGATGGGGCATCCACAACTTCTCTGGGCAGCCTCTTCCAGTGCCTCACCACCCTCAAAGTCAAGAATTTTTCCTTATATCTAACCAAAATCTCCCCTCTTTCACTTTAAAGCCATTGCCCCTTGTCCTATCACTCCATGCCCTTGTAAATGTCCCTCTCCAGCTTTCTCGTAGGCCCCCTTTAAGTACTGATCGGCTGCTCTAAGATGTCCCTGGAGCCTTCTCTTCAACAGGCTGAACAATCCCAATTCTCTCAGCCTGTCTTCAAGCTTCATAGCTGAGCTTCTCAGTTGCTGTGGGCCACCTTGGAGACCATTTCAAAGAGTCACCCCAACGCACTGCCTAAGAGCTCTGGTCCCTCTCCCATCAATGCAACAGCTCTGGACATTACACGGGAACAGACTCTATCTGCATCTCACTCTCTTCTAAGATGCTGTTAGAATCATTCCCCAGCTTCTCCCCCTTGGACAGACCACCATTCCTTCTTGCATGAATTCTCAGGGCAGAGGTGGGACTACAGGACTACAGGACCTTCCCCATATTCCTCCTGCATCCATGACTTCCCTGGCTGAGAACAGCAGCTGGGAATGGTTAGTAGACGTTGAACTCATGTCCCTTGGAGACAAATGGGTGGTCTTCTCTTTCTTGGCGTCTAAAGCAGCAGAGGAGGGTGCCCTGGCAGCTGCTGTTTGAAAACACTGCTTAAGTGACTGTGAAGAGCCAGATGGACTTCAGCCCTGAAGACTGGAGTGCCCTATTTAGCCACAGAGTGGGGACGCAGCGAGTGACTGCAGATTTTGTGTGCAGTCTGTCTCAGTATTCTCCAGCCCTGGTTTGAAGGACTCCATCCAGGCTGGATCCGCAGATCCATTCAGACCTGCCAACAAACTGTCGGAACAAGCTTGCGGAGCTGAACAGCAAGGAGCCAACCCATTTCACCAGCCTTCAGATGGTAACAAACCTCCCCAGCCCGTGAGCCTGCGAGGAGGAGAGGGGGAAAGGCTCCAGATTTCATTCTTAATCCTCCAAGTTCTTCATACTACCCCCTTTCCCCAGCATTAGGAAGGGCAACGTTCCCTTATATGGACAAGAAAAAGTGGAGAATATCTGCGATACGTTCTCACATCTGTGCTCGGCCGAGCCTGGCCAGCATGTCCCTGGGAATGCCGAGGCCGTAACTGCCAAGAGCTGGGGAGCAAAATGCCTCCGCCCTGCTGTGAAGAGGCAGGCAAGGGGGATAAACAGATACGGGTGGAAACATTGCAAAACGGATCGCGTTAAGCAACCTTGTTCGTGGGTTTATGGTATCTGATCTGGGATGTTTTCCCGTGCAAGCCTGGAGCCCGGTGGGAAAAGGCAACTTGCAAATGTGAAAACAACAGTAAGAAAACACTGCAAGGTCAAGTCCTGAAGAAGTAACTAAAATGGGGCATGTAGACCCCCAAAGGACCCAGAGGAAAACTGGTGCTGCTTACTAAGACAAATAGATGCAGGTTCCCCTAGTGAAATTCAACATCTTCTTGCCTGATACGAAGGTCAAGGTTTCAAACTGTGGAGGCTTAGAATAAAGGAGGGCTCAGACAGGCTCTTTAGGGAAAAAGGAACAAGGCTTTTGGGAAGATCCTTCCAACAGATAGCATTAGGGCTATAAATAGGGCGATGTTGCCACATTTCTCTGCTGATGGAGAAACAAATGCTATTTTGGAGTTTTAAGTACCAGTATCTGTGCCACCCCATGCACAAGAGCACAATCTATCTGAAAGGTTGCCCAGGCAGTGTTTGTCTAATGATAAATTCACATTGATTTCTTCATTAAATTCTTAAATTCATTCATTCTTCATTAAATTCTTAAATTCACATTGATTTCTTCCATTTCTTCTTTCACATTGATTTCTTCCACCTAGATGTCCTGCTTTCTTTTAGAAAGGATCAGATGTTCAACGGATGGGTTTAGTTATTGCAGGACCCTTGTATGCACATTAAGGAGAACTAAGTGTGTTTTTAAGTGTAATCCCTAAGTCTGAGAGGCCTCTGGGCTAATAAAAAATCAGTCTGTAGTCCTGAAGACACGGCATGTATTGCATCTATATAGTGAAACACAGAGCGATATGCTCATGTCCAAATCAGACTCAAGCATTGCCCGGGGTCATGCTACCTCAGACCAAAACAGTGCCAGGGTGCATGTTGATGAAGAAAAAGTGCTTCCTTATGACCTGCTGCTCGAAAAAGAGTCTTACCAGGACACAAGATGTCCTGCTCTGCCCTCCTACTTCCCTTGGCCTTGACTCTGCAGACAAAATCCCCTAAGGTGATGGTGCAGGGAGGAGGCCGTTAGGTACCAGGGCAGCAAAACTGGGCTCAAAGACACCTTCCTGCCTTCCACCTCCAACCCTATCAGAGGATGCTCCATACCCAAGGACCAGGCTGGGATCAGGGTTGCCAATGTTGGGCTGGGGCTGAGGAAGGGGGCTGAGACATGGAGAGGAAGAGACAGACACAACCTCATCCTGATTGCCTCAAATTTCTTCTTTCTGATGAACATTTGGATTCCACCTGGGATGAGACAGTAGAGAAGAATGATCTGTTTAAGTCACTTATATCTCCTGAAAAGGAAACACACAGTTTCAAAACCTCACAGTGCTGCTCACAAGCCCCCTTACCAACTCCAGCTCCAAGAAGCCATGGATGCTCTGGAAATCAGAGCCTTTCTGTGTCAAGCTCCATATTTGAGGACCTAAACAGAGGCACTCTGATCTTAAAAGGTGCCAAGCACCTTTAGTTTGTTTTTCCCCTAATGGCTTTTGGTTTGCTCCTTTAAAACTAGAACACTTCAAAGAATCCTTTAACATGTGACTAGTGTATGGAGAGCATCCTGTTCCAGACCACAGCTTTACACACCAGAAAATGGTTTAATTTTCAAGAAAGACTTTTCCTCCCTCCTCCCTAACAGTTTCTGCAAGATAGGCATCTTAAAAGCATCTTGATTCAACAGTCTTAAAAAAAAAATAAAATACCAGGCAGTAACCCATCCAATGTCACCCAGCACTCACAAAAAAAACCCACTATTTCTACATCCTAGAAACTGTGCAGCCCTAGGAAAACCTAAAGCCGTACTGTCATGATGAAAAATACCCCAATGCTTTGATTTTGTCCTGAAGGTTGTATGAGGTCAGCCTTGCTCTTGCTATAAACATTTTACCCCTTTCTGCCAGCTGTATAGCAAAAGCATCCTTGTCCAAACACATGGAGGAAAAACTGCTTTCCCCATGTTGAAACAGAGGTGATGGGACAAGGATGCCTAGGAAAAGCTGGGCACTGGCTAGTTGGGCTCTATTTATGAGTAGGTAATTAGGTGCAGCTGCAGTACTCCCTGCTCTCATAGCTGCAATGAGAGACAAAACATGTTGCCATTGTACGGATGTCCCTTAACCCTGTGCTCCTCTGAGGACAGCCTGTCTGGAGACAGCTGTAGAGCATCCCTTGAAGGGGGATGGAGGAAGGAAAGCAGACTCCAACACAGGAGACGGGCATCCAGGTCCCAAGAGCCAGCTGGCATGGGAACGGAGTATCAAGACTGCTTGTAAACTATCACTGCTGTGCAGCTTGGATATCCAGGCTGTTGTTCAGACACCAGGTATGGAGCACTTGGATATAGCAGTGAATAAAAAGTACCTTTTACTGCCAGTGTCATGCCTCTGTGCTCTGCAGGTCAGCTTGGAGGTCAGGGGTCCTGTGGTCTCCATCTCCAGACCATGGCTGGGATACAGCCGACAGCAGTTAACAACCTTCTCATGAAAAGTACACTAGGGAGGAAATGACCTTTATTAAATGGACACAGACAGGGTGGTTTCCCAATCTCTGGCAGCTTTCTCACCCATTCTGTCTCCTCCTTGGCAGTAGGGAGATCAGATGTTTGATGTGCTCACTGCACCCTCTCTGCCACTGCACCCCCTGGGACACTGAGTGCAAAATCTGTCCCTTCTCCCTTCACAGGCTCCTACCTCTTATTTTTAAACCAAATTTCCCCTGAATCCATCAGTTTTATTACAGTCAGAGAGGATCCCAGCAACACCATTTTGACTCATCTGTGTTCCTCGCAGTGAATGATCGAAACCAATGACATATCTCAGAGCCAAGCTCCTCTGAGATATCCTCCGAAAATCTATCAGATCCTGAAGTGGAGACACTCCCTAATTTGTATAAATAAACATGATCTAATTACTCTGTGGGAGGCTCTGGAAGCCCTGTGAGGATGAAGCTCTTTTCAGCTGAGTGCCTTGCAAACACTTATGGAGACAAGTTCCCTGCTTTAAAGACCTTCACCCAACCTTCTCCAGCTGATGGGGTGAAGAGGAGAGGAATGCCTGCAAACGAGGAAATACTCCCCAAAAGTAAGGTGGAAGCGCCCTCTTGTGTCCTCGGAGGAGGCCAAATGGGTTTGTTATCCGAAAATATCCTCTTCGGACCGAAACACCATTGCTACCTAAAGGGCAGAAGATGGGGGAACAGTGTGACAGTGGAAGGTGTCCCTGCCATGACAGGAGTGTTGGAACTAGATGATCTTTAAGATCCCTTCCAACCCAAACCATTCTCTGATTCTATGATGACAGTGTAGTCCTAGGAGAAGCTTCATCTCTTGCTATAGATGCAGTGGGAAGGACCATGCAGAGGCAGCACGATCTGCACCACATCATGAGAAAATCCAGCACAGAGCCCACTGTGCTTTGCCGCCATGTCCTTGAGCAGACAGGCACAGGGAGGAAAGTGCCAGATGGCAGATGGCAGTGACCGGATTTGGGGAAATAAACTGCACAGAAAGTTAAAATTAACTGGAAGGTGTTTTATTTTAAAAAATGGCATATTTTTGCCTTCTAGATTCTTTCCAGAATGGGATGCGGTTTAGGGACTGGCTTAGGGCATCTTCCAAGGCAGTTTTAGTACCTGAACAAGCCAAGGTACTTTAGTGATTCCCACTCCCCAGATGTTTTCCTTCTGCTTGGCATGGTGCTCCTCTGAGGATGAGGACATCAGGGAAGTGTGTGATACCAACAGCATCCATGAAAAAGGGCTCTGACCAAGGTGCCTTGTCCCTGGACACACACACCTTCGCAAGCAGTACCCCTGAGCCTTAAAAACATAAATATCTCTCAGGCTCTGTCCCCTTTACTCGCCCAACTGTGAGTGAGCTGCACCAGCGAAAGCAGGTGGTAGATGCAGGTCTCCATCCTTGGACAGCAGACCACTCTGGGCAGGTGGTTCAGGAAAACCCCATGGAAAGAAGATCTACTTGGAATACAACTATTTGGAAACAATAATTCAACAGCCACCTAAATCCTCTATCCTTGATGGACTGCCTTCTTTGGGCAGACAGACTTCCCTGATGCATTCAATAGACCCTCTGAAGTCAGGGGAGCACTCAAACTCAGTCCTTCAGGACAAAAGGATTACAGCAACCCATAGGGAAGAAAAATACTGATTATGGAAAACGTGCAAACTGCTTGACAAACACCGTATTCAGAGTATTTACCTTTGAAGACGTGAAGACGAGACAGAGAAGAGGGTTGTAAACAAAGAAATGAAGCTCAGAAATGCAAAGAGGTTACAAGCAAGGAGAGGGGAGAACACAGCAGGGGTTTGAGCCTCTGCAGCTGAGGGTTTATTCACACAGCATCTGTCCACAGGTAATCCTGACTTTCTGTACGGGCAGCAAAAGTACACGGCTGAGCAGACAGCAGCATTGCCAAACCTTCCTCCCCCACCACCACCGTGTATGATCTGTGCTCGCTGGCTCCTCTCCATTCCCAGCCCGCCTTTCCCACGGGGTTTTGTCTTGTCAGAGGCACGTGAAGCTCCTGAGGGCACACGCTGTACGGTGCCTGCTGACACACTCTTCCATATGTCCCCACGCTGCTGTAGACAGACGACCTCTCTCCTGGTGGGGATGTCCCCAGGGCTCCACACATTTGGCAGCTGCAGGATGCACACAGACAGCCTCTGAACCCTTTAATACACCATTTCTCATGGCTGGAGATCCCTTTCTGTGTTTCGAGTAAATGGTGGCACCATGGGCTGGGAGGTTTCAGGCTTCACAAATCTTTCTCTCTACAGGAAAAGAAGGGCTGGAAGAGATCTTTCATTTTTACCTCTTCTGCCTTTCAGAGACTAGCAGAAGCACAGCACTGTTAATAATAACAATAATAATACTAGTGAATAAATCTCACTCGAATTCTGCTTTGGTATGCAAACGTTTCCTCTTTATCTGCATGTTTCCAAGACAAGAAGCCAGATCTATTTCTTAACAGTCTCATCAAGCCGGCAACATGAAGACCTTCGAGATAAATACCTAGAGCTCAGGAATACAGCTCCTCAGCGAGGACTTGCAGGCACTAAAGTGTAGTAAAACTGATATCCAGCCAGTTCACCTATAGCTTGCAAGCCGTGTTCAGCCCACTGCAAAAAAAACAGCACGTCTGCACCTTTCAACCTACAGTTCATTCTGGTATCTGATCTTGAAGGTCAAACCAGGTCTGGTGGAAAAAAAAGCTGCTTTTAAGGCTAACAAAAGCAGTTTGGAGTCCTGAGACATGCAAGACTGATGCAATTCTGTCTCATTCCCAATCCCTTGGCCCCAAACCCCTTCCCTGCTCCTAACCACGCACCAGGAGGGAGCTCAGCCCAGGGACCGAGAGGAGGCGATGACAGCTGCCGAACGTCGCAGCCAGCTGGAGAGAGGCTGAAGGTGGAGCAGGGCTGTCTGGGCTGGGCCCTGGGGACGTGCCCCACCACCCTCCAGCACCCCTGGGTCTTTCTGAAGCCGTTATGCTCCAAACCCTCAGCTGAAAGCAATGGAGCAACACACATTTTCCTCCACCAAGAATTGGAGATGAGCGAAGCCGGGCTTGCCGCTTGCGTACAGCGTGGCTTTCGGCAGCGGTGCAGTGATGCAGGACTTGAGCTGCTTCTTGGCCCTTCACCCATTCTGCTGAGCCCAACACGGCGAGCATCTCCCCCTCACCTAGATGTACTCTCACTCAAATTCCCAAGACAGATCTTAACAAGTTTCCCAGGCATCTGCTGCAAGGCTCATGGTCGGGGCTGGCAGACAGCAGCACCGTTCAGCCAGCTCCCCCTGAGTTGCTCTGCAGCCGTCCCTTAGCCCTGAGTCAATGCTTTTGGGTACAAAGGTTTGCAGTGCCAAGAGCTTCTAGTGCATACGTGGAGAAAAAAGGTGCCCTGATGGTCACCAAACCTTTGCACATCTTTCCAACAACCCAAAAATGAACTGCAAACTGTGGGCCAGGGTGTATTTGCCAGGGAGGAGAGGGCAGAGATGTTGAGGGGCTGCTATCGTCTTTCCCCTTCCTTCAGCATCAATCAGGGCAATACGTATTCTCCAGCTCCTTAAATAAACGAAGGAAAGGTTTTCACCCCATATTATGGCTGCACTCAGCTCTGATGTATGCCCACAGAGCAGAACAGCACAGAATATGCACGCTGTGTAGTTTGCAGACACACAAATACACACAGACACACAAGCACACAGCCCCACAGTGTCTTAGAGACAGCCAGGAAATATTCGCTTCTCACAATAAATGTATTTTTGCTGGGTTTAATTTTCAGAGCTTCCCAGGGGGGAAGACAAAAAAAAAAAGATACTTTTCAATGAGAAGCTGAAGACTGAACAATCTGCGGTTTCATATTTTGCTGGGGAGGGTGGAAGAAACATCCACCTCCAAACACTTTCATAAAACCATCTCAGGCAATCACCCGCTTCCGCAGGGAGAAGCCTGCGAACGAAAAACATGACCAGCCCGAAGGGACACTGCAGTCCCGTATGGTCAGAATAAGATGATTTATACACTGAAGTTTGAAAACCAAGTCTTTTCTTCAGAAAAAGCAGTGCATGGGACAAGCAGAGCGTTCAGAGTGAGGAGAGTCACACAGCTTTTTGTTGCAGGGGCTTATTTGTATTTAAAAATTAAAGGTAGCTCTAGTCTTCCCCTTCCTTCCTTCCTTCCTTCCTTCCTTCCTTCCTTCCTTCCTTCCTTCCTTCCTTCCTTCCTTCCTTCCTTCCTTCCTTCCTTCCTTCCTTCCTTCCTTCCTTCCTTCCTTCCTTCCTTCCTTCCTTCCTTCCTTCCTTCCTTCCTTCCTTCCTTCCTTCCTTCCTTCCTTCCACCTAGACTCCTCTCTGAGAAGGAGTTTAGAAAGCAAGGCAGTCCAGTCTGAACCTCATGACTCAACAGGAGGATCTTCCTCACCCTTTGTGTCTTCGGTCTTTCTGTGAATCCTTCTAACTCAAGTTTAACTCGATTTTCCTTTGTATATTCCTTCCATGCAGTAGTTAATAGAGTGAACCTGGCTGTCAAAGTTTGTTAAGTCACACTTTTACGACATCATATTAAAACCACTTTTGCTACTACCCCTGATGGTGATTCTTTAAGCTATTTAAATCACTCAATTCGTGACAAATTGTTGTAGTCAGCAGGATTCTAAATCAGGATTCATGGCAACCTGGAGTCTAAGTGATATTGCTCATCTCAAGAAATCTTGTAGCTGGAAGTTCAGGTTATTTTCCACCCACAAATCTCATCAGGTCCTACAGGCTATGCCAGTGCTATTCTCAAAATCAGACCCTATCACTCTAAAACGAAGGCCATCAGAAGCCTTCTCTCCTTTTGAGTATGTTGGGACCACTGTTTCATTTCATTACAGCCGAGGGTGAACATCTTCTCACAGCCTGCAGTGGTGGGTGAGCTTACCTACAGCAATGCTGATGTCCTGAGGGCCACATCTGAACTCCACTGAAGGTCAAGATACCCCTAATTTGCTGCATGTCATGCCAAGGTCCCTGTGAAAGCTCTCCAAGCAGGAGCTGTAGTTGGCCTTGGATGTCCCCACACCCTGAATCCTATAACCTTAGCCATTTCTGCAACCCTACCTCCACATGAACCTGAGACTGTGGAGTCTGAAAAACTTCAACTTTTGGATTTTTTTGTTGCTTTAAGGAAGCCAGAGGCCATCCTCTTCTCGAAGTGGATATTACCAAATTTCCTGCCATGGTATTTCCAGCCCTCGTAAAACTCAGCCACTACAGAAGTCTCCCAAGAAAATCCAGTCTCCCAAGCCTTCTACACTGGCTCCTAAAATGAAAAAAATCTAAAAAAAGGCTCGACAATCTGCAGCAAGGAGCATTCAAAGGGAGTGTGCATCCATGGAGGTTCTTGCAGCAGTTTTCCTGTGTTTGTCCCCACAGACCACGCGTTTGTGTTTCAGTGCACTGGGGTGAAACCGGAGCCCCACGGTCCCCAGGGGGCACGGGCAGCCCAGGGTGAGCACACCCATGAGCTCCATCCCCAGCACGTGCCGATGCTGTGGAAGCTCATTAAAATGGACCAAGCAATGCGCCAGCTGTAAATGCAAAGACAGGTCTTTTCAAATAAGCCCCATTAGTTCCACATGTGCATTTGATAGATAATTTTTTGGTTACTTAACATGGAACCAATAATTATGGAAATGACTGCGTGGATCCAGATACTCTCCACAAGAAAAAGATAGAGAGCGGAGAGAAAGCAATACCAGGGACTTTGCAGGGATTTTTCCTCCCCTAATGCACCCGTCCTTAGTAAACTGCTAGTGCAGAGCCCTGCACAGTGGACCAAAGGAAGGAAATCAGCTCTGCCAGCATCAGCTCCCTGGAGCTGCACGGTGCCTTCAGCTGCAGGATTAAACACTCGCCATGCAGCCACACACACGACTCCGAAGCCACATAGGCAAACAGCTCTCCTTACCCCCCAAAAATGGGGAGAACATGCTGGAGAGAGTGCAAAATCTGACTTTTTCCTCCCCTGCTTGTAGCTAGTTTGCCATAAATTCCCTGACAGGGGATAAAATCTGGCAGAGATGCACGTCACGACCAGTATTTTTCAGAAAACCCTTTATGCATCAATCTGTTTGTAACAAATAGCAGATCTCTATTCACACCCAGATTGATTTATTCCCTCTCGTGCTTGCTCGCACCCCGCGCCGTCCCCGCTCCCAGCCATCTGACGAGCAGGGCACAAATGCGCGTGCAGCAAAGCAGCGCAGGCTGGGCACATGGGGGGAAAGAGAGAGGAGCACACACGTTTTTAGTGGGGATACAGCTATCAAAACAACATTATACAACTAAAAAAAGAAAAAAAAAAAAAGAAAAAAAAAAAAAAACACCCTAGAGGTGGTTATGTAAACTGCTGTCCCTGTCTGGTCAGCACAAATCTCATGTGGGCTTAGGTCAGTCTATTTGACACAGCTAGAAATAATTGTCTGTGTTAACCGTTAGTAGCCCCCAGTTCAAAGTTCCCTGCTAGCTGCCCCTGTGCCCTGCCTGCACTCCCTCTGCCTGGCTCACACGCTGCCTGCCTGCTGCCTACTGCCTGGGCAAAGTGCAAGCAGCGTTGCCCACCCCAGCTCATGTCCATGCTGGAGAGCTCAGCACCTCGGCAGGGGATGGCACACCAAACCCCAGCATCCAGCTGGGATGCCCTGCTCTGGCCCGAATGGACAAACCAAGCGCCCTCGCTATCCCCACGGCGTGTCTGAACATAGCAAACCAAGCCAAAAGCAGACCTTATTGTTCCTAGTGTGATAGGAGCTGTCCTGAGCAGGCAAAAAAAGCCTTATAGTGCCTGGAATAAATCTCCAGCCCCTACCTTGGAGAAGACCTGCATCACAATCACAGGATGAGGAAGGGTAGATGGCTTTAACAGGTAGAGTTGTGACCCTGCAGAGGAACATGACAGTGGTATCACTTCGCTGCTCAGGCTTGTGGAAGCATCTGGAGGACTTTCTAGCACTCTTCTCATTTTCTGCAGGGAAATTCTCATTTCTTGAGGGAAAAGGAAGTGGTTTGGCTGTTTATCACAATAAAAAGGAGTGAAAGGGAAGCCTGGCTTCTTCAAACATGTTGGCTATCTTCTCTCCCAAAATGAGAGCCCATAGAGGGGTCCTTGGATTGGAGGCGCACGTACGTAACATGATTGTTCCCACCTTTCTGCAGGAAACAGGAGGTATTTGTGGCTGACTGCTCTTTGTAGCTTGGCATGCTAGGCCACTACATTTTATTTAGATTTAAGTACATCTGGAAATGCCCTTCCAGGAGCATAGTCAGTGCTGAGCTGTTCGGAGCCCTTGGAGAATAGGAGTAGAGCAGCCAAAAGAAAATCTGTGTCCCAAACAGGGCAAGGGTTGCTTGAGATAGTGACTGGAAAGAACATTTGAGAGCTGCAGAGGAACATGTGCAGAAGAGTCCTCATAAACGCCCCTCTTTACCTCATCTCCTCCACCTGGGGAAACTGCTGAAGCTCAAAAATCATGTCCCATTGAAGCTCCCAGTTCCTACAAGAGACCTCTTCCTACTTCTCACAAGGCAAGACACAAACCCCAGGGTTCTTCAAGAGTAATGATTTCCCTTCCTTGGTTGTGGGAGGAAAAAGTGTTTTGGGGACTGCTACAGCCAGTCCCTCCATCCTCTAACTAGTACCCCACTTCCATGGTTTGGTACCTGGAGGCAAGTCAACCTGATTCAGGCATCTTTCCACACAACCCACTGGAGCTACTTACAGCAGCATAAAAGTAATGCAACAAGAGGAGAAGCAGGGAATAGGACTTGGAGAATTTTGCCATGGGCAGCAGGGACTGAGGGTGCCAGACAGGGCAGCTCAGCAGAGTGCAGGTGTGTGTAGCTCTGACCCAGCAGACATTTCTCTCTCTCTGAACCGGGACCCACCTCTTCTTCTCAGCTCACAGAAACTGTTCGGCATGAACAATTCGTTCCCATCTTCCCACAACTTCTTGCCAACAGAGCAAACCCAGTGCACCGCTAATAGTGGAGACTAAAATCACTGTGAGCTGAGCAAGGCTCCCAGCACAGACAGTAGCTGAAGAACCAGCCTAAGGCAGTGTAATCCTGGCAAAAACAGTTTCAAAACACACTTTATCTAGTGAGTGTGCCATGGAGCTATGCAGAGAATTGTTTCACGCAGTCTTTTTATGGATAGAGGAACTGGATTGCAGTAGTCCCCAAAATAATTCACGGGCCTTTTAGCATCCGCTATTACTCACTATTGGACGGACTGCAACGTTCACTGTTTCATTCTGTTAGGCAAATCCTTCTTCTCTAAATTCAATAACTAACAAGGAAGCATCCCAGCTTCAGAGCCTTGTTTTTCCCATGCAACTAAAATCCTTCTAGCCTTCATGAAACTTGTCTCTTGATAGCCCAGCAGCTACTATAGTCACTGGTATTCTCCCATTACAGGGCAGGGCATCCTGCACAACCCTCCAAGAACTGAATCTTGCTCAGTGGGAAACATCCAGTAGGTCAGGGAGACCCTGGGAGCACAGGGGAAGGGTGAAGGGTTCAAGCTTGGCACAAATCTGAGTACATACAAAGCCAGGGCTGTGCTCTAGACTGGTCCTTAGGCACGGCTGCAATGAACACAGCTCATAGCATGAGAAGAGTCTGCCATATGAAATCAGACTCACTGTACCCACAGGGTAGAGAATTAAAATCCTTAATGCTTCTCAGTTGTTTTTAGATGCTGGAATAAAAGCTCAATATAGAGGTTTTGATTCAGTAAGAATTTAACCAGAACACACAGAGAAGTGCAAGTTATTATTTTGTAAAGTAATGACAGTCGGTTTGTTTATCCAGATCTGTGCTTTGCCCTAACTCACTCGCTCCTCGTCTCAAAGGTTTCTTGCCTAGCTTAGGCATTTCTGGGTAAATTATTTTCCAGCTTTCCATGTCAAATACAGCCATTCTTGTTCACTGTAAACCAGCATACTCTTATCTGCTCTTATTCATGCACTGCCCTTGTTGCTTGGTTAACTTTCCAGCATGTGCAGAATAATCCCCAGAAAAAACTTCATAGAAACCCAGTTATTGCTAGGTGCAAAAGCAGCTCTACTTGTGGCCGTGATGCTTTTTGAGACGGCGAAGAGGTTACCTTTGCCAAACTCCAACTTTAATCAGACTTAGACTCAGCCTAAATCAGATCCCCTCAGACAGTCCTGCCCTTTCTTGCCCCAAAAGTGAGGTATTTCTATTCATTTCATCTGGATCCTGCCTTCCTTAAGGCCAGCCTTTCTTTTTTGCCAGGAGGAGCAGTGTGTTCCCTAGAGTTGTTTACACCCCAGAGGGATGCTTGCTCCTGCAGCTTATGCAAAACCTGCCCAGCAAAGCCATGAGCATAGGGGACCACAAGCTGAGCTGAAAGACCTCACTGGTTTGGAGGATGAATATATGACCTGTGCCAGAAGCATCCATTTAAAATCCCCATGGAGAGGAACTCATTTCTGCTCCACCTGAGACAAGGTGGGGACATGGAGTCCAGCAGACTTCTACCTAAATCAGGATCTAGCTTTGGATCTATTGGTGCCTCAGCTGGGATCTGAATTTTCCCAGGGTTTCTATGGGGAAAAATGAGACCTTAATCATTGGCAACAGACTGAGAGGAGCAGGGAGGAGGCTTCATCTCCTCTGCTCTTCAGTGCCAGCTCTCCGATCGACACCATCCCCATTTGCACATCAGCTTTTAATGTTTAATTGCAGCTCTGCCAAGGGACTTTGCCTCCTGCCTTGTAAAGAAGGGGGAGAGGAAGGAGTCAGAAGCGTGGTGCTGAAGAGCCCCAAGGAGACTATCAAATGGCAGATCTCGGGTGGAGGAAAGCGCTCTAGCATGTAAGTGATTTTACACAGAAAAAAAACCCTCCCAGATCATAGGAGATGGAATGAATTAATATCAGAAAAATCCTGTAAACCCAGCAACTGAGGGATGCCGTGCTGATTGTGGGAACTGTTCAGGGTGGGCTGAGAGAGCATTTCCGTTGGCCGCCTGTACTGTATTTAAGGAAAAGAGGGGATATAAATGGAAAACCAGGGAATGCTTCCCTCCTAACAGACTTGTTCTTCCACTGCGCAAATCCCTGGAGAGCTCTTCACCTGGAATTGTTTAATGTTAGACAACACTGCAAAAAATGGGAAACAATCCCTGGACTGTGGGCGGTGCAGCCTACGATCTAACAAATCTGTCTTTTCTCTAACATCAAGGGAAATGACCTGGAAAACAAAAAAAGAGGAAATTTCTAAAGCAATTAGTGAGAAATATATCTTCCTCCCTCTGGTCTTGATTTTAGATGTTTTAAAGGCATGAGAGGGAAGGCGGAGATTCACAAAATGCTGAATGTCACCCCCCTTCCCCATCAAAATTTGCCCCTCTTGTGTCCATCTGGAAGTGGACACCCAGACACTGGTGGACGGTTGCTCTGGGCACAGCCTAATATTCAGGACAGTGCAACAGAAATCGCTTATGAAATGTATTTTGCAAGCAACACGGCTTTTCAAACAAGTGCTTTCAAAATCTAAATATAAATATATAATAATCCCATAGTTCCAATGTCTGTGTCAGTAATTAAAGAGCAATTACACAGAACTTGTAGGTCCCTAGAGCTCTGTCCAAATTCAGAAAATGAACCCCAGATGCCCTAAAGTACTTCCAAGTGTCAGATCAGCCATCACAAATCCAATGCCTGAGACTTCTGCCGCGCATTTCTGAAGCCTGGAAAACAAAAACATTTTTAGCAGAAGAGGCCCAGAGGTGCTTAATTCTCCAGTTACTGCCTGAATTCAGAGCTGGTTCAAGTCTGTGCAACACTGGAAGCATAGGAAAATTTTAACCAGTGATCCATATAGAAAATTTCCATCAAATAATTTTTAAATTATTTAAAGCTAATTCTTCTTCAGATTCTTTCTCTCTCCCTGTCACAGAGATGAACTGGGTGATCTAAGAAGATGAGAAGAGTGGTAGACAGAGGTAGAAAAAACCCATTCCCTGAATTAGGAGTAATTTAATTAAAAATGTGTCTTCTTTAACCGTATTCTATTTTTTCCAAAATGAATTTATGTGATGAGGTTTGCAGATGTACCAGTGAAGGCATTTGTTCCACAGCCCTTTACTGATGCACCAATCCCACGAGTGAAGATGGATGTACTAATTGTTGGCCTCTTTTCCCTGGGTCTTCGCATCCAGCACTGTAACCTTTGCTCTCTTGCTTCCATGCCAGCAGACAGAGAACATGGAAAAAACTGAGAAGCTGAGGCCAGCTCAGTCCTTTCCTTTGCTGTGCCATTCTCCAAGGAGCAGTCCAGAGCTCAAGGCAGTTCCTCTGAGAAAGTCTGTGTCCGTCTCTGAACTGGTTGCCAGGTAGGTGGTTAATCTATGGTTGCAGTTCACGTGGGGGGTGTTTCTAGGATGGACTTTCCTTCTCCCAACTCCACAACAAACAAATCTCACTCAGATAAAGTCTTTCCCAAGCACAGCATCCCAGCGTGTCAGGTCTCGACCTAGAGGCAAGTAGTTTTCTGCTATAAGTGTTCTTAACTATTACGTATTACCAAAGCATTATTTAGTCTTGGAAGAGAAACCCTGATTTAAAAGCCAGATCCACTCGGCAAACTTCCCCAAATACAATGACACAGAGGAATTTGCCCTCAACCCCAATGACTGGAGCATTCCCGGAGGGATAATTAAAGCTTTTAATCTTGATAGTCTCTAAGGGGCAACGAAGGAAACCAGTAAATGCTGGAAAGATGAGTTGATGAAGAGACAAGAGGGGTATAGGCATCTCATCCCCTCCCGGATTCTCTCAACTGTTTCTAACCAAAATGCTCCAGGGAGAGTTGCATTTCAATCCAAGCCCTTTAAGGGATAATTTCTTTTCTGGTTACAACCCATAACTGAGATCAGACCACAACGCTGCCAAGAGTGAGACAAATAAGATTAGCAACAGTACCCGAAAAGCATCTCCCTCAACATACGAGTGACAGAGCAACTGTCAAGACTGTCTCTTGAACTTCCCCTTGAGACAGTTTAGTTCCAAATATCCCAAACTTGGTCAGTCTTCACTGTAGATAGTCATCTATATGACAGGGTCTTTGGAGAAAGCTGAAAGGTCACTCCCTACTGTAAGGAAGAATCATAGAATTGTAGAATCATAGAATAGTTTGGGTCGGAAGGGACCTTCAAGATCGTCTACTTCCAACCCCCCTGCCATGTATAGTGACACCTTCCACTACACCAAGTTGCTCAAAGCTTCATCCAACCTGACCTTGAATACTTCCAGGGATGGGGCATCCACAACTTCTCTGGACAACCTATTCCATTGCCTCACCACCCTCAGAGGGAAGAATTTCTTCCTTAGATCTAGTCTAAATCTGCCCTCTTTCAGTTTAAAGCCATTGCCCCTTGTCCTATCACTACACGCCCTTGTCAAAAGTCCCTCTCCAGCTTTCCTGTAGGCCCCTTTAGGTACTGGAAGGCTACTATAAGATCTCCCCAGAGCCTTTTCTTCTCCAGGCTGAACAGCCCCAACTTTCCCAGCCTGTCTTCATAAGAGAGGTGCTCCAGCCCTCGGATCATCTTTGTGACCCTCCTTTGGACTCGCTCCAGCAGCTCCATGTCCTTCTTGTGTTGGGGACTCCAGAGCTGAACGCAGTATTCCAGGTAGGGTCTCATAAGAGCAGAGGGGCAGAATCACCTCCCTCAACTTGCTAGTCACGCTTCTCTCATGGTTTAGGCCAATCTGGCAACTAAACTCCACACAGCTGCTCTCTCACTCCTTCCCCAGTGAAGTGGAGAGGAGAAAAATATAATAAAAAAGACTGAGGGTCGAGACAAGAACAGAGGGAGCACCCACCAACCATGGTCCCGGGCAAAACAGACTCGGCTTGGGAATAAAGCAAAACAACTTATTAACAGTTACTTGAAAGGATAAAGAGAAACAAAGCCAGATCTTAAAAACAATACCTGCCCCCTTTCCTTTTCTTCCCGGCTCTACCTCCTCCCCCAGTGGCGCAGGGAACAGGGAATGGGGGAGTGCAGGTCAGTTCATCCCATGTCGTTCTAGTCACTCCTTTTCTTAAAGGAGGAGGAGTCCTTACACCCTTTTTCCCTTGCTCCAGTGGATCCTGTACTCACATGGAAAAGTCCACAGACTTCTCCAGAGTGAGTCCTGCTCACAAGATGCAATCCTTCCCCATGGGATTGCTCCAGTGCGGGCTTTACCACAGTCTCAGATTCTTAGGGAGCTGTTGCCGCTCACTCTGGCGTGGGTCATCCCACGGACTTTAGATGCGTCTTTACCTTGTCGTGCATTCCATTCTCCACAACTGTCCTCAGGCTCAGCATCTCTTCTCCGACGTGGCTTCTCCACAGGCTGCAAGCAGGTCTCTGCCCCACCAAGTCCATCCTGGCTGCAGGGGGGCCACTGCCATCTCGCCACCAGTTGCAGGGGAAACTCAGCTCCAGCACACCTCGTCCCATTCCATCTGCACTGACCCGGTGTCGGTGTGGCCGTTTCTCCCAGATCTCAGTCCTCTTTGGGTGAACTCTGCCCAGCAGGCACCCCGGGAGTGGGGCACTCCCTGAGTTCCCCAAGCGGCTCTGCTGCCGCCATCCTCAGCAGGTGGCGCCGGCCCGGTGCCGGCAGCCGCCTGGCCGGGAGCCAGGGAGCGGGGACAGTGCCCTCCTCCCTTCTCCTCGCTCCTGGGCAGAGCACCTTGTCCGGTTCCTTTGTCCCAACTTAAATAGGGCAATTTGCAGACATACCGATTGGCTCAATCCCAAGGGGGATGGGAGTCCAATCTGGTGGCCAGAACTGGGTCTGACCCGGTTCCAAAACCAGGGAAGTCACAGAGAGCAAATCCCCTCTTCTGCCACCAGAACCCCTTTACATCAACCCATCACAGCTTCTTTGGATACAGCCCAGGATACCATTGGCTTTCTGGGCTGCCAGCGCACATTGCCTGCTCATGTTGAGCTCCTTATCAACAAATATCCTCAAGTCCTTTTCCTCAAGGCTGCTCTCAATCCATTCTCCACCCAGACTGCTTGGGACAAGAGAAGGAAGGTAATTTCTTCTGGAAAGATGTCACTCATCACTGGTGTTATATTAGGTCAAGTAGTGACTTGATAAATCCCTTACATTAAGTTAAAGCTGAATAAATAAACAATGCATGGATCTTCTGGAAAGTCTGACTTCAGATGCAAGTCACATATTGGCAAAGTGGAATAATACACAGCGAATATAACCCCCCAGCACGGGGGACGCAGAGTGCTCCAGGGATACAACCGCGTGGAGCTTGGGAGGAGAGGGCTCACGATGGATCTAGCAGCACTGCAATGAGCTAATCCATTAGATCTAAACCCAGCCCCCTTTGGGGGATTTTTCACATCTCTCTCACTCTTCAAGATTGCTTTTGAAGTCTATTGGGTTTGACTTTTTCCAGAGGGTAGGGGAAGGCAGAAGGAGCCTGTCCACTATATGGAAAAATACATTCCAACTAAAAAAGGATTAAGATGCCATCTCCTGTCTTCTCCACAGGTACCAGAGCATCCTGGACCGTGAAGACAGCATGTCTATGCAAGAAAATCCCAAGGTGAGAGCCAAAGGCTCGGACCAAGTGGGACAGAGCATGTCCTAGCTATATAACACCCCAGTTTTTGGCAATTAGAGACAAACAAGTACCTAGCATTTTTTTTCCAATATCTGATGCTGTTCTGAGCACACCTCAGGACAAGTCAGATCCAATTCCCTTTTAGTATGTACAGATGGATTTTTACATATCAGATGCTCCAGAAGGGGATGAAAGCTTCATATACAGCAATCAGATTGCTCTGAAGTGAATAGGTTGCAGGGTTAGAGCCTAATGGAACACCATCAAGAGGTGTAGGACCTGGCAGAGGATTTAGTTAAGTAGCGAGGGAAGGACAGCCTGAGGCAAAGGCACAGAAAGTCTTTAAGGCACCCAGACAGTCACACAGGGCTGACAGCTATGACACTGAGGCATCTCTTCCCTCCTGCACCATCAACTGGAGGCTTTGGGGGTTACCCTGTGTATCTCAAATTAAACTAAGTACTCACCAAAGAAAACTGTCTACCCTACGGTGCAGAAATCACCTTCTTGGCACTTTTGAATTCAATGGGACTTAGACATCAAGCTCATGAGTAGATTTTACTCACAGCTACGTTTAGATATCTACATTTCAGCATCTTAAACTGAATTCCCCTCTAACTAGAAGCTGTGACTACCGTTCTCACATCATGGCAAAGGTGTACCTCCCATCTATCAGTGTCCTTATATCATATTTTAATTGTAAACTCACTGGCATAAGGTGTATTTCTTGGCTCTGTACTTGCATGTTAGGTCCTGCTTTGCGATAAGGGCCTCTTACAACCTGGAATAACAATGATAAAATCACACACCGGAAGCCAGATACTCTGGACTTCATCCAATTTCCCTGCTGAAGACAGGGTTGATTCCCACTGACCAGAGAAAGCTGAATTACATCTCATTAAAAAAAAAAAAGGCAGAATGTGAAAATTTTTATTTCCAGTCCAGGTTTTTAAGATGAAACTGAAAGTTCCCTATGAAATGACAGAGACAATAATTTTCTGAATGTTTGGAAACACAATTTCCTAGAGGAAGAGGATGGAGATGGGGATAAAAAAATTATCCAAGAGGGAAGACTATCAGTGGTCATATTATTTCTACTCCAAAGCTTCCTTGTATGACAGTGGACAAATCAGGAGGATGCACTGGAAATAAGCAAAACAAAAATTTATTCCGCGCTTCGAAACGGGCTAGAGTGTTTAAATCATGTCCTTGACATTCACTCCAGAGAACATAGAGCAGAAAGGGATGCTTTTGTCTCAAAAAGTTAGAAGCTCAACAGATGTGATGCTTGGAGTAGAAAAGCAGGAAATAAAAATTTCAGAAGATTTATTATTGAACTTAAATATGAACCTATTTTGATGTTCGTTTGGGTTTTCTGTAGCTCATGGAGAGAAGATATCTATCACAGACTAATGTCAGTCCAATGGGGAAAAACTATGCCTCATCTCAAAGCCATCCCAGTGACATATGCTCGAGCAAGTCCATGGAGGATCTTCTGATCCCTAACGTCAGTACCCCAACAAGGAATTTCAAAGGACTCCTGACCAGCTTTGACACTCCTAAAGCCGCTCCACAGTGTAAGAGTTCACATTTTGTTCCGCTGAAGACACATTCTCCCGATGGCATTTTGCAGAAGTGGAAGACTGATGCCAGAATCATGACGACAATCCAACCCCTGAGCATAGAGACCAAACCCTATAAAGACCCATCCTTCCCTTCCTCTCTTCAGAGCATTCCCCAGAAGACACAATGGAGTCCTGCCACCATCAAATGGAAGGAGTCTCCTGCAAAGGTCAGTAGGCACTCTTCTTCAAAAGCAATTTATTTTCTTTGGGTGTCCAGAGCCATCCTTACAAGTAGTTGGGCTTCATCATCCACTTGATGCCAGTCCCCAAGCAAGGGGCTGCCCTGTGGAAGCCTAATCTTCTGTGGTTAGGGAAGGAGGAGCAGGTTTACAGGGAAACCATGTTGTGACATCAGAGCTTGCTTCAGTATAGAGCTAGTTCCAAGATGTAGTGTGGGTCAGCAACAGAGCCTACCACAGAAAACTCCTTGGCACATCACCTCCCTGCAGCATGGATGCCACCTCTTTCAGTATTATTAAAAGCTGGTAGACACACCACCAGAGCCTCAAATGCATACTGGGTCTCCCTTGGGCCAGGTTCTGCAATGCCGCAGCATCAGGTGGAAAAGGGGTACCATGTGCTGTGACGAGTGAAAGATAGATCTGACTCTATTAAATACTAAAGCACCAAAGGAGCTGGAAACTGATGTTAGTGCCAGTTCATGCAAGCAGCTAACAATGGCTGGAGCCAGGCAACACCTACGAGCAAGCACAACTTCATGATTATGTGGCTTAAACTTTCCCACAGCCCTGTTACTCTACCCAGACACAACAACACATCTCCTTGGCCCGGCCCTCTCAATCCAGACATCCATCTTTCTTTCCGTGCTCCCATCTATTTTATCTCTGGTCTCTTCCAGCTCTGGGAGATTTAATGGTATCAAGGGCACAGGTCATATCTTCAACAAACTTCCTTGTGATGATCCTTTTCCCGGAGGGAAGAAGTTGGTGGGAATGGGCCGTCTAGTTTGGAGGGGGACCTACATCAAGGAAACAATAGAATCCCATGAAGTCATTATCATAATGGAATATTAATTATGGATCGGATCCTATCTGAAACAGTCATGTCAATCCCACCACTGCAGAATATAACCCCAGTGATTACTCCTCCACAGGAGAGATTGATTCCTTGACTGGGAGTATAGCAAAGGGCAACACCAATCATTACTGAGTTTGAGACACTAAAATCATTGTAGGAGTTGCTAAAGGAAATGGATGGATAATCCAGACCCTGAAAGAGCAGCAATGGTGGTCTCAAGAACAAGAATGGGTAGAGAAAATACCACTTAGGTCTGGAAAAAGAGAAAGGCCCAAAAAGCTGTGAAACACTGTCCTTGGAGAGAACAGAGCAAAGCCAAGCCTGGGTCAGGTCTACAGAAAAAAAGCCCAAACCACACACGGTATGTGGAGGCAGTGTCAGAGCCACCTTTGTCTCTGGAAAGCCTCTGGTGCAGTTGCCTTCCTCACACTGAGACTTTGAGCAGCTCCTCTCTGTGGGAACTTACCTGTTTACCGCTCTCATTCCCACACAGGGAGGGAAGCTGTCCCACATCAGAGAGACGATCATCTCTTCGGTTCCAGAGATAGTCGATGACTCAGCCACGGGCAGAAGCTGTGAGTTGAGTTTATTTTGGTTAACGGTCATCATTGCTGCTCTACTGCCAGCTCTATAGTTGCAACTGGGAAGGGTCTACTTGGTCTTTACGCAAAGTTATATTTCCCACATAATCCCATAGCAGAGACTGACCAGGTGATTCCGGCTGGGGATCATGTGGGAATTACCAGGACTGGCCATGCAGGAGTTTGGCTGAGGGTGGGAAGGGCAGTGAGCAGAAGGCTCCATGACTGCAGCCTTCTAACCCTGATCGGTCCCATAGCACGGAGCTGGCAAATCCCAAAACAGCTGGGATCTGGGCCAGTGATGAGTCCACAGAGCCACGCTGACTCTCCTGACGCTGTTATCCCAGCATTTAAAAATAGCTGGTATTAAATAGCAAGGCAGAAGCGTGTCCATGTTTAGTTCAGGATGAGTAATGCTCCCTGAACCTCTGCTTCGAGGATAGGAAACGGCAGCGGTTCCTTTGTACCTAACTAAGGAGTCTTGGCTGGGCTCCTTTTTGAATTTGGCAGTGGTGGTGTGTCAGACACAGTCATCCTTGGCTTAAGATAGGGCATGTAAGCGATCCCTAGCGCTATGATATCATCGGGACTAAAGCAGGTCAGGGATATTTCAAGGCAAGAGGCATCTGTGAAGAGTGAGAGAAGCTTTGCATGGGAAAGGGTTGAATTTTACCAAATTTGACTGATTGATTTGGGGCAGAAAGAAACAGCTCTCCAGAAACCCCTTAATGACTGGACTTGAGACTGGTGGACCATCCTGCCTCCTTTCAGTCTGGATCAGGAATCCAGGGACCCCATATCTCATCTATCTAGGATTTGTTCTCTTTCCTTTCCATTTCTTCCTTTTCTTTCACATAAGAAGGGTTAAAAAAAAACCCCACATGTTGCCTGGATTTGAGACACTGTATTTAATTGCCCAACTGCATGGGAAAAGAAGTCCCTCACATGAGCACATAGACAGACGAAGGAGCTGAAGTTTCCACAGCATTGCTGGGATTTTTTTTTTAACGTCACAGCACGTGAAGTCACCGTGCTATCTTGCTAAACATGATAACGGTATTAGCTGCAGTGCGCCTTTCACAGCGCGAGGCATATCTTTTCCTCTGGCTGGCAAATGATGAATCATGGTCTATCTTAGAGCCTTACACCACTCTCCAGCCCCTGACTCAAAGGCATTGTAATAGCAAAGACTTCATGTCATCTCCAGCACTGCTGCTTTGGTAGGGCTAGGATTTGCATGGTGTGAGGTCCTTCTGGGGAGGCAAGTGCAGCCAGAGTGCTGGGAATATGACTGCTACCCCTGATGTAGGTGCTGGATTTGCTCGGAGACAGAAGTTGTAATGCTTCCTAATAAAGTCCAGGAACCAGCTGCCCCATATCTCTTCTGGGACAAGACATGTCTGAGACTATACCTGTGCTGTGCTTGGTCATTCCCATGGAGAAAGAGAGACATCAGTGTTCCATGAGCCCCAGCAGTGACCAGGGCAGAAATTCTATAGGATCCTCCTCGCCATCACACAGGGACTGCTCCACAGACCCTCCTCAGGACTGAAGAGGGGACACCCAGCCGATGCAGTGACCTGGGATGGGGAAGGCAGAGTGTCGAGCAGTTTGAAGCCACACAGTGTTGTAAGGTTAAGCAAAGAGCATGGTTCTCAGGTCTGGGGCGTGGAGGACAACAGCTGGGCAGTGTTCAAGACAGCTCTGCTGGCTGGCATTTGGCTTATCAGCAAACACGTGTCTGTGCAACGGTTCAGAGCTGAATAACTACACGTGAAGTCAAAGCATTGCTTGCTGTACCCAGACACAGCACAGTCACCTCTCAGGCACTGCTGGAGTCCTGAGCATTGCTCGAAGGAGAAGGCTGCTACACCCTTTAGAAAAGCCCATTCCCAGGCAGCTAAACCAGCCAGGCTACATCCCCAGCCACGAAGACAGTATCAGAAGATCCGGAGGAAGCTGCCACCAAAGACGTCACCAAATCACTAATTAAACACATCCAAGTGCCTATAGTTAGCAGTAATGAGATTAAACTGAGCAGTGGAAGACTTACAAGACAGAGCAAAATACTTCCTAGGAAGGAAGATGGTGAATCAAGGAACCATTTTCCCCAAAGGGAAACATTTGAAAGCTTGAGTCCTTTAATATTAAAGAGAAGAAGACATCAGCTAATTTGCTGCAGGTAGACTCTCCTGAGTACTCTGAGTTTAAAAATTAACAACTTCTAGATGAATTTTGGCAATAAGAGAGAGGAAAATCATGGCCAAGAGAGAGAAAAGAGGGGCATGCAGGCGGGCATGCCGTTCCCCCACCTCGCACGCATACATATGCTTGTGCAAGTATGTATTGATATGGCTCCATTATTCAGTGCTTTCAGCTGAAGGGCACACGAGGATGTTACCTCGGTGCAGAGCAAAGATGAAACGGGAGCCTGACATGACTGCAAATTGCAGAGCATCCAGCCAGCCTCCGAAATGCATTTCACTCCCTCCTCCCCCTTCCTCTTTCTATTCTCTATTCGTTTCAACCTCGATCCACGGGGAATTTTCAAAACAAGGAGAGGAGGTGAAGGAGAGGGCAGAAAATGGTGGGGTCCCCCATCCTGCGTGCAGGGAGACCCCGGGTTGGTTGCAGTGCTTGGCATTTTTGGGTGTTTTTTCCCCTGCTGGCTGTAGCACCCGCACTTTCTCCTGCAAGGGGGTGCGGTGCCATCTAGCGACAACAAAACGGTCCCACTTCTGTCCCAAAATTGGTTTCTGCATGGACGCTGCTGCA
Source organism: Tauraco erythrolophus (assembly GCF_009769465.1). Lineage (NCBI taxonomy): Eukaryota > Metazoa > Chordata > Aves > Musophagiformes > Musophagidae > Tauraco > Tauraco erythrolophus. The sequence goes on along the minus strand of NC_141471.1, from coordinate 5,637,783 downwards.
CAGCACCCACCAGACACCATGTCTCCGGCCCAGTGCTGGAGGGAGGCCATCACCCTCCATCTCTCCATGACTTGGGGCCTCGCAGACAGTGTCCCCGCGTCTAGCACACCGTTCAGCAGGCGGGTTTGGGAGAACATCACTAGTGAACTGGAAAGATCTGAAAGGCGGAGGAAAAAACACTGATTTAAGATAAAAGGCTGTGCTTGTGCTACAGACAGCTCTGAGCTCAAGGCAGCTCTGGCACTTGCAATGATAGAGGTTCCTGCAGTCAAAATCATCCTTAAAAGCTCATTTCCCTTTCAGCAGTTGCTTTTCATACGCACGACAAGCGGGAGTTGAATGTCGGCAAATCCATCCGACTCCAAGCGCTGTGTGCCTCTGCCACTCAAACATGAGGGAAACTTGGGGTGTTTAAGCATAGGATCCACCTGCTCCCGCTGACCAGAGCACCCCACAAAAAAAGAGCAGAAGCAGATGCCAACCATCCCCTTTCACCTCTCCTAGCCCCTGTGGCAGCCAGCTGGGGATGCTGGGATCACAGGCATGTTTTGGGGGAGCTGCTGTGGGAGCACGCAGCGGTTCCCAGGCAGCCGTGGAGGGCAGGGAAGTGATCAGGCTCCGCTCATGCCTGGGCAAGCTCTGCCAGCAGCTGGGCTGGTGGTAGCCATCAAAACAGACAGGCTAGTCCCTTTTAGTTGGCTTAAGCCCTAAGTCTGTGCTCTCACCTGATCTAACCTAAAGAGCTTTCACGCTGCTGAGCTCCTCCTCTGCCCCCTTCTCTTGGCTCCCAGCAAGAGCCACCCATCTCAGTGGAGGGCTCAAGCCTTCCCTCTGCCCCCAGAGACCCCAGGCTGCTGATCTCCCTTTATCACACTCTCACACCTCAGAAAGACCCAGTGCTACATTGATTGGATATTTTTCATGTCCTGCTCTCTAATTAGATACTATCTTCCAGACATGAGGAGAAAAACCCTTCCTTGGAAGCTGTGCAGAGCTGTCAGGTAGCTCAGATCTCGCAGGCTTGCAGGAGGGCAATCACAGGGGGAGTTTGTAGGGGCATTGACGGGGGGAACGTGTCAGTCACAGCCTTTGGCAGACCAGGTCCTCCACCTAGGCATGGAGATTGTGCCCATACGCTCTTCACCTCCTATGTTCCTCTACTCACATGGAATAAATAAGATACCTCCATTCCCAGCCTACCACTGTGTTTGCTGACCCCCCCCCTCCCACCCAGTTCATGCTACCAGAGCGGGTGCATGTTTGCTGACAGCCCCTGCCCTCCCCAGCCCTCTAACTCACAGACTGGCTGGTGATTAAAGACTTGTCTACCACTTTCCTAATGACATTGCTCACTTTCCTGCTCTGCATTTTGGGGTAAACTCAGCACAGACCACTTAGATCTGCGCCTCCTCGGCTGCTTAGTGCTGCCTTGTTCAGTCATCACTCGCAACGTATGGGCTTCTCAGCATGCAGCAGTTACAAGGGCAGCTGTATTTCCCCCCACCTCTAGATGCTTAAATTTCAGCCCATTCTAATTTAGCTCTTTTCTCTGATGCTCATTTTTTTTGAAGGAAGTAACAAAGAATCATAGAATCATAGAATGGTTAGTGTTGGAAGGGACCTTAAACATCATCTAGTTCCATTCCCCCTGCCACGACCACGCACACCCTCCACTACATCAGGTTGCCCAAAGCCTCATCCAACCTGGACTTTAACACTTCCAGGGATGGGGCATCCACAGCTTCTCTGGGCAACCTGTTCCAGTGCCTCACCACCCTCCGAGTGAAGAATTGCTTCCTTAGATCTAATCTAATCTAATCTCCCCTCTTTCAGTTTAAAGCCATTGCCCCTTGTCCTATCACTACAAAAAATCCCTCTCCAGCTTTCTTGTGGGTCCCCTTTTGTTGCTCACCAGCCTGGGCTGCGGCACCAGGGATGCTGTTGCATCCTCCGCAGCCAGGAGGAAATGGCCTGCCTCTTGTGGGCAGGATAGGTACCTTGAGTTGAGTTGTTAATTAGTAGTAGTTCATTAGCTCAACTCAGTCCAGCTGGACAAGAATGATTGGTGCCATAATTCCCCCTTTTTGTTTTACCATTTTTTCTGTTTTCACAAAGGCTTTAAGGTGAGCAGAGACCCGGCCCATTCATCCAACTCCAGCACGCTTCCCTCCCGCGAATACCACGTCGGGGCTTGCAGCTTTACCTTCTTCTCTGAAGGACTCTCGCTCGAGCTCCCAGCTCCGGCTCTGGCTCCGGCTCTTTTGGCTCGGGCTCCTTAGGCTCGGGCTCTCGGCTCGGCGAGGGAGTCAGGGCTTCCCAGGGCTTCCCAGGGTCTCATCGATGTATCACGTCGGGGTCACCAGTTGTTGCTCACCAGCCTGGGCTGCGGCACCAGGGATGCTGTTGCATCCTCTGCAGCCAGGAGGAAATGGCCTGCCTCTTGTGGGCAGGATAGGTACCTTGAGTTGAGTTGTTAATTAGTAGTAGTTCATTAGCTCAACTCAGTCCAGCTGGACAAGAATGATTGGTGCCATACCCTTTAGGTACTAGAAGGCTGCTCTAAGGCCTTCCCAAATCCTTCTCTTCTCCAGGCTGAACAACCCCAACTCGTTCAGCCTGTTTTCATAGGAGGCAGGCTACAGAACGCAGAGACCACTTCAGAAGGAGAGATGATGAACTTCCTAGGCATCAGGCTTAACACAGATAGCAGAGGACTGGTAATCTATAGCCTTGAAGGATGTTTAAGAAACGGGGCTATGGTAGGGAGGAGCTGGGCCATTCCAGGAGCATTGGTGAAGGCAGATGATCATCAGGAGCTGGATGTGATGCAATGAGATGCAATGCGATGTGATGTTGGTGAGGAAACCTCAACGCATGCTGAACTGCAGCCTGGTTGATGTGTAGCATCCTCTCCAGGGACTGATACCTGCAGATCCATAGGAAAAAGAAAGGGGCAGCAGCCTCTCCAAACACTCCTGTAAAACTCCAGCAAAGGCATTCAGAAGGAGGGAACCAAAAAACTCAAACCAGAAAATCATCAGTGCTGAGTTGCTTGGCCCTTTGGAGCAAAGAGCATCAAGCCCCTTTGGGGACCAGGTCGTGCTTCACCGGCTCAGCTGCTGAGATCTTTATGTTATCAACAAGCCTGGCTGAAAGGGAATTGTCCCTGTGCTACATGCTATACAAACACACCACAGAGAAAGGCTAAGACAGCTCTGTGCTGGCAGATAAAACAGATATGGGTTTTGCCCCAAGACCACCTGATCCAGCACAGCTCACATCCATGCAACTCTCTCTCCCATCGCTGCAGTCCCATGTTGTCTGGCATCGGGAGCTGTGGGCCATGGGGAGGGCCTGGGAGGGTACAAGCAGGGTGAGTTCGAGCATAGATCTCTTGTGGCCTTCACTCTATGTTTTGTGATCTTAAGCACCGCTGAGTGAGTGTCCTATCTCAGGTGATGGTGACTTCTGGTACTGGCATAGCCAACCCACAAATCCTTTCATCACCACAGGGTGATTTACTCAAGCCTAGGCTCTCTAAAGGTATCAAAAAAGAAAATTGAAGAGAGAGCAGCTGGACCTGGTTCAAGCATTACTGGGTTCCTCAGTCACACCATTATCCCAGCCTGATACAGGTGGACAGTTAAAATAAGCCCCAAAGCCCTTGGTTATGTTTGTAATTGTAAATCCACATGACCAGGCCAGGGTCCCCAGCTCTGCTACACGGTGGTGCCCACCATTAGTATGCTAAAGATAGCACCTGTTGCCCAGCTGAGCTTTGAGGGCGTGGAGAGCCCTTCGGGGCTAAGTGCTTTATTGTTATCCCTGTCCAAACACCACCCGGAGCAGCTACCTGCAGCAGCACTTTGCTAACCGAGGGTCTGCAAGGGGGGGGATGATTCCCAGCTGACCGTAAAGCAGATAGCTGGATCATCCTTGGCACACACGCTTCCCATCACTTTCCTAAAATATTTTTTGCATCTTTCTTGGTTCTAAAATATTGTAACTGATGAGGAAATAGGGAACCAGAAAAGGCAGCTAATATCTGTCGCCTTCCCAACTTTTCCCTTAAAACTTTGGCTGTGGCCAGAGGGGAGGGGAAGGGGGCCTGGTGGTGCAGATCACAGCCCGAGGACATGACAGTGAGTCAGGGAAATGCTTCCTCCGCATCGTACCACTGCCTGGAGGCATCCCCTGTCCCATACAGGATTACACTAGGGGTATTTTGAATGAATAACTTCTGAAATTAAGCCAGGCCCCCAGACTTTCCCAGCCCCCATGTAGGATTGCTGGATTGACTCAGCCTGGTGGCAGAGCAATTTCACTCTTCCCTAAAAATAGACCAAGTGGTTCATCCTCTCAACATAGCCCAATGTTCGGTGATAAAACCAGCTGCCAGAGACCACTGGGAGGCAGAGAACAGGACGAAGGGTGTGGAGAGTGGAGCAGGGCTCCTCATAGGATACACTAAGGGCTGCCCGGACGTGAGTTTCACGTAGATTTTCCACTGGGGCTGGCTACGGCGTGACACAGCTATTGGGACTACCGAGACCTCCTTGTAAGTATTTTGGGGTAGATTAGAGAGGGGTGAGGTGTTGCATGAGTACGAACCTCAGACTGATGCTAAAATGCAGGGCAAATGACGATGCTTAGCACCTCATGCTATGAAAGCGGTGCTGCAGCTCATGGAAAGCCATGGATTTTATTTTATTGGACCAGAGTTTGGTAAATCCCACTCTTCTGCAGAAGCTGCCGTCTCTGTTGTCCATGGATGGTGGCTTGAGTCTGGTTCAGCACCGTCGTCTAGGGCCCTTGGTCATGTTCAAGGCAGAAATAGAGAATTGTACATGTGTGCTTTTCGCCTGTCCTGAAATATTGTAGTTCCTAGCTTTGAGTCTTAAATCGTGGGGTCAGATCTCAGTGTCTAATCTCTCCCTGAAAAATACTGTTATTTACCAGAACTCTGGTCACCATAACCAGCAAAAGGGGAAAGAATCCGGACGCGGTTCGAGTGAGCTGGATGGATGCTGGGAGTGGAGGGGACACCTTCCAGATCAAAACCATATTCAGGACTAGTAGGCAATAGCTAGAAAAACATGGACTGTTTGGAGGGAAATGAGCTTTGCTTCATCTTAAATCCCTAGGGAACAGGAGGCAGAGTAGGATTAGTTAAGGAGGGAAATTTTTTCCCTCCCTTTTCTCCCCTGGGCTCCAAGGTGGGCTGAGAAATGTGTTTGTGACCCTGAACTAAATAAAGGGCTTCAGGAGCTGGTTGAGTTAGCAGCATTAATATGGCCATACCACTCCCTGTTTGTGCTCACAGATAAGAAGAAACTCCAAAAACCTGCACAACTCTGTAAGACGGAGCAGAAACATACCTCTGTGTGTGCACGTGTGTGTGTCATACCTGATTATCCACCTGCTGAAGTCTTTTAGCTCTAAGGTCTGTGTCGTGGCCAACAACAGAGAGCCAGGACTCTGGGTCCAGGTCTCGGTGCTGACCCTCAGTCACTGTGTGGTGGGCCAGAACCCCATAGCCTGAGCTGAAAGCAGTATTTTTCTGCTCATGCATTAGGCAGTGGTTAACATTTCCTTGCGGGATACACATCCTGCTGTTTGCTGCAAGAATAACAAATTCTTTAACTTCCCCCAAAGCCTTGAGGTTTTCAGTTTTCACCCAAATCTTTGCCAGAAAATATCTGAAATAGCTTTAGGTTTTTATTAGAAAACAGAGATTTGGGAAAAGAGAGGTGGAGTTGGTGCCTTAGGTACAGATATCACTTGATGCGAAGAGGCAAAATATGAAAATCCATGTTCTTGTCCAGACAAAGTGGTAGATAATCCACTAGTGGCAATTAAGGGATCCAGTATGGGTAGAAATTTGTAGGAACATCCTGCAAAGGCTATTTTCAGCTCTTGAATAGATGCAGTATTTTTCAGGATACGAAAACATCCCTTTTGAGGGAAACCAGGCAAGGATATTCTAACTCTGATGCCGGCAGGATGGAAATCCTTCTTCAACACAGGCAAAAACTCCAAGTCTGGGTCTGAACATGGCAGCAGGAATCTCTGCATTAAGTACTGTACAGCCTGGTATCTTACTCTTTTAAAGTCACCCATTTCTCTCCTCCCCCGTATTCCCACTGGCAATTTGCCTCATTCAGAAATAAATGGGAATGCCAGCGAAACTCAATAGCTACAGGTGGGTTGGGCTTTTCTCTTTAAATGATACTGCTAAATTTTTTTTTGGCTACGGCTGTTTCTTCCAAAACAGTATTAAGTTTTCTTGGCTGCCAGTGATAAAGAGCTGACAGCAGCATGGAAACACCATGATAAGAATAGAAAGCAAAGGCAGGGTCTCAACAGCTCCTCAGAGCCGCATAGTATCCATGCAATGCCCCCACGGAAACACTACGGCATGGCAAAGAAATGCTTAAAGATGCACCCAGCAGCCCTGATCCCAGCTGTGCTCTTCATCCCAGGCAGGATGTATGGCCAGAGATGCTCGCTGGGCTCATGCCGGCGCAGACATTCCCAAGGTATCTTTTTGCGGTGGTTGGAGAGGACTTCCCTTAAAAGGTCTGGTATTCATGGCATGCCAAGAAGCCCTCTCCCCAGGCAAAGGTTATTCCAGTGAGTAGGTGGCTGTTGCTTTCCCTGGGAAAGGAGATTTTAGAGGGAGAGAAGAAGCCGCTATCACAAATGGTCATCCTGCTTTGCAGCCTGCAAGGGCTGACACGCTGCTCTACGGGAGCGGGTAGAGCAAGCAGAGGACATGGAGTCTGGCAGAAGGGTTAGGGATAGAAATAGTCCTGCTGCCTTCAAAGACAGGTGAAATAGAGAAAGAGGAAAACAAAACAGCTCTTGTTGTATTGGCAGCAGAGGTGTTTATCACCATTTTAGTCAAAGCCCCCTGTATAAATAACAGAAATAGTTACTGGAGGGTATGGGAATGGTGCGTGATACACGATCCTTGGCACGTCAGAGGGCAGTGCTGGATACCGAGATCCCAGCGACACACAGCCTCGGGGAGAAATATATTAAATGTCCGCTTGGCTTTTATTAACCCTTTGCAAATAACAGAGGAACACGGAGAATGAGGCAGGGCTGAGCGGATAGTCGGGGCTGCGTCCGCCTCATCTAGGTGCTTGGTATCCCAAAAGTGGGGAGCCAACCTGGGTGGTGTTGAAGTCCCTCTCTAAGGAAAGACAATCCCACAGCAGTTGGCCCACTTGGGAAGGCCACATCCCCAACCAGCAATGTCACTTGCAGCTGTCTCTCAGCAGAGCTTCTTGGCATTTTTTGGTACCAGGAATAGAGTCCTCCACATTCCTGGATTTTTGCAAAGCCCAGAAATAGCCCTGAGCTGCCTCGGGGCAGACACTCAGCTCCGCCTGAGGCTAGATTTTCCCGACTCTGCTTGGGAGCTGTTTAAATTACCTGGGGGTTCTGATGTTGCTCCTGCAAAGGAAAGTCCAGCTGACACTGAGCAGCCAAAAACGTTTGCAGAAGTGACTGAAGGTCACAAATTGTCAATTTAGAGGTGCTGGAGATTGTAAAGAAATCTGATTTTGAAATTCAGGTGCTGGAGAGAAGACACTCTTCAGTAGCTGTTTTTCCTTCACCCCCTCCCACTCCCTCAGATTTGCAAATGCAACTTCATACATGTGCAAAATGTTAATTGTTTGACTATAATTTAGTAGACAATTCCTAAAGCATGAAATGATATTTTAAATCTTATTTCCTCTTCACAGAGCTGCTCTTTAGTTACATTATTTTATTTTATTTGTTTAACACCTTCCTCTGGTTCTGGCATTTTTCTTCTCAGCCCATTTCCCACGCCAAAATTCACATACGAGCTCTACGAGCCAGAGCTACTCAAGTGATTGCAACATATGGCTTGCAGACAGCACAAAACCTTTCTTAAACCCTTTCAGAAGAGAATGATTTATGGTTTTTGATGTACATTAGTCATTACATCTATGATCTATACCAGAGATTCCCCTCATCTCCAAATCAGGGATCTATTGTACTCGACGCTGTACAAATGTATTTGAAAGGAGAAGGTCTATTCATGAAAGTTTGGAATAAGAAAAAGAGTGTTGTGAATTTGGCTGATATTTGTTAGTTATCTAACTGTAATCAGTGGTGTCCTTGCATCTGAGTTTGTTAGGTGAACATACAAAAATCTCAGTTCTCCCTTTTAAAGGTCGATTCCTAGCCCATATAGTTATAATAAACAGGGAACTTGGATGAAAACAGTCAAAAACCAAATGACTTCTTTTAGAAAAAGATGTTTACAATTGCCACTCTCTCACATAATTGGTCAATCCATGGCAAAAAGAAAAAGCTTGAATTTCAAATCCTTGCTGTCCTTTGTAGAACTGAAAATGAGAGAAAACACTGCAGTTTGCAAACAGAGCAAAGTGTGATGCAGGAGTCAGGAGGGAGCACCCGTGAGGATAAACAGAACGCCTCAGAGCATCACTGGTCCTCACCCTTTACTGGAGGCTGCCTAAAATCCTGTTGATGCTCCCAGCTGCACCCTTGTCCCATCTTTTTGCCCCCTTCCTTTGGAAAAAGAAGCACATAACATTTTAACACATGCTAAAGCCTCAAGAGTGGGTGATGAGGCCAATGAAAAATAGCTAAAGATGCTCTCCCCTCCCGAAACCCTCACCCTCCCAGGACCACCCTTCCTTGCACATCCTTAGCTGCAGCATCCCAGGACCACTTACCCTTTCGGTAGAACCCGAACTGAGGCAGTGAGGCATCCTTCCCCTTTTCCCCCACCACCTTCGGCATGCATCTCCTCCGGCAGAACTTCCCCATGGTCCAGGGCTGCTGGTGCAGGGGTTGGGGCCAGAGATTTAAACATTTCCCCACTGACCGAGCACTGCTAATGGGCCACCAGGCTCCTGGATTAAGCAGCAGCACTGGTTTCCCAGCCAGCTTTTATGGGTGCTTACCCATCCGCGCAAATTCCCGCAGCCCAGCCGTGGAGCGGTGCCGGTATTTAGCAGCTCCTTTTGTCAGGGAACCAGTTCTCAGGGGGGAAAAGCTGGGAGGAGGATGGGGTAGGTGTGATTCAGCACACACAGCTTCCACATCTATGGATAGAGACACTTAGAAATGGGGTCTCCATCTGCAGGGACTGGCTTCCAGCTTCAGAAGGGGGACAGCGAGTTGCTGAGGTTTCACTGACATGCACGTCAGGGACAAGCAGGTGGGAATGGGGGCACAGGTCCAGCCACACAGCCTGAGTCCAGGGACCCAACAGGTAATGATCGTCTGACTAAGGGTAAACCACAACCCATCCCAGGCCGGGAGGAATAGCAGAAATGGCCCCAAATTCCCAAGAAACAGCGAGCTTAGAGCACCACAAACCCAGAAGAATTTCCATGTCGATTCACCTCCATCCCCTTGGAAAACAGTGTGAAGAAACTGCTGTTTCCCTGCCCTGATTTCCCCAGTGCTAAGAAGCTCCAGGACACAAGTCCCTTTGCTCCCATCAGCCTTACAGTATTGGGTTTTGGGTCCTGCACCATGGGATGTGCCGAATGTCTTGCGGTACTTGAGCCGTGGCACAGTCAAGAGGTGAGACCATGACATGCTTGTGCTCCATGATGTGCAAGGTCCAACAGCCATCATGGCAAATCCAAAGTTGATCTGCAGAGGAGCAATGTCAGGCAGCCACTATGCAGGTAACGGAGAATGTTGGATTCAGCTGGCCGGGCTGGGATGCTCTCCAGGGCTCCACTCCCTTCAGCAAGCAATGGAGGGGGACAGGACCCTGGCACAACTTCCACCGCTGGGCTATCCCTTTCCCTCTGGCTCGTGCAAACCCTCTGCGAGACCCCAGCTGATCTCCGGCCCCGTTACACAACCACTGGTTGATGGACTGCCGTGGGGCTCACACAGCGACACAAAGGGCTTTGCTTAGCAGCTGTGTTTGCTCAGGGCGGCTGATTTTGGGAGCAAAGCCGATGACATGTGGTTGGCCAGGCGGCCCGGGAGACTGGTGCTGAGCTTGCAGCTTCCTTTTTTAATAGGTGACTCAGGCGCTTGGTAGCTCACTGGGGTTGGTGGTGGGAGCTGAGCTGCGAAGGAGTGCCAGCAGCAGAGGTGGTGGACACCAACAGGTGGGTAGCGTTATTTCTTTATAGGATAAAGTGGTTTAAATAGAAAGGAGAATGAGCCGGAGCTGCCATGTTACTGGTGAGATGGGATTTTCTCAGAGGAAGGAGGGGGTTAGGGTTTTGTTAGTGATTTGTTTTCCATTTGTTGGGAGTTGGCTGTCAGATGTAACGCGATTACAGCTCAAGAGACCTGTAATATTATCTTCGGCAGGAGACAGAGCAGTTGAGTGATTTATGGGCAATAACTGAAGAGGAAGTGAGTGAATTTTTAGATGAATATTTAAGAGTCTTTTTCCTCTTGTTGGCTTGCCTTTTCCCTCTGTGTCTAGAAAGATCAGTGAGTACAAATGAGTATGAGGAAAGATTTTCACCCGTTGCAAGTTTCCAGGTCCCACAGCCCTCCCTGCTCACTGGGGCACAGCTGATGGGGCACAGAGGCTGTAAACTGAGCCTGAGCTGCACTTACATGGGGCAAGGGAAGAGCTAAAGAAATCCCAACAGCTGCTCCCTATGGACAGTCCTAACATTGCAGCCCCTCACATGAAATGTGCAGATTCATCCGGCGCCAGACGCTGGCACGAAGGACATTTTGCCGACAAACCCCAGCGGGGAGGAGCATTCCCCATATCCTTCACTTAGCAGTGCTGTTGGCCGTGGTGCCAGCCACTGGGTGGGATGGGAGGAGGGGGTCCTCAGGAGCTCTTTTCTTCTATTTTAGCTCAGGGGGGATGCTTTAATGCTTGAAGTATCAGGTTTAAAATCCCTGGGGCCACAGTCAGTGCTAGTCAGCCAGAGCCGCGTGGGATGCGTCACTCAGCGCTGGAACGGATGCCAAACATGCCAGCGAAGCCCTTTTGCTCAGCAAGGCAAAAACACAGAGCCAGGCACAGGTCTTAAAATGGGCTTCCATGCCCTCTGTCTCATACACAACGAATAATGGCCTAAGCCTGCTCTGCCTAACATCCTTTGGCTTTGCTTTAGCATCCCCAGCTGGGAAGTTCCCCCTCCCTCCCAAGGGATGCTTTGCAGTGGCACTGTGCTCACAGCTCTCAAGATGTCCTAGGTGCCACTGGGACGCCGTTAGCCGCACACACTCGACAGCTCGGCTTTCTCGTTAGAGGAATGAATTGTTGTTCCTTCGTTCTTATCTATAATTAGCAATTTAGAGGGTGGCAGGAGCCTGTTTCGCCAGGCAGAGCCGCTCGGAGCGACCAGGCTTCCCGCTAGCGCAGAGCCGCCTGCCCGCCCGGCGGGTTTGAGCAGCCCCTATCTAAGGCAGGCAGTTTTGTGAGAAGTGATAAGCAAACAGGGGGCTGTACACAGCCTGTGCACTGCAAAAATGTCAAAAAGGAGAAGGGGGAAAAAAAAGAGAAAACAAAGGCAGCGATAAGAGGAAGGCTTCAACGAAAGCCTTGTATCTAATTATATCCCTCATTAAAACAGAAGCCCTGTGGCCTTTCATCCATCCAAGCTAACAGATGAAGGACTAGGCAGCACTGAGGCTGTGTTATTTTCCACTGCATGGACTGGAAATCTTCCTTCAGCTGCATTATTTGTTCTTGGCTGGAGGGACACATTGCTCTTCTTTGTGCAGCATCTCACTCCACGGGTCCGTGGGCCAATACAAGTTATGTTGGCTCAGGGGTGATACCCATAGACTGGGGTAGGAGAGGACAATTAAGCATCACCAGCTCAGCTCTAGGACATGGGAATGCTTTTGCTAAGCACTTAGCACTGAAATGGTTAAGCACAGTGATGCTTGTGCCTAGGCAGGGTCCCTGCCTTGCTGTGAAGTTCTCCCATCTCCTAGAGGTAGTTTCTATGAGAGGTTTTTCAGCATGGCCATGCCCTTGATTGAGTGTCCATTTTCCCAACTGAAAGACTGCAAATCTATGTTTGGTTTTCTTTCTGGTTTAGAGCTGGAAAGGCTGACTCACCCCAGCTCTCCCCATTGGTCTTACTGAGAGACTTAGCCAAACCTCATTACCTTGCAGGGAAGAAACCTTCTCTTTTCCAGACTGATTGGATTCCTTTTGCCTTTCCAGTAGGCAATTCAGCAATGTAGGAGAAAAGAGAGATTCCCAGGCGTGATTTTTCAAAGCCCTCTTCAAAGCTTTCTGCAGCTCATTCAGCACATGCTTCAATGCTCTTCTCACAGGATACAGCTGCAACAAGGAAAGACCATGAAATCTGAAGTACTTTCATTGGCAATTATTTCATTTTCCATTTTTAAGTAGTGGACCTCTTCAAATATGTGCCTCAAGCCTTCAAATGAAGGGAGAAGCCCACTGCAGCAGGCAGAGAGGTCTTGTGTTAGCAGCTATCAGCACCGGCTCCCGTAAAAGTGGGTGTCTCAGCAGTGCCTTGACCCTTTCCTCCCCATTTCCAGGGTTCTGTTCATCTCAAAAAGCCAGAGTTCTAGTCAAAGTCTGGGGTGTTTTGAGCAGAGTGGGGAAAAACTGATGCAATCAGAGGGTGGTTTATCTTGCAACCTTGTGCCATATCTTAAGATCCACCAAATCTGCCCCAGAAGTGCCACTGTCTCCACTGGCTGTAGATGGATAATTCATTTTGACTCAGTTTTTAAGTTGCAGACAACAGAAATCAGGGAGAGAGGTCTCATATTTGCATGGTGACTTAGCAAAAAAAAGCATCAAGGAAATATCTCCTTCCGTTTCTTCCCTTGGTGTCCTAGTGACCTCTGGCAGAACTGGGCAGCCAAATCTGTACTGCATCCAGCTGCTTCCTCATGTTTCCAGCCTCAGTTCTGCATCAAAATGCCTGCACATCTGCAGCAGCAGCTGGAACCAAGGACAAAGCAAACATGGGGGTTTGGCACCTTCCAGCAGCACATCAGCCAGTGTCTGACAAGCTCACTGCAGTCCCTCTGCTCTTATCTTGATGTTTTTTTGGTGCATGTTTGTCACCATAGGAGCTGGTATTTCACTGGAAGCATCAACTCTTGGAATCCTGTTAGTGTATGACATTAGCCGTACATGTGACATTAGACATACAAAGTGACATTAGCTGTGGTCACTTTAAACTGAAAATCGAGTAGATCTCCTTCAGTATTTTAGAGAAAAACTCGAGAATCTAAAGTCAAAGCCCAGAAAACAAAGAAAGGAGTCATTAAGTTTGCTATTTACAAAATCTCGTGATTTGGGGACTGAGATTTGCGGGCAAAGAATGCTGGAATTGCTGCAGTGCTTCTAATGTGCACATATTAAAAAGTACATCAGCCCTTTCCTGCCTGTGCAATAGCTGGATTTGTGGAGAGAGAGCCCATTGTTCAAACAAAAAGCATTGCAAATACCGCACTAAATCCGAATGCAGCAGTGCAAGTCTGCAGATGAAAGGAGAACCTTCTCGTGTTTTTACAGTAGTGACAGAGAAATTACCACCCTGACTAACCTGGAGGACTGAGGTGCATCATGTAGGTGTGAAGCTCTATATGCATCTGTGACGGGAGTTGGAGGTGGCCATCCTGCACATGCCGAGCAAATTAATGCAAAAAGAAATTCCTTAGCCAGCATTTGGAGTTGCCTCTTTCTTTAAAAAGTGAACCCATCTACTTTAGAGCCATTAGTTTTAACATGAACCTCTCTCTGAGGATGGACACAGCTCTCATCCTCAGAGGGAGGGGAAGCCCCTGCTGTTTAGGGGGACAAGGACCGAGGAGGAGGGAGTGCAACAGGTGGGAATGAGGGAGCATGGGCTGAGCATCGCCCAAAAGTGCATGACAGTTCCAAACATCCAGCCCCTCTGTGCACCCCTTGGGAGATCTGGCTAATAGATTATCTCCTCTCAGAGTAGCTACTTCTCCACGAACCAGATAAGGACATCCTCAGCCGTAGTTGTCCCCATGAGAGACATCCTAACAAAGGTAGGAGGAATGATGAATATCTTGAATATCTCAGCAATGCCACACTAGGCCTCAGTGAGGGCCCCATGGGAGATGGTGCAGCTCAAAATATCAAATCTCTAAACTAAGAGCAAGGTTCAGTCCTTTGGCTCTGCCAAAGACTCCTTGCTATATCCTTGGGCAAGTCTCGTAGCCTCTCCATCTCTCAGTTTCCTGAAGGGGACTCCCAGGGGAGAGGTAAAGATAAATAAGTGGAACTGCTCATGAGGCACACCGATGGGAGAGCGATGTGGCTATGGAGCAAAAAAAGTAGGAATTAGTTCAAGTTGAATATGCAAAACTCCTTCATGTTCTCCGACTTGCTTCTGTTTAGTGACAGCCTTGTCCAGGGATGTGGGGATGGGTGCAGGCTCTGTGCCCAGCTGCGGGACCATAGCATCAGGTCACTGCCCGATGCCATACTTTCATCCAGACTTAAAGTCCATTTTAGCCATGAGAAAGGTGCAAATGTCCACGTTTTCTCCCTGAACCAAAAGGGCATGATGTTAAGTTTCGGGAGGGGTACAACTGAATTGTCACAGCCTGGGGGACCAGGGCAGGGGCTGTCGGGGCAATCAGTGTTCAGCGAGTGGAGGTGCCTGGCAGAGCTCTCAATAAGTGATGCTCATGCTCCAGGCTGGCCATGCCCTCACGTCTTCGGCATGCAGCTCACCGCGCACGTCTGTCTCTGTTTCAGATGAGAGGACGCGGTCATTTTTAGACGTATCAGACAACACTAGCCGCATACTTCACCAAGGACGAGGGAGGTCCTCTGCACCCTCTGTGAAGGAGCTGTCAGCTCTCTATCTCTCCCAGACAGCTGCTGCTGCTGCTCGCGTCGGCAGCCCCACACAGCCGGTAAGCACCGCACGCCATCGTCCTCCCCCAACGACATCTGAACCATGTCCAAGTGCCTGTAAGAGGGTGAGAGAAAACATGTCTGGTTCCATAAAGCTGCAGAAACATGGCATTTGTCTTTCCAAAAATGACCAGCTTTCCGTTGTCATTTGCAAATGTTGTATAAATGTCATCAGAGGTGCTGATATGTAAGTGTCCCATAGAATCATTTAGGTTGGAAAAGACCTTTAAGATCATTGAGTCCAATCGTAAACCTAACACTGCCAAGTCCACCACTAAACCACATCCCTAAGTGCCAATATGATGGGTACGCTCCATATACGTGCACACACACATATATATACACATTATATTCACACACGCACATACGTACCGAACACGCACACATCCACTAGCCCTTAGAAACATTTTGTTCGTACATAAGATTTCCACTTTATCTGCACATATATATTTACATACTCATATCCATGGAGGAAATATTCAGCACACAGTAACATGCACATCTCCATGCTATACTCATTTCAACACATGCACATATATATGTCCATATATATGATACTCAGGGATAGCTTCACAGTGCGCCCTCCTTGGTTTCCTCCATTTATAGCCTTTGGTCTGGGATGCAGGGCTATAATCACCCACTCCAGGCTGACCATTGGATCATAGGATAATTCAGGTTATAAGGGTTATGAGGCACTGAGCTACATTCTTCCCATTTTCCCCACTCCACTGGTGATCCAGGAGTAATGTCAGATGTGATTTCACATCTGGACCTTTCCTGCAGGCTCATTCATACTCTCTCCCACTCTTAACCTTTAGCAGGGTCTCTGCCCAGAGATGCAGTCTCTCTCGTATGTATCAGGGCTCTGTACTGGAAGAGTCCAGATTGAATCAGAGCAAGTTGATAATAAATAGTGGAGACTGTAATTGGAAAATTACAACCAGTTACCTGCAATAAAGCAGGTTGAGATTCCCGTAAAGGCTGACCTATGATCCATGCTCACACGGGTCTCACTTCAGTCTGGGGAAGCACCAGAACCTTGTGTCCTGTTCAGCCATATACAATGAGTCATACTACTTGCTGAGAAATATTTCTTCACCGGAAATGTCTTTTCACCAGAATCTGTACTAATTGAAATCTAATTTTCATTCCAGTAGGATGTTCTGGTTGGAAAAAATTAGAAATCTAAGATAAAGAAAAAAAAAAAGAAATTTCAAAACAATGAGTTTCACAATCCATAATGCAATTACAAATGCAGTTCAGTTTTATTTTAAAAATATTTAAATATTAACAAAAATACAGACTAAATCAAACTTTGGAGAAATCAGTACCTGTTTTGTTTTTCCCCCAACTCTAAACAAATGTGTTTGGGGTTTCACGTGTTGACTGAGACTTTTGGAAATAAATATTTCTGATCAACCTGAAATAAGATTGTTTTTCCCAGCTGTACAGAACTGCCAGTGAGCAAAAAAACACCTCACCTATAATGGGTTTCAGGTCTCTGTAGTAGATACATATACACACAGATAACAGACGTGTCTTCCTATGAAGTTTGATGTCATTTCTGCCTGTGTCTTTGGTTCCAGACTACTGTGAAGGACAACTCCATTCGTTCTCCCCACAGCAAGAAAAAAAACAAGGTAAGAAATGTTAAAGACAAGCGCCGTTATCTAACCAAATATTTGTGGACTGCAGTGGGGTGTGATTTTAAGCAGGCCACAAGGCAGCAAGGAGTGCTTTCATACTGAATATAGCTATCAGCTGCTCGGTCGCCCTTCCCCATGTTCAGAAGTTTGTCACAGATCCCCCAAAAAAAACGTTATTTTGAAAAGTGCATTCAAAGTATTTTGGCTCACGTGAAAGATTTGCATTTTACACTTGCTGCAAAATATGCTGATTTTGGCATTCTGGGTTTCGGGGTTTTTTACTAATGTTCAATACTTATTTTTAGCCGGAACGATCTGCGTGTAACAGAGTGAAATAACACCGCGCGCCATTGCTTTGAGCAACAACTAATAATGTTCCAGGCATAACTCTACAGACGTAACTCCAAAGGCATGCCAAGGGTCAGCAGATCTGTTTACGGAAAGGAAAGCCACCAGGATTACAGTCTCTTTTAGATAATGATTACAGGCCTGGGCTACCTTCCCCTTGGATAAATGCCAAGCCAGAGCAGGTCGCAGGTATTCAGTTCAGCGCTCGGCGCCCAGGCTGCCCAAGCTAAAGAGAAAAAAAAATGCAGAAAGTGAGGCTCAAAGGTAGGCTAAACAACCACAGTCCAAGCCATCACGACTGCACCCCCTGTTCACTTCTCTACCAACAGCTGCTGTGAATTCAAGCTGAGCTCAGGCTGAGTGAGTCTCAATAGGTCTAACTTCTGCTGGCCCCCAGCTATGGGTGTTATGGAAACCTCTGATCCCTGTCTTGCTTCTTCCTCCTAACACAGCACAGGATTTGTCCTGCTAATTCCAGCAGTTTGTAAACCTTAGCCTGATGCCTGTAAAAGCCTGCAAGTCAAAAGAGCTTTATTTAAGTCTCTAATTGTATAATTGTACATCTATTCTTATGCAAATGATTACACGAGGTACGCGAATGAGTCCAACAGAAGAAATCATTAATCAGACAAACGTCCTTCCCCAAGCCCTCACTCCTGGTCAGTGGGCAGCCCATAGTGCCACCAAAGCCCATCGACCTAGCTCACTACCCAAAAATAGGCTGCCCTCATCAGCTCAGTTTGACACTTTTGTTTCATTTCCTCTCCCCATTTTCCTCTTGAGACCTCTTCACAAATAGCTCCTTGGCTTTCTCCTGCACCCATATCCTATGTTCCCAGATTCTCTGCAGATCTTTACACTGCTCTGGACACTTCGGAGTAGGAGAGAGACATTAACTTTTAGCTGGCTACTCTAAGACATCCTTCTTCATGTCATTCTTGTGGTCACTCTCTCTTGCTGACATAGCCCAAATCGGGCTTCTCTGTTATGCTGTAGCTGGACTGAATCCTGGGGACTGTAGACTAACCACCACACATGCCTGGATTAGACACTCTGCTTTAGAGCGTGTTGCTGTGGAACCAGAGCTAACACCAAGCCTGGAGCGCGTGCAGTGGTGTGATGCTTTGGAGTGCTGTGTGCTACTGAACCAAAGGTATGGAGCTCAGCGGGTGCATGGATTTCCCTTGTTGACTGGCTTTTTCCTTTGCCGTTCTCACTACTAACAGCCACGGGGTTGGGTGGTAAGAGATGATGCTGACATTTAAAACTGTTTCCCTAAAGATGGCAGAGGCTCAGAAATCATCTAAAGTTGCCGTCACGAAAATGGAAGATGACTTACCTCCTCCTCCTGCCCTTGGCTCAGTCCAGGTCATCGCTCCAGGGAGCCAGGATACCAACCCGCTCCCTGTGCCTCCTCCAAAGCAAGCCTTCTCCAAGTTCTATCAGCAGCGTCAAGTGAATGAGCTAAAGAGGCTCTACAGACACATGCATCCTGAGCTCAGGAAGAACTTGGAGGAAGCTGTGACGGAAGACCTGGCAGAAATGCTTAATACTGAAGATCCCAATGCACAGGCATCTGTGAACCTGGACAAAGTTCTTCCAGGAGAGGTTCAGTCAATGCGCTGGATCTTTGAGAACTGGACACTTGACTCCATTGGGGACCACCAAGCCACAAAGAAGCTGACAGAAGAAGAGATCATTCCCGGTGGGGATGTGAAAAGTACTTCCCTGAGGTTTGAAAACCAGTCAATCAATGGGGACAGTCTGTCAACATCAGACAAGATATCAGAAACGGACCTTGCCAGAGGAGATGTGCATACTGCCCGATGGCTGTTTGAAACTCAACCACTAGACTCATTAAATAAACTTTATTCAGATGAAACTGAAGTGCAGGAGGCAGTTCTTAAGGAACCTGTCCAGGGAGGTGATGTGAAAGGTGCCAGGCAGCTCTTTGAAGCACAGTCCTTGGATGCAATAGGACGCTGCTGCTCAGTGGAGGAGAAGAGCATCCTACAGTTGAAGTCAGAAATCCAGGAGCTAAAAGGTGATGTTAAGAAGACTATCAGGCTCTTCCAAACGGAGCCCCTTTGTGCCATCAGAGATAAAACTGGGAACATCCATGAAATCAAGTCTGTCTGCCGAGAAGAAATTCAGAGCAATGCAGTCAGAACAGCTCGCTGGCTGTTTGAGACTCAGCCCCTGGATACCATCAACAAGGACACTTCCAAAGTGCAAATAATCCGTGGGATTTCACTGGAAGAAATTGGAAGGCCAGATGTCAGTGGAGCAAGGTGGATATTTGAAACTCAGCCATTGGATGCAATCAGAGAAATAACAGTTGAAGAACAGGATTTCAAAGCTTCAACAGATTTTGTCACAGGGGCAGATGTCAGTAAGCAGCGAATGCTATTTGAGACCCAGACTCTTGATTCTCTGAAAGGAGAAGCTTCAGAGAGCGTTGTAGCCAAAGAACAAGTCATTGGGGGTGATGTGAAATCTACACTCTGGCTATTTGAAACCCAGCCAATGGAAACCCTGAAAGACAATTTTGAGGTGGGACGTTTAAAGAAAGTAGAGCTTTCAGCAGAGGAGAAGGGAGATGTGAAGCAAAGAAAACATGTCTTTGAGACCTGTCCCCTTGGCAGCATCTCCAAGACCTTTGAGGAAGAAATTCCAGCTACCAGCATGGAAGAGGTAGTGAAAGGTGATGTGAAGTCTTTCAAGACCCTGTTTGAGACCCTCCCCTTAGATAGCATTAAGCAGGCTGATGCTGAGCCTGTCACCAAAGAGGAGGAGAAGATTCCAGCTGGCAACGTCAAAGCCAACCAAATATTGTTTGAGACAACACCTCTATATGCCATCAAGGATAGCTTTGGCAATTTCCATGAAGTCACCTCTGTAAGCAGAGAGCAAATCATCAGTGGTGATGTCAAAAACTACAAATGGATGTTTGAAACCAGGCCCCTGGATCAGTTTGATGAAAGCATCAAGAAGGTGGATATAATACGGGGTATTACAAAACAAGAGGTAGTGGCTGGTGATGTCAGAACAGCCAAGTGGCTCTTTGAAACTCAGCCCATGGATGTCATTCATCACCAAGCCATGCAAGGTGAGGAGCATTCCTTGGTGAAGCGGGAGATCTCCCAGAGGGGGGATGTGAAGACCTGCAGGTGGCTTTTTGAGACCCAGCCCATCCACACCCTGTACGAGAAGGCTGAAAAGAAGCAGGAGGATGGCATTGTGCCCCAAGCTGATGTGAAGTCATACACATGGATGTTTGAGACTCAGCCCCTGGACTCCCTGAAAGGCCAAGAGGAGCAGTATTTACAAGTCAGTAAGGCATACAGTCAGGAGGAATTGCAGGGAGTTGACGTCAAAACTGTCCGACACCTCTTTGAGGTAGAACCCCTGGGCAGCGGTGTTGTTGGTGAAGCTGATCGAAAGAAAACCATGCGGTACTCCAGTCGTGTGGAGATACAGTCTGGCGAAGTCTCCAGAGTGAAGGAGTTCTTTGAAGCTAAGCCTTTGGATACAGCCACCAAACCAACATCCCAGAAGGACAATGGGACAATTGAAGCCGGATCCGTGCACAAGTTCACTTGGCTTTTTGAGAACTACCCCATGGACTCCCTGAAGGACAACTCTGAGGGCATCCAGGAAATCCCTCCAGAGAAGGGTATCAAGGATGGAGATGCCGGAGGCAAAAGGTTCGTATTTGAGACCTATTCCCTTGACCAAATCCATGACAAAGTGGATGAGACAGAGCTCCAGAAGATCCAGAAAGACACCATGAGCAAAGCTGATGTCAAGTCCTGCACAATGCTCTTTGAAAGCCAACCCTTATATGCTCTCCAGGACAAAGAGGGGGGATACCATGAGGTCACCTCAGTGCGGAAAGAAGAAATCATGAAAGGTGATATGAAAGGTGCCCGGTGGTTGTTTGAAACTAAGCCCCTGGCTCAGATCAAGAAGGAAGAAGAGGTGTTTGTGATTAGGGCTGTCACCCAAGAGGACATCAAGAAAGGAGATGTCCAGGCTGCCCGGTGGAGGTTTGAGACAGAGCCTCTTGAGTCCTTCTCAGGGGGAAAGATGTCTGTGCCCAGAACAGTAGATGATGTGCAGAAGGGAGATGTTCAGTCCAACAAGCAGCTCTTTGAGTCCCAGCAAGTGGGCCAGAAGAAGTACGTGAGGATGGTCAGTGTCAGTGATGTTCAGCGGGGTGATGTGAGGACATCCACTTGGCTTTTTGAAAACCAGCCTGTGGACTCCCTGTACGGGGATGCAGAGAGAGGCTCATCTATCAGTACAGTGCAGAGAGAGGACAGACAGAAAGGGGATGTAAAACGCTGCACCTGGTTGTTTGAAACGCAGCCAATGGACACCCTTAAGGACCCAGAGGTGACGGCCAGTGCTGGAGCCCAAGAAGCGATCCCTCGTGCAGATGTGAAAAGTACAACGTGGCTCTTTGAGAGCACACCCTTGGATAAACTTAGTGCATCTGAAGGTAGCATAGAAACAGAACTGAAAGAAAGGACCATGAAGGAGACTTTAGAGATGCTCTGCACTTGCCAGGCTATTCAGCATGATGGGATCCTCATTGAAGCCAATGATACAGAGAGTGTGAAGATGGTGAAGTACCAGCTCAGCAGCCCAGGTGCTCCAGAGATCCTGAAAGAGGAGATTGTGGGAGGCCATTTGCAAAGGATCATGCTGCAGCTCCTGCACAGAACCGATGTGGAAGCCCAAAGTGTGCTGGTGGAGGAGGACAGAGAGGGCAAGATCAAAGTAAGCCCATTGCAGCTACTGGACCAGAGTGAAGCTGTTAAAGGCAAAGAGGACTTGAGCGGAAATGTAGCTAAGGCTTTACAGGGTCTTCTCAGTCAAGACGCTTCCATCAAAAAGGGGATAGTCTTGCAAGAGACAAAGTCAGGATCAGTGAAGATGACTCTCTACTCCCTCCTGTTCCATTCTGTCCAGCAGAAAGTTGTCAAGGGGGATGTGAAGTCGACAATAGGTAACCTGTTGGCTTCTTCTCAGGAGCAGAAAGCAACAGCAACCATCAAGCGTGAGGACAATGAGAAGGGAAATGTCCAGCTTTTTGCGAGCTGCATTGAGAAAGGAGATCTAGACTATCTGAAGAACCTCCAGCAGGAGTCGGAGATACAGTCCCTCATCTCTTCCCAAGCAGAGCAGGGGGAAGATGAGAGTGCCCCACAGGTTGTGCAGGGAGCTAAGATACATCTCTTACCACATAAAGAGCAAGTAGAGAAAGTAATTGCAGAGGGTGAACCGGGGGCTATGGAGGGAGCAAAAAAGGTATTTGCACGTGAAAGCATGGGCAAAGAGGGTGCATTAAAGAGAGAGGCTGTGCATGCAGCAGGTGTGACAGGCACTGCTGTGCAATGTCTTGGGAAGCCGCTGCCCACAGTGGTGGGAAAGGAAGAAATTCTGTCAGGAGGGCTTAAAGTAACTACAAAGTCAATTCAAAGGGTTGCAGATGTCAGCAAGAAGTCAGAGAAAGAAGAAGCCACCACTGCCGGTTTGGAGGAACCCAAAGCTATGATGCAAGGCAAATTTCCAACTCAAGTGATGGGAGAAGCAACTGGGAAACAGCAGAGTTTGGTGACTGAGGAAGCCAGCCAGAGGCAGCCAGAAGAAAAGGCCATTGGGAGCGATCTTCAGGCTGCGATGCAAAGCCTGAGGCTAGCCACGGCAGAGGCAAGAAACATTCAACACCATGTCCAGAGCAAGCTACAGAGGAACAGGGAGGAGGTCCACATGGCCTGCAGGCAGCAGGCAGCCAGCACACAAGGAACAGTGACCCTTCAGTCAACCGTACGCCAACAAGACTCTGTGTCCACCACGCAGGAGAGCACCAGCACTGCTGTAAGGACCACCACCTCTAGAGTCCAGGAGACATCCAAGACCCACACGAGCGTGTCTCAGAAGAGCATAGCATCACACAAAAAGGTCAGTGCTTCAGAGGAAGTACAGGGAGGACAACTATTGAGCCAGGAAAGCCAAGTTGTGCCTAGTAGAGATTTTAGCATTAAGGATGGCCTGTATACTGCCACACCCGTGAAAACCTATATAAACCCTTTTGTTGAGTCTGCTTACAAAGAGCAATCAGTGCCAGAAGAAGGAGATGTTGTTATCAGAGGGGATGTACAGACAGCTATCAGAGCACTGCAAAGTGCCGCCACAGAACAGCGCCTGGTAGAAAAGGAGGATGTTGTCCGAGGTAATTTAAAAGCCACACTTCAGTCACTGGAAAAGTCTAACGTTAATGTCTCCAGAGGAGACTTTAAAGCTGCTATGATATACAGAAATGCAGGGCAGTCCTATTCCGTGTGTAAAAAGAAAAATGAGACTCAAGTCGTTAGTAACCAGACAGCTGTAGTGGCTTCAGGGTCACAGGCTGATAATGACTTTCCTCCTCCTCCCTCAGTTGCTGTGATGAAAGCAGAGCATTGCCCACCCTCAACCAAAGCAACAAGAGAAGGTGCCCTTCCACTACCAACCAACAAAGATGAAGCCCCAGGATGTTCTGCACCACTCCAGACCCCTCTTCCTGCCCTCCCTTCTCTGTCCTGCAAACCCAGTGATCAGAGTCCTGCAGAGAAGCCCAGGACTCCTCCAAAACCAGAAATTACTGCCCCACCAAGGAAAAAACCTGTTCCTCCTCCAAAACCTGAACACCTCTTCCATGAGGCCCATTCTGCCTCTGCAAATAACAGCGCAGGCAGATCAACCAAACCCATCCCTCCACCTGTACCTCCAAAACCTCCAGGCCTGAGGGAGATTAGCAAGCCAAAGTCTTCCCCCACGGAGCTGGGATTAAGCTGCATGGAAGTACATGAACAAACAGTCCATGGGGAGGCTCAGGCAAAATGCTGTGCTTTGGAGACATCTGTGGACAAACCTGTCACAGCTCAGGATATGACTCCTGATAGAAAACCGTCAAAAAATATTGCCAAAACCCCTCTTCAAATAGCAGAGGAAAGGTACAAGGCAAGCAAAGGACAACAAGGAAAGGTGGAATCAGACAGTGCTAAGACTTCAAAGCCAGTGAAAAATGGAGTGGTTAGTTTTGAAGTCAAGCAGGGAACAATGAGCGGGAAAGCAGCAGCTCCAAGGAGATGCCCTGGTGAGGTGGTTCAGAGACACACAGAGCTGTGCCAAGATAAGAATGGGCGCTCTTCAGTATCACATCCAACCTGTCTTGGTAGAGCACAGACACTTAATGTGCCAGAACAGACTGAGGCAAGCACCTCTTCTGTGGACCACAACACTCCTCCAAAGAGAGGTCATGACATTGCACAAAATGCCTCATCCAAGGTGGAAAGGGAATGTGTATCTAATTCTTATGGATCGTGGGAGAGTCAGAGAGTCATGCAGCAGGTGAATGAGCGGAGACAAATGTGTCATTCAATGTCCTGCCAGCAGCAGCAAATGAACTCCTTTGAGGAGCAACAGCAGGGCAATAGTGGGCAATTGAAATGTCCTGATGAGGAGGCAGAGACACCTGGTCAGGAGAAGCCAGCAGTTGTTATGAGAGAAAAAGCCAAGAGAGAAACAGAAGATGAGCGTCGGAAGAGGCTGTCAGTACACAAAGAGGAGATCATGAAAGGCAATGTCAAGGAGGCTATGGAGATCGTTGAGAACCTCAGGAGACAGGAGGAGCTGCAAGAGATCTTGACTCTGGTAAAGGCATTTGAAGAGGAGACAAGCAAAGTGGACGTGAAAGCTCTGAAGAGCTTATTTGAGAAGGTCCCTGACTGGCTTGTTCGTCAGAAGGCCCATCAGGCCAAGCAGCAGGACAGGGCTGAGACACAGGCAAAGGAGGACACTGACAGTGTCTCCTCGGTGGAGCTGGTTTATGGGGACTTGGAGCGAGCCAGTGCTGAGATTATCCACCTGAAGGAGCAGACACTCGCCCGGCTCCTGGACATCGAGGAGGCCATCAAGAAAGCTCTTTATTCTGCCTCTAGTCTCAAGTCTGAGTCAGACATTTCTGGGCTCTCAGGTCTATTCAAGGAGTCTCTGGGGAACACCCAAGGCTCTGTGAGCAGCAGCAACATCCGTAAAATCAGTATTGTCTCAAGCAAAGCCAAGCAGGAGGGAACCACACTGGAGACAGGGGAAGTAGCATCTGTGAAGGGTGCAAAGGTGGCAGAAAAGACCGAGGTAACCAAGGCAGAGCTTGAAGTTCCTCACCTCGTTCAATCTCGTGTCAGCTCTCCCTCCTCACCTTCCTACATCTCCATTGAGTCTGCTGCCAGGAAACAGGCAGAATCACCCAGGACAGCACATTCCCCATGGGAGGTCCCTTCACCAGACTGTCTTGATACTTCAGGAAAGAGGGATGTTTTTGCTCAGAACAGCTTTAGCTCCTTTAACCACCCATTAGCAGGGTCTGCTGGGCATGACATGACCCTCTTTGGGAAGAAATCGGAGCCCAGCCAAACAAAAGTTGGGCTAAGGTCAATGAAGCAGCACACCCTTGGCAATGCCAACCATCAGATCAGTGAGAAAGAGAAGTGCCCTCTGGACACCTCCAAAGGCAACTGTCACTGTGGGATGAAAGGAGGCTTTCCAGACTACTGCTCCCTGAATGTACCCAGCCCACAAAGTCCACGGAGGCAGAAAAGCATCTTGGAGTTGCAGACAGGGCCCGATGGGTCCAAGCTCTATGGAGCCACACGAACTGTCATGGAGCAGTATGAGGAAATGGACCAGTTTGGAAACAAAATCATCACTTCATCCACCACAGTCACCAAGCAATCTGAGACACAAACATCCTCCACGTGCGATGTGGTCTCTCATCCCCAGTACGAGGTATCTGCTTCACCCATGTTTCAGAGGTACCTGAAGAGCCCAGGTGAAGACTTCCACACCAATGGCAGTTTTCAGGAGCCAGGAGTGGTCTTTGTCACCTTTGGCAACTCTAAGCCAAAGAAATAGGAGATTCTGGAAAGCAAAAAAGAACTGTGTAGGATGAAAAAGAAAGTCCACAATAAAAAAAATATCTCCTGGCTTATCCACATGGCACGCAGGGATTCATCTACACCCTTAGGACTTCTCAGGGCCATCATCTCGGTGTTTGCATACAGACAGGACAAATGCAATCTGCCTTGATGCTGGAGAAGAACAGCCCTCTCCTGGCCAACCCAGACTTGGTGCTGCACCACAACCCAGAGCCCTGACACTGTTAGAAGCACAAAGGACAAATCCATCCATGGGCGCCTTAGAGTAGCTTCTTTCCCCTGGAGTGTTTTGGGGGGTGGAGGGTGGAGGGTGTTGTTTTGGGCTTCTCTGAACTAATGCAGAAGAAAGGACAGGTAGGATCAATTAAAGAACCAACCAATCTAGTCATTGGCAAACAAACACCTTTATGCTATCTTCTTTTTCTAATTTCAATCCAGACTTTCCAAGAAGGGCATCCTAAACACACATATATACACATGCTCATATTGATGAGTGGGTTGGATAGGTTTTCCCTTAGCCATTAAGAAAAGGAAAAAAAAAAAATCTCAAATTGCGGTCACTGTTGGGGTTGGGGGAGGTATTTATCAGTTCCTGGAAAGTACTCAATGGTTCTGACAATTGTCAAGCCAAGACCTACAGCTATTATCAGCGCCGTTCCCCCAAAGAAAGTTACTATGAAAGATTCTCTACTTGAGTCGGAATGGTTACTGCTTTCCTTTCTTTATTTTTCAAATTGTAATTTATTATTCAATATATACAAAACCCTTATTTTAGATTTTTCATGCTTTCACACGTTTACTGTTTAAATTAATTTTGAGACTTTGTAAAGCAATTTTCTTTTTATTATGACTTTGTTTTGTACATTCTCAACTCAAGATTTCAGATATTTTGTGGCTTTTTTTTTTTTAACTTCTATTGCTGCGTTCTGAAGGTAAACATTACCTCTAAAAATACTTTTGTCTGGTTGAGTTTCTTTTGTTCAGTGCTTGTTTCCTTTCAAAGTACCTAGAAATCGTCTCTCAATGAACCAGTTGAATCACATAGTGAAAGCACTATAAATCACTGGAGAGATTTAGTCTACATCTTTACAATGTAGGTGGATTAACAGCCCTGCAGCAAGCAGCATTGAAGCTCTTGTCTGAAAACTGAGTTGAGTCCAAAATGATATATGCCTCCCAATCCAGGACTCTGTATAGGTGTGGAGACTGGATAGGATGTATACACCAAGAAAGATCTGAACACTTGCCTGTACCCGTTTCCTCCATGTGAGAAGGCAGCAGAGGTATCATTCCTCCATACGCCTTACAAGGAGAGGCAGTTGATGAACCAGTCGCTGCTCAGTGCTGTGCCTCAAGTCACACTGCAGGGTGGCCTCTGTTTGGAAGTGAGGCAAGCAAGCGAGAAGTTTGCTTCCGGTGTGGGAGAAGGTGAGGAACCTGAAGAGTGACTGGATGGTTTCTCAGGGAACTGTGCCCTACAGCCTGGCTCAGACTTAGGCTACCAAACCCTGGGTCTGGCTGTAAACCTTCTAGTTGATCTATGGCAAGCCACCTCATCTCTCAGTGCATCTGTTTACCTTTCTGCAAAATAGGACAGTAACCTCGTTAAAAAAATCACTATATTTCAGTAAGATATTATGTAATATTTGCATTTTTCCTCAGGAAAATGAGCTCACACTGATGAATGAAGAGCAAGACACTGAGGAGGAAGGGACTGTTTCAGAGTCCTATATCCACTCTATATCCCTGAGTCCAAAGACAGGTTTTTAAATAGTAGATGTCATGTTGCACCATGCAATACCTTGTTCAAGGTGTAGTAGACCAGGTAGAAGTACTGCTTCTGCCCTCCAAAACCAGGCAAATACCCAGAGCTCATTGGTTTGCCTCTCGGACCCCATAAACCTGAAAGTAAGAAATGCCAAAAGAGCAGCAAGAACATGATTTTCAATTCCAACAAAGAATACATCAAAGATTGAGGTTGAAGAGCATATCGTCATCAACTGGGCATATCTGGTTTCAGGGAACCAGAAAAAATAACTGCTTAGACCTTCCCAATTGTTTTAGTAGGACCAATTGCAGAAGTAAGGAAGAGTTAGTCATCTGGAGCTTCTCTTCAAAATTTTTCCAATACTGCTTTCTTATCCTTGTTTGTTTCTCATCTTAGCTTGTTTCAAGATGCCCATAACAGATGTTTGTATCATTTCTTTTTAAGGACAGCTGCGGAGCAGTATTAGTAAGCTGCAAACAGGTTGCTTGGGCAATGAAAATGATTCCGCAGGAATTCACATAAACCCAAATATCCTGCACTGCCAGTGCTTAAAAATACTGATCTTATTGTTTGTGTTTCTGGTTTTACAGGATTTCTAAATGCCTCAATGAGCCATTTATGAGACTGAGATCATTTAAGCTGTGTTTCTTTCATGGTATTTCCATCAGCCAGGAATTTAAATATCATGAGGGGACAGATGCTGCATTATTTCAGGACCATACATGGCTCCTTGAAGCACTGAAAGAACAGGAGAAAAAAAAAAAAAGCAAAGATTTGAAACTCAAATACAAGCTGAAGGATCAGCTCACATTCTCCAGGCTTCAGACCTTGCAATAATAAACCAGCAGAACAAATACAAACTTTCAAATCCCAAATGAGTTGTCATACTCTGTGATCTTTGGATACAAGACATAACATTGCTCACCATTCTTTGCCCTAATCGGTCACTGCATTCTCACACGGTGCTTGGTAGATATTTTCAAGAGCAAACTGACTGGGAGAATTACCTGGACCAGTGGACAGAGGACAGATGGCTTTGTCTTAACTATATCTCCTTGAGTGGTCCAAGGACAAATTCAGCTACAAATTCGGTACTTTTGCAGCAGTAAACATGAAATATGTCATACTCGAAGTGCCTATATCAAGTAGCACCCTGCCCAGCTCCATTTCAGCCACTGATCTCTCTGAGGATACTCAGGTCAGACAGCTTTGTGCTCACCATCTTCTCCATCTATCAATAATACAGGCATTTTCAGGCTGACCCCTCCTACTATAAAGATTTTAATTCACCGAGAGGGAAAAAGACAACACCTGGTAAGCCATAAGCCAGCTGCAACTTTCAGCATGGCAGTAATCAGCAGTGTACTAAAAGCCTTCCAGGAACACTCTGAAACTGCTTTTCACAGAAGTCTTAAGATAATTTCCTTGCCCCCAGTGCCATTCAATTGCTGCTAATCACCTCTCTGTCTTCCAAACCATTAGGAAGGCTTATTCCTGGGGCTGACAAAAATACCTCTGAAGAGCAAGAGTATTTGCAATGCATCACACAGTGAGCACTTAAAATAAAACCCCTGGTGCAAGAGACCTGCATCCCCTATAAAAGATTATCCCACTTTGGGAACATACACCAGGAGTATATGGATTCGTTCCTGACTAAGAGCAGAGACATCTAGTTTGTTTGCTAAACAGCTCTGCTTTCTTCCTTGGTCATAATTAAAGTATTTTTTTCTTATACAACAGAGTCATGTCACCAGTTACTCTCTTCTCTGCCAGGACGCAACACCTTTGTGCTGTATGAGAGCTCATCACTGTCAGAGGAAACATCTGCAGGAGTATCTAGATGTAACTGTGATCTGTTCTGCCAGATAGAGCAAAGTTGATCCGTTGGCTGAGATTTATTATCCCCAGGACAGGCACTGTGCTCCATCGTCACAAATGATGCTGGATTCGTGCAGCTGCCCATCACCACTCACTGTTCTTTGCCAAATAGCCCGCTCATTCCCTCCAATGAAATGACATCCATGCCAAAGGTGCAGAGCTTCAACTTCTCTTTGAGAGACCTGCTGACATGGTATCACTTCCCATGTAGTTTCTGCTACCATTTTCCACTTGGAGGATCTATCTATTATCTTTTCATGAAAGCATACTTCTGCTTCACCTTCACCAGCACTGTCCTCCCATTGGCACCAGCAAAGTTCTGTAGTCCCATTGGTAAAATTCATCCTGCCTAACTGACTAATTTTGTCCAACTACCTGGGCCTGTTTTAGGGTACATGTGTCACCTTCTAGATATCCTTAAGTGGACCCCCACTAAGTATACTGGGAGTTTAGACATCCATTGCATATGTAGACATTTACAGAGCTATGGTTTCTTCTATGTGGAGGATCGAAATAGCAGAGGTATGCTGAGTTCATTACAAACTGAAGGAAAGACTGGGGGTTTGTTTGTATACTTCCCTCTAGAAAAAGGGAAGAAAACTGAAGACATTAAACTCTTCTTCTTGAAAGTGTTGTCATAGCAAAACAAAGATGACTTGACCTTACAGGTACATTCAGCCAAAATGAACAGTTCAAAAAAATTGGTCCCTCAGACATCTGTTGCAAATAAAAGACAGGGTCCTCGTTCCCTTGTCAACTCATCTCTTGAGATACACTGCATCTTTCTGATGTAGAAACACCTTTTATGTTTCCTCTGGTCAAGGCTAAAATCTGGCAATTGGCTCACTTCACGTAAGAGCAAAAGTAATCTTGCCTTTTCTCTGAGCTGACACACTGCAAACCAAGGTGAGGACATACTGGACAAAAAGCCAGTGGGATCGGAAAGCACCAGTATAACTCTTATCAAATCAAACCGTGGCAAAATACCCTCAATAAGGAGGCAGAGATGCGCTCATGTGAGGGTGTATCAGTACTCAGAGCACTGACCTGGTCAGTCAGAGTTAGGTTAGGCTCAGCTGTGCTTCTTTTGGGGCTTTGGACAGATTTGACTTGCAGGTGGACTCACCAGGTAAGCTGAGCCTCTGCTTCACACCACAGTGAAAGGGGGCGCATGGAGATATCTGCATTGCCACCAGTATCCTCTGGATTACTTGACCATGCAGACAACCTGGAGCTATTTCTGCAGCTAGGCTGATGTCCAAGCTTCTTTATTCCCTTTCTCTCTCCACTAATAAAATAGCCGATATTGGCAATGCTTTCCAGAGAGATTCCCTGGGCTCTTCGCATAAAGTGGTGTTTGAGGAATCAGGTCATGGCATAAAATACAGTCCACAGAGTAAACATACTGGAGTGAGCCATCAGGTTTATGGAGCTGTGGGAGCTTCAACGCTGAGATGTGCTGCCTTTTTAGGGTTTGGATCGTGTGGTTTATGTGAGCAGCCATATGGTATCAGCGATTTCAGGAGTTGCCCAGCCTCTGAACAATGTTTCTTACCTCATTCAAGGCTTTTAAATGATTCAATTGAGAGAATCATTTGCTCTCAAGCAAATGAATTATTTCTCTCATCCAAGAGGTCCAAGGGTGTCTTGTCTTTCTGCCCTGACTGAAGATTAATGCTGACCTATCCAAGATGACAAGTAAATTGAGTCAGACAGCAATATGAACTGTCACAACAGATCTGCAAAAGAACATGAACAAGAAAATCCAACACAAGCAGAAGATCCAGCAAATTAGCTGGCAGATGCATTTCCAAGTGGTCATGATTCAGAGTTATTTAACTTCGTTTTCTCCTTCTTCTTCAGACCATGTTGCAAGAAGTGTGTGCCTCATGCCAGCAGTCTGTCTACTCCATGGAGCGTGTGGTCACTGACAAAGTCTGTGTGCACCGCTCATGTTTCTGCTGCCAGGTCTGCAGGAGGAAGCTGAGGTGAGTGGTAGGACTCAGGTGCCTTTATTTTTAAGAGATGTCCGAGTAGTTTCCATTATAATAGTCCAAGGGTAATTCCGACAGGGTAGGCTTCAGGAAATGAGGAAGGGCAGGCAGTTTCCCTAATACAATCTGCCTCTTCGTCACTAGAGTCTGAAGACTGATCACCTTGTAGACACCTGTGGATCAGGAATCTACATGGTGGTACACAGGTGAGCTGAAAAGAAAAGAAATATTTTCAATTTGGGAATATGGATATGGAATTTAATTGGAGGACTCATTTGGGTGCCTCACATGTTCATGAAGTCAGGTAGGTTGGAAAGTATCTCTGGAAGTCTCCACCCTGCCTTCTCTGGGTCCAAGGAGTACGGGTAGCTCAGGATGATGTCCAGGAGAGATGTGAATGGTTCCACGGATGGAGATTCCACAGCCTCTCAGTTGGAGCCCCTCTTTCAAGATTCAACCACCAGTGAAAAGGTTTTTTCTTATATCTCATCATAGTTTCCCATGTTACAACTTGTTCCCATTGTCTCTTATCCAATCACTGTCCACCTCCAAGAGCACTCCAGCCTTGTCTTGTCTATAACCTCCTATAAAATAGCTAGACACAGCAATGAGTCCCTCCTTCTTAATCTTCTCCTTATAAGACCTCACTGATCCAGCTCTCAGCCTCTTCTCAGATGACACGTTCCAGGCCTTTGACCACCTACCTTAATGACCCTTTGCTGGATCCCTTCCAGTATGTCAATAGTTTTCTTGCACTGAGAAGCCCAAAACTGGACAAAGGACTCCACATGTAGTCCTACAAGTGCCAAATGCAGAGGAACGGTCACTTCTCTTGACCAGCTGGCTGGACTCTTGCTAATGCAGTCTGAGATGTAGTTGGCTTCTCTGTCACAAGGGCACACTGCTGGCTTGTTTTCAGCTTGTCAGTCACCAAGACACCCTGGTCCTTGTCTGTGAGGCATCCTCTTGGCCCCCCAGCTGTACAGATGCATTCTCCCATCATGCAGTTGTTGTATCATGGGAGCCCTGCACAGTTGCTTTGCCCATATGGTCCATGCTGTGCATATAGGGGGGAGAGATAAAGTGCTGGTGTGAAGCCTGGCCTGTAAATGAGAAAGAGATTACACATAACCGGGATTACAGCTCCCAGAAGTATTGCAAGGAAATGTCTAATTTTTCACATTTCAGGTTTTGAAAGAAAAATCAAACATATCCTCAGAAAACAGACCTTACTTTTGAAAGGTTTCATTCTTCAGACACCTTCCCTTCCCCAACAGTTTCCACTGAAAAACAATTTTGCTGAAAACC
This sequence comes from Tauraco erythrolophus, assembly GCF_009769465.1. NCBI lineage: Eukaryota > Metazoa > Chordata > Aves > Musophagiformes > Musophagidae > Tauraco > Tauraco erythrolophus. The sequence continues at coordinate 5,604,955 of NC_141471.1, read as the reverse complement.
TGTCCATCAGTGCTACTGTTAATCCTTCCCTCCCACACAGTCTCTAACAGCTATGCCAATACATGTTTTCCAGCTTGCAAAACTATGCTGCCCTCCATGGGGTGTTTTACTGCCAAGTCCACTACAAGCAGATGGCTGGAGCTAAAAGCAGAAGCGAGATGGAAAGGCTGAAGCACTGGCTAGGAGACCATCAGGTTCGGCAAGTGGCAATGCTAAGCAGAGGACCACAGCCCCAGGACTGGTATAACAAGGCCAAAAAGGAGAATGAAACAAGAGAGAAAACCACATCCTTCAATGGGCGGTGCAGCTGGCAGCCAGCTGAGCCCAGGCGAGAGCTGAACAGCAGGTCTGTCCTCTTAGGGAACAAGCTTGGAATGGGCTGGACGCCTTCAGAAACAGCTTTGTTGGCTGTAGATGGAAAAGCTGGAAAGGGAGCATGTTCTTGGAAAAAGCCCACACTGAGCCTGCAAACCTACCAGGCTGCGGGCAGCAGGGTGGGCAGGATGATGCTCAGGGGTCAGAAGGGAAAATCAGCAGTGGAGGCAGCAGTGGAGAAAGGAAGCTTCTTACCTGGTGTCACCTATGCCAAGCAAAAAGAGCAGGCATGTTCCCGGCCCAAGAATGGAGAACAGAGAGAGGGTGAAAAGATTGGGGATGGAGACATGCCCAAAAGGAAGAGAGGGGGCAAAGTGTCCCAGCGAGTGGCTGCAATCCAGGAGGGCAAAGCCCACCTGAAGAGAGGATCTACCTCTGTCTCCTCCACTCTAGTCCTGGAACCTGTGAAATCCCTGCCTCACGGCTCGCTCGTTGTCCACCACGCCACACATCAAAGCACTAAACCTACTAACTGGAGGTACCTGCGGGGCAGAGAGGGCTGCACCCTCTCTGCTACAGAGCTCCCAGTGAAGGAAAATGAGTTCTGTGTGTCTCTAAGCACATCCAATGAAGGAGACGCAACGCCTGCAATGACAAATGACAAGCCTGAACTGACCACAGCCACCTCATCTACTGCAGGAGACAAGCATCATCTTGGAGAGAGAAGGAGCAGCCCACAGCCCATCCATGTGCCAGGAGAGCCTGAAACGAGAGACACTACAGGTACGGAGCTAAAATGTGGAGCTGAGGATGTTGATGCCCCTGAATGCAAAGCTGAACACAAAGCCCTCCCTCTTTCTGGTGTGTCAGGGACTCCTTCCGTAGCTTTGGGATCCTTTGAGCCAGGAGGGTTCAGTGCATCACCTGAGATCACTGAGCTGGTGAATGAGAAATCAAAGGCAAAGACCAATGAGCTCCCTGGGAAGCAGATATCAGTAACTGCAGGCGAAAATACGCAGCCATCCAGCATAAGTCATTTGCCTGAGATTGAGAGCAAAGGGGAAGAGTTTGAGAAGACAGAACTGAAACCTGTAAATACATCAGGGTTTCTGGAAGAACCCAGTCCTGAGCATACATCTCAGGAAAAGAAAGCAGAAAAGAAAAGAGTCTCTTCACCTGGTTTGCCAGAGATGACAGATGACCATAGCGTGTCCTACCTGCAAGAAACAGAAGCTCAGACCACATATGGCCCACTGATTACTAACCCTCATGAGGATATTTTGCAACATGATGTAAAACCACTCGGCAAGGATTTTCTAGTGTCAGCAGACACATCTCTGAAAGGAACCTGTGCCACTTCGCCCTCCCATGATGAAGTCAACAACTCCAGGTTGAAGGATCTCAGGGAAGTTCTTAATGGAAACATCTTTCACACCTCTGAGCAGTCAACCAAGACATTAGACTCTTCCAAAACAAATATACCCTTGGGCAAATCTGGAAGTCATCCAGTGGAAGAAGAAAAAATGGATCTGAAATTCCCAGGGAAAAGCACTGTGTGTACATCAAGGCCTGATGCCCAGAGCAAAGAGGTCAGAAGCAGTCAAGCCTGCAGAAAGATGCTCGCTAAAGGTTTCAGGCTTGGGAAAAACCCCTTCACTATGCTTTTTGGTTCTGAAGACAAAGGCAGCACTCTCAAGAAGGAAACAACAACCCAAAGGAAACCCACTAAGCCCCAGTCAGCCCATGTCGCTTTGCTCAGTTATTCCTCAGAGAAGAAACAGAGTCAGCAAGAAAATCCTGCAAGATCCACAGAACAAACAAATACTGAAGACAGGCAGGAAAAGCCCCAGGGCCTCCTCAGCATCTCCAGCCAAGCAAAACAAAAGGCCTCCAAGAACAAAAAGCTGCCACAGCCAGGGAAGGCAGAGGTCACCCCTAAACCTATCCAGGAGAGCTCTGGAAGCTGCTCAGACTCTACTGAGGGCAAGGAGATGGATGTCCTGTTGTTAGATCCTGGTGCAAGCATTTTGTGTGATGATAAACGTGAGAGAACTGAACTTGACATCCATGACCAACTGACTTCAAATAATCAGGTTCAGCAGCAGCAGGACAGCTGTTGGCCCTCTCCTGTGCCAGCACAAGAAAATCAGAAAGAAGTTGCAGTAACCTCGGAAGGTGGAACAAACTCTCTGCATCCTCCTCCAGATCTTATGCCTGCAGCTGATAACAGCAAAAATCTCATCAGGGAAGGAAATCATCATGATGCTCATCTACTAGAAATTCAGAACCTGTTGAGTATGGATGTCCAGGACATAGTTATAGAGGATGGGATATTTTTTTCACCAGGCAATTCAGAAAAGTTACCTAAGGAAGCTGAGCTTCAGTTAGACAATGTGGATTTTCTGGAGGACAACAACTTGTTCTTTTCTGGAGGACAAGATTTTCCCAGCATAGCAAGTAAAATCCCAAATTCAGACTTGCAAAATTCAGAGGCAGAAACTCTACCTTGCTTTGACCCAAATCCTTCAGAATTGTGTCGTGAAATCCCAGCAGAATCAAATGCCCCACTAGTGCTGTGGGACACCTCCAGCCTCTCACTTCTTGGTGGACAGGATGAGATTATTCCTAGAGATCTGGAAGGGATTCAGAGCTGTGCACTGCTGCAGCAGTTAGATCCACAGCACCAAGATCTAAAGGCTGCAGAAGATACATTTGGGTTGAGTCTCAGCACCGAAGGCTCAACAAGCAAGCATCTCTCTACACAAGAAGGCTATTTTCCCCCAATGTATACGTTCACCAGCCATGTTTCTGAAACCCTTAATCAGGGTGTCTTTGATCCTTTCAATGTTGATTCAGTCAAAATGGCCCAGGAGGCTCCTGAAAAAATGAACAGGAGCAGAAAAACATCAGGAGTTGAAGAAGCTTATGAAAGTCATTCCTCTGCAGACCGGAATGTCTTAAATGATGGCCTTTAGACCAAGAGTCCTTCATATAGTTGCAAAAAAGAAGATGAGAAAGCAATCACCCCTGCAGCACAAGTTAGCTGATACGGGATAAACATTGATGCACAAAATCCATTTAGAAATCCCTCACTCCTTTGGCACAAGACAAATTCAGCTGATTTATTAAAATGGCTTAAGAAATTAAATTGAAGTTCTCTATCCTGGTCATAGCGGGTCAGTGCTCAGTTCCCAAAAAAGAACATTGCAAGAATGGTTTCACTGTGAGGCATCTCTAAGGAGAGACTGACCAGCACCCTGTTCTCTGTATCCAGAGGGGATCTTCTGCACAATCTACTGCTGAGGTCCCTCAGAGAATGCCTGTGTGGCCACTATTTGCATGACAGAAGGGAGAGACACCTCTAAAGAGGTCCAATCAGCAAGCAGTCATGAGCAACAAGCTAATCAAGAACTAGAAACTCAAATGAGAAGAGAATGCCATTATCAGAAAGGAAACAAATCCTTGGCCACAAGTGCACAAGTCAAATGCAATGGGCAAAGGCAAAGCTGAGTAGGGGAAGGGTGAAGATTTGTCTCCAAATTCGGTTTAGGTATCCACAGTGTTAGCATTTCAATGTAAACCAGATGTTTAAGCCCACATCAAAGTCAATGAAGAATTAGCAAGTACAGTCAGTGCAGCCTGGGGAGTGATTCAGCCCACCCTAAACCAGACAACTGCATTCAAAAAGCTAACAGCTCTCTATTAAATGTGTCAGTCCATCTCCACTAACCACAGTGCAACCTGAGGTACCTATTTCACATATAGACAACTGCAGTTAGACATGCAGAGATGAATCCAACCCAAAACATCACACACCTTTTCACCATATGGCCTTCCTACACTTAATGCTAATGATATCTCACTGCCCTCATTATATTTTCCCTTCAGCAGACTGCAAAATTTCTTCACGTAGGAGGTCACCATCATTAGCCTCATCGTACAATGACAAGCAAAGCTAAGTGAAATGACCTTGCCAAGGTCACCTAGTCAGAAGCGCAGAGAAGGAAAGGGAACTCAGGTCTCTTGAAGTCTTGGGGCATGGGAACATGGCTATATCTGCTCTCCCTGTGCAGTTGCACTCTGGCCCTGCCCAACTGCCCTTTGCTGCCATGACATAAATGTTATATAAGTTAACAATTATACTGATGATAAACAAGCTCGCTAGAAACCTCAGAGGGCCAAAGCGAGAACAGATGTCTTATGAAAAGGATCATGGAGCATATCACTTCACCTGTTTTTAATCAACTGTGTGAAAAAAAAAAAAATGAGGGTGTTAAAATAATTAATTTTTGAAATAAAATAAATAAAAAAAAAACTTCCTGCCTCACCAGCTCTGAAAGAACCCTGGCTGTGTCAGACCTGCTGGTGGAATAAAGCTGCTTAACGACTGCATCTGCTGCAAAGCTGTTCAATCAACATGAATCAGGGAAAAGAGAGATGTCCATGAAAGTTACATGACTTATTAGATGGTGAAGTCGGTCTCATCTTGGGATGGGGCAAGAGACTTGGGACAGAGGTGCTGCCATCTCACAGTCTTGCCTGAAACCTGGTCAAGCTTTGTTTAGAGATGGAGAAACGAGATGTAAAAGATTGCAGGGATTAAGCATCTTTCCCTGAAGCCAGTGGGAAGGGGGCGGCCAGTTACCCATGCTGAAGACGGTCTGATTGACATCACAGACCAAGTTGTCACTAGCACATGACACCCATAAACCTGACCTCTCCCTGCCAGCACTAAAAGGAAGAGGGAAAATGCAGAAGCATCACAGCTGGTGGGTACGAATCCATTCTGGTCGCAATTCACCCCAACATGTGGGTGTCCAAATGGGTCTCCAACCACAGTCTCTCCTGATCTCCAGAGCTGTATAAGAGAAAAGCCAAGTCCATGAATTAGTGCTTCAATGCCTTACTGTCCACACCAGCCCTCCAACCCAGGCAAAGGTACTTCTTTCTGAACGACTCTTTTGGATGCTCCCTCTCTCTTCTCCTAATCCTTGACATATGTACATGGATGTTCAGGCTTTCCTGCTGTCCGCCTGTGCTGGGTTTATGTGATGGGGTTTTGGTAGCAGGGGAGGGGCCGCAGAGATAGACCCTGTCAGTAGCTGTGAGAAAAACTTCCCCGGCTCCAAAACTGGTCAGACGGGCCTCCGGCCAGGTCGAATCCCCATCCCCTCAGGCCAGGGCTGAGCCAGTCATCGTCTCTGGGAATGCCTTATTTAAGATGGAAACAAAGGAGCCCAAACGGAAGCTGGACCTACACTGAAGAGAGGGGGGAGACAGAGGGATGCCCCCCCAGCCTCCCGGATGGGCAGCTGACAGAGGCTTTTCCATTTTTGAGAGGCTTTGCAAACACTAGTAATCCAGCTGGACAAAAATGTTGGCCAGAGAGAAATAAGCACAGAAACCTTAGCAGTGGGGCTTCAGGAAACAGGTTTGCAGGGCCTTTGTCGCTGGGAGATCTCCACCATGCAGGACTGACCCACTCAACCTCAGATGATGATGACAGTCATAAGAACAATGTCTTTCTATGAGAAGTGCCATCTTAGGGTGACGGAGTTTACCACAGTGGACCAATGCTTTCCCGGGGCTTCAGAAGAGCCTCTCTTGTGACGTTAGGAAGAAGACCCTCCAGAAGTCACATCTGCATTACTGCATGAGACTGCAGTCACGTCTGAGTCCCCCCTCCAAGGAGTTTTTACAGTCAAAATCTGACCTCTTTGCCACAGGAGATGCTAGTGGCTGAGAAGTGGGAGGGAAGACCATGAGCCACACATAACAGGGTAAGCTTGAAGACTTCAGCTTGTCACATGCTGATGGAAAAGGTACCTACTCTCTGTTCAGCAGGATGGGGTCAAAATGCCTCTGCCACAGCAGATCTCCTTGGCAAAGTCATCCCACAACATGGCCAGAGATGGATTTAGGGTAAAAAGGAACCTCTGGAGGTTTATTAGCCCAATCCCCTGTTCAAGGTATGTCTCAGAATAATAGCAAATCCTCTCATCCAAGGACGTGGATCCAGAGTCCAGTGACGTGTTTGGCTGTGTGGTGTGTGCACATGATACATGCACATTGCTGGTGCAAACCTACACAACTCTAAGTAACATTTACTCCTCTCTTCCTTCACTCCTGGTAGCATTAACCAACATGGCCTCTCTCTCCCACCCCAGCTTAGAAGATGATGTTTTAAAATCCTATCTTCTACCTCTGTTCCCACTTCCATAAGCATGACAGTGCTGTACCCACTCATGAAACATCAACCCAGACTTGTATGATCCTTCAGTAACTTTGCTGGAGGCTCAGACATTCTATTTGGGTTGAGAGTGAAGGACAAAGAATCTGAGAGGAGACATGAAGTGAGCAATTCTGTGCCTAGTGACCTGTCCTTATCACTCTGATGAAACCAGCCACGAGACCTTTGCCAAATTACACACCGAATTTCATATATCTAGGGCAATCTGGCTTTCCAGTTCTCAGGAACAAAGATATAAACCACTCAGGGAGTCTGTCCAGGAAGCAGCTCAGACATGCAGCAGAAATCAAGTCAAACTGCTTTTCAAGTGACATCAGAACCTCGGGCAAAGTCAAGCTGGTGTCATTTCTTATCCCCCTGAGGTTGTTCAACCTGGAGAAGAGAAGGCTCTGGGGATACCTTAGAGCAGTCTTCCAGTACCTAAAGGTACAAAAAAGCTGGAGAGGGGCTTTTTACAAAGGTGCGTAGTGACAGAACAAGGGGCAATGGCTTGAAACTGAAGGAGGGGAGACTTAAATTAGATATAGGGAAGAAATCTTTTACTATGAGGGTGGTGAAAAACTGGAACAGGTCACCCAGAGAAGTTGTGGCTGCCCTATCCCTGGACATGTTCAAGGCCAGGTTGGATGAGGCATTAAGCAACCTGATGTAGTGGAAGGTGTCCCTGGCCATGGCAGGAGGTTGGAACTAGATAATCTTTAAAGTCTCTTCCAACCCAAACCATTCTATGATTCTATGATCAAAATCTACCCTCTTTCATTTTAAATCCACTGTCACTTCTCCTATCACTACACACCCTTGCAAAAAGTGTCTCATATCTTGGACAAAAACCTTGTGCTGCGGCACAGCTGCCTTCAAGAGGCTCAGGGAGATGCTCCATGCTGGGACAAGACAAGCTGTCCTCACACTGTCCCCAAGAGTGGCAATGCTCTGGCACCTTTGTTCTGGCCCCAAGAACAGGGAGGGAATGGCAGGTGACAAAGTGCACTCTGGAGAACTGCAGTATATCACCCTAATGGATGAACCTGCTGACACGAGTGCTCATTTTATCACATCTGATTAGGGGTTTAGTGCTCACACAGTTTAAACATTAATGTTCACCTATTTAAGCAACGATGTGCCCCGGTGCAGCCTGGCCACAGAGCTAGTCGCCATGGCCGAGTTTGGAGAATTTGTAAGTGCTTTGGGGGAGTTTGGGCTATATCAGAAATTGCTGGTACTGTTCCTCTCCCTCCCACTACTTCTTAGTCCTTTCCAAATGTTTGCCCAAGTTTTCATGGTTGTGGATGTGCCTCATCACTGTAACACCAGCTGGATCCTTGCCATCAACCCCAACCTGACGGAAGAAGAGCAGCTGAACCTCACCCTGCCCCGGGATGCAGATGGGGAGTACGAGCAGTGCTTCATGTACTCGCCCGTGGACTGGGACTTTGACTCCATCGTGACATATGGCCTGAACTCCACAGAGAAGTGCAGCAGTGGCTGGGTGTACCCCTCAGCAGAAGCACCATCCCTGCTGACTGAGGTCTGTAATTGCCTTTTGACATGCTGGGGATGTGGAAGGGATGGGATGGGCATATCCTCTCCTGTAGCTTGATTAGCCAGTGCCAGCTGTGATACAGTCAGGCTGAGATTTACACCAGGCACTGGTGGACCTTGGCTCCATCACACAATCACTGTTGTAATCCTTGGGAGGCTATGTGCAGGAAGACCATGTGGCCCAGGGGGGCCACAGGCAGAGATGGTGGGGGTGTGAGTCCAGTACGTGCTCTGCCCACCATCCCTCTCCTTTCCAACATCCAGGCTCTTGAACCCATGATATAACTTACTGTGAAGGACATTTTGGGTCTCCTTGCCACACTTTCCCTTATTCTTCTGCCTGACACTCCACATTACCTTCTCTGTGAAAGACATTTACTTTCCAAGGGCTGGGCATTGATATTTCTGAGGCCTGCAGAGACCTCCAGGGTTGCAACAAGACATCCTGTGGGCCATGTAGTTAAGCAAGGGCTTTGTCTGCCAGCATCCCCAACTTCTTCCCCTCTTGACCTCTGTTACTTTCTCACTTTCCCTCATTGCTCCCTCTCTCTCTCCTTCCATCACTTCCTCTCTCCCTCCCTCCCTCTTTCCTCACTCCCAGCTCCAGCACTTTCTCACAGGTACCTTCCTCTGATCTGAAACCAGAGGAGAGAGTCCAGCCCCCAGCATTTTCAAAGGCTCCATGGGGTCTCTGGATCACCGTGTCCATTTCACAGCCATGTTCTCTGGAGGGTCCTCAGCAGTTGCTCCATCCCTTCCCACTCCTGCACCAGTCCTCCATTACCAGAGAATAATGCACTGCTCTCCTGCCCTCCTCCTCCTCCTTCCACCCTGTCCTGCCTTTGCAGCCAGAGAAGCAAGCTACTGGGACTTTTATCCCAAGGTCCCACTTTAAGCAAAACTTGCCAACCAGAAGGCTTCCTGAGGGATGCCTGGACTGGAGGAGAGTCCTGCAGATCCCAGGACTCACGAGATATGCACCATGATGAAAAGGCAGGCTGAGACCTCGTATGCCTGTTCCACTTCTGACTTATGTCCTATGTGCACACCAGGGATATTCATATCCTTGAGAGTGGGAGCTCTGCTCCAGAGGCTGGACCAAGAGATTGGGCACCCAGCTCCCGGGTCCACCATGGACCAGAAGAGCTGCCCACGCTCAGAAAGCAGCTTGGGTCTGTCAAGAGCAAAAGCAGATGTGTTTCCTTCCTTCAGTTTGATCTGGTGTGCGACAGGAAGGACCTGAACGACATCTCCCAGTCCATCTACATGGCAGGGCTTCTCCTAGGAGCCATGATCTTTGGACCACTAAGTGACAGGTGAGGAGACACAGCCAGCTTCCCAGAGTTATTGTCCAGTACCCAGGAACAGCCCAGCTGAGGGTTCAGAATGTCCATGAACTGAGCACGAAACACCTCCTATGTAATACTTGAACCCCTTGCCTTAGCTAGGGCATCAGGGTCTACCTGAGATGTCTGTAGATGTCTGAGAGTTGAAAAGAGAGGGAGATAGATACAACCTTATGGGGAGTTCCTTCATGAATCAGAGGTCCAGCCACAACTGGTGTCTCGGTTACGCAACGGTGTCTCCAGGAATCCCAGAAACCTACCTTTGGGTACAGAGTTGGACTCACTTTTAGCTGTGTTAACCAGATCACTTGCACCTCCTTCCCACGGCTCTGCTCAGCTCATGGTGATCCAGACCAAAGATCTCAGCTCCCTAGAAGACATAGCCACACAGGGCACATGGAAGGGAGAAGGGCACAGCATGTGTACAGGGTGCCTCACAGGGAAACCAGCACTACAATCCGTTTCAGTCTGATCCTCACTGTTCTCAAGGGAGGGGACATCGGGGCCCTTCAAGGGCCTGCTCCTTTAACAGCATCTCCTTTTGCCTTTGCTTGCACTGTGACTGGTCCAAAATGGAGATGCTGCTTTTCCTGCCTGTAACTTCCTGGGACATACAGGGAAGCTTTGCTCACATGGGTATCAAATCTCCTCTGGTGTGAATGGGTCCCGAATCACCATGTATTCCATCAGGGCTCTTCCCAATCTCCATGGGCTCTCTCCAGACATCAACTGTGTCTTACGTCTTCCTCCACAGGATAGGCCGCCGGCCAGTCCTTCTGATCTCCATCCTCCTCCAGTGCGTGTTTGGTTTAGCAATTGCCTTTGTGCCTCATTTCTATGTGTACATGGCCTTCAGATGTGTCGTGGGGGCTTCAGTGTCAGGAATTCTGATTACAGCCTTGGCCTTAGGTGAGTAGGATGCCCTTGCCCTAAGGCAGACAGATGTGGCCTCACAAGAGGCAATAACAAAAGGTACTTGAAAGATAGTCACGCATGTTTTGAAAAGGATGACCCTGAACCTTCATTCTTCTTTTCAGCTACAGAATGGGTTGGTGTCTCCTCCCGGCCAAAGGCAGTGCTTATTTCTCACTGTTGTTTCGCCGTTGGACAGATGCTTCTGGCAGGCTTTAGTTATGCTATTCGCAACTGGAGGCTGTTGGAGATTGCAGGATCTGCTCCACTGTTTGCCCTTTTCTTCTACATCTGGTAAGCAGGAGCAGAGCAGAGCTCCTTGCAGACATGACAGCAGTGGGTGCGAGCGGTGGCAGTGAGGAGGCAGCAGCTCACGAGCAGGTTGGGTCTTCCCATTAGAGTGCAGATGATGAAGGGGCTGCTGCAGAGCTCAGCACCTCTCCCTACGCACTGGCCTTCTCAGAGCAGCAGCTGCTTTGCTTCAGGTCTTCAAATGTGGCCCTTGGTGCCTAAATGTAGACCTGGAAACCCTGACCTGAAGAGGTACTTAGACCCTTCCATCACATGTAATGTGCATTGCTTGCTGGATGTGGCCAGAGAGAGAGAGATGGGCTGTGGGGAAATCCAGCTGGTTGCAGCAGCATCTCCTGATTTCATCTCTTTGGCAGCGTCCTACCAGAATCAGCTCGGTGGCTGGTGACGAAAGGCAGAATAGAAGAAGCGAAGAAGGTCCTTCAGAAGGCAGCATCCATCAACAAGCGCACCATCCCACCAGCACTCCTTGAGCAGGTACCTGTAATGGCATGGGGAACTGCTGGTTGTCTTCAGAGACATTGCTCTGTGCCTGGGTTTGTAGCGGCCACCGGACTTGAGGTCATCTGATAAACAATTTTCCACACCCGCTGGGAATGATTTGGGGATGGGCTGTGGGTGGGTGACTCCAGCTTCAGCTGCGTTATACAGAGACAAGGTCAGGGAAGAGGCACGGCTTGTGCTGAGGCTCAGCCTGGAGCTTTCTGGAGTCCACCTTGGGATACGGAAAGAACCAAATGCTTCCCTGGCTTTTTTCTGTAGGAGTGTTGAGGATGAGAACAAGATCTCTGTTTAGTCTGTGCTTTTCCATGCATAAATGGCCAAAGGACATTCCTACCCCAAAGTCCCTACTACTAGTCCAAACTACTGTGTTGGGCAAGCAGAGCCTAGGTGCAGGAGACCAGCTCAGCAGTTTGAGGGTCACAAGCCTGTCCATCTGAGGCTTTCCTTTGGCTGCAGATGGAAAAGGAGCTTGCCATGGGTTTCCTTTGCCTGCTTTGACTCTTTGGCTTTCTGCATTTTGAAGTTGAAGCCTGAGACACAGACCAAGTCTGGGAGTACTCTGGATCTCTTTCGGAAGAAGCACCTGCGGAAGGTGACCTTAGTCATGTCATACACTTGGTAAGACATCCCCTGGTCCTCTCTTTCCAAACTTTTAGGTAAAGGAAAGAAGGGATTGGGGACTGACAGGAACTGTAAATTCACTTCATGTATATTTGGGGGTCATGTTTGTGTCTGTATGTTCACCTGCCATCCTTCTGTCTCCCTGTACTGGACCAGATCTACCTTGACAGGTCATGAGAAGAAGCTGATTATTCAAGATGCTGTGGGTTATGTGAAAAAGGCTGGAGCAATTCTAGCTTTTGGTAACCCCTGTTCCTTGTGATTTTGTGCCCTCATAGAAGTTCTGGGTGTAGTCTAAACACTGCTGAGCGTATGAGGCTCCATACTGCTATATCTCATTTTAACTGCGTCCCACAGAATTGTCGCAGGTGGTGACTAGAAGCAAAATAGAGATTGCTGGGAGTTTAGATACGCTGTGTGTGATCTCATCACAGTAACTTTTCAGGATAAACCCCTGGAAAACCCATCTGGTTACCTGTTCTATTCCACTTCACTTGAATTTCAGGTTTGCAGTCAGCCTTGTCTACTATGGGCTGAGCCTTAATGTGACAAGTTTTGGTCTGGACATCTACTTGACACAGCTTGCCTTTGGGGTGGTGGAGTTAGCCGCTCGATCTTCCTGCATTTGCCTGCTGCAGTGGTTTGGGAGGAAGAAACCTCAGGCTGTTCTCCTGCTGCTGTCTGGCCTGATGTGCCTGATCATCACAGGCATCCCTGAAGGTGAACAACCTGTTCCCAATCCAAGAGCACAGCCTGGTAGAGCCCCAGCCAGCTCTGTTCTGGTTCAGACCCTGTCGTCCCAGCCTGGCTGGCTGCAGACCCGTGCTTGCTCTCAGGGGCTGAGCCACCTCAAGTGTCACAACCTGATGGGCTGCATGCCCAAAGTATTGGCTTCCTCTCTACCTCACTTTCTTCTCCTTCAGAGATGTGTTTTGTTCTTCCACAGCTCCTGGCCCTTGGCAGGCAGTGTCTTTCAGACACCACCACCCACTAGACATCACCACATCCCCCTACTACACGCAACCACCTCCTCTCAGAAAGGTGTAGCAAAAGAGGTGTTTTAAAAGCCACCATATCTCTCTTTAGATGAAGAGGAAAAGCAAATGTCTCTCCTTATCTGTTTCTGCCTACACATTCCTGCAGTCCGTATTCTTTCCCCCTGCTGCTCTGCTAGTGCTGCGAGTAAGGCTGAAGGAAAGAAGATGGGCTGAAAGCCCATCATGGCTGGGGCTCCATGATGCTTTCAAGCTCATGGACATGATCATTCCAACCAAGCAATCCCTGAAGACCTACAGTGGCTCAGTGGCTCACTCCATTTGAGGATTTAGGAAATACCCAAGGCCTCAGGAGAAATCTGAGTTCTCTTTGCCATTTGTCCAGAAGAGTATCTTTCAGGAAAGGGTGTGCATGGAATAATTTCCAATGGGTTAGGTGGCAGATTTGTTTGGAAAGTCCATTTGAAAGGGCTGTCCTCAGAAATCCCACTGCAGAGACCTTTGTTCCCAACTGAACCTTCTCCATGGAGGTCACAGGGGCAGTCTCTCCTCCTCCCCTCAGACCAGCCTGTGGTGACCACCGTCCTGGCCATCATCGGCAAGTTTACGGCCTCAGCCTCCTTCTCCACCTCCTACGTCTACTCCGCAGAGCTCTTTCCCACGGTCGTCAGGTGAGGTTTCCCCACGTATCGGGGCTTCCCACCACCATGGCTGGTGGCAGTGGTGGGGCAAAAGCCTGGTTGTCCCCATGGCCACATTCAGTCCCACAGTGGCCCAGGGGACTCCGAGCCCTGCCTGTGCCTCCCACTGTCCCTCACTCCCCCAGGCAGACCGGCGTGGGGCTGTGCTCGATGTTGGCACGGGTGGCGGGGATCATGGCCCCGTTGATCCGCCTCCTGGGCCAGTACCACCAGGCCATCCCCATGGCCATCTTCGGGAGTGCCCCTGTGGTGGGGGGGCTGCTCTGTGTCCTGCTGCCTGAGACCCGCGGCACTGACCTGGTGGACGACACGAGGACAACTGCCCCCCGAATGAGGTGAGTACCTGGAACTCTGAATTTAAGGCAAAAGAATCAAAAGGTACACATTTAAGGCAAAGAGAAATACATCAGAAACCAGGATGGAAACAATATAATCTCTTCCTCTTTTCTTCTTCTCTTCAGTAGCAAGACACCAGAAATTTCTTCCAAGAGAAACATCATAGAGGATGAAGTAGTCTCGGAGAAGGACACCTATTCAGAGAGCAAGTGATGAATGGGCAGGCGTATGCTAGGGGTCTAGTCTGATTCAGCCTCTCTTAAAGCAGACCTATGAGACGTTGCTGTCTGGAAACTGGTCTTTCAGATGACCAACAACATATTGGTGGTTGGAGGGAGAGGAGATCTGTCTCACTCTGCGTTTGGAAAAGATGCACTTCAAACTGTTCCTGAAACCCGGTCTGTTCTGCCTGGCTGCGCGAGTCCTCCCAACGTGTTTCCCAGTCCGTTGCAAACTGGTACCCGTGGAACCATCCCTGTCGCGTTTTACAGCAATAAAGAATCGCCAGTAGAGTGGTAGTACTGGGCGAGCGAGCGCCGGGCTGTGTCCCTCCTGCACTGACCGCTCGGGGCGTCAGCCTTCTCGCCGCTCCGGGCCTCGGCGTGTGATCCGGACGTCACCGAAACCCCGTCACACACGTATTTAGCTTTTATTTCCAGGCGGTGTTGAATCTGAGTTTCTACATCAATAATATAAATTATACTCTGAGTTTGGTAAGAGACACTTGTAATGCAATATGTGAATAATAAATGGTGTTGATTTTTTTGTTTGTTTCCTACTGTTTCACAGTTGGCCTTTGTAACTGCTATTGGCTCCGGAGTGTTTCCGACACAGAAATCGTAAGCCTGTAATTTAACACGCAGATGGAAACGCGTTCGGTTTCCGTCAGCCACAAACAATGCAGAAACAGAGTGTTAAAGCGGAATGACCGGGTTTGATAAGAACTTTTTTTATTTCTGAGTCTCCTGATGAACAATTTATATTTATTTTCTGTACGAGCAGAGAAGTTTCCTGAATCGTGCCGTGAATGCTGCAATTCAATGCCAGTTAAACTATGTGGGCATCTGAACAGCTTTCCCCAGTCATGGTCAGCCTTTAACAATGACCTTGGTCAGCTGCTGCCAGCTCAGCCACAACGTTTTAGTATCATCTTGTGTCACACAACAGAAAGAGAAAGGTGGCCTCATCTCCTGCTCTACTTTGTTGCTCACCAGCCTGGGCTGCGGCACCAAGGACGCTGTTGCATCTTCCGCAGCCAGGAGGAAATGGCCTGCCTCTTGTGGGCAGGGTCAGTACCTTGAGTTGATTAGATAATTAGTCATTATATTCAACTCAATCCAGCTGGCTAATAATTACTGGATGCCATACTACTTATTTGCAAGTAGAGAACGTATTTGGCACCCTTTCACGAAGCTATCATCTCCTCAAACCACAGCTCTAATCTTGGTCCAAGGAGAAGGCTGATCGTTCAGATTTGCAGCATCCTTTTGTTTCCAATTGATTTGTGCTGTAGTAAGTGGTGATTTGAAGTCTGAGCCAGATGTGCCTGGAGGTGATACTAATTTTGTGCCTTGGCTTTGGTGCAGAAGATCTCCTGAAATTTCAAAGTGTCACATGGGATCTGGCCATGGCTGGAGATGGGGCAGTACTTTTTTGTTTGCAGGATCTGGGCTTTGGCACTGACTCATTGCACGGGGTCATGAGAGCATAATCAATGTTGTGTCCTCAATGCTCCTCACCTTCTCAGCCACTCCCCAATGGGTCCCTTTCTGCAGACACTGCTCTGGCCATGTACCTGGGGCCTTCCCAGCATGGGGTCAGAAGGAAGAAGAGGTCTGGAATCCTGACACCTCTGCCCCACAGCCAGAAGTCATGGCGGAGACAGTCAGTGCCTCTGCAAATGCCATATTTAAGATGGGGATGAAAGAGCCCAAACTGGGCTAGACCTACTCTGAAGAGAGGGAGAGGCAGAGGGATGCCCCACCCTGGTCTCCCAGATGGGCAGCTGCCTGTGCTGGGCTGACACCGACTGGGGATGGCCGTGGCAGCACAGTGGGGAGAGCTCCGAAGGGCCCCGCTGCCACGGCACCCGTGAGCCGAGCTCGTCCTACCAGGACTGCCAGGGTTTGTCAGGTCCAGCATGGCTGCAGCGGAGAGAGGGCTGAGACCTGAGAGAAATGGCCACACAGACTGCGGTCAGTGAGGATGGAGTGGGAGGAGGTGCCGGAGCTGAGATTGCCCTCAGCCCACGGTGAGATGGCAGCAGCCCCTCTGCAGCCATGAGAGACACGTTGGAGCAGAGACCCATCCGCAGCCCGTGGAGAGCCCACGCTGGAGTGAAGATGCTGAGCCTGAAGGAGGTTGTAGAATTGTCTACTGGAGAGTGACGACAAAGTAGAGACACAATGAAGAACCCCACAATGGAGCAGGTGGTAGCTCCTTAAAAAGCTGTGACTCCATGGAAAAAAGCCCATGCTGGAGCAATTCATAGAATCATAGAATCATAGAATCGTTAGGGCTGGAAGGGACCTTCAAAGGTCATCTAGTCCAACCCCCCTGCAAGGAACAGGGATATCTCCAACTAGATCAGGTTGCTCAGGGCCTCATCCAACCGGGCCTTGAACGTCTCCAGGGATGGAGCATCCACCACCTCTCTGGGCAACCTGTTCCAGTGTTCTACAACTCTCATGGTAAAAAATTTTTTCCTAATATCCAACCTGAATCTACCTCTTTCTATTTTAAAACCATTACCCCTTGTCCTATCACAACTGGCCCTCCTGTGATTCGATGGGTCAGGATTGCATCCTGCGGGAAGGACTTACGGTGGAGAAGTCTGTGGACTGTCCCATGAGGAGGGGATCCATTGGAGCAGGGAAAAGAGTGTGAGGAGTCCTCCTCCTCTAAGAAAGCGGTAGTAACAATGTGTGATGCACTGACCTGCAATTCCCATTCCCTGTCCCCCTGCGCCCCTGGGGAGGAGGTAGAGCTGGGGAGAAGGGAGGGGTGAGGGAAAGCGTTTTGGAGATCTGGCTTTGTTTCTTGTTATCCTCTCAAGTAACCGTCAATAAATTGAACTGGTTTGTCCCCAAGCTGAGTCCGTTCTGCCCGGGGCCATGGTCAGTGGGTGATCCCTCCCTGTTCTTGTCTCGACCCTCAGCCCTTTTGTGACATTTTTCTCCTCTCCAGCCCACTGAGGGGGAGGCGGGAGCCAGTGACCTCCTGGGGGCTGAGCTGCCAACTGGGCTAAATCATGACAAATACCTCTGGCCCTGCCTGACCAGCTTCCTCTCCAGTGGGAGACACTGGTCCATGAACCTGGGTGTCCTCCAAGGGGGAAACAGAGGATGAGCGGTTCTGACCCGAACACAGGCAAGCCTGAGGGTGTAAGCGCAGGAGCAGGGCCTCGCTCCCGTGTCTGGTACAGGAGGGCCTGAAGAAGGCTTGGACATCATTGATATGATTTAGCAAACTCTTTACAGTGTCTCTGGCATTTGCTCACCACTGCCACCTTCACCACCTTCCCACAATGAGCCCTCCACCATGTCTTGGTAAGCCACTCTATTAAGAGCACCTCCTTTTGTCCTCACATTCCCTTCAGCCTTTGGCTCCCTCCCCTTGGCTATGGGCTCATCCTCTTTCCCTTAATTATCCCTTCAGGTCACCTGAGGCACTTTTTACCCTTTGCCCATAGCCTTATCTTGATGAAAGCCCATAACATCCCATTATATCCATGCCGAAGTGTGTTTGCATTCTCATGGGCTGTTCCACCACACCCAGCTCGACTCCGTACTGTGAGGTCTATTTATGATAGCGCAAGACTACATGTAGACCAGGTAGCAATGACATTAAGGCACAGCAATAGCACTGAATGTCCTGCTGTTCCTGCTCAGCTGGGCAAAACATCACGAGTCAAACTATTCAGGTGCTCTTCAACCAGAAGTGCACCATCCAGTGGTCTTCAAACTAATCATGCGTAGTGGACTAGAGAAGAGCGGATGAAATGGATCTTCAGCCTACTGGAGGTATGAATGAGACAGAAGCAGAAGTACATCGGACGTGCATGGACTTTATT
This sequence comes from Tauraco erythrolophus, assembly GCF_009769465.1. Classification (NCBI taxonomy): domain Eukaryota; kingdom Metazoa; phylum Chordata; class Aves; order Musophagiformes; family Musophagidae; genus Tauraco; species Tauraco erythrolophus. Next base: position 5,587,052 of record NC_141471.1, on the reverse strand, counting down.
TATGAAGTGAGCTGAAAGAGAGTCTCAGAGCAGATTTCCTAATAGGAGCTGTGGTTCACTCAGTAACTGCATTTTGCTCCAAGCTCTTCCCTCAGCCTTTACCCTCAAGGTTTTATTTTCCATAAAAGCCCAAAGGAGGCAGATCCCAGCCTTTGCAAAGGAAAGAGTGCCCTCAGGCAAAGTACTGAGCTCCTCCATGCTTGGGGGCCACTCAACAGGAGCACCATAGGCAGCCTTTCCTGGTGGGGCATTTTCATGTCACTGATGTTATCCAAAACTTTGTCTTCACCAAACTGCATATTCATGAGATACTTTGATCCTTGGAAAACATGCAGGTAGTACGAGTGAGAAAAGAAATAAAGTCTCCTTTAAAAATTTCTTGAGACTACCAGAAAAAGGCTTTTGAGCTGTACACAGTCCAAGCTGGACCATCACCACTGTATAACTTCAGGGAGAACAAAGTCATCTTGAGGGATGGGAGGTAAGAGGAGGGCAAGCACAGAGAAAGAACATGGGCTCTTTTCATAGTGTTAGACAAAAGTGGTCATAAACCATTTAAAGACAGAGATGGATATAGCAATAGAACAGGATAGAGTAGACTAGATCTGATAGTTCCCAGAAAGATCTGCACTTCATTCTAAGAGACCAACTGCTGCAACGTCTCTCAGTTTCCTGGAACAGGGAAAATAATGGGGGTCTTACTGCATTATCTCAGCCCTAATTGCAGCCCAACAGCACAATCTTCTGTGCACAAAGCATCATGACATGCTTGCATTCAAAGCCACCAGCACCAAGGTGAAAACTCTGCTGCCAGTTAGATGTCTTTCCTCACTGCTTGCTGTTTCTTCCATCGCATCTTTTTCTCCTCAGTTGTCTCAAATTAAAAAAAAAAAATTAAAAGGAGTGTTTTTAAGAGAGGGTGAGAAGACCATGCTAGACAGTTAAGAGAAATCACTCCTTGTGAGTGTGAGTTTGTTTTCAGCGTTGCATCTGCTCTGGCTTTCTCTCTAGTGAGCCCAGTACTCCTCAAGTCTACTCAATGCTCTAGCAGGTGTCTCACTCAGACAAAGTTTACAGTCTCACATTCCTGGAGATGAGACAGAAAAAAGGAAGAGAAAATGTTGCAACCATTCTGGTTTCTGATGTCTTTCTCTGTTTCCTTAAATGAAAAGCATTGGATTTTCTCCGTCAAGAGCACCGTTGAACACCAGAGACAGCATGCAGTGCCTGAGGACAAGCTATAGAGGGAGATACAGGAAGGCAAAAAAGAAAAGTAGAGACAAGAACTGACAGTGACCTCTTGAGAGATGGTAGTGTCCTGCAAATAGAGACCTTGCCTGTCCTTGGTGCCTGCACAGCACTAGATTGCCTTTAATTACAGCCCCTTGAAGGCCCAGCTAGAAGTAAGTGGTCTTCGTGCACTCCTTGTCTTGGCCACCATCTTTTCCTTTCACGTGTCCATTCTCAGAGCTGCTATTGGCATTTTCACAGACCTAATGAAAGAGAAAAGAGTTAAAAAATGAAAAAAGACCTGCTATGAGCTGACAGCAGCCTTCTCCAAGACATGCAGCCTTCAGCAGCCTAGCTTGCCATTCACCACTCACTCTCTGGGCCCACATGGACACCCTTCTCCCAGCAAAGCAACAAAAGTATTGGGGTGCAATTCCATCCAGACCCACGGGTAGTAAGTGCTGGGAGATACACAGGCCAAAAGCCAGAAGACATGGCTACAAGGCACTGACTCTTCCCTGAGGAGCACAGGGGGAGGCAAGCAAAGCATTGGCCATTCCTGGAGTCCTTCCATCCCACAAACAGGAATAAAGAGATGACCACCATGGGTCTGAGTTACCCTCTAGGAAGGGTTATGAGGCATCATCCCCTCCTTCTGCAGTGGGGCAGCTCCACTTCCTACCCTCCAACCCACTGAAAGCCCTTGAAGAAACCCCCAGTTCCAGTCCATGCAATTCTGACAGCCTCCTACAGCGCTGGCACCCCGTGTCCCTGCCCAAGAGGGTCTGTTGGTGGCCATGCCCGAGAGGCAGCACAGGCACCACCGGTTACCCACCTCAGCTGGGGGGCTGCGGCCCCCTGTGTCATCTGCCAGGTCAGTGCTGCGGGTCTCAGGCAGCAGGACACAGAGCAGCCCCCCCACCACTGGGGCACTCCCGAAGATGGCCATGGGGACAGCCCGGTGGTACTGGTCCAGGAGGCGGATCAATGGGGCCAAGATCCCCGCCACCCGCGCTGACATCGAGCACAGCCCCACGCCGGTCTGCCTGGGGAGTGAGGGACAGTGGGAGGCACAGGCAGGGCTTGGGCCCCTCAGGACACCATGGAACCAAGTGTGGCCATGGGGACAACCAGGCTTTTGCCCCATCACTGCCACCAGCCATGGTGGAGGGAAGCCCTGATGTGTGGGGAGACCTCACCTGACGACCGTGGGGAAGAGCTCTGCGGAGTAAACGTAGGAGGTGGAGAAGGAGGCTGAGGCCGTAAACTTGCCGATGATGGCCAGGACGGTGGTCACCACAGGCTGGTCTGAGGGGAGGAGGAGAGACCAGCGCTGTGGGATGAGGGCCCAGCACCACGCGGGGATGGAGGCTGGGGATACACCATCATAACTGTGCCATCTGCAGGGAGCCACTGCCTCTGAACAGTGCCTGAACGTGGACCAAGGAGCAGCTCTGGCCTGGAAGCCACCTTCAGCGCACTTTGCAGCCATCATCTCATCTCCGCACATACTAATTTTCCCAGAGGACAACTCTGCTAATAGGTGGGCTACCAGGCTCAGCTCTACCCTCTCCTGTCGCAATAAGCAGGCAAAAGTTTGCTGAGCAGAATGAGCCTTGGGGAGCTGACCAAGTAGTCCCTTGTGGCCATGGCACCAGGGTCAGCTCAAACCCTGAGAGATGTGAGCCAGCCTGGTTGGGAGGACAGGACCTGCATCAGCAAGGGGAGGTTTGGGGCTCTGTGCCTCTGTGTACCAGAGGTGGTCCTCTCAGGATGGAAGAGGTAGTTCACCTTCAGGGATGCCAATGATGATCAGACACACCAGGCCGCTCAGCAGCAGGAAAAGAGCCTGGCTTTTCTTCCTTCCAAACCACTGCAGCATGAAGATACAACCAACACGGGCTGGGATTTCCACTGCTCCGAATGCAAGTTGTGTCAGGTAGATGTCCAGACCAAAATTTGTCACGTTCAGACTCAGTCCATAGTAGACAAGGCTGTTCACAAACCTGAAACACGGGCAGGGTGGCCATGAGTAAATTCAATCTTGATTTCCAATGACAACATTTTGAACAAGCCACAGCATTTCCAAGATCTCATAAAACCAGACCAATACCACAGGACAACCAAAGCTGGAATGGCTCTAACCTTTCCCACAAATCACACAGCATTTTGAACAGCCAGAACCAGAAGCACCCACCAGTAACACCCAAAACCTACAAGGTAAATTTACAGTTCCTGTCAATCCCCAATCCCTTCTTTCCTTCACCTGGAAGTATGGAAAGAGAGGACCAGGGGATGTCTTACCAGTTGCACGACATGACTAAGGTCACCTTCCGCAGGTGCTTCTTCCGAAAGAGATCCAGAGTACTCCCAGACTTGGTCTGTGTCTCAGGCTTCAACTTCAAAATGCAGAAAGCCAAAGAGTCAAAGCAGGCAAAGGAAACCCATGGCAAGCTCCTTTTCCATCTGCAGCCAAAGGAAAGCCTCAGATGGACAGGCTTGTGACCCTCAAACTGCTCTGGGAGGGAAGGCAGCCCAGCTGAGCTGGTCTCCTGCACCCAGGCTCTGCTTGCCCAACACAGTAGTTTGGACTAGTAGCAGGGATTTTGGGGTAGGAATGTCCTTTGGCCATTTAAGCATGGAAAAGCACAGACTAAACAGAGATCTTGTTCTCATCCTCAACACTCCTACAGAAAAAAGCCAGGGAAGTATTGGCATCCTTTCCGTATCCCAAGGTGGACTCCAGAAAGCTCCAGGCTGAGCCTCAGCACAAGCCGTGCCTCTTCCCTGACCTTGTCTCTGTATAACGCAGCTGAAGCTGGAGTCACCCACCCACAGCCCATCCCCAAATCATTCCCAGCGGGTGTGGAAAATTGTTTATCAGATGACCTCAAGTCCGGTGGCTGCTACAAACCCAGGCACAGAGCAATGTCTCTGAAGACAACCAGCAGTTCCCCATGCCATTACAGGTACCTGCTCAAGGAGTGCTGGTGGGATGGTGCGCTTGTTGATGGATGCTGCCTTCTGAAGGACCTTCTTCGCTTCTTCTATTCTGCCTTTCATCACCAGCCACCGAGCTGATTCTGGTAGGATGCTGCCAAAGAGATGAAATCAGGAGATGCTGCTGCAACCAGCTGGATTTCCCCACAACCCATCTCTCTCTCTCTCTGGCCACATCCAGCAAGCAATGCACATTACATGTGATGGAAGGGTCTAAGTACCTCCTCAGGTCAGGGTTTCCAGGTCTACATTTAGGCACCAAGGGCCACATTTGAAGACCTGAAGCAAAGCAGCTGCTGCTCCGAGAAGGCCAGTGCGTAGGGAGAGGTGCTGAGCTCTGCAGCAGCCCCTTCATCATCTGCACTCTAATGGGAAGACCCAACCTGCTCGTGAGCTGCTGCCTCCTCACTTCCACCGCTCGCACCCACTGTTGTCATGTCTGCAAGGAGCTCTGCTCTGCTCCTGCTTACCAGATGTAGAAGAAAAGGGCAAACAGTGGAGCAGATCCTGCAATCTCCAACAGCCTCCAGTTGCGAATAGCATAACTCAAACCAGCCAGAAGCATCTGTCCAACGGCGAAATAGCAGTGAGAAATAAGCACTGCCTTTGGCCGGGAGGAGACACCAACCCATTCTGTAGCTGAAAAGAAGAATGAAGGTTCGGGGTCATCCATGCAAATGATTTCCCCTGGTGCAAACAGCGTGTTTCCCCCGAGAAGAGCTCTGCAGGAGGGGAGGGGAGGAGACTGGTGGTCAGATCTCTGCATCACACATGCAAGTCACCAGTTTTTCATGACATGCACCGCTTATCCTTATTGTCCAGATGACCTGGCTCTCTGCAAGAGGACATGATGGTCCCATAAGTCACCTCTTCGCTCTCAGCGTCCATAGAGTCCCTCACTGAGGCAGACCTGAGGCCCAAATCGATCATGTCCCAGAGCCACCGGGTTCTCTCCTGCATTGACCTCCTGAGCTGGCAGGCTGCCCCTATGCCCACCTCTGAGCACTGGTGTGGGAGAGATTCTCCCTGCGGCTCTCACTCAGGGTTAGGGAGGTGCCCAAGTGCTGAAGGGTGGCACAGAGCAGGACCTGTCCTCACCCCGGTGTTTTTCCAGATGTACATGATCATTTTTATTTCTTTACAGACCTTTTCTCTTGCATCTTCAGAGGCCACACCTGTCTGTCTCAGGGTAAGGGCATCCTACTCACCTAAGGCCAGCATCGTCATGGTGATCCCTGACACTGAAGCCCCCACGACACATCTGAAGGCCATGTACACATAGAAATGGGGCACAAAGGCAATTCCTAAACCAAACAAGCACTGGAGGAGGACGGAGATCAGAATGACTGGCCGGCGGCCGATCCTGCGGAGGAATAAGGAAGACACAGTTGGTATCTAGAGAGACCCCATGGAGATGGGGAAGAGCCCAGTGGGTTACACAGTGATTGAATCACCCTCTCTTGAGGGTGGTGAGGCTCAGACTGGACTCCCAGTTGATTCGTGAAGCACCCTGTGCACACGCTGTGCTTTCTCCCTTCCACCCACCATGTGGCCATGTCCTTGTGGGACCTGAGGACTTTGGTCAGGGTCCCTGTTAGCAAGGGGCAGTGACAAAACATCCAGGGTGCAGTGACCAGCCAGTGTGCCACTGTGTGCTCTTCTGCCTTTGCACAGCCCCTGGACGGGTGGTTGTGTCTCCTCACCTGTCGCTTAGTGGCCCAAAGATCAGGGATCCAAGGAACAGCCCCAGCATGTAGATGGACTGGGAGATGTCATTCAGGCCCTTCCTGTCACACACCAGGTCAAACTGGAGGAAGGAAACACAGCTGCTTTTGTTCTCAACAGGCTCCCCATGCTTTCTGATCCCACCTCCAAGGAAGTGACTCTCCATGGCATGCTCTTCGCACACAAGTCAGAGGTGGGACAAGCCTGTGGGGCACTCAGTGGTGCCCCTCTTCCAAGTACTGGGATGTGTTTGACTCCCCTCCAGCCCAGGTACACCCAGGGGAGCCTCCTGGTTGGAAAGTTTTGCTTAAAGTGAGACTTGGGACAGAAGCCCAGTACTTTGCTTCTCCTAGACTGCCTTCTGTCCCAAAGGAAAAAGGATGAGTGCAACGCTGATACCCAGGCCGAGCAATTTCTGTTCAAGAGATGTTCTGCAATTGCCAGCATCCAGAGGGCATCTATAGAAAGTGTCACATAGGGAAGAGCATGTATAGGAAATACAGAGAGGCCAGAAAGCACTGGAAGAAGGTTAGTACTGCTCTCTGGAGCATTGCTGATGTTGCTGGAGCTCCTGGTGACAATCAAACCTGTGGCTTTGCAAGCTCTCCTCTCCTCGTCAAACCTGATACCTCCACACAGAGCGAGGAGCAGCGAGGAACTCGAGCTCTTTGCAACAGCCCTGAGCTGGAGTCCCCAAGCTGAGACTCCAAGGCAGACGCCCCACGGCTGCTCACCCTGACTGTTCCCCACCGTGCATGGGAGGAGAAGCCAAGCGCTGAGCCCTGCCTCCTTCCCCTGGCTGGGGGGTCCGGAGAACAAAGCTGTGCACAGCAACAAGTTGGAAGCTTACCCCCGGTCGGCGGAGTGGCAGCTGGGGCAGGGAGACTCAAAAGGTCCCACCAGGAATGATTAATCTCTCCACTGCCTGTGGCCCCGTTGACATCTATATCACAGCCTGCTTGCCTGCAAACTCTCCAGGACCACACCTGGGGGCCTGGTGGTGGAGCCAAGGTCCCCAAAATACACATGATATGAATCTCAGCCCAGTTGCACCACAGCTGGCACCAGCTTTGACTGAACTGCAGGACAGGGGACCCATTTGGGTGTCCCATCCCTTCCACACCCCAGCACATCAAAAGGCGATTACAGACCTCGGTCAGCAGGGACGGTGGTTCTGCTGAGGGGTACACCCAGCCACTGCTGCACTTCTCCGTGGAGTTCAGGCCATATGTCATGATGGAGTCAAGGTCCCAGTCCACGGGTGAGTACATGGAGCACTGCTCATACTCCCCATCTGCATCCCGGGGCAGGGTGAGGTTCAGCTGCTCTTCCTCTGTCAGGTTGGGGCCGACGGCACGGATCCAGCTGGTGTCACAGTGATGCGGCACGCGCGAAACCATGAAAAGTTGGCAAAACTGGTGGAAAGACACACTGAGGCAGGGTAACAAGGTGAACAGCACCAGCCATTTCTGAAACGGCCCAAAATCACCGACCGCTTTCAAAATTTCCCCGACGCCCGACATTGGCAGCTGCATCTGAGACAGGACAGTGCTGGAACAGGCTTTCTGGAGGGCTGGAATTAATGTTTAAACCTAAGATAAGCTCTGCAGTCGTAGGCAGCCACCACAAATATGTAAAGTCAGGACAGACTTCATGCTTGATGTTTTACCTGCCCTAAGCACCCCGTGTAATATATTAATCACCTCCGTGCCGCTCACAAACAGACGGTGCTGGCTGGAGCAGAAGGACCCCTGTTTCGGGCAACCTAGGTCACCCTCAGCCAGGGCCAGGTGGCACTGACGGGAAAAGATTCTTCTCCAAAGCGACTGCAGGAGCAGCATTTGCTGAACCGCTGAGAGGATGCTCAGCAGTTCCACTTGGGCAAGTTCAGAGGGGCCAAGACAGCCCAGTGTGATGTAGAGCTGGGAAAGTCACCGGGAATAAAGAGAGTGATGCTAATGGATGGGCAGAGCCAGAGACGAGGAGGAATGGCCAGTTACCCATGGTCTCAGGTGACAGGAGACTCCATTTCCTTCATCTTTTGCAGCTTCCCTGTGCAACCACAAGCAAGCCATGAATGGGATGCCCATCCTTTCCACCAGTTCTGGGCCACCTCACTGGTTGGTGGGGACTGTACACAGGGAAGACTTGGGGAAGGCACACAGGGATGAGAGAAATCTGACAGCGGGCAATGCTGCTTGAAGCCAGTTTGGCAAATCTCAGCTCAAATGCCTTCCTGCTCTAAAATGATCGTTGAGAACATGAAAGCAACCCTGTTGAGCCCGTCTCTGATGTAGGAACAGCATTGGCCTGAGGGCCCTTTGGGATATCCATGAGGCAAGAAGTGCCCAGAAGCAACTTGGATGCTCTTTCTCCTGTCCACAGATCCAGCTGGTGTCACAGTGACGTGGCACGTGTGGAACCATAGAAAGTTGGCAAAACTGGTGGAAAGCCACACTGAGGCAGGGAAACAAGGTGAGCAGCACCAGCCTTTTCTGAAATAGCCCGAAGTCACCAGCTGCCTTCAAAATCTCCCCAACACCTGATGCTGGCAGCAGCATCTGCAGAGGTGGGTTTCCCAGGAGCTAGAACCGGTACTCAAGCCCAAGGTTAAGTCCTGCAGCTGTAGGCAGCCACAAGGACCACGCAAATCTGAAGAAAAAGCAATGCTCTGGGTCACGATTTGAAATCACGTTGCTTTCCCATTAAGGAATCAGAAATTTCAGGAGGTGCACACGCTCCAGGGGAGGTTACTTTCCATTTGGAAATGCACCAGCTGGGAGGAGAGAGGGCGAGGTGGCCATCAGGATGAGGTGTGACCAGCAGGAAAGCCCAGAGGAACGGGCAGTATGAGACACCTCGTGGTGAGCACCACAAAGGGAAACATCCAAGGATGAAGGTAACGGGTGGACTGTTCAGTCACAGGAGGACTATGAGGTGCTGGACTAAGGCAGCATGGGAAACGTTTAGGAGTGTCTATAAAGGGATCTCCTACAGAGACAGGGATGGGAGACAAAACTGGGAGAGAAATAAAGAGCCAGAAAATGGCAAACTGAGCCCAAGAGCCTTAGAAAGGAGAAAGAATGGAAAAGGTAGCTTAGGAAGTGCCACCATCCAAAACCACCACATTTTTTTTTTGTTTTGGTGGGGTTTTTTTGTTTGTTTTTAAGCAAGAACACACATATTTTTAAGCAAACACAGATGGGGGCATCCCAGCCAAAAGGCCTGGGGAACATGGCTGAAATCAGACCATCCCTGTCCCCCCCCACGTTGCCATCAGCAGTCCGTGAAGCTTTAGAGAAACTTCTCTGATCCCACACTCTAAGCAGGAAGATCTCTTCTGCTTGTCTTAATGGAGACACCATGATCTCCTCAAACAGAAGCCCATGAAGCTCCGGGTAAATCATGTCAACAAAGATGCCAGTCGGAATGAAGAGGGCACCTTCAGAACAAAAGCCATACATTAGGGAAAAGCTTCCAAGGACATCCATTGAGAAATACTAGGATATTTTATTTCTCAGGTAAGGTTTCCCTTCATTCCTGAAAACTCCCTTCCTTTGTAGATGTACAAGAAATACTGAAGGATGTGAAGGAGAACTCTAAGGTTTCTCCAGTGCAGTGCTTCAGAGAGTTGGCTTTCCAAGAGGGAGCCAGGCAGTCTCTGCTTGCAACCAGGCACTTCTCTTTTGCATGACATCAGATGACACCAAAAGGCTGTGGCCAAGGTTGCTGTTAAAGGATGACCACAACCGGGGAAAGCTGTCCGGATACCCACCCAGTCTAAACAACACCAAATTGCAGCATTAACTGTGACAAATCTACAGCCACAACCATGGCGGTGGCTCAGTGCCAGGCCACAGAAGTGTTTCCAGACTTGTGGCAAGAGGTTGACTGACAGCCTGCCAACAGTCTTGTCACCTGCACACTCAGACAAGACCTTTCCCTTCAGGCACCTTCTTGCTCTCGCAGCCTTTGGGCATGACCGCTTGCACACGAGTACGCTGCAGCAGAGGAAACTGGTGCTTAGAGAGGAACATCCCGGCTAAAGCCGAGTGCTGTCAGGATGACGAGAGACGGGGACATGCCTGGGCTCCACCTCTCACCATCAGTGCATTTTCCCAAAGTCCTGGCTGCACTACAAACAAAAGGGAGAGACCTCAGAGGCACTTCTGAATCAGGTCTGCCCTGAAGCTTCAAATTCAGAAAGAACACATATTGCAGAGGTGGAGAGGAGGAAGTGTAGTTCATGCTCCAAACACTTCTCAGGGTATAAATCATCTCACTTTAATACCAGCCCATGTCACCCTGAGGTGTTCCTGGACAGAAGCAGCTCATTCCCAGCTGCACAGGACTTGCAGAGCTTGGAGCAAACCTTTCAACTGATGACAAGACCTCAGGGTACAATCCCAAGTGTCATCCTGGCCCCATTTCTGCACACAACTCCTGCAGAGCGTCCCCACCCCTTCCTCATCGATTCTTCCCAAGGGTGGTCAAACCTCCCACCACCCCACACAGAAACGCCCCAGGGCTTGCAGACACCACTCAGACAAACCCCTTCCAAGATACACCATCCAACCCAACGACATGGAAACCACACACCAAACACATGGCAATGGACAATTTGTTCTTTATTGATTAAAAATTAGAGACATGCAGTAAAATACAAAGTCCAAAAAAGGAAAAAAGCCTGAATATTTTACATCTTTCATTATAATCTACAATACACCAAAGTTGTGAAGAGGATCGGTTTTCCTTAACAGAGTATTGTCCTTAAAAGTAGGAACTAACTTAAAATTACCACCTGCTTCCAGGTTCAGATCAGAAATTTGCACAAAACCCAAATTCTTAATGACACTGGAAAACAATTATGAACAGCATTGGCACTTACTGGAACAACATCAGAACAGACAGTTGTCTAGCACTGTAATAGCCCAAGTAAATATTTTGGATCCCTACCCAAAACATCTGGAGATCTACAGAGCAAAAACCATCAGTTTCTTCCTTACTTATTTTCTCCATTAAAGAACAAAGGAGCCGTGGGTTAGTGTGAGCTCAAGCTCTCTAAGTCCCGGCTTTGGGAAAGCAGGGAATAACTTATAATAAATAGATGCTGCATTGTTCCATTTGAGCAGTTCGAGTCCCACCTTCCTCAGCACCAGTACACAAATGAACAAGGAGGTCCCCATGGCATGCAGGCAGAAGGGAAAAATAATACTGTACCAAGACTACCTTGTCTCCATATCCTAAGGGTTTCGAACACAACCATATGGAGCACAGGGTGACATGAAAATCGAGATGCCAGCCTGCTCTTCCCAAGCCAAGAAGCTCGATGGGGGAAGCTGTAGGGAGTGCTTTGCATCAGACAACAGGAGAACGTGCCAGAGGTGCCACACGCATGTGCGCACACACACCTGGCCAACGCCAGCCACCACTAACTCCCTGGTATCAGGCACGCCACTCCTGGGCTCCCAAGAGCATTTACTCAGCGTCCTGGGATGCTCTTGCTCCCAAACTCTTTCTCCTCTCCCTCCCCTTCACGCTCACCAGCCATGGGGCTGCAAATAGCCCATGGGGACATACCCAATATCCACCCAGGGGCTAAAAGCAACGAGGGTGGTATGAAAAAAAAAAAAAAAAAGAACATGCACAATTCAGAAAGCTTCCACAGCTGCTCATAGAGAACAATATATAAATACAGACTGTTCATCTGAAAACGTGGAAATAAAAAAAAAAGCCCTAATTGAACGCAGTCATTCCGCTTTAACACTCTGTTTCTGCATTGTTTGTGGCTGACGGAAACCGAACGCGTTTCCATCTGCGTGTTAAATTACAGGCTTACGATTTCTGTGTCGGAAACACTCCGGAGCCAATAGCAGTTACAAAGGCCAACTGTGAAACAGTAGGAAACAAACAAAAAAAATCAACACCATTTATTATTCACATATTGCATTACAAGTGTCTCTTACCAAACTCAGAGTATAATTTATATTATTGATGTAGAAACTCAGATTCAACACCGCCTGGAAATAAAAGCTAAATACGTGTGTGACGGGGTTTCGGTGACGTCCGGATCACACGCCGAGGCCCGGAGCGGCGAGAAGGCTGACGCCCCGAGCGGTCAGTGCAGGAGGGACACAGCCCGGCGCTCGCTCGCCCAGTACTACCACTCTACTGGCGATTCTTTATTGCTGTAAAACGCGACAGGGATGGTTCCACGGGTACCAGTTTGCAACGGACTGGGAAACACGTTGGGAGGACTCGCGCAGCCAGGCAGAACAGACCGGGTTTCAGGAACGGTTTGAAGTGCATCTTTTCCAAACGCAGAGTGAGACAGATCTCCTCTCCCTCTGACCACCAATATGTTGTTGGTCATCTGAAAGACCAGTTTCCAGACAGCAACGCCTCATTGGTCTGCTTCACCAACAGACTACATTTCAGATGCAGAATGAAAGACTTTTTGAGGAAGGACTGCTTAACGTAAATTAAAAGGTTCAGCCCTCATGCCACGCCTGGCACTCATGTGGAGAGAACCAAAATGGTAAAAAAAAAAAAAAAATTAAGGCAGTTTACAAAGGGAAGCTGACTTCTAACACCTCAAAGTCAAGAACTTCTCAAAAAACACAAACACAAGGGAAGGTGGCTCTCCCTCCCGTGGGTTAAGACTTGGCTTGCTTTCTCAGGTGCAAGCATTCAAACCAGCAGTTTTACAAAACACAGCTGAAGAGAAGCAGATTTCTCTGCACTCCAGGTGACCCAAACAACATGTACACTGGTGTTTCAGATAGAAGGAGAAGCAGGTGAAGAACAAAAAAAGATCTGTTCAGTATTAAAACTTGTGCAAAAATAGCAAGTGAAAAAAATGAAACCACATGTAAGCAAACATTTAGGCAAGATCATCAGAGCAGTGGAACCCCCTGCTTCGTACTCAGTAGTATTTTTTTTTTTTTGAAGTAAGGCAATAATAAAATGAACATGCAGGCAATGATGTGTTGGATCTGCATGTTTGAGATGACAGATACAAAAACATGAGAGTTGTTTACAAAAGGTGTAAACGCCATCGGTAATTTCAGGAAGGTTTGTGATCCTATTAAAGAAAATGTTAAAGCTTCTAGGAAGGGGGCTGTAGTTCAATTCTTTGGCAGTAGTGGTTTTTTTTAGGCTAACAGAAGCATTACGAATATGCACATGTGGGTTCTTGGTTGGGAAACATCTCCTGGGACCATTGTTTAGCTGATGCTGAGCTGTGCAAATCCTATAAGTTTGCCATCATCAGGAATATCTGAGCCTTCGACACCAGATGCCTGAAACACAAGGAACAGAGATCCAAATAGCAAGGCACACGTTCTGCCCTCAGGTACGTACCCACTACGTCTCACAAGGTGTACCAGTCTAGGGAGGAAGCAGTCACAGGACAGCTTTGCACTGTATTCAGCAGCTCACACCACCCAAAGGAAAAATTGAGTGGTTGTTTTTTTTTTTTTTCTCCTTTTTTTTGGAAGCTAGGAAGGGCTGGGACTGAAGTTTTGCCAATCTCTGCTCTGATTAAGGTTACGTGCACTAACTGGGGCAAAACAAGTCAAAATTCCTTACAGAAACAATCAAAAACAACAGCACTTACTGCTTCACTACCAATAACTGCTTACGCCTTTGCTTTCCAATATAACTATCCCAGAATTTCACCACCTCTGAATGATTCATCTGCCCTTCTTTCTCCTCTCCTAGCCTATCTTCTCTCAGTTTTGTAGTTTTCTCTCTCTTCTTTTGTGTCCGGGCTCCCCCTCCATCTTTTTTTTTTTTTTTTCATCCTTCATTTCCTCCTCGGAGACAATGTATCTGGACCCTCCCCACTCTCCTCCTCCAAGAAAGGAGGCATTTCTTAAGCCCACTTACCTGTCTTGAGTATTTCTGCCCTTTCTGGGCAAGTGTACATTCCAAGCCCAGAAAATACCCTTTTGTAACATTTTTTAAATGCTTATTTTGCCAGGATAAGGGAATGTTTGTATTGGCACATCATCTCGCGCTTACTTAATGCAGGTGCCTCTCAGAGGACGCAGGCAGGGAGCCTGCGTTGCCTGGTGTTGGACAACCAGTAAGAAGTTGTGGGAAAGAAGGGAGGATTTAGAGTGCATGCATTAGATGCCTACAGTAGACACCAGATGCATCTATATGCAATGCCTTCTCTTTGACAGTGATGACTTGTTCAATTAGGGAACAGGAATAAATACCAGTTTGAAAGTGACGGATCTGTTTGCTTGGGGCTCTTCCACAATTTTCTGCAAATTAGCTGCAACTGAAATCACACACACACACACAAAGAAAATGGGCAAATATTAGGACAGGCTAGAGAAAAACATCCCAAACTCATTAGGCCTCTTTCTATTACTTAGAACTTTTTAAAATGATAAAATGGTTTAGGTCTCGATTAGACTCATCTACTTAAATCTAAAGCTTTAAACTGAAAAGGCTGTCATGTCTCACTCCCCTTCTTTTTCAGAGGTAGTTATTTTTTCCCAGATGTGGTGGGATTAGTAGTAATAAACTGCCCAGCTGCACCTGGAAATCCAGTTAATTTTGCACTAGCAGCCTTTCCAGATGTTGCAGCCTGTGCATAAGGAATAGTTTTGCTTGCTGTGGTCGAAATATACAGGCAGCGCTGACAATTTAAAAGTCTCACCTGCTGCACAGGAGGACACATTTATTAAGCAAACTGTTGCTAGAAGTAGCTGTCCACTTAGTTGTTTGTACCCACACAACACGTGCTGCCGCCCTAGTGCACGCGCACTTCACACTTCCTTCCCCAGCCCGACTCCAAACAAAAAAGCCTGGCTGATTCCAGTCCCAGACCTCTCTTGCGCCGGACCTGTGAGCAGCACAGGCTCGTGCAGCAATTTGGCAACGCAGACATGTCAGAAGATAATGATTTAGGTAATGCATCGATGAGCCTTCATTTTGCATCACAAGGAACGTTTGCTTCTCAGTGTTCCCAACTAGATTGTATTCTTGTGAACTGGGGGTTGCCTAAATGTACTGGCACAACACTGCCACCAGACAGTTTTGTAGAGCCATTGGGGTGGAGAACCAAGGCCACAGAAAACTCTCCTAGAACCCACTCATCAGGTCATTTTAAACATGCAAAAAATGACTGAAATGGTTAGAGCAGAAAAAATAATATGTAATTACCTATTACCAGATCTCTGCCATCAACAAGACCTGCAGAAATGAGTTCTTGAGACACACCGTCAGCAGTATCTGTTGGGGAGAAACCCAAGAGCCAGTCACCACATAATAGAAATTGTCCAACTGATGAAGGCATCACACAGAAACCTAAAGGAACGTGCAGAAACCAAACAACAAAAGTCTTTGGTCTACACAAAGACAGACATCAGGGTGTGCACCAGGCGCAGTCAGACAACTCTGAGCTACGCTGTCAAACTCTGGGCTGGAATTCAAAAGGCTACACTTTGGTCGTATCCACGACAGTTTTACAAGAAGAGTCTTCTCAACAGCAGTGCTCCAGGCACTAGCAACCAGCTCAACCATAAGGCAAGCCCTAGAAACTCCTTTAGGAAGGCACTGCAGACAGACACTCATACAGGGTCTTCATACACACAACTGCACAACACCAAACACAAGAGTTCCCAGTCATCAAAACCACCTTCACACACTGGAATTTCCCCACCAGCTCACCTCTCCCTGGGGTAAATTCAAATCGAATATCATTGAGCTCTTTTTTTGAATTCCTGTGGAAAGAAGAGAATTTTATATAGAAGACACCATTTCATTGCATTGATTGATGTCCAAAACAAAGTGCTGTCACTGAATAATCAGTCTGTGATGAGAATTTAATTCATTGCACCCTCCCCCCTCAAAGGGCAGCAACTAATCATGTGGGTGTGCATCTGGAAGCAGGGCTCTCCGCACAACCTGACAGAGCCTACGTGGGCTAGAGTCCATGAGAAGCGAGTGCCATCTCTCCAGTACAAGGCCACGTTGTGCCACTGGCTCAGCAACTCCTATCTGTCAGCAGATATATCCCTGGAGCCCATCCTTCGGAGGAAGGAAGCGCTTCACTGACTGCAGATGCACACACGTTACGCAGCTGTCCATGAATGACTGGGAGGCGACATTCAGAAGTCCCAGTCCAATGCCTATCAACAGCCAGGATGCCTACAGAGATGAGGGGCAGGTTTCTTAAGTGAGACACATGAATACATGTAATGATAGTAGGATGCGCTTACAATCCTTTTTCTGCCTATTTCCAGAGACACAGATCAGAATCCATGCCTTGAATCTGGTAAAAGCTCTTCACTCTCAGAACTGGCTGAACTCTGAAGTTGTGCCCGAATAATGAGATGGTCCAGCACAAGGCCAAAACCCCTGGATCCCTGATCCCCTTTAGGGAACCCAACTAATTCCTCCTTCCCACTCTGTTAGAGTTTAGGAATATTTATACAAACATCACAACCTCTTTCAATCTACAGCTCTTGCCACACTGAAGAAGAGGATGAGAGAAACTGCTTTTCTAGGTTCCACTTTCAGTAGACTGGATGAAATCCAAGCTGACAAACAACATATAACCACCACCCTTTTAATTAAAAGGCAGACAGCAAGGTGCACTGCAGAAATCTCCAGTGTCCCTCTCTACAAAGGCTCACTTTGACAGACAGGTCAGTTTTGTCCTTACCTTAACCTTAGTACAAGGCTGATGGGGACTTTCGTGTCTTCCTGTACCGGAGCTGCAGCAGGGGCAGGTGGGGCCTGCAATAGGATTACATCATTTGAAAGCAGATTAGCACTTCCTTTCTCTGGTTTTCAAACTAGAGATAATTTTGATCAGTTATAAATACAAATAAAAGTTTAACTCGTCATTTGAATCATGACACTACAGTGAAAAAGGCAAGAGACTAATGAAACAGAAGAACTTCACGCTTAAATAGCAACCCAGGAGGTTCTCTCTGCAATTGTCTTGAAAAGAATAAAAAGCTACACAACTTTGAGAAATGCCAGAACGGCAAGAGACTTCGAAAGAAGTGCGAAATGTAAAAAGACTGCTTGCTTTGCATCAAAACTTAAGGGTTTTGGGCATTCATGACAGCTCCAAGACTTCCTGTGTTTTAATCCCTGCCCCAAACATCTGATGTAAAAACCTGATACAATTGTGAAAAGTACCGAGGAAATAATTCAACTGGCACATTAGCACATACTCTCAGTTACTTTTTTGTGAAATCAAAGGCTTTAAGAGCATCTAGCAGCAATTTTATAGCTGCCTATTTTCACTTCTGAATTATTTCTGAGTAATTATTGGAACCTATAATCGAAAAACTTTATATTGGTCAGCAATTTCCAGGAAGAAAGATCCAGGAGGTGTCCATCTTCATAGCATTTGTGATATTTCCAGTAAAGGGCTGATTGCTAATCAATCTCCACCAAAATCCCCAAACAGAACAGAGAAGGGTCAGTCACTCCTCCACTGTGCAAGTCATCTGTTCTGCACGTGCTGAGGTAGGGATTTTAAATCCTCAGTAACACAACAGACACAACACTAAGCTGATAATTTAAGTCTAGAAGTCTTGACCAAGTTTTTTCCATCTAGACCACTTGCTTTTTCAAGCGAGGAAAAAAAATAACCCTTTAAGACTAGTATTTTACTCCGTCTGTTGGTGCCCTTGTGCCAGCAAGGCAGGTGAGGGCTTCTGATGGCAATCTTGTTTCTGTTGAAGCTGAAAGCTTTACCAGGTCAGTGAAAGCAAACAACGGTTCATAGAGAAGCCCAAAGGTCTGCAAAACAGTAACCAACAAGCTACAAGAACCAGGGGAGAGCTATAAAGAGTAACACGCTGATACAAAGAGCTGTAAAGAAGAACATATTGACACAGAAAGAACTATAAAGAACACAATGACAAAGGTATGAAGTTCAGCTCAGGACAAGCTACCAACAAATAATCTATTGGGCACTGGTGGCAGGGAGCAAGACACTCTGCTAGTGCAAATAAAACCACTTTCACTGAGATCAACACTGTGACTTCATTTTACCCAACTGAGACTCCTGGCCTTCACTGCTGCTGGTGTTTCAACTGCTGCATAAAATTCAGGGATTAAACATTGGCACTTGTTCAAGAGATTTGAAGGGGTTTGATTTAAGTATTAAAGCTACTTTTAATGTAGCCAAGAATATGTTGGATCCCAACTCCACTATTTTTATTTAATGACTAATACACTGTCTTTAACGGTTTTGTAAACAGGAACATGAGCTGACTGCAGCGAAGTGATACACATATCTTTATGTTCTTTAAAATAAAACAATGAAACATTTCTAGGAAGGAGTAAGTCTTAAGTTATTTTTTGGACCAACACTGCCAAGTCTCTTGCCCTTGGGTCTGCCAAAAGGTGATGGTAGGCTGGCCCCCTCCAACAGTGACAGTCTCTCCCCATCAACAAATATGAACATTAGTGTCTCACAAAAGAGGTGCCATCATTCAGGAGTCTGGCAAACTCTGCAGTGCTTTACTCCAGCAAACCACAAGACATGTTCCAAGTGTCTCAGTAATGATTTGGGTTGGCCGTTTTTCTCTTTTTAACACAAGTCAAAGCTCTTTCCTGATTTTGCTATGCCTGCCTATCTGGCCTATATCCTACATTTTGGGGTGATGTAGCTAAGAATTAAACACAAACTTGTCAAGCTTTCACATTGACTGTACTTCCCTTCAACAGTGCATTCTCCCCTCTGCTTGAAAAGGAAGTGTTTGAAAGTACCACATGGCTCAGAGCTTCCCAAAGATGGAGTCTCTCCACAATTTTTGACTGCTCTGAGGACAGTTTTAACCTAGGCCTCCTGTCTCTCTCCTGAAGTCTGGACAACTTGCACATTCTAGTTTCTTCCACTCACTTTTCTCTCCACTCTTACCACATAGATGCCAGTGATGCTGAGACACACAATCAGAGCCTGTTTGTGCTGCACCTTAAATACCAGGAACGAGCAGCTGCCACTTAAATGACCTTCTCCTTTTTCCTTACCTTTAACCTTGCCTCAAGCCAGAGTCCACTCCCTGAACAGCACGGAAAGTCACCGCTCACTCACAGAATAAGAACGAAAAACTGCCGCACCCACGCTGTCTTTCGCAAGCCACCAGGCCAGCTGTCACGTCTGCTTAAGCAGCAGCACTAAATCAACTCCAGAGAAGCAACTTCCATGGCTCCAGATCATTTTAGCATGCCTGGTACAGAACAGCTAAGAGCAAGGCTGAAAGCTGGCATGAAGGGTTTCTGATCTTACCTGGGCTGCTGCTGCTGGGGCTGCTGGAGGAGCCTGACTAGGTGGAGGTACAGCAGTTTGAGGTTGTGCAGGTACTTGTCCTGCAGCCTGAGGTAGTTGAGAAGGTGCCTGTGCTGGAGCACTGAGTGAAGGACCTGGAGGCTCAGCTGATGGGAAAAGCTGCAAGAAAAAGGTATTTTAATGAGAAAAGGAACTAAGAGTTCCAACTCAAGCATCAGCTTTCAGAAAAGTGCTTTTTTGCCACATAAATCACTTAGAGAAGTTCAATGCCACAGGCATTCTCAGGCATCCAGGACACTAACACTGATCCCGAGTTGACACTCAAGGGGTTTAATGTTTTCTTATGTCCAGCGAGCCCTTCTGCCCTGACATGTGCAAGTTTCACTCACCAGTAAGGAAGGATAACAAACCAAGACAGCAGCATGACTGTGGATCTTGGACGAAAATTACACTCTGCAGCTAGTAAGGCTGGATGCACATAGATCATATCCTAGCTTGGATGAAAGCACCCTATCCTGTAGCTGTCCTCTTTCTTGGAATCCGAGTCCTATTTGTACTTCCAAGTAGCCATGCAGTCAAAGCAGAGCAATTCTGCTTTGACTTGTAGTTCTTTTCAGAGAACATAGCCTGGCAAAGCATTAAGGTTACTACTGACAATTTATAAATTCGTAAAACAAATGCCAGAGTCAGAACAATCCAGATATTCAAGTGAAAAGTGAATTCAGATTTTAAGTTCTTCAAAACACACAAGGCAAGACTGTTTAGAATTGGATTTACTAAAATTAGTCCCTTGCAAAAAAAAAAAAACATATGCAATTAATTTGGAGGTAGGGTAAAAAATCTAATTGAAAGTTTAAACTTTATTCTTGATCCATTATTCAGAACAGAGAAGCTGATTTTAGCATGATAACCAAAGAACTGTAAGCTTGATGGCACTTGTTCAGTGTGCCCTGCAACTTACTGCACTAAGTTGTAGGAAATATAAATCACCTTGAATGTTGAGAACCTGGGCAGCAGACCTCCAAATCAATATATATATATATATATATATCTCAAAGGATGTATCTCAATGGGGAAATTTGTCCCAAAAGGATTCTGGTTTTCAGCTTTTCCTTGGAATTTAGAGTTTATGTCAGACTACAGTGGCAGAACTGTAGTCTTAAGATCTCCCTTTATACGCAATCCTTGGAAACAGATGAAGCAAGAACAGGACAGCCTAACCCAAGACCAATTTCTCAGAGACAGCTCTGTTTATTTTTCCACACAGGTAGGGAGAAGAAAGACATAGCACAGTCTCTAGAAGACAAGCAGTCTTTATCACTGAAAGATAAGATATGCTAATATTTCTAGCATAAGAAACACAGGACAGAACTGAAAGCAGATTATAAATTGCACTTGAAGTTTTGTTTGCTAACAAATGCTACTAGAGATTTATTTCACGATTCTGAGCATAGGTTCCAAATTGGTGAGTCAGACTCTGCTAAACGGACATTTTAAAGTTGTGTTTCGTTCAGTTTCTTTTAAAGAGGAAATCGGAATCCCATTGTTTTGCTTAGATTATTGTTGTGACCAATTCATTGTCTCACAACAGACAGACTTTTGCCATAGCAAGTAAAGTTGAAAAGATACACGCTGAACTTAGCTCAGGGAGACCTCTTGGCACTATACAGCCAATGATTCCTTTTATAGGGAGGTTTTCAAGCAGAGCTCAGTTAGATACTAGGTTCTACTTCACACAATACTGTTTTCAAAGGTTAATAAAAACAGAGTCCTTGAAACAATAGCAATAACTGGAGTATCGTTTCAGGAA
This sequence comes from Tauraco erythrolophus, assembly GCF_009769465.1. Taxonomy (NCBI): domain Eukaryota; kingdom Metazoa; phylum Chordata; class Aves; order Musophagiformes; family Musophagidae; genus Tauraco; species Tauraco erythrolophus. Next base: position 5,566,014 of record NC_141471.1, on the reverse strand, counting down.
GCCATTTGCAATTACAACTTACCTCGGAATTCTGTACAGGTTCTTTCACTCTGGGAGACTGAAAAACAGAGAAAAAGCTGTCATTGCCTAGACAAAAGTGAAACTTGTTGACTAGAAGGACTTGTCAGAACCATACTGAACAGAGGGAATCTACATAACTGCTTTCAAGTTACATATATAGAATCATAGAATGGTTAGGGTTGGAAGGGACCTCAAAGATCATCTAGTTCCAACCCCCCTGCCATGGGCAGGGAAACCCTCCTCTACACCAGGTTGCCCAAAGCCTCGTCCAACCTGGCCTTGAACACTTCCAGGGATGGGGCAGCCACAATTTCTCTGGGCAACCTGTTCCACTGCCTCACCACTCTCTGAGAGAAAAATTTCTTTCTTATATCTAACCTAAATCTGCCCTCTTTCAGTTTAAATCCATTGCCCCTTGTCCTGTCACGACACACCCTTGTAAAAAGTCCCTCTCCAGCTTTCCTGTAGGCCCCCTTTAGGTACTGGAAAGCTGCTATAAGATCACCCTGGAGCCTTCTCTTCTCCAGGCTGAACAGCCCCAACTCTCTCAGCCTGTCTTCATAGCAGAGGTGCTCCAGCCCTCTAATCATCTTCGTGGCCTCCTCTGGACTCGTTCCAGTAGCTCTATGTCCTTCTTGTGTTGGGGACTCCAGAGCTGAACACAGTATTCCAGGTGGGGTCTCACGAGAGCTGAGTAGAGGGGCAGAATCACTTCCCTCGACCTGCTGCCCACACTCCTTTTGATACATGTATGTATCGTATGTATTATGATGGATAATAAAAGGAACTCCATGGAATTTGTTGGGAACCTAACCATATCATACCACACCACTCAAACACACAGTCACATTTTGCAACTTGTAGCTGATAGTTACACAGTGGCATACAATACCTATGCTGCTGTCATTGTTAACCATTAGCAAAATCCAGTACTCGAAGATCGCTAAGCTTGGATCAAATTACTCGTGCACCAGCATGGCAAAATCTATTTTAAGCTACTCAAGTCTCATAGAAAAAGATAAGCCACACATCTGCCTTGCTGAATTCTGCTAGAAAACAAGTCTCCTTCTTATACTTAGGGAACTAGTTTGCAAGCTTGCTTAAACCATATAAAACCTTGGAAAAAAGAAAAGAAAAAAAAAAAACACCAACAGCCTTACATATGCTGCTTTATAGAAGGAATTCTCTCGCCCGCTCTCCTTGCCCTTGGACTCTGCGTTATGCTATGCTCTCCGTGAGAGAAAGCAGAAAACCGACAGCTGTACTCAGCAGTGAAACAGAGATCAGGGGAATGTGCAGTCAAAGCAATGCAACCAATGTTTGCTTATCAGTAAAACAGAGATAACACACAATAGCTGTTTCATACGAGCAGGAAGGAATTGCCAAGTACTCCTGGAAAGTCCTGCTATTAAGAGAGCCTGCAGCTTTTGACTTCTAACAGGTCCAACTACCATGTGGAGACAGACAGGTAGGATGGTTTGGTCCATGCTGGGATTAGTAAAATAGATGCTCCTTCATAGATTTCATAGATTTCATAGATTTCTAGGTTGGAAAAGACCTTAGAGATCATCGAGTCCAACCATCCCTAATCCCCATTAAACCATATCCTCAAGTAGCTCATCCACCCTATTCTTAAACACATCCAGGGATGGGGACTCAACCACCTCCCTGGGCAGCTTCTCCACATAACGGTCTAAAAGACAGGCTGCAACTGGGACAGTGCAAGTTCGATACAAAAACATTAATGTTGCCATCATCATGCCACTATCTTGAGCCAGTTTATGGACTAACCAATGCCACTAACTTAACATATGCAGATCAGAGCAACTTGTAACACATGACCCGGATGCTTCTCATGAAAAAAAGGTTAAAAAGTCTTATTCTCACAACAGTAAGTTGCAAAAAGCCCTCTGGACAGGAGGAGAAGGAATAGTTCTCCTTCATGATCACTATGTGCAGACAGCGTCAGGAAAAGTCACGCAGCCGGAAAGGTAAAGCCTGAAATCCATCTCAACACGCTGAGCCTTCACCTGACAGTTACCAGGCAAGAGGAAAACCGTGGCATTGCTCCCAGAGATAAACAGCCATGTTCCACGGCTGCAGCGCTGTTCTTTCCGACACAAAGCTCATATCCAAGGATGCCTCAGGGAATAACTCCAAAGGAGCTTGTCTGAAAGATCACAGTGTGCTAGACACTGTACAGACGAGTATGGAAACACTGGCCCTGCCCCACAGCTAACAACTCATCCAGATAAATGGCAGAGGTAAACTAAGGAAAATCATGGAGAGAAAGGAAGTAGGACAAAGATTAGAAGACGTTTACCTAATAAAGGCACAAACAGGACAACTTTAGGGATGTGCTGACATATATTAGTTCTAACTTACTTTTGCTTGTGCAACCAGAGACAATGTGAGTAACAAGTGCAATGTGACCACACCACATAACACTGCACAGGTTTATCAAGTAACAGAAGGTGAATGATTTAAGAGTCCACACAGCACAACTGCTCTAATTTGAAATGCAGAGTGGAAAGAAGTTCAGTAAGTTTTTACATCCAAGAGGTTAACGTTGAGCCAGCAAGTTAGTTTATTCAATGAATTGGGCAGATATTTCTGGTTGTTTGTAATAAATACTTGTCTGCTGTCAGGTGCAGTCCTAGCAAGGGACTTGTAAAAACATACATTTGTACATATTAAATTCGCTCTATTTTTTTCTGTAAAGTGCAGACAAGCAAAAAAATACAAACACTTCACATTTATGTAGAAGATTTTATGCAGGATAACACTGGAGTAGTTTAGCAAATTATGTCAATCTGCAAGCCATTCTTTTACTATAAGACTGACAGCAATAAAATGCAGGAATCAAAGAATGGTTGGGGCTGGAAAGGACCTTTAAAGATTTATCTAGTCCATCCCCTCTGCCACAGGCAGAAATAACATTAACTATGTGTCACCTTTTAAGTTATTCTATCTTACAACTCGGTTAAAGTTGCAGAGGGATTACAGGCAGATGGAATTTACACCCTGTGTTTGAAATACGGCCAAAACAGGATTAACACTAGTCCTCAACACCACCACCGTGTTCGTGGCAAACACTGGCAGTTTAAATACAAGTCCTAAGATTGCTCAAAAAGGGATCAAATGCAAGAGGTGCACAGGTGTTCCCATCCCTTCATCTTCGGGCTGAAGAAAACGACTCCAGAGCTGTGCACAGGAAAGGCACCAGGACAGGATTCAAGCACCTAAGCAGACATGTAGGGAGGTCAAAGATGCCATGGTGCCCTTCCTGACCTCCAGAAAGGTACATGTCTCCCAAAGTTCTGCTTCATATCTCCATGGAGCTCAAAGTTCTACTTTATATCTCCACGGAGCACCTCCAAAATTGCAATATGCATTTACGCTTAGGTAACTGAATTGAAATCTACTTCTCCAACACCCATCCTAAAGGTTTCTCGAATGGGAGATCTAGAAGTAAAGGTCAAGCACAGCTCAAATTAGAGAGATCAGAGCAGATGCAGTGCAAGCAAATATGCCAAAGCCCCAAGAAAAAAAAAAACTGGCTTGAAAAGGAGCTTGTAAACATGTGTGTCAATCTGCTCTTTCCTGCACAAGAGGAATGAAACAAGTAAGTACTGTTCAAAAGACAGTAAATAGCGCTAAGTCAGGGTATCCTGAGCTTAAAGACGCAACAGAACAAGTTCCAAGTAATCTCTGAAATAGAGTTAGGGTCTTTCACAATATTCCCTCCTAAAATTTGATTACATTTAAATGTACAAGAGGAATTTATAAGATTTCAGCTTATAAAGAATCAAGGATTCAGTAGTATCCACCTGGTACCAAGAGATACTCCTTGACTCTGTAATATGAAGCTGGATATAGTAAGCTCTTTAAAAATGACACAATAAAAGCATGGAATTAATGTGTCAATAGCAACCTTTAAAAACCCAAGCATCTGTGATCCTCACGGTCTCTTCCAACCTAAATGATTCTGTGACTCTATTTCAAAGGATGCTAAAAAGATGTAAGATCTTGCATTTAGTATCTAGGTGTCTATACAGAACACCAGTAGAAGAAAAAGCAATGAAAGAGAAATGAGAAAAGTCAAAGTTGTAAAGGGAGGAGTGCTTCAAACCAGTATCGCTTTTTCCCTTCACATTGAAAAGCTTCCTCTAAAAATCCTTCACTGTCTCACTAATTCAATCACAGAACGATTAAAAAGCCTAGTCCACTTCAAGCTACCCGCTGTACTGAAAAGGGAACAGGTAAGCCATTACAGTCAAAATCCACACTGCAGACTACTGGGAGGAAGACAATCTGGAAATTCATTGTAATCTTTTAGTTCGTCACTATTCAATTACTCCTCTGTGTTTCTCTAGGTTAGTCTGGGTTTGGGGTTTTTTTTTGGGTATATGTTGAGAGAGGAGGGGGTGTTTTTTTTCGAGGATTTTCAAGTGCTAGATGAATCATTCCTTATGACTTCAGGGATGCCGTAACGTTTTCTACGAGTACTAATCAATTTCAGCGTAACTGAGAAGACAGAACAAGGTCCTGTGTGCTTAAGGCATCAGCCACAAGCACAGGCTCTATTGATTTCAGCTCCATCCTGGAGAGGGCAGTAGGACAAAACCTCTCCTGACGCTTTCAGAAGAAAGCATCTCGAACAGTCAGCACCCTTAAAAACAAAGAGAATACCCTAGCTCAAGTGAATTGGCATGCTGAGCTGGGAGCAGACCATCTGAATTCATGTTCCCAGTTATGCTCAGCATTCCTGAATGAGACCAGTTGTGCCTCAGAATGATGACAGAAAAGGGATCAATACAATTTATTCAACCTTCAGTCTGCTTTCTCTGGTTTGGCTACAAACTCGAGAGGAGAGACTGTAGCTTACTGTATATCACACTTCAAACAAAGCCACATGGTCCCAGGGATATTTAGACATACCACAGTTAGAAAACAAAACAGACAGCAGAGCTATCAGAGTTTGAGGACCCACCCTGAGCTGTGAAATTGCTGCTCTGCCTTCCTCACTTTCTTCATCTAGTTCGTCATCACTCCATTCCCAGCCACCATCTTCAGTCTTATGAAGACGTCCGCTGGAACCTGGGACTCTCCGGACCTGCTCAGCACAAAGACAGAAAACTGATACACCAAGCAGATAGTTTCTGCAGTTGATCTTTTTTAGGAGAAATAGCACAAGAGCATCACAGGTTGCACCATATGCCAGGGTGCCTGAGTATTTTACTGAGATGTCTAGCTCTGTAGCTAGAAACTGCTGTACTACAATAATTCTCATTAAAAATGTGAGCACACACATAAAAACCCTAGTAGGACTGTAACAGCAAAAACCCAGGAGCTTTTCAGTACCTTTTTGGATCTTTCAGTGATTGTTGGTGCTCTCTGCAACATCTTCTCTTGTAAAAATTCTTTATTCTGCAAAAGAAAAAAATACCAACATTTGCACTGCTGAAAATGTTCTTTGATTCCTTCAGTGTCTCTGACAAAGAAACCATCAAGCTATTTCCAGCAGAAAGTGGTTTACATGTTTCATCTCCATTCCCCCGAAGATATTAACCACTTTCTTCCTTCGCACTACAGTATATGATGTTTCATCCGAAATACTTTTTAAGCTAGCAGTGGCACTTTCCCTATGCAAAGGGATTAACAGAATTAACAACCAAGAAGTTGTACACTATTCTGTCTTAAATGCTTTTAGACTTAGTGTATTGCAGCATCTGATAGTCTGCTGAGACACTGGGCATTATTCCATTCACAGACACTACACCACTTGGATCTACCCCTTTTGCTTTATCTCACCCCTAAATTTATGCCTGTCCAGCTGTCAAAGGCAAACCCCAGATGTCAGCCAGGCCGGGATGTGGCAACCTCTATGTGATGGAGTAATGAGAGCCAGGAATTAGGGTAAAAGGAGTTAGACTGACTGAAAAAACATAAAGCACATGAGGTTTAGAGAGGAAGTAAATGTGCTGATCACAACAGCCTGCATACTGGGAAACTGCTGTGATGCTTTACTGTATTAAATTTCCTCTTCAGCAAGCTATTCCCGACTGGCTAACATGTGGGCTCCTGAGCATATAATTTTCCAACCGCTTGACTGTGGAGCCAAACTGCTGGCTGCAGGGGAAGCAGGTCAGGCAAGTACCCTGGCATTAGCATTGGGATCTGGGTGAACATTTCACATGACACGAGTGAGGTGGACAGCCCTCCCGTCTGTGCCCATGAAACGCTCCCAGAACTCCCTTGTGATGGTTTCTTGCCCATGGGATGGAGAGCCTCAAGAAACACACTATCACTTCCCAGTAAGTGTGTCTCAGCACTATCGAAACATACTTCTGCCAACATAGACTGTATTTACACATATGGTTCAAAATAGATGCATAGAAGTTGCACTCTTCTGTCCTCAAGTTCCAGCTGTCAGTTTGGCAGTGGCTGAGGTATGAAAGTAATTTAACACTCAGTGCTAAGCAGCACACATTTTTACTTTGGGTGCTGGTTTAAGTCTTGCCTCATTTACAATAATGTTAATTTTCTATCACCACATATGCTAATATATTACTCTGCAGCAGCTTAACGAAACCAGGAAGGAGATTTTACACACAATGAAGTACAACGTGAACCAGAAGTCACATAACCAAATGGAGAAAGGTCAGCAATGTGTAAAACATCTTGTCACTTTGGACACCAAGTGCGTATCCAGTGTACAGATGCAGACTATTCAGTTGCCTAAAATCCCATTATGGACAATGAAAACCTACTCAGTACTATCAAGAGCCCAGGCAGCAGTTAAACTTGCCCTAAACCAAACTCCTATGTTTTATAAACTGGATCACTCTCTAGACTTCCTTGGTTGCACTTGATAGATTTCTGTCAACTTCAATAGGACATCCAGGTTCTGTATAGATACCTGGATGTGACCACTTCCATTTAAGCATTTTACTCTGGGAGCTGGAAACTACCTTGATTAATTGGGATAGCACAGCGGCATCACCAGGTATGAGGTATCTTTTTGACAGTTTAATCTGTGTTCTGCTATGAAACTCATGTATTTTGATCACAAACATACCACAGGAAAAAAAAAAAAGCAAACAGAACACATTTCCTCATTCCCATGAAAATATAAATTCTTCCCTATATATAACTAACATAATATTATTTCTCTCTCCCCCAACAAGACCTTGCACATTGCACATGTACTAATCTCCAGGTAGTAATTACATAAACGTTACTGGCAGTTCATTTCAAGGTGTTTCCTACTATTTTGCGTAACAGGATCTTCACTTTCCATCAGGCAACAGAGGGTGAAATACTTTTAGGCAGCCCTCCGCACAGTGGGCCTCATTCACTGCTTGGCACACAGACCGATTACGGAGTTTACTAAAACATAAGTTACCTTTACTGCCACAGGCACCTTTATGGTTGGACACACAGCCAGAACGGCACCATTACAAGAGAAGAAAAAGCCCCAAAAGCCACTGAAAGACATTTAAACGCTCAGGAATTTCTAGATAATTTCTCTTAACAGCAGCACACAGAAGGAGGTAGAGAAGAGGGGTTTCATTCTGTTCATTCACAATGACCCATTGAACTCCCTCAGCGATGCTGGCCCTAAGTGAAACAGGCAATAAAGCTGTCACCATACCCATCATACTTCTGAAAAGTCCTCTCCACAGTTTCTGCACAGATCAGTTTAGGAAGTGTTTTCTTACCTTTGCTTTCGTGAAAAATTTGTGTCTTAAGAGTTCTGCTGCTGTCGGTCTGTCAATAAAAACAGATGCAGAAAAAGCAATTAGAAACACTCCCTTTTGACACAATGGTCCTGCAGGTTGCTGCAGCTCATTGCAACACAGCATCTCATAAGGGCATCGGTTTCTCCTGCACAATTACCCTAAAACTCAACGTGTTCCAAGTAAATTCTACACCAGCAGCCTTTTAAACACTCAGTGTATTCTGATCAAAGCCTATTCCACTCAAAAACAGTGAATAACTCAGGGCAGGGGAGTGGAGAGGGAATTTGCTCCCATTTTGATGCTGAACCTGAGTCCCTTAGAGCCAGTTTGGTAGGATCACAAACCATTTGCTCAAAATTGAAACGAAGGATCATCACCGACAGCAGCAGTGCAGTACTTGCCGTGTGCAAGTGACAGAGCTATTTCAGAGATATTGATTATGGATGGGTAATTAGCTCTATTAAACACAGGCAGGATGATCAACCTTCACCTAAACAAAAAGGAGCAAGTCCAAATTACTTTCCCTTTTAAGTTAGACTTCAGAATAAATACTGAAACGTAAAAGACATCCCTTAGTTTAGAAGGAGCTTTCTGAAGACTCAGACCTACGTGAGAAAGTACCAGCTCACAGTACTCACAGCATTTCCCGCACTGCAGACTGTGCTTAAATAGTAGCAGAGTTTAATTAGTGACCTGCAAAGGTCATTCATCACAGAGCTTGCTTCACCTCAGACTACTCTGACAGCAAGTGAGCCCCTAAAATAACTAAAAAGCAATTGCAGTAATTTCTCTTTTAGAACCCACACAACATGCAAAAGCATATCTGATTCTGCTAGTTGCTTTTCATGGGCCAACCTCCTGCTCCTGTAGTCAGGGTGGTGGCAGTGGCTGCTTGTGGTGCTTGAGAAGAGAGAAGTGGCATGCCACGATTCAAACGTTGGACTGGATGATCTCTAAGGTCTTTTCCAACCTAGAAATCTATGAAATCTATGTTTCATTCTGATCAGCGCACAGAGAGTAGTGGTCAACAGCTCGATGTCCATGTGGAGACCGGTCACGAGTGGCATCCCTCAGGTGTCCGTGTTGGGCCCGGCCCTCTTCAACATCTTTGTCGGTGACGTGGACAGTGGCATGGAGTGCACCCTCAGCAAGTTCGCCGACGACACCAAGCTGTGTGGTGCCGTCGACACGCTGGAAGGGAGGGATGCCATCCAGAGGGACCTCGACAGGCTGGAGAGGTGGGCCCGTACCAACCTCATGAAGTTTAACCAGGCCAAGTGCAAGGTCCTACATCTAGGTCATGGCAATCCCAGGCACAAATACAGACTGGGTGGAGAATGGATCGTGAGCAGCCCTGAGGAGAAGGACTTGGGAGTACTGGTGGACGAGAAGCTCAATATGAGCCGGCAATGTGCTCTTGCGGCCCAGAAGGCCAACCGCGTCCTGGGCTGCATCAAGAGGAGCGTGGCCAGCAGGTCAAGGGAGGTGATTCTCCCCCTCTACTCTGCCCTCGTGAGACCTCACTTGGAGTATTGCGTCCAGTTCTGGAGTCCCCAACATAAGAAGGACATGGACCAGTTGGAGAGGGTCCAGAGGAGGGCCACGAAGATGATAAGAGGGCTGGAGAACCTTTCCTATGAGGACAGGCTGAAAGAGTTGGGGCTGTTCAGCCTGGAGAAGAGGAGGCTCCGAGGTGACCTTATAGCGGTCTTCCAGTACCTCAAGGGGGCCTACATGAAAGATGGGGAGAGGCTGTTCAGGAGGGCCAGTTATGATAGGACAAGGGGTAATGGTTTTAAAATAGAGGGAGGTAGATTCAGGTTGGATATTAGGAAAAAATTTTTTACCATGAGAGTTGTAGAACACTGGAACAGGTTGCCCAGAGAGGTGGTGGATGCTCCATCCCTGGAGACGTTCAAGGCCCGGTTGGATGAGGCCCTGAGCAACCTGATCTAGTTGGAGATATCCCTGTTCCTTGCAGGGGGGTTGGACTAGATGACCTTTGAAGGTCCCTTCCAGCCCTAATGATTCTATGATTCTATGATTCCAACCTGTGTGGTTAGGATATGCTTTAGAAAGAAGAAAAAACATCCTGCTGTAAAAAAAAAAAAACTATCAGCATTTATCAAGCACTCCACTGGATTCATTAAGCATTTGAAGTGTAAAGTTTGTGAGAAGAAAGAGATTCCATCTCATGATGCGTGAGAAGCCCTTGTTCCAGGATCCATCACAAGAGGGAACAGAAAAACGTCTTCATTATTATTTTACAAACAGACTTTTCCCTTTTCAGAATTAGTTTGCCTACTGAGGGGAAAAAAAGAAAACTAAGAGGTATAAAAACTGATCTGTGGGAATGCTTGTTGCTTTAGCTTTGCATTTTAAAGAATACTATTTTTAAATGTAGGAGGAACACTCCTTTAAACAGCTTCATTGAGACTAACAAACGCTGACTGTCCCCTACAGAAACACGTCTGAGTTCTGTGTGACAGGCTGTGGGTTTTAAATCATGTCACACCAGCCACAACCTCGTGCAGCTTTGAACAATGCCGTAAAATCATGATGCAACGCTATCCTGGGAACCACAACACGTGCACCACCCCCTCGGTAGTATTCCCAACATCACTGAGCAGTCAAGTTACTGTTACAAGAAGACGGAACGTGTCCTCAGGTCACTTAAAGCAATCTGTATTGATGAAAACATGCTGGTTAAGCTTGCCAGTGTTTTTCTTGATTTTTTTTTTCCCCCAAAACCAAATATTACTTATAATTAAGCAAGTCAAAACTACACTGACAGCCTTCTTTGCACCGGTAAAATTTAAAAACTTTACGAAGCTTGGCAAATAAACAGATATTGCCCAAAGTGGAATTTCTGATTTATAAACACCGAGCAGTTTTGACTGGGAACAAAACACGAACCGCTGTCACCTGCTGGAGGTGGCGAAGGGGAGAAGGGCAGTATGCATGCAGTGGAGTGGGATGCTCATTAACCCAAACGGAAGATGTGTGTCCTGGCCAGGCATGATGCCAGACATTTATCCTTAAAAATAAGGACAGCCAAGAAAATTTGCTGCCACACAACAAGACTGCTGTGTTCATTGTAACTGAAAGGCTGGAGAGGCAGAAAGCATACCAACTTTAAAAAATATGGAATACACTGAGTTTCGTGGCTTTGTTTTAGTTTTTTTATTTATTTATTTTATTTTGGTGTTATCTTTTCTTACCTTTTTTCAGGGTCTTTTTGTAGGCACGATGAAATCATCTTCCTAAATGATTTCCCATATTTCTTCAGCATTTCCTTATCTTGCACACCAGTCTCCAAAGAAGGAGGATCATTTTGTAGTGTCAGCATTAAAACCTGAAAGAATTATGACTATTGGCAATGAGATTTTTCTTGGCCTTTGTCAGAGACAGATCTTGGGAACCAGTGCTATTTAATATCTTTGTTGGAGACACGGACAGTGGGATCGAGTGCACCCTCAGCAAGTTTGCAGATGACACCAAGCTGTGTGGTGTTGTGGACACGCTGGAGGGAAGGGATGCCATCCAGAGGGACCTTGACAGGCTGGAGAGGTGGGCCTGTGAGAACCTCATGAAGTTCAACAAGGCCAAGTGCAAGGTCCTGCACGTGGGTCGGGCAATCTCAAGCACAAGTACAGGCTGGGCGGAGAATGGATTGAGAGCAGCCCTGAGGAAAAGGACTTGGGAGTGCTGGTGGGTGAGAAGCTCAACATGAGCCGGCAATGTGCGCTGGCAGCCCAGAAAGAAAATCGTATCTTGGTCTGTATCAAAAGCAGTGTGGCCAGCAGGTCGAGGGAAGTGATTCTGCCCCTCTACTCAGCTCTCGTGAGACCCCACCTGGAATACTGTGTTCAGCTCTGGAGTCCCCAACACAAGAAGGACATGGCGTTACTGGAGCGAGTCCAGAGGAGAGCCACGAAGATGATCCGAGGGCTGGAGCACCTCTGCTATGAAGACAGGCTGAGAGAGTTGGGGCTGTTCAGCCTGGAGAAGAGAAGGCTCCAGGGTGATCTTATAGCAGCTTTCCAGTACCTAAAGGGGGCCTACAGGAAAGCTGGAGAGGGACTTTTTACAAGGGTGTGTAGTGACAGGACAAGAGGCAATGGCTTTAAACTGAAAGAGGGGAGATTTAGATTAGATATAAGGAAGAAATTTTTTACATTGAGAGTGGTGAGGCACTGGAACAGGTTGCCCAGAGAAGTTGTGGATGCCCCATCCCTGGAAGTGTTCAAGGCCAGGTTAGATGAGGCTTTGGGCAACCTGGTGTAGAGGAGGATTTCTCTGCCCATGGCAGGGGAATTGGAACTAGATGATCTTTAAGGTCCCTTCCAACCCTAACCATTCTATGATTCTAACACTATTTTAGACAAGCATTTTCTTCAAGCATCTGAGACAAGGACTGTTGCATCACAACAGCTCTCTGAGGGTAGCCCGAGCTCAGACTGAAGTTTCTTACAATTCAGATTGCCTCCTTGCACTCACCAGACAGCAAAGACTCATCAACCTTTTCCTCAAGGCAATTACAGGGTCTCTCCTCTTCCCTCTACTTCCCACATTTACTAACTTTGTAGAAATAATTATTTCCGAAACCTTTACACCTCTGCATATTCTGTCAGCTAAGAGGTCCAAGACTCATACAACAGGATCTAGAGTTGCCTCCACCTCCTTGCCTTGGGAAGTCAGTCTAATTTATACCCAACAGTTTATGCTGCCATTTTCCATTGTGTCTCCTGGCCCATGGTACACAGTCTGTGGGCCAAGCAAAAGGTTGGAATGGGCTTTCAGGCCTGTTTGGTGGGATTAAAGGTGTAAGCATAGCAGAACTTCTACCAGCCTTCCTCATTTGAGAGGAGCAGTTGTGCAAGGCATTTGATTCAAAGGCTCTCTTTAGATCTCCCTGCAGCTATTTCTCAGCTAGAAATTAAATTAATGTAAAAGCAGAAGGGCAATATAAAAAATACAAGGCTTCACTTTCATGTACCACTGCGACAGCAGGTGAAGACACTTCTCACACAAGAACCCATCAAGCCAAACTGATTATTTCCTTCACATCACTCAGATATTCTGAAGGAAAGGAAGAAAATTACTCATTTCCATTTTCACTTGTCACCTACATACAGATGAATATCTATTTTTAGAAGAGGAAGCAGCACATAGTGCATTTGAAGAGCTTTCAACAGCTATATTGCTTAGGGCAACGAGAGCCCATCAATCTAGCTGAAATTACACAGCCCACGACAGAAACCCCTGCTTTTTTCCCCTCTCCTTGGAGGGTCACTTAATGCATGGGTCATTTTGCTGTGTAACAAAAACTAATCTGCAGAGAAACCCAATTGCATTCAGTAAATAAAACGCAGAAGTCCTCTTGCAGGCTGCACAACTGGAACTCATACCTAACATCACCGGAGACGTGCAATCGGAACCACCATGCGACAACACACAACACTAAGGAGGTGATCTTTGTGTTCAAAGCTACAACCCGTGCATTCGAAACACAATAAACAGAAGCACAGTTTGCAGAGGCTACTGCAAAATGCTACCAATAACCACAGCACAGAAGGAAGTATCAATGAAAACGGCAACACATTTCCCTGAACTCCTCGCTACTCTGCCACTATCACTATCATAAGTACAGGCTGGGCGGAGAATGGATTGAGAGCAGCCCTGAGGAAAAGGACTTGGGAGTGCTGGTGGGTGAGAAGCTCAACATGAGCCGGCAATGTGCGCTGGCAGCCCAGAAAGCAAATTGTATCCTGGGCTGCATCCAAAGAAGCGTGGCCAGCAGGTCGAGGGATAGGATTCTGCCCCTCTGCTCTGCTCTCATGAGATCCCACCTGGAATACTGTGTTCAGCTCTGGAGTCCCCAACACAAGAAGGACATGGAGCTGCTGGAGCGAGTCCAGAGGAGGGCCACGAAGATGATCCGAGGGCTGGAGCACCTCTGCTATGAAGACAGGCTGAGAGAGTTGGGGCTGTTCAGCCTGGAGAAGAGAAGGCTCCAGGGTGATCTTATTGCAGCCTTCCAGGGAGCCTACAGGAAAGCTGGAGAGGGAGTTTTGACAAGGGCATGTAGTGATAGGAAAAGGGGCAATGGATTTAAACTGAAAGAGGGCAGATTTATATTAGATATAAGAAAAAAAATTTTCACTCAGAGAGTGGTGAGGCACTGGAACAGGTTGCCCAGAGAAGTTATGGATGCCCCATCCCTGGAAGTGTTCAAGGCCAGGTTGGACGAGGCTTTGAGGAACCTGGTGTAGTGGAGGGTGTCCCTGCCCATGGCAGGGGAATTGGAACTAGATGATCTTTGAGGTTCCTTCCAACCCAAACCATTCTATGATTCTATGATCATTGATACGATACAAACTTTAATGGCGCTTCTAAACCACTCTGCTACTCAACAGTCCCTGCACAGAGATGACAAATCTTAAAATTAATCCTGTTGTACAAGAGTTAAACCAGTGCAAAATCCTGGCATTTAAAGCAATACATGGATGTGTCTGTTCTAATGAGTTAGGAGCTACTGGATTCCCAAATGCTATTGTAATTGTGGAGTGGGAGGGGACCTAAGATCTAGACCAGCTCCTAACGAGGTGGCACTCTGGCAGTTAAAATACTGAGAAAAGGAAAGCACACCCCATGATATGCCTAATATTGAGGGACTTGGTACCCATAGGTGTCACATCCCAGTTAACTAGTCTAACCATAAACTACGGGATTACTGGAAGGGTGCTCCACCTGCCCTCCTTTTTTCATTAGAGGGAGTATGTATCCCAAGAGTAGAAGCAAAGTGGCCTTCAGAAGTGTGGGCCAAAGGGGCTCAAAGTTTTGTGACCAAGACAGGGCCTCATCAGATCTCACACAGGAGCTAAGGAAGATCTCAAAGCTCAGCAGAAAGGCTGGCTGCTTCAGACCTCAACTGGCAGGGTCAACTCTGTTAACTTTAAGATTTAGTCCCCTGAAAGAATAGCATGTTGGAAGCAGCTCCTGGTTCAAGAGTCAGGAAACAGGGAAAGTTAGCCAAACTATAAGGCAATCTGAAGTTCAAGGTATTTTAAAAAGATTTTTGAAGTGTAAGTGTTTAAACAAGAAAATTCCTTCACCTAAACTTCAATAAAATATTAATGCTGCCAATACCACACCATTTCATGCTGCTGGCACACTTTCACGGGTTCAGTGACTGACAGGACCATGTTAACGTTAAACAAAATAAGACATTCTCTTGGATAACTGGTAAGAGGATTTCCAAGAAGTATCAAGAAGGATTATCAGTGCAGGAGAAGGAACGGCTTGCCATCCCAGTGTCACTGGATGCCATAACATATTCTGAATCATTATTTATAGCCCTAAAAACATCTGCTGCCTTCAGAGGCTCCAGGATTAAAACACACAGCACTCTCCTTAAGAATGGTGACCCTGGTGAGACTCAGGATCTAAATAAGAACTGCGCACAGTTCCAGATAATGCTGATTAAGTGGTGTATTTTTAAAATATGACTTCAGATGAATTCAAGAATATTGTGATCCACAAGTGCAAACTGAGAGGGCACACTCTTCAACGAAGCATGCTGGCCAAATTCTTGGAAAGACCCACGAAACACACTGATCCTTTATCTTGCACAAGTATCTGGAGACGTGCTCACCTTCATTGGTGGGTATTTATGGTAAGGAGCTGCCCCCGTAGCCAGTTCGATAGCAGTGATCCCAAAGCTCCAGATGTCTGCCTTGAAATCGTATCCTCTGACCTGAAAAACATTAAATGTTAGCATGTGCCTCTTACTATCCTACACTACAGTCCCTTTCTTTAGCTTCTTATACATCCTGTCTCCCTTTCCTTCCTTTCCCCTCGAATTTGGAAAGACCAGCACTATAGCGTTAGAGATGGAAAAACACTTTCTCCTTCCTCTCTCCCTAGTTCCTTACACCTTCAAGGAGGTGTTTTAGAATTCACAGTCTGATGAAAATTATGGCTGTGGACTGTGCAACTAGGATTGCTCTGCCAAGAACCTTTCCATGTGTAGAACAAAGGGGCAATGGGTTAACTCAGGGTCCCACTTCTACACAAAGACACAGAGAGTCATTAAATAGTATAATGAAACTCTCGTAGTTAATAGATGGACCGTTATCCCCTTGGGATGTATGTCTCACTACACTTTTAGTCAACCACTTAATCAATTTGACTGCAAACGTGCTGGATCCTGAAGCTTCAGTACACATCAGCTCAGTAAAAAGCCCCTCGTTCCTGTCCGCAGACTAGTTATTTCCCTCCACTAGTTACCAGTAGCTTCTGCACTTGACATTAAACAGACTTGTTCAGGAAAATTTATAGCATTTACTTCCCCTCATGCACAGGAAAAAATATTTCATATGCCAAAGCAGTTACTTCCTCATTATCCTTAGGTAATATTTTGGCACTTGCTTTCTCCACTGCAGGAGAGAGACATTATGTACTAACTTCAAGAGCAGCTACAAAAAAAAAAAAATCAAAGTGCTTTGGCTGCTTCGAATGGTTTGTATTTCCTCTCGCTAAACTATGGAAAAATGAATACTGAATCACAGCAAAGCTAATAGGGATATTGTGTTCAGCTAACCTAAGGAGCTTGAGAAAGACACTCATTATGACGAAGCCAAAACTGTCCCCCAAACTACCTTTAAGACGACCTTCAATTCTGGCAAACTAACAAAAATCCCTCTTGCACTATTTATCACGTAACACTATAGTTGAACTGAAATTTATTATAGCGACAGAAGTTTGTATCTTGCACTAATTTCATCAGCTCTGCAGGCATCATTTTGATGAGCCTTATGAAGTGTCACAGTTTAGGGATGCCAAGATTATGAACAGATTTCAAGCCATTTAACTAAAGCACAGATATCTAACATAATTTAGAAGAACACTGTGCAGAAAGAAATATGCTGTAAGGGCAGATTTTTCCCCTCACGCTACATCTTGAGAATAACTTTAGGATGTTTCTTAGCTTTATTTTTCAGTGAGTCTTGCAGCACATCCATACACTGTACAACCCCCCGTTCCCCACTGGGATTTTAACTGTATAGTGCTGGTTTCTTTTAATTATATCATATAATCCTGCTTGCAAATGAAAGCTACGAAGTTCAAAACTGTTAAGAGCAATGCATCTTGACATCTGTCCAACACATATTAGTCACCACCCTGTAGTTAGTTTACATCAACAACATTTATTTTTCTCATCAACTTTTTTTTCCATAAATCTGCCACGTGAACGTACATTAGAAGACAATGCCAGGCTATCATGTATGAACATGCTAAAGGAACTGAATGATGCTGAAGTAAGCCAGAGGGAATTGGGTCGATAATATCTACATATGGAAGGTTAACCTACAACAACCCCTTCTTCCTTTTTCCCGGCTGGATATAGCGGCTCAGAGTGACACCTGCTGGAAGACAGCAAGATGGTCTAAATGGACATCGAAGGATTTCACATCAGCATCCAAAACACCTCCTTGCCATCTAATATCTGCAACAAGTTTTATGTGCACAGCCTTCACGAAGTACTGGACTCCCTAGAAAAATCTGCCTCCTTCAGAAACACACCTATTGCATCAAAAATTCCTCCTCTGTTACTAAAATCTTCATTTTCCTTTTTCATTTCCCTTAATTTCATTTTTTAGCACCCTCCTTAAGATCTTTTATTCCTGTTGTCCTGCGGATTGCAGCCACCCTAACCACAATGAGCCTGGAGCAGCACCTTAGGTCCTGACCAGCCTGCTGTGCCCTGCACACCAGGACGGGACACAGAACAGAAAAGCAAGGGACAACTCTGCTCTGGTTTTGGACACACTGAATACTCTGTTCTTATTTATTTTTAAATCAATGTAACAAAAAAATCCAGAAGAATATGACTGTGTAGCAGTTCAGAATCAAGTTCGCAAAGACGGCTCCTGACTCGGGGAGCGTGTCTTGTACTCTCAGGAGGGTGCAGGAGTGCTGTAACACGCCAGTCCCTCAATGCCACCATGGGGAGCCACTGAAAAGGCCAAACATGGAAAAACCCTTTCATCAATAGTATATTTAAGCTACTCCAAAACTATCTCAATCTCTCAAGAAGTTTTAGATATAGGAAAAAAAAAAAGCATTAAAGTTCTACCACTGTTTCAGCTGCATTTCGTGAGGGAGGGAGGGAGTGAGTATGTGGGGGTCTCATTCAAGTTCCTCTGAAGTTTCAAAATATTTTATTGTGAACAGCAAGGAGAAAAGAAACAAAGTGAGTTTGCTTTAATAAACAATGTTTTCCCAAAATATTTTTGTTAAAAAGATTTCTGGAAGGAAAAAAGGAAAAACAGAAAACCATTTATAGTCAGCTGTATTTCTGCTTGGCACACCTGTCAAAAATCAAACTCTGAGACCAGCCCTCTGTCAAACTGTTTTTGAGGGGATGAGGATTTATTTTCAGGATGCTTATGGCACTGAAAATCAATGCAATAGACAGCTACTGTAAATGCCCTGTCAAGACTGTGGCATCATTTTGTTTGTGGCTCTTGCTCAGAAATTGTCAATGATATTTTACCTTAAACAAAGCTTCCAGGTGGCCTTCATCAGAAGTCAAGCAGACAAAGCTTCCAGAGTTTAGTCTAGAAGTAGTGGGAGGGCAAAAAGTGACATACCTCCACCCAACGGGAAGAAGTACGCCATCTTTTAGCTAATCAAAAGAGCAGAGGAGGAAGGGGGAGAGGCAAGCATTCCTCAGCATTTACTTGTAAGTCTGGTCACTCACAAGTCAAGAGAAACTAAAAACCTGAATAAAGTCAACTGCATTTTATTTTACTGTACTAACTCCCTACTCTGACATGGTGCAATTAGCTACCCCAAATTCTCCTGTTTGCAAATGCAGAAGAGCATGTTACCAAATTGTATATGTGCATATTTACCATGTGTGACACTACTTTTATTCTACCTCACGCTCACACGAGAGGGAGGGGCAGCTTAATAATCTTCATGCAACAGCTGAGCTGTCTCATCCTCACCTCAGGTAGGAGCTTGAACAGATGCAACAGGGCAAAAATCTACTGAACACCTACATTCCTTAGTAGAAGCCTGCCTGCAATAGGGAAATCACAGCAAATCCTGTGGTTTTAATAAACCTTCCAGGATATCAAATTATCATCTTAGTTTGAAGTAAATATGGCCGCTGCTGACAACAGGGAACTCCAGGTGCAGATCAGTTCAGAGGACACTAGGAAAAACAATTCACCTGTTCCATAACTTCCGGTGCCATCCAGCAAGGTGTGCCCACAAAGGTTTTCCTGACTTTATTTCTGGTAATGTCACCACCAGTGGCCAGAAACGCACTAACGCCGAAGTCTGAAAAGAAAAGAAAACAAACCCAGATTTTATTAAGAACACATCCCGAGCGAACTGAAGGGTTGTCCCCCCTTTCCCCTCCTATTCCCAGCCATCTATTGAGTAGGGTTACGCATGAGGAGTTTCCTAATGAACGAAGGATGATCTACAGTTAGCTACTAGTGCTGGTACGTGAACAGTTTGTGGTCCAGCACTCAATTACAGAGGAGAGCAGGGCTTTCAGCGCTGGCCGGCAGAAAGGAAAATTCCACTTTCCCTTACGGCCCAGTGGTCACATGGCAGCACACCCACGCTCCCCAGCAGAGCTGCCACTGCACAGACCTGCCCCTGACAGCCAGGGATTTATTTACATTTCTATACATACATAACCAGTGATAACTGCATTTCCATCAGCGTCCTGTTTGTATCTGCGGCAAGGAAGGCAGGAACATAAAAAGTGACTCGATTTTGTAACATGTAACTGTCCTAACTGCAGACTGGAGGTATCAGCCCCTTCCTCTGGGTGCTTTATTACCAGAATAGGCTTTGCTTGGTAAACTTCCATCGCTGAGATGCTCAGTGCTTTACTAACCAGCACCACCATCCCAGAGGAAGCCTTGCACACAGGTATTGCACCCTGCACAGCATCACCCCCACCTGAAACGTCTTTCACAAGCTGAAGGATGCTCAAGGATGCCACAGCACTCATTGGTAATTATATTAACTTAAAGTAAATCGTTCTTTTACAGGAAAACTATGCTTTCAAAGATAACACCAATGTTTTATGTAATTAAGAATGACACAGAAAACAAGATCTGAGAACAGCAGCAGTAGTGTGCAGGGATAGCAATGGGATTCAGTATGTTTGTTCAGAGAAGAGCATCACAAAAGATTTGGCAACCAAGTCATTCGAGAGAAGATAGCAGACTTTCCTTGGAGAAAAAATAAAAAAAATCAGGTGACAGGGAAGCTGTAAACACAAAATTGTATTTCTTCACAATTTGCTCTAAACTACACTGCTTATGTATTACAGAATTATAGACCTGCAATGGGTCATTCTCCATAACTCAATTTTACCCACACATACCACCCCCCTCCCTTTTTTAAACACAGTACAAGCAATCAAAATCTCGAATGCCATTTTTGAAATTAACAGGCTTGGAGATTAAGTCTCTGAAATTCAAGGGCTATTTCACATAAAAACGGAACATTGTTGACCACAACTGGTTTGAAAATTCTTGAAACTCAGCTGACATAGTTAACTGTAAATGCAAAAGTCTTACTCAGAGGAGCCACAGAGTTATACTCCACAGCTTAAGGATGTTATCCCTAAGGAATCAACCGCAACAAAAGATCCCTCTATAATTTGCAAGAATGGCATCCACATGAGGATAGTCCCAAGCTTCCCTCTGCATCACAGCAGCAGTGCAATGATCCCCTTCTCACCAGTCTTTCAATATTTGAGAAACATCACTGAAATTACCACTCAGAAGAAGCTACTGAAAGCTTCCAGCTCACTTCGGTTAGAGGCTTCTAAGGACAGGAACTTATTGCTTGATCAAATACTAGACATGGAAAACTGAAAGTTGACATTAAAGAAAGCTGCACAGAAATCATAAGGCTAAAAGAAGCACTACCAAATGTCTACGATTAGGTTTCGGCTTCTTACAGATGCGCTGTCCTGTTCTCTTCCCTGTTCTCAGGGGCATCTTGTCTCCCTGCTAACCCTGAAGTTTTAGCATGTCTAGATGGATCACTATCCCCACCAGCACTGCAATTTGTATTTTTCTGGAAAGCCATTTTTTGCAACAACAGTGATTTTGCTTTGAGATCTCCCATGTGTGTATCCACCATCCTTGCTTTTCTCAGAAAACTGAAAGAGCTTCCTAAAAAGTTCAGAATAAAATTACTTGCACTTCACCACTCATTACGGGAAGTCTTGAAAGATCCCTTGTTCGAAACACAAGGGCAATTAGAAGTTCTATTAAATAAGATAATACTGGTAGAAACTTGTCCAAGTGCCATCAGTGTATTATTGTGATGTGCTGTACTTGAACTTGTGTATCTTACCTCAAGTTTCCATGCCGTCATTTTGAGGGTAAAAGAAATGCCACTCAAAGCAAAGCATTCCAGCAGCAAAAACACAAGTCCTCCACACAGCACGCACAGCATTCACCACACTTCACATCAAACGTTGGTTTAGAAATTCCAGTTGGAAACTGTGCCCCTACATCTGCCATCTGAGGTCAGCAGAAAGCTTCAACAGAATTAAATTGTATTCTGTTACATGGTTGATTTATTCATTGTTTTCCCAATCAATTTCCCTCATTTCCAGCAGGCTAAAACAGGCACAAGCAGCCTCTGCTACTCTGCTGTAAGGAATGATTTTGAAACCATCTTCTCAAATGTCACCTTACTAACTTTACCCAAGTCCCAGCTATTAAGATAAGAACGTGCTCGCTCTCAGAAATATCTGTAAAGCAACAAAATAAAATCCTAACCACAAGTTGGGGATCTGTTCTCACTTCTGAGCAGTTGGTACAATCTGCATCCCTTTTTGCCACTGCTAACTACCCTCAGAAAGGCTACAACAGAACTAGGTTGTTGCAAATGGATTTACCTCTAGAAAACAGGAAACATCAGGAAATTCAAGAGGTACGATAGCTCAGAAGTGTTTACATTTGTCCTCCTCTTCAGCAGCTTGTACTTTATATTGACTCACCACGGTGATAGCTGGAAAGGACGGCTCCACCCGAAACAGGGAGGAACTGTTAATGTTCAGACCTGGCTTGCAATACCAGTAACCACCACTGCTGGGAATCCAACGACTGTCAGATATTCTAAAGGAGCCCAAAAACTGCAGACTTCCAGCAGTCTGCTAGCCAACAGTCTCCAGGATGTCTGGATGCAAGCAGTAGGATCATTTTTTTAAATCATTGTTCCAAAGCAATGTAGAAGAGATTCATCTTGCTGGACCTGTTTCAGTGATATAAACCAAAGTCTTCTTTCAATAAAAAAAACCTCCAGACTCCCATATCGCAGCAAAACCAATCCAGAATGGAAACGTCAATTCTGCCGATGCAGGCTCTGCAGAAAATATGGCCAATTTTGTCTTTTTCAGTAGAAACACCATGTGTTGCAAACCACACACCCTACAAAACGCTCTACAGTGGCAATGAAGTTGCAGGCTAGTGTTTGAAAAAGCATGGTATTAGGCAACAATTCCTGCTATTAAGGTATCCAAACTTGAAAACTATTCTGGCCACTCAGGAAACGTGAAAGCTGGAAGGAAAATCTCCTCTTGCTATTCTGCGTTGCAGAAACAAAGACCCAGTCTAAACAACTCACGGACACAAGAATGCTGTGGCAGGACCACATCACGACAGGCACCATTACTGGTGTGAACATAAGTTAAATTGTTTTATCCTAATCTAGAAGTCGGCTGTTAAAAACCACCTCTCCTTGGCCACCTCATATGTAACATTATCTTAAACCCAAAAAGCCCAAAGTATCTACTCCTGTAGGCAGCTACCATAAGGGAAAGAACACTGTGTGCTAATTAGGAGTCAGGACCAAAGCCTACTGACATCAGAAAGGCTCCTACAGAGTTTGGTGGATCTAGATGAGACTCTAAAAGAGCAGTTCCTAATGGGGGCAGAACAACAGAATAAACCAATCTTGACTTCAGACCACTTGGAGATGGTTATAACCTTGGGTATTATCCCTCCTCAAGCAAAAATAAAAGTAGTACTAAGCGGGTTTTTTTTTTTCCACAGGTCACCTTCCTTCTTTTGTTCAGTTGTTCACCATCAGAAAATATCTGCAGTTGTACTTACCGTTTTTCTGCAAACCTTACACCTTTTAGAGCACTGAAGATGAATTAAGTCTGGCAGGAAGAGGAGAAAGGCACTGGTAAACAGCAGTTTTGTGCTGAGAACACAGCGAGTGGCAAGACACCAGACAAAAGGAAGATTAGTGAAGAACAAGAATCAGAAATTTTTTTCCTTTTAAAGACTATATGGTTATGCAATGGTATTGGATATGTAAATAAACACTTGTTCTCCCAAATTCTTATTTGGAAAGTGTGCTGGTTTTGGCTGGGGTAGAGTTAATTTTCTCCACAGTAGCTAGTATGAGGCTGGTTTGGATTTGTGATGGAAACAGTGTTGATAACACAGGGATGTTTTCATTACTGCTGGACAGAGCTTACACAGAGTCAAGTCCTTTTCTGCCTCTCACCCCATCCCATCAGTGAGGCTGGGGGGCACAAGAAGTTGAGAGGGGACACAGCCGGGACAGCTGACTCCAAATGACCAAAGGAATATTCCACCGTATGACATCATGTTCAGTTGGGGAAGGAGGAGGAAGGAGGGACCTTCAGAGTGATGGCATTTGCCTTCCCAAGTCACCATTACATGAGATGAACTCCTGCTTTCCTGGAGATGGCTGAGCACCTGCCTGCCAATGGGAAGTAGGGAACAAATTCCTTGTTTTGCTTTGCTTGTGTGCGCGGCTTTTGCTTTATCTATTGAAATGTCTTTATCTCAACCCACGAGTTTTCTCACTTCTACCCTCCGATTCTCTCCCCCATCCCACCATGGGGCAGTGAGCAAGCAATTGTGTGGGGCTTAGCTGCCAGCTGGGGTTAAGCCACGACAGAAAGGTCCATCTCTGCAGTCACATTTCTAATCAATTCACATGTAGAACAGCAGCTTTACTACATCACAAGTTTGGCCTTTTTGCAATAATGTCAAGGCCCATAAAAGATGTATGAAATCCCTTTGCCGAGCAAACATAAAGATCGTATCTGAAACCGAGCCCAACAGCACGTTAACAAAGACATGCTAATACTGCACAAAGTAACTTAAGGATGACAAAGCCCAGACCAGGTGAAGCCACCACCACTGGAGAAGTTCACAAGTGGTTTCAACAACCAAACACTGCAACATGTCTTCAGGAAACACAGATATGACAAGTGACACAAAGAAAAAGTTACTTCCCATCACGCTGCTGCAGGGGAGGCACCAAAAAGACTCCACTAAGCACAGAGAAAAATACTTTTGCCCCTTTTTCAAAAGAGAAGAGGCTCAGAGGTGTCCATGATACAACACCAGCTGCTTGAGTCAGCCCTGCAATCAGCACTCCTCTCCTCGAGTCAGACTTGTGCCTTGCCCCTTGTTAAAGCAACTTAATCTTCCAGAGTTAGAACTTCCTAAGGGAAAATGGGGGAATGACACTGCCTGCATCATAGCCCGATGTTTATGTAGAGCACTATTTTAGTGCAATGAATTAAGAGCAGTCAGGAACACAGCGAACCGGTGACAGGCTGGCATGGATTTGTGGAAAGTTACACAAATTCAGTTACACAAGTTTTGCCTGGCCTTAACTATCCTCATTTTATAAATAGATAAAGCGAGAGGGGTTCGGCAACTTGCCCAGTATCAATTAGCAAGTCCTGAACGACTTGGTGAAACCTCAATCTTCTCCAACCGCTTGGCACCACAGCCTGCCCAGGACACAGCAGGCACACGGAGCGCCTCTTGAAGCACACGTTAATCATCTCGACTGGTTTTAAAACCTGAAGATACCACATCATTGTCCCTACAATGGGGAAAAAAAAAAAAAAATCAAAAAAAAACAACGTCCCCCAAAAAAGGGACTTTCAGCCTTCAGTACACCCCTGCTTCTTCCTATTCGATCACGGAGGGGTGGGTGACAGTATTATTTAATATCCCAGTGTATAAAATCAGGGAAAAAAAGATTTAGTCTGCACTCAGTCTCAGTAGGACGCTAATATCGTGCCAGGGTTGGAGCACGGTTCGTACTGAGCACGTCTTGTGCACCCTGGGAGAGCTTCCCTCAACCTCTCCCATCCCTTCCCAGTCTATCAAGACTTTCACTTCATTTCACAATAATTTAATAGGGGCTGCACAATTAAATAAACTTGCTTTGCTTACTGTGAGAAGTCTCCTGGCTTATGCAGGAATATTGGTGCCGATGCAGTTTATGTTGACAGTGTTTTTACCCATGCAGCTTTTAAACTCCAGGGAACCAATAAATGCCAAGGCAAAGAGGTTTTATGCTCTGATTAAAAAAAAATAAAAATATAATAATTGCCATGGAGAAGCTGGAACACAAAAGAATGTGGCTATCTCAATTTACATTGCAACCACCGTCAGCACGGCGCAGAACAATGGTATCTGGGAAAGAGTCCTGCTCTCTCCAGAAGATAGATTAATTCAATGTGCAGGAAAACACTTCAAACTGAGAAAGCGATACTCTGAATTGTAACAGGCTCCAAAAACTTGGTGCCAAGCCACAAGCCCAAGCCCGAGCCCTTGGGGGAAGAAAAAAAAAAAAAAGAAAAAAGATGTTAAGAGAGAAGCAAACAGCCTCAGTTTAGGTCTCACTCGTCAGCTGGATCTGTTAAAGACGATTTTATACCTTGGTTTGGTGGATGCACATTTTGAAAGCAAAAGGAGCTACACAGCTAAAAACAGAGTCATGAGTGAAAACACCAAGTCCCAGGGCTTGGGAAGAGTCTGAAGCCCGGTGTTTGTGCAGGCCATTGGGGGAATTTTTACAATTCCTACTTCCAGCAAATGCCCCGAGCTCACAGATTTCTCCTGTCACTCCACCTGGGCCTGCCTCAGCTGGCACTGCTCCTACCAGCAGCTTTCCCACCCAACACAGCCACCAGCCCAGACTCACAAACAGAACCTGAGAAACATCCGTCATCGAGTTGCGTTTTCTGTTCAGCCTTAACAGAACTGCACAGTCCAAATTAATGAAAGAGGCTTTTAGTTTTCACTGGTTAGAAATGTATAATCCTGCAGCAAAATTACTGCCATGAATTCTACACAGTGAAAGTTTCCCAAGTAATTATATTCACTGACATGTGGAAATATAGCCTGGTAGTGGGGTTTCCTCCACGATAGGGTTGAGCTTTTTTTTAATATTACACCTTGAAAGAAGCTTTGTTTTTTTTTTTCCCTAAAGGGTTTCCAGTTTGAGATTTACATTCCTTACATTTAAGATTTAAATTTCTTCTGAGACAAGAAATATGAACTGTGTCAAGCAGCATGAAACACACAGGAACATGAGGTTGCAAAGGCCAAACACTGAAACAGTCCTTTTTAATAACCATTCACGGGCAGTTTTGATAGAGGGATGGCAAAAGAGAAAGGAGTCATAAAAGAATTGAAGTCATTCTTTCCTGCTACACTATCTGCATTTTTTATGTACACCAAACCAGCTCCTTCAAGGGAGGTGCCCCATTCACTCTAACCCTCAGGCTTCATTCCACAGCTGATCAACCTTTTTTTTTCCCCCCCTCACGGTGTAACTTTCCAGTGAAACTTAAACACATTTGTTTCATGGGAACGCAGTGATGTCATCCAGCTGATAATTGAAGCACTCTACGATCAACAGAATTATTCATAATATGCATTAATATTATTGTCAAAGGCAAGTGCTTTGATCGTGTTGAAACAAAACTCACTTTATTGAGATTGGTTTGCTTCCAGCATTTTTTCCTCCTCAAAAAATTTGCAAGAAATTTTGCTATTTCATCCTGGGTCAGGAGGAAAGGAAGCTTAAGTGTCAGAAATTCCCACAGAAACAAAATCTCATGTTATTGACCAGGTCAGGCTTTTCTCTAGTATTCAGTCATTCATTTATTTTCGTTTCTTTCAAGTAATCAGCTGCCTTTGCAGAAATGAAAGTGCTTCCTGCCACTGCGGTGAACTTGCTGACCTTGGTTGAGTTTAGTCACTCTGCTGTATCTCATTAAAGGTTACAGCCTGAGTCTTTTTGCAAGTTCAAAGAAAGAATTTGTAAAGAAGGAATCTTGAACATCTCGCAATGTTACTGGTGCAGGATATGCAGAGAGATGGATTTCATTATTTAAATGTTGCACCATATATAAAACCACTGGCACACAGTTTAGTCCAGGAGAATCCTCTGAAGTTTGTACAAGTAAGACTTTGAAGTTTGTACAAGTAAGACTAGTCAACCTTAAAACTACTTATCAAGAAAATATTATTCAGCAGAAAAAAAATGAAAATACATGAACAGGTACCTATACCAGTAAGCCTTAATAAAAAAAGCCAAGCCCTGGCACTCTTGTGGCAAAGAAACACAAGCAGCTTTCTGCTAGGCTGGCAGAAACACTTGGAATAAGAGTGCATCGCTCTAATGCAAGAGCTATTTGCAGCCTCTCCCAGAACATAATCTAAAGCTCCATACGATTACAAATCCAAAATGTTACATCTTGGCCTCATTACAGCAAAAACTGTAGGATTTCACTGTATGAAGTTTGCTCCTTTGAGCTTTTTAGAAGCTACTCCCTACCTTCTATCAGCTCCCACACAGGATGAATTATTTACACCTCATTAGAAATATAACAACAGGCATTAAGAGTGCTGGGAGACTTAAAAAGAGAAAACTAAGTGACTTCAGGTTTTAAACAGAAGTCTTGCATTTTAGGTGTTATGTCCTGTAAAAGGGCTTATTGCCTTCTGCAGAGGGAGAAGAGCTATCTACAAAAAAACCCTGTGCATTGCAATGTGTTCTGCCTCCTGGTGGAAAATCTACATCTTTCATTCCAAGATGTAAATCCAGGCATAAATATAGCAAAGGAGTCCGTACTCCTCAGCAACATGCACTTTTGCCTGACATGACAGTCATTGTCCCGCAGCTGCAAAGCTCTGTCCCTTAATCCCCAGCACACTGGCCTGACCCACTGCTGTGCCTCCACCAGCAGTACGGGCACTAAAAGAGACCTTATCACAAGCAGGTAGGGCTCTTTCCAATTAAATATGGGACTGAAAAAGTTAAACATGTACAAGGATGTTCACTGAGATGGCAGGACCAGATGTGAGCTCTGTCCTCCAGCTAGAGGTGGCACAAGGACTAGAAAGGCACCACGACTAGAAAGGCACCACGAGGTTCATGGGGAGAGCACAGTCGTGAGGGAGAAGACAGCCAGAGAAATCATACTCAGGATAGGAAAATAAGAGGAGGAAAAACAAGTCTCAAGTTCTAAATGTACTCTCTAAAAATTCTATCTTACTTAATACTCTATAATAGTAATAATTTTTGATTTCTGGAAAGAAGAGTGGAGTCTGTAGGAACATGTATGGAATAAAAGACCAGAAAAGTAGCATGGAAGGAGCCAAACCAGAAAACCACACACACCACACAACACTCTTTTCCACAGACACATGATCCATCTACACCAAGGACCATTTACAACATACCTGTGTGGATGCAGGTCTTGACAGCAGTGACTACAACAGAAGCCTCCTCCAGGACATCTGTACCACCTAAAGCAATTGTCTCAACAGTCTTCCCTCTCCTGTCCCTCAGTTTGCACAACTGCTTCCAAGACTTTCAGTTCATCCCAGTTTGGGCTGGGTTAGGGCAATTGGTTAAACATGCACCCTGCTACTCAATTGAATTGAAGCAGACTAGGGAGCATCCACATGAGCAGTTCGACCAGCAGATCTCTGGTTAAGGCAAAGTTGCAAGTGACTTTTACCATCAGATATATCCATTTCCTTCTGATGAATCTATTCACTGTTCACCACAGTCCTTTTGGAAACCACCTCAGAGATGATAAAGCAGTGAGGTCTGTGCAGTCCACTTCCAACTTGCTGTTACAAAAATCTGACTAGCTTATGCCAAGAATTTTATCTAATCTATTGATTCTGACAACTTAACAGTCAAAGGATTTATTCATGCTGATTTTCATTATTCCTAAGGACAGTATTTTAAGACAACAAGACATAATAAACTCTGGGTTGTTTTGTTGTTGTTGTTGTTTTGGTTTGTGGTTTGTTTATTGTTGGGGTTTTTGGTGTTGTTGGTTTTGTTTTGTTTCTTTGTTTTAAGAACCACAGGGCTTTCTGAAGCTAACATTTTTATGTAGATTTCTTCTTGATCATTAAGCCATCTCTTGGGATACAGTTATGCCTGAAGTTTACTCAAAGCTACCAGAAAAGTTACCTGCAATTTGCACCGAGCCATCTTCTCCAAGAAGAATATTTCCTGCTTTCACATCCCTGCAGAAAGATAAAACAGTAAGTGGAAATCATCAAATCTTTCCTTCAACCAACAAAAATACATGAAAAAGCTCATATTTTGTATCTTGCATTAGCACCTCCTACTTCCAATCATGCAGAAACAGTAGGGACTTAACCACAATTTTAACTTCAGTAGAGAGACAAAGTGGTATTTGTATGATTTATAGCTAGTAGCATTTTAAGTACTAGGTATAGAAAAAAAAATTTTAAAAAAACTTATCAGAAGGTACGTTCAAAAATACAGGGAAAGTGATTTGTCCCAGGTTCTTAAGTTAACTAAAAATGTGAAAACAGAAACTAGCACTGGTCTGATACTCATGCACCCTTTTAGTGGGGGGAGACTTCAAAGACCGTGAGTTGGTCTGGTCTCACCACAGCTGAATGCGTCCTGTTCTTCCCAACCCCAAGTCTCTGCTCTCCGTCCCTGGAGTTCACCTCATTC
This sequence comes from Tauraco erythrolophus, assembly GCF_009769465.1. Classification (NCBI taxonomy): domain Eukaryota; kingdom Metazoa; phylum Chordata; class Aves; order Musophagiformes; family Musophagidae; genus Tauraco; species Tauraco erythrolophus. The sequence goes on along the minus strand of NC_141471.1, from coordinate 5,536,387 downwards.
CTCAGAAGACAGCCAGCCCCAAACGCTAGTGAAAATCCAGACAGAAGAAAAGTGTCATTTGCTCATGGCTTAATGAACCGAATCACATTACCAAGGGTCAGGTGAGCAGAGATGGCGAGAACAGGAAAATGGGGCCACTCAACCGTCCTAGGAAGCCTCAACTTTAGAAGAAAAAAAATCAGGGACACTCTTTCACTACCAAAGCTAATGAATGCACAAGAACACCCAGCACATGCTATGAAAATGTACTACCACCTTTCCACCCAAAAAAACCTCTGGTTTGTTAGGTTAACAGCAGCACTTTTCCACCCTCAAGGGGAACACCACTCTCACTCCAAATACACTTTGAAGTTTTGCAGTTTATTTTCACAAGCTGCTCTCCACAAAAAGCCAAGAGAAGCACATTTAGAGTTGAGGCCCATGTTCATCATCATGGCTGCAAAGCTCACACTGTCTAGGAAACCATACAGACCTGGAGCACAGGCAGATGCTGTCTCAAGAAAGACTGCAAGCAAAGCAACTGCCTGGGGAATGGATGCCAGTGAAGAGAGAGCAATTCACAACACACCTCACCCTAATGGCAACCACTGACATGGAAAAAAAAAAACAAACCACCCACCAAACTTCCCCACCCCCTTCTGCAAATATTCCAAATCCTTTCACACACAAAAAGAGTCAAAAGCTATTTTTTCTCTCGTCCCTCGTGCATCATGAGATCAGAGCTGGCGTGACAGCCTGGCCAAAGAGCCCCGGTCAGGCCCTGGAAATCTCCTGCTTCCCGGCTTTGCTCTTCTTCAGAAAAGCCTGGGCTGCTGCCAGTTCCAGGCCAGGATAATTTTAAACACATCCTCTCTAGTATTAGCATTTGCTAAGTTCTTCCCAACACCCAGTCTAGGATACTGGCATGGCAAGGCTTTCCCCCAACACACAGCAGAACAAAAGTGAACAAAGACTGTCCGTAAGACAGTCCCACTAAAGATTACCTAACAGCAAACCATAGGTGACAGCAGCCTTTAGCCTTCAAACAAGTTCTTGCCAGCAAGTGACCACCTTGGAGCCTAATCCCTGTCTGAAGCACAAGTGTAAGAGCAACAGGAAAACACTGATTTGCTGTAATGATCAAGAACACTTGGACAGATCTATGTGGAAACACTGAAGTTGTATGGCGAGATAGCCTTGAGGAGTTGACTTGATAGCAGCATGATATTTGGAGCTGTGACAGTGATGCTGGAATAAGTACACAAACACAAAACAATTACTGCCACTCAGCTCCAATCCTGTCCATTTTACACTGGCCAAGTACACGAACACGTGTTTAAGGGCAAGTCAGCTTTCCCTCCAAGCTGCGTTGTTCTCTTTTCTTCCTGCAATTACCAGCGGCAGCTGTTGCAGACAAGAAGGCATCAGCACTGCAGTGGATGGAGACTCTTAAGCCAACAGAAGGACCTAGGGATTGAAAGCAACGTGCCTTACGCATGTAGCTGTGCTATCCCCCTCAGCATCCATAGGCCAAATCTATCACAGTCGGAGCAGTAGAGAGTTAATTACTGTTTTAATCGAGGAAGAGATACAAACCTGACTAACCCCTGCGCTCCCACAAAGCATTCAGGGTCCGTAACAGCGAGGGAATGGAAAAGCTCGCCGCCAGTGTTTAGGTAGAAAATGCCTTTGGGATCCATCCCTGTCAGCATGTGGAATGTCATGAGTGCAGTGCCCAGGTTTGCTGCTTCCTAGGTAAGGAGCTGGCTCACACAGTGCCAAATCCACTTAGCACAGGCACAGCCATCTCCAGGAATCCCCCCTCCCACCAGCACTCATTCAGAAGGAACAAGGGGTGTTCAGCAAACTTTTCAATCCCACTGGAAACGTTTATCCATACAGTCAGTTCTCCCGCGACAGCCAGGATGCACGATGCTCTTTCAAAGCTGCTGCCGGTTCCAGGTTATGGGGAAAGGAAAAGCATATACCAAGGTTTCCTGCTGAAGTTATTGTTCTTCTTACTGAAGATGGATGCAAGTAACAGTAATTTCCTCTTCCAAACTTACTCCAAGGTAGCGCAGGATCCTGGCGTGTTTCCCCAGCGAGCTGGGCCATGCAGTTATTTTACAGCCTTTCCAAGCTTCCCTTGCCAGCATGACGGCATGTGTAGCTTACCAAGCCCCCAGCGCAGACCACACTCAGCAATTAAGGAAGAGCCAGGAAAGTTTTTAAGCAGAGCTAAGGATGAAGTCTCAACCATTGTGTGCTTCAGAGAGCCCCTCCAAAAAAAAACACACCAACCAAACACACCACAAAAAAAACATCCAACCTCAGGCAGGTTTAACTGACAACAGCCAGAAAGCAGCTCGCATTCAATACCACCAGACTGTCCTACCATAACAGAGCAAGTTGGACAGGCTTGGAGCGTGAAAAGTAGTGAAACAGGGCACTCGGATTGAATCCCACAGGAAAAAAGAGCCAAAGGACTCCAGTGCCTTAACCCCCCGCTCCAATGCGGAGGCTTGTTTTCTTCTTAACTTCAGCTTGGATTAATTAAAATTTACATTTTTCTTGTTGGAAACAAAAGTCAGTAAATATGATGCCTCGAGATGCTTCAAGAAATTAAAACAAGTTGCTGTTACAATAAGAAGTCCAGGAGGCCAACAGCAGCCACTGCCAAATATCCAAGTCAAGCTGCAGAATTAAATCACCACTTGATGTGGCATTTCCTCCCGGTGACCAACCCTCTGAAAAGGACATTACTCACCCCAGCATGGTACACCCCACCCCGAAGCTGCAAAACTGATCAGCAGCAAGCTGTTTGGAGACACTCGCTCCGTTTCGGAGTTACTGTTCCATAGAAGTAACTTCCAGCTTCGCCATTCCTCACCCCAGTGTACTGGCATCATGTTGCCCACTGTAACAGCACCGGGTGAACACTGAGCAGCAATAACACTGAGGGAACCCAGATCCCTTTTAGCTTGTAGTGGTGTCACCAGCAGCATCTTCAAATTACGCACTGCTTTAAAACCATAGAATCACAGACTGGTTTGGGTTGGAAGCGACTTCAAAGATCATCTAGTTCCAACCCCCTGCCATGGCCAGGGAAACCCCCCTCTACACCAGGTTGCCCAAAGCCTCATCCAGCCTGGCCTTGAACACTTTCAGGGATGGGCATCCACAACTTCTCTGGGCAATCTGTTCTAGTGCCTCACCACCCTCTGAGTGAAAAATTTCTTCCTTATATCCAATCTAAATCTGCCCTCTTTCAGTTTAAATCCATTGTCCCCTGTCCTATCACTACACGCCCTTGCAAAAAGTCCCTCTCCAGCTTTCCTGGAGAGAAAACCATCTTTAAGGTTAATTAATTGCATATAAAGCAATCGAGCGGAGGAGAGAGGAATGGTGCTTTCCTGCTTATTCTTGTCAGGAGACGCTTATAAACTTGCAAGCTGCATGGCAAGAGGTTTGTTACTGCAGGATGTAGTTATTGCCAAGTATAACAATTTGAAGGTACTTCCTACTAACGTGGTAACGACCATATCCTGGGCTGATACACTCGGAATAAATGGTGTGCCTCGAGTGTAATTGCTATACTGGAAACAGGAAGCAGCTTTAGGCTGCAGCGTAAACAGTAATTAGATCACATTTTAAATGAAGTTACAGAAGGCTGGAGTGAACCCTTTCTTGCCAGTAGCTTAATAAACACTGCCATAGTTCTGGAGATTCTCACTTCATAGCTGTCCTCTTCCTCTCTTCTAAAGCCTCCAAGAACTCTTCCGTAAAACAACAACTATGTTTTTATTTACCTCGTACTTCACAACCAGAGTGGGGAAAGGGGTTTGCACTCATTTCAGTGCAAAGCTGGATTCTCCACAACAGCCTTGAAAGGTTTCAAAGCCGGGCAGAAATCTCTCCTCATCTGCATTCCAAACTGGTTGCGCTTCCAAACACTAATGTACCAGTTACATCACACTAATGCCTCCAGGTTTGGGCTGGGCGATGGGCATTAGATTCTATATAACCAAAACTGATCCCTGATCCAAGAAAGTTATAATCAAGCATCCAGCTACAGGAGACTTGGGAGCACAGGAAGGCAATGAGATGATGCTCCCCAGTTTCAAATGCAGTGTTCCCACACTCATCACAATTTTTCAACAGGCTGGGGAATTGGGGAGCAAACTACAGGCACTGTATTCTAATGCATTGTTCCCACTATAAAAGGCCCACACAAGTCCTTAAAATCCTGCTAAATGATCAGATCTGCCCTCATCCCATAGCACTGCCATACAGTGGCTGTTGCAGTGACACCACCGTGGGAAAAAGCAAGACTAGCTGGTCCATAATGGACAGCAGCATTCTCAATAACCAGCTGCAACTCTGCAATCCTGGCACATGCAACAAAATTTCACATTACAGACTTCAAAGGACCGGTGTTTGCAAGAACAGCAATGAAGGATTTAAGGTTTTGCTTTTTAAACAAGCCTCTTAATATTGTTTGGAAATCAAAAAAAGATTCACTTGGGCCTGTGTTTGAAAGTCTACATTGGGGGCAATAGCTCAGACCATTCATTCAGGTCACTGCAACCACGACACAAGTGATGTGAGCAAAGAGTGGCATCCCAGGACTTCTGTGGCCAAGAACTGGGAAGAAAACTGCCCCGTAAAAGGGGAAATGGAGATAAGCCCCATTTATGATGCCTTGGCTTCCAACCTGCTCATATGTGCCTTTAGGACGTCAGGCTGGCTGTCAGCACAGCCATGAGTCACCTGCCCATTAGATGCAATTTGCATCAACTGGACTGAGCTCTATAGTGCACAAGTTGGCATGAGAAAGGAGCCGTTGGTCCTGCCAAGTTTCATTTCAAAAAAAGGGAAGGTGCAAGATACTAGAGTCAATATCTTCTGCTAATGGTAATGAATAACTCAAAATATTTATCATGAATGTAACCAGTTGCTGGAGTTAACATTGTTCTGGGTTAATTTGCAAAATGCTTCCAGGACAATCTCTCTACCCACGGTTAAATGCGAAGCAATTTGTGACATTATGCACCCAATGAGCACTATTGTCTCTCTGCTATCCAACATGACTCTCCCTTCAGCGATATGCTCTTACCTATGTCACCTCTTCCCTTTGCCTTATAGGTGAATGTATGAAAAGCTGGCTATACACAAGAGCTCTACCATTTGAGACAGAGCTGCAAAATGGAAAGTAGGCTCGGAGCATCCAAGCAGAGCAGTCTTTTTACGCCCTCAAACATCAACACGTTCAGTATAACGTAGGAGAAGGCATTCAAGACAACTGCAAGATAAGTTATTAGAAGTGCTGTACATCAGCATGCTCCCTGTTCCCGCTCAGAAAAGCCCCGTGTACTAACATCTTCAAGCCACAGCGTTAAGCCTTAAGTCACAAACTCTTCGACAAGATGCAATTACTGCCTGTTACAGAGCTGTACTTAACTCTGTGGAGCTGGACTCGGGAACATCTCCCAAAGCTTGAAGGTCTTCCAACAGCAGAGAGCTGGCAAAGCAGCTTCCATCCTCCTCTCTCCAGCCTCCCTGCTGAGGCAGGCATAAGCAGGGCAAAGAGAGGGCCAAGTCCACAGCTTGCTTCATCGCTGCTCGTCCACAGCCCTCTCAGCAGGCCCTTGTGGCCACTGGCAACCAGGACCAGCAGCAGCAGCCAGGCTGCTATAAATTACAGCGAGGGACCAGCCCAGCGATGGACTTCATTGCTCGGGATCAGGGATGCACAGCGACTGCTTCTACCCTCTTTGCTGAGCTGCTCTGCCAGCTGCTGGGCCATGGTGAAACATCAGGGCCTCAACGCAAGCTAAATGCCAGCTCCATGGGGCAAATCATGATTTACTCTGAGTCTCAAACATTAGAGGCATTTTTAAAGCTCCAGCTTCACATTAGTATGTAGGAATGTTTAAGGACTTTTTAACTGTCTTTTTAATAGCTATAGAAAGTTAGATGAATAATCCAGTCATATCAGGAAGGAAAATAAAGTTTTTTGGTTCTTTTATCGAAAGGCAGAAGTGACTGACAGACTATGGCTTTGCTGAGAGATGCGTATCCTACTGGAAAGGATTCTAAGCTTCCAAAAAGACGAGCTATATGAGTACATCAAGTATTTGTCTTCTCTGTGCCCTACCTTGAACATCCAGGCAGATCACAGCGCAGTGAAGGGACCTCCTGGGAAAGACAACTGCAGCCAGTGGCTTGCCACATGCAAACAGAAAGCCCAGTAAGGGCTACGTAAGAAATCAATCTCCCATTGTACTTTAGTTAAAACATAAAACACCTTTCAGAGGATCCACAATATACTTACTAGGTACAATCCCTCCTGATTTTTTGCCCTCCAATGCTGCAGAAGCAGACTGCTGCTTTAGGTAGAGGGTTTGGGGTCTGAGAAACCATGACTCAGAAATCTGATTTATTTTCGGTTAAGTCGCTGTGTCAGCTCAGGCAAGAGAAGGCTCACCACAGCAAGCTGCAGGAGACCCTCCTGAAATTCACTCTGTCATCTTAGTTATCCAAATAGCTCCAGGGGCTGGTAAGATGCTGAGGCAATAAAGAAAGAGTTGCAGACCTCAAGCTAACTCGGTGTGAGTCTCCAACACGAAGCGAGACAGCAAGCAGTGTGTCACATCCCTTACTGCATTCCTGTCTGTCACAGCGCCTGTCACCTTCCTTTATCTCAGCAAATTACGTCCAGCTTATGTTTTTTTGTTCCTATGCCAACTTCGACTTTGATGGTTTTGCACTCATTAATCCCTTCTCTTCCCACACATTTACAAGCCTAACGATGGTTAAAGGTGGTTCAATGACAGATCCTGTCTGCCCTGGACTTTACCTCCCATTCATCACCACACCTCCAGCCCAGCATCAGTGCTCAGGTAACCTCCACTGCACATCAGTGTGGGGCAAGTTGCTCTAGCTAAAACCAAAACCTTACCAAACAGGTTTCAGACAGATGAGCTCCTTCAGCCAGATAATAAAGCGCCACAAACACTAGACGTAGCCCTATCTCCCAACGTGGAGACGATCTAAGCACACCACCCCTTACAGCCTCACTTCTTCCTCCTACAGAAGAGGCTGCTGCTTCACATATTCACCCCAATGCACATCACTGTTGTAATACCAGCTCATGGCAAGGAGGATTTGTCAAGCAGCTAAGGCTTCTGACACGCTTCAGCCCTTCAGCAGTCAATGCAGGAGAGAAGCGACATCTCTAACCTCATAAATGACTCTCTAAAGTTTCCTCTATTCAGTCAGAAGTTCAGTTTTTTCCCCTCGTATCTCCCAGAAGGAAAGGACTCTGATCAGCAGCTGGCTTTACAGTCAAGTTTTCGTACCGTTGAATTAGCAGCTAAAAGCGTACCAGGATTTCTTCCACAAATTCATCTATTTGGCCATTCCATTTCCTGATCCTGCTTCCCAAGGACTGCAGTGGGGACAAGGCACAAAGCTCCTTTAACAGTTACTGCATGAAAAGCAAACACACATAGCAAGCTGTGGAGTCACAAGGTCTGCCTCCTACCCCTGGAGGCCCGGATATTTTTGGGAGGCGCTGCCTTAGTCACTGGTAGCAGAGGAAAATAGTCAAGTTATAACGTGGTCTTATTTCAATGTTTCATGTCACATTATTTAACGTGCAAGGAGGTGAGCACGCTTCAGGTGGCAATACTAGTGATGCAAGCCACCATGCTGCCCTGTGTCCTGCATGCCCAAACATGTTCCTACTGTGCTCAGAAATGGGAATTTCTCAAAAACTACCACACACAGATAGCCTCAGTTTGAGTACAAGATGGACCAGGTAGCAGCAGAAACAGGAAAGCCGGTGATTCATGTGTCTCTCTGCCTTAACCCTGCCATGATGGAGAGATGAAAATCCATTCCAGTAAGCACATAATCAACCCGGATCAAGTAAGGCCCAAATACTTCAACAAGGGCAGCTCAAAAAGGTCTTAATTTCCAAAAGGCAATAAGAACCCCTGCTCTGGAGAAGTGGTATGTGTATCTACACACACATACGAGGTCCAAGGCATTCTCCTACACAGCCAGAAGCCATCTGTATCTATGAAGCCACCCGCAGCTCTTGCTCAGCAATGTTTGCAACGTGACACAGATGGAGAAATTCGAGACAACCAGGGCTCACAAGAGACTTGCCAGCTTGACTTTCATCTCCAAAATCTAGAAGACAACAGTTTTAAGCATGGCCAGTATAGGACGAGGAAAGATCTCCTTCTTTCATCCAGCTATTCCCATAGAATGGAGAAAGCAGCTATAAAATTGGGTATCCGTTCAATGGAAACAGTCCTCTTGGCACTCCCAATCTAAGCCAGCGATGCTTTCCAGGCTGCCATGGAACGATAAGATTTCTCTGTGGCACTTCCCTAACTGTTATCCTAAATGCATGTGAGTTTTGTCTCACTTTTCTTCTTGAAAATATTAAGCTGTACTTTTTAACGTGAAGGTTTTGTAAGAACTCTCCGAGGATATAATTTGATTTAGTAAACATGCAAAAATAATTTCTGATGCAGCCTCACAAAATTTTCAAGTGTGCTTAATTTGTTACCGCACACATTTAGCAAGTGACCTTTTTCTCACGCTCTGGCATAAGACATGAATGAAAAGGCTGCAGTGGTCTAAAGAAATGCTTAAGGCATCTCCACACATGCAGCTTTTAGGGTCTATGAAGGCCAGAAAATCCACCACATTACAACATGGGACAATATGCAAAGCCATCTTTTTGAAGTGGTCATTCACTCGATGGATCATGGTAGAAAGGATGAGTGGGATCAACACCAGTGATTTAAACAATTGCCCTACTGCTGAAGAGATGCTGCAAGAGCCTATACTGGGTGATCTAGTCCCAGTAACCTACACCAGATAAGAGCAGTGACATGAGAAGGGTGCCACAGAGAGTGGTTGTACATGTGTAAACGGCACTACTTGGTTTCTTCAGAGTCAAAAGCCAAAAGATCCTGTTACATTTTCACCTGATTAATTGATGCTGCAGACAGCGACTGAAGATCATTTCCACTGGAAACACATCAAACAAATACTCCTGACAACTCAGGAATTGCTAGGAGCTGTATTAGTTGAGTGCACACCTCACGGATCGCTGACCAAAATCTGTCATTGCTGTTGAGCCTTTTGGAGACCATCCCAACCTGTATCTCCTGCTCTTCATAGTATTCTTCCTGCTTCTCATCTCCATGTAACAAAGTGGGAAGAACAATCTAAAAACTCACCTCCCTTTTAATGTGGTGCATAGCAGTTGTACCAAAAAAGTTGTTTATCTTGGACTAAATCAAAGTTACTTTGAGCAACTGCAGGACACCCAGTGACAGAGTCCAGAGGCAGTGCCTGGGTCCGAGGAGAACGACACAGGGACCGACACCTGACCACACCAGTCACACAGCAAGTGCTCAGCTGCAGGCATCCCCCTGCAAGCTGCTCCGTGGACCCTCAGAATGCACGGAGCCTCTCAGGGCTGGGGCACTGACATTAGCCTGGAGCCACTGCAGGGCCCCCAGCACCCCTCTGCTTTCATCAGCGGTGATATTCACCATCAGAGTTTTAATTGCCAGGTTTTCAGGCTTCAGAACAGAGACTGTCGTCATCCACTTTGAGGAAAGCTGTCTCCACAGGAGCTATTGTTTCTGGCTGTCCGCAGATTTGGGATTTACATCTGGTTCCTATTTTCTTTCTGCAACCATAGGGAAACTTTTTTTTTTTTAAAAAAACAATGAATTCCTGGGATGATGCAGTGGAAGAAATAGCCACCAGGAGAACATGCTGGTTCACCAAACCACCACGATACAGCCCAGTCTGACTGCCATGGACAGAGAGCAGTGGTCCTTGTGTCCTGGACACTGCACAGCACGGTGTTTATTTGGGGGAACAAATCGCCCAGTACAATCTGGAGCCGCATCTTTTCTTCCTTCTCACCAAGACAGCCAAGAGTAACATTTCTGTTCTTCTGGCTGCTGAACTGTTTACAAATTAAAAGCTTTAAAATTTATATTAACAATTACCTCTAAAGGCTACTTCTGCCAAGCCTGTACTAGAAGGGAGAAAAGACCAAAGTACACTTCTCTGACTATAAAATTCCACTTCCCACGGCTGAGCAATAGCTAGCTCTCAATTACTAGTGTCCTGACTTAAAATCAAACTGGCAATTAAAGATGAAAGGCTCCACATCCCACTATCCATCCCTCAATCCTCCCCTACCAAACTTTACTTAAAAACACATTCCCCAAAACAAGATTATAGCACTGGGGAGAAGAGGGCTGCGACATTCTCCTACAGTATTGCTACAGAAACAGAAGTACAGTATTTCAGTTATCAAAATAATCAGAGGCATACTGGAATCCAGTTTAACCACAATACCTGCCAGCACAGCTATCAATGCATTAATCAGCTACATGAAAATTAAGCTTGAATTCTGTAGGACAGCTGAGTTCTGCCAAAATATATCCATCAGCTCCTTCAGCTTAAATCTGAAACTTGCTGCTGGATGGAGCGTTCCTGTAAAATGCCCCCCAAGTGTTGGTGATGTGTATGTGCTCAAATAGACATCTTTTTTCAGCAATTATTTTATCTCAACATAGGTAGAAGAGGCAGGCAATTAAACTCTGATCCTGTGTCAAAACCATCCTAAGGTCCAAAAAATAAGCTAATATGCTCAGCATAAAAACAGCAAGAATATTGTTTCCAGGGTCTCTTCAAAACAACATCCAAACAGCTGTCACAGCACCCTGCTGCCTCACACTCAAAAAATCTATTTTGATAAGTTATACACAAAAAACCCAAAGACACCCCTATTTGTGTCGGGGCACAAGCTGATCTAACTCAGCATATTGAATGTGCTGTTGCACCTCTCACCCCTTACGTAGAGCAGCAAACAATTAATAGCTGGATCACTGTCGTGCCAATATTTCAAGCGCATGCAACCCTAAACCACTTCCTAAGCTTTTTTGTTTTTACAGAAAAGCATGTGAGTATCACATTTATTATGCTGCAATAGGAGAATCTGATTACATTTGAGCAGCATCCCATTTCACCTGGGCTAACTGAAATATTCAGTTACACAACAGCTAATCATGAACAGAAGATAAGCTCAGAGATAAAAATAGGGAGAAAGACAGAGAGACCTTGTAACAGTTAATCAGCATGATTTATTTGTCAGACTGCCATGAAGAGCACCACCTGAAAAAGCCTTGAACTTCCCTCCAACCACTCTTTTCAAGAAATAAAACCTCTTTGGTTGGTTTTGCTCTAGTTTTCTTTCCAAGTCATTCATCGAACTCCTGCGAATCCCCAAACACACAGAGGAATTGGAGTGCAAATGGGGAAGAGGTGCGACATACCCTGTGTGTCACCCAGACAAGGTCAGCCCAGGAGTGACCACTCGCAGCACGTCAGAGCAGCATCTTTCCATAAAAAAAGTATCTGCCTTGAACTTCCATAAAAAAACCACGTCTGAGTAGACTTCGCAGGACAGCTTCATCTGAAGGTTTCTGAGTCTGGCCCTCCATCCTCAGCACTCTGGCTCATGCCCAGGTATTTCACCTCCTGGATCACTAGGATTTCAAACTGTCATTGGGATCACCGTGCTACACAGAAAACCACAGCGGGGACAGCAGCAGCTGGCACGGGAGAGACACCCAGGGCCAGGCACACGGCAATGAAGGCAGAGAGCTGCCAACTTCAAGATACAGGAGGCAGTGGTGGTTTTGGAGGAAGACAGGGATCATGTGTAATCGTTACTTTGGTACGGAGTGCTTCATGAAAGTAAAACCGATTCTGCCTTCTCCTTTGTCCTTCCCATAAGGCCTCAGACTCTGTTCCCAACAGCCTTTGCAAGACGAACACAAAAAAAATACCACCTTGGACAATGTGGGAGGCTTCAGCATTTGTTGCCGAACAATGGCATCTGTTCAAGTCTCAGCCTTGCTCTGGCTGTTAATCAGGAAAATAAACAAAAAAAATTATAATTTAAGCCTTCACTAGATATTTGGCTTTCTAATCTCCTCTAGAGAACACTGTCAAGCTACTCTCCTGTCCAAAGCAAGGGATTTACACTTCCACCTTAAGCCAGCTCGCCAGCCCTTAATTGGAAGTGGCATTAAGTCCAGGGCAGGCTTACGCAGAGCAAGATTCAGCAGCAGCAGAATTTCATTAAGCTGGTCTTCCACATGTTCGCTTAATTCACCCATTTAAGGTGATGCATAATTTAAAAGCATCCAGCAGCTCCACTGTCAGACATATTCTCTGATCCCACTGACCATTTACAGCAGTAACAAGCTGTCTCCGTGTCACGTTAGCTGCGTCCACAAAATTACACTCCGGTCCAGATATTCATCCTTCGGGCTTTGCCACCAGCCAGGTTGTCCAACTTCAGATGTGCTAATTACACTCATTTCACCCACACTACGTCTCTAACTTGGATAAAGTCATTTTCTCCCAGGTATAACGCAAACGGAGTCGGGGTATTTTAGCGTAACCAGGTGAACGCTTCGCTCTGCTGGATGGCTGCTTGTTTTGGGATGGTTGTCCCAAGTCTAAGCGAAGCCCTTCCATTTTGACCTGTCACAGCTGACCTTGCTTGGGGCTGAAGCTCAACCCAACAGCATCTGCTCCACATGGCAGACACTATATTCAGTGGTTCGGCCGTCACCTGATGCCGTTTCCTTTAGAGGCAGATACTTTAAGCTGACCCAGGGGATCAAAATTGAGTTATTTTAAACACTTCCTCTCAGAGCATCTCTGGCACGACCACAAGATTTCCACCTGCCTTTCCCATCAGGCATGACCTGTATTATGACCCCTAGCATTAAGCAAAATGGGAAATCCACACAGATATTCCAACGTATGAAGAAAGGTCCCATCTGCACTACAACTTTAAACTGTGTTTTTCTCAGCAGGGTACACACATCTGGATAAAATGCAAGACAAGGCGATTAACTCCATCAAGGAAACGTGTTTCATCCCTCAACGGCATGTAAGCTTTGCATCACAGGTAGGAAACTGCACAACTTTCCTTCTGTATCACGACTATTACCACTTCTCCGGATTTCCCAGACCACCGTGGCCCAGCACAATGAGGTAATCCAAACACTTCTTTCTGCTAAAGCATTACGCAATTGTCGGAGCAGCCCCAAAACACAGGGATGCAACACATGCAAAGCAGCTGACGCACAACCACAATGTCAAGCTGCAGCAATGACACAGCTGTGATTTCTTTGCTGAAGTCCCCTAAATAAGGGCAAAATACTTCAAACGAGCAGGATGAGAATGGCTGCAGCAGGTTTGGTTCAGTCCGCTTCTGAATGATTCAGTATGAATCACGTTTTCTTCAGACCAAGCAGTTTGAACCTTCTGTGAACATCATGTTTTTGCTAAGCGCAATGAAGAAAAAAAAAAAACAACACGTGAATATATTGTCTATAATGTTTACCACAGTTACTGGTTTTGCTGTTTCACTACAGCAAGCCAAATGGAGAACCACCCCTCTCTCAATACGGAAATCACTACACATCTTCAGAAAAAACTCAATTTTAACAGGGCACTGCTGCTTTAACATATATATTTTGATTTCATTAGACCAGAAGATGAACTAAATCAGTCATATAAAACAACTGCAAGTCACAGACGAGCATGGTTTTCTTTATTTATGGCAAGGGTGAAAAATCACCATATACTGAGTAAGTTGGTCTGTTACTTTACTCTAATTTCTGAGAGCTGCCTGAAGTCTTATCTCTAAAAAATCAAAGTTAGGCAACCAGCTGTGAAATCAAAACTGTCTTCAATGGAGACAACCATTCTTGTTAAATCAGAATTTTAATAGAGAATGGAAACCGGAATTTGAGACTTGTTTCAGAGAAAAGAATTCCACCAGAATTACTTCCAACCAGTTCTTTCTTTTTAACCCAAAACTGCCTACCAAAGCCAGCTGGTTTGACCAAAAATATGAAATAAATACTTACTGGATTTTTTTAAATTAAAATAACATTTTGGCAAAAGAGTTACCTCTTCTTATGCAGCTATCATAAGAGCACAGAAACTTACTCCAGCACAGCAGCAGCAATGCTTATGATGGCATTGTACCAGAAGACAGTCAAGCTCACAGAATTCCCAAGAAAGAAGAGGCTGTTCCCAGCAGCAGTGTGTGGCTGGGATGATGTACATTACCCACAAGCGGTATATTCTATTTTCAGCACATATTTAGGATTGCAAATCTCATTCTTTTTAATGGCAGAACATACTGACTTATTACCCTTTCTTCCTGAGCTACACCACACCTTGACACCAGGGGAGAGGAAAACCATGATCTAAAAATACCTCCCAAATGACACAGCAGCACAGAAACCCACCCGTTCCAGTGATCCATCAAACCACAGGCCATTAGTTAACTGGGTTTTGCCTACAGAAGAAGTTTTTCCACTAACTTTCCATCTTTTTTTTTCCAAATGAAATTACCCAAATTCAAATTTCATGACCATGATCTTGCAGCTAACTTTAAAAAAAATAAAGAACGAACGGGGTTTGAAGGGCTCCTCATTAAATTGCTCAACACTTTTTATGCAGTGCTCTTGGTGCTTTGTAGCTCTGCAAGAAACAAAACCAGCTCAAGTCTTCCAGCTCCAAACAACTACACTTTGCAGCTGGATGTTGATATTTGGAAAGAGGTTCTATTAGAACTCTCAATACCTCAAAGTTTACCCAAACTTGGCCTAGTCATAGTATTTCCTAAAGCAGCAGCTACTGTATAGACATTTGAATTCTGAGTTTTGATTAAGCTCCCACCTTTATTTTCCTCTTTCCATAGCCTCATAGCCAGTTGTAGGATAAGACTGCATGTGCTCAGCTGCTCTGCTTCAGAAACACACGTTTTGAGACAAAGATGAGAAAAATTAAAAATACCTGTGGATTTGTCCATTTTTATGCAGGTAGTCCAGCCCCTCCAGCACCTCCTTAAGGATCGTGGCTATACAGGCTTCATCCAGGACACCAGTCTTGTGTTCTCCTTTGGCCACAATGTGCTTTATGATGTCCAAAACAGAACCTAGAGAAGAGAGTCAAACACATTAGTTTAAACTGGAATAATTGATTCGCAGCTAAGTGTACTTTAGAATCACTTAATATACAAGTCCAAGGAATTTAGTGGGAGGGGAAGCAATGATGGTCAGGATCCGAGTCGGCAGCTGAAGCCTTTGCTGCAGGAAAGCAGAGGCATTGATGCACATCTCACACACGAGCCTTACAAGGGTGCAGGTCCTCAAGGTGGGCTGTAAAATCCCTGTGATCACAAGTAACTGAGAACTTATTTGAACAAGCCAAAACGTCAAGTGTACACACACAGGACTCTTAGAAGGCTTTTAAGCAGACATCGATGCTACAGCTGTTTTAGTACTGAGCACTGGAGAAGCAGGAGGGGGAAATGGAAAAAGCAGGGGGCTGCCAGGACTCACAAGCTGAAGGCAACAAGCTTGATAAAATTAGACTCTCTCTCAGCTCTTATAAACTCAATACAGAAGAATAGTAAGGAAAATCTAATACGTTACGGGATGACACCACCCTAAACAAAAAAGTGGAAATTATTAAACAGAGAACAAATGAAGCTGAATTCTGACAAGTCACTTCTTCACTGTGTACAAAATTGGAATAGCTTAGATCCTTCCCTAGAAACATTAGGCTTAGTCCTTCTCCCAACCATGGTGTGAATTACATCATCTTGCATGACAAACCACACTTTGTAGAGCAAACCACCTCTTTGAATTGCACCCAGGAATAAACGGAACCAATGACTAGTAACACTCCTCTTGTGCAAGGGCCTGTTTTCACGATCTGTTGGGTACCGTGTTCTTTGTGTTCTCATCCGGACTGAAGACAGTCTTCTCAGAACTATATTTTACATTTTTATTGCTCCAGGATGGGATGTCAGCCTGTTTTCCAGGCCTATGCTATTTAGCCCCTTCAAACTTGTCTTTCTATGGTTTAATGACTGGATAGTCAGCTAGTAGGATTTTTACAGCTATGGACACGGAGCAATGTCAGCAGTACTGTGAAGTTCTTAAAAGAAAGGGAAAAGCAGGCATGACTGCAAAGCACAAATTCAAGCCTTGACTGTCTTTGAACAGTAAGCTTGGAGGGAACGAACATTTCAATACTCACCCAGCTAGTTTAGAAAAGCTAAAAGTTCATTCTTCCTAACTTGCAACTAAAAAAAACCATAGGAGAATCAAAACATTTTTGTATTTGAAGGACAGTAAAAGCTGAGAAACTTGCTCTCATTAATTTGGTCAATAGGGGAATTACAAGTTCCACCTTGTAAATTCTTGAAACAAGTAGAAAAAACACAACAGAGGGTTTTGATTTTTCTTTTCATTCTTAAGGTTCAGGTTCACAAAAAACTCCTCCTTTAAAATTTACTTTATTAACCATCCTATATGAATTTCTAGGCCAAAACAATCATGCAGATAGGTTTTCACTTTGCTCAGTTTTTCACTTTTGGATTCTCGCATGAAAGCAAAAAGCTGCAAGGTTTGAATCCGAACACCACATGGCAAGGCTTGTTTTGCACAATTCAAACTGCACAGGAAACAATTACACGGGTGCACGGTGTCCCTCCGTTTGTGGGAAACAGTATGTGCTGAGTTCATCTAATAGCTTGCTGCAGTCAGGAGAGTCACTATTCCCTGCTCTGTCCAGCCGCACGCTTTCCATCTTCTCCAACTCAGTGTACACCAAGTCACTCACTAAATCCACCAAAAAAAATAAACTGAGGGGGGGGAAAAAAAAACAACTTATGTTTGGTTAGTAGTGAGGATAACCTCTGAACAGATGAGTTTCAGAGGCAATGAAGAGGAAAAGGTGGGGAAGAAGGAGGGGAAAACTCTCTTTTGTCAACAGCAAGCGATTAGACCAGCTCCCTGGCTGCCCTGAACAGCACCTCCAGCTTCTTCTTCCCAAAAAAATCGTTGCTTGGTTCAAGGTATTTGCAGAAGATACAATCGTAACACAGCAGATACTAACAAAATAGGAGAAGGGAAAAAAAAAAAAAAAGGAAAATGAAAAAAAATATATAGAAATGAAGTGGCATAACATCCCCCCAACTTTTTATGCCAAACACTCTGTGTTCAGCCTTCCTTCACCCCGTCCAAGCATGGAAACACTCATCTTCAGTGATTTTTCAGATGAGTCTTAATTAGTTAGGCAAAGGTTTCACCCAGCAGTAACTCAGTTTTGAGATATGTCAGACTTCCTGCATGGGAGCAAGATTATCTCTACCGAAGGAAACTGTAAAACCCCAGATGTAAGAGTCCACTCCCCTCCACTGAAATCTCTCCTTTAGGTTCTAGAGTCTAAGAAAAGGATCCTCTGTTGTGTGTCGTGAGGACTCACCTGGGACTCAGGCTGTCACGTATTCATATTTTAAAAGTACGTGCTTACAAGCCTCAACGCTTCTTATTTTGGACAAGAATTTTTGTGACACCTAAGAAAAAAACACCAAAAAACCCCCTCCACTTTCACTGTTCAGGTTTTTCGTCTCAAACATGCCTTTATCTGGAGAACAAACTGCCACTTGTTTTAGAAGTCCAGTGAAAATATGTGGTTCTTCACATACTCGTTTTGTCCTCTTTCCACCCACAACTTTGTTAGCAGACTTTGTTCAAAAACATTTCTCTTTTCCTGCAAAGGGCTCAGGGAACATGAGGAGGCAGATCATACGGTGCTCAAATTCACTGGGTCAAAAAAATCCTGTATTTAGCCAAGTCAGAGGTTGTGTTTAACCCAGAAAAGGGAGTGGGGGTTAGGCAGACAAGGGGGCATGCACAGAGCCAGCCTTCATTGTGAAAGGGCTGATTCACACCCATACTACATCTGCTCCCAGTCCAGTCTGCCACTTTTTAAGCACATTTTTTAAAAAAACACTTTCACATTGAGATGTTCAAAGCAGTAGCAGAATTTGCCAGAAAGGAGAACAACAAAAAGGCTACCAGCAAAATGGTTATTTCAGGAAACAGCAGAAAAGGACTCAAGAGCCACCTTCCTGTTGAAGAAAGCGTTATTTATTTCTTCCCCGCTTTGTTTGCACAGGGAAAATAGTTTTGCTGCTGGTACCACAACACAATAAAATTGTGATTTTTCCACCTCACAGATCAATAAATTTGGGAGGTAGGTATTGACTCCCAACTCAACTGCAACTTCATGAAGCACAGCACCACAGGATATGAAGAATGAAGCCAACTTGCTCAGGAAGCCTGAAACAGAGCAACTCCATACCCAGATTCCTAAACAGAACCCCATAGCTAAGCACCCAGCTCCTTTGAAGCCAAAGTTACGGAAATTTCACTATTGAGGGAAACACTTTCTGCTAGAAGGTAGATTCTGCATTAAATTTATCAGGCTGATGCTGAAACGCAGTCATTCCCAAGGATCTCAGATCGGTGTGTGACACACTAGGGTAAGTCCTCCACTGCTGTAGGATGTAGACACATTTTCTCACACCAACTGCATTACACTCAAATAGATTAGTGTAGGTCAGAGTCTCATCCTAAGGGGAAAACCAACCGTTTTGCACAGTGTCCTGCTCCCAATCCAGCAATATGTTAACTGCTAGAAAGCAACTAGAAACTAACTCAGCTGAACAAGAACCAAGATCCCATCCACACAAGAGCATGTGCTTTACAAACCCATCATCCTATTACAAAACACCAGCATGAATCCAGACACTGCCAGTTTCTGAGTCAGCTTCTAAACTAGTTTAGGAGTAACCGGGGAAGTTAAGAGTACCTCTGAACATAGCTGGATCTCTGCTTCAATGTAGTTTTAGTGTAAGTCTCTGCTCTATGTAGACAAAGAGACTGAACAATTTGCAAGACAAGCATCTTCCATAATCTAGCAGCCAGAAGACGAGGTTCACATTGGAAATAAAGCACCCACTCTGTATTAAGAACAGTTACAACATTTTCAAGAAAAAAAATCCACTACACTGTTTTTGGGTTGTTTTTTTTTTTTAAGAAATCTTTGACTTCTCCCCAGATTATAGCTTCTATTTCAGATAATGCTGTGAAATACTCTGGTGTGTATTATGCATAGTACTATGTTTGATTACAATAGTTCCCTCCTGATTTTTCTCACTATAAGTGCACGAGTGGAAGCTAAAGATTCACAGAACAAGAAGGTCAGGCTTAAGTGAGAAAAGTTTTAAGTTCAGCTGAGGCTGACTGGAAAGCTCTTCCAAGCTCAGAAAGGGAAGCATGTTAGGGATTGGAAGGGACCTCAAAGGATCATCTAGTCCAATCCCCCTAGGACCACCTAGATTAGATCACACAAGAACGTGTCCAGGCGGGTTTTGAACATCTCCAGAGAAGGAGACTCCACAACCTCTCTGGGCAGCCTGTTCCAGTGTTCTGTTACCCTTACTGGAAAGAAGTTCTTCCTCATGTTTAAGCAGAACCTCCTGTGTTCCAGCTTATATCCCTTTCCCCTTGTTCTATCATTGGATGCCAGTGAGAAGAGCCTGGCTTAATCCTCATGGCAGTCACCCTTTCCATATTTATAAACATTAATGAGGTCCCCCCTCAGTCTCCTCTTCTCCAAGCTAAAGACACCCAGCTCCCTCAGCCTTTTCTCATAAGGGAGATGCTCCACTCTCTTAATCATCTTTGTGGCCCTGCACTGGACTCTCTCAAGCAGTTCCTTGTCCTTCTTGAACTGAGGGGCCCAGAACTGGACACAATATTCCAGATGCGGCCTCACCAGGGCAGAGTAGAGGGGGAGGAGAACCTCTCTCGACCTACTAACCACACCCCTTCTAATACACTCCAGGATGCCATTGGCCTTCTTGGCCACAAGGGCACATTGCTGGCTCATGGTCATCCTGCTGTCCACCAGGACCCCCAGGCCCCTTTCCTCTGTGCTGCTCCCCAACAGTTCAGTCCTCAACTTGTACTGGTACGTGGTGTTGTTCTTACCCAGATGCAAGACTCTACACTTGCCCTTGTTGTATTTCATTAAATTTCTCCCTGCCCAACTCTCCAGCCTGCCCAGGTCTCTCTGAATGGCAGCACAGCCCTCAGGTGTGTCAGCCACTCCTCCCAGTTTAGTGTCATCAGCAAACTTGCTGACCATGCACTCTATCCCCTCATCCAAGTCATCGATGAATATGTTAAACAATACAGGTTCCAGTACTGACCCTTGAGGGACTCCACTGGATACAGGCCTCCAACTGGATTCTGTCCCATTGACCACTACTCTCTGGCTTCTATCCTTCAGCCAGTTCGCAATCCACCTCACTATCCGATCACCCAGACCACACTTCCTCAGTTTAGCTGTGAGGATGCCGTGGGAGACTGTGTCAAATGCTTTACTGAAGTCAGGATAGACCACATCCACTGCTCTACTGTCATCCACCCACTGGGTGATGTCCTCATAAAAGGCTATCAGGTTTGTCAAGCACGACTTTCATATTGTGCAAACTGATAAAGCATTCGCCATTATTTATCATTCATCTTTAATTACAGTGTCCCAGTATATTCCGACGCCAAATACAGACTGTATTACCTCTCTTTAGTAAAGCACAACCTCTCAGGGCAAACTGTACAGCAACTGGAAGGTCAGTGGTTTTCTGCTCAAACTCACAAGCTTCCTAGTCTGCTCTGAAAGCTGCTACGGCAATAGCTCCTATTGACAGCAGAAACCACTGGGAATTACCTGTACACAGACTTACTCTCACCCGGTACAACCCAGCCTGTAACTATTGCACGTCAAAGACAAACATGCAGTGAGCAACTTTTTCTGGAGTCCTTATTGCTCACACCAGTTCTGCAGCAGACAGGCTAATGTCTGCTCGGCTGCACCAACAGACCAGGTATTCCACTGCTCCATCCACTGCCCCCCAGGAAGCCCCCCAGTTTGCCTTTGCCATTTTGTCATGGCTGGAGTATATCTGATTAGGCATGACCCAATCCGCAGAAGCCAGTTCCAACTTTCCAGAAGCAACCATTTCCACCCATGACAGCAGTAACTGAAGACAAGAAACCCATGAGCAGACCAATATCCTGAATTTGTAAGATATTAAGTTTTTGTATATTGACATCAGACAGACCGTTTGCAATGGACTGTCTTGAAACTGAGTAAATGCAGTCCTGTCTTGCACCCCACGCATGTACCCAGTAAACTGTCTCCTTCAACATGCTGTATTTTATGCTACTCCAGTGCTTTCTTCAGCAGCAAAATGAGATTAAAGAGTTCCATGGTTCACCACCTCCCTGTTGTGCCAATGCATCTGCTTAGGAAGCCATACTGTAAATGAGATCACTGCAGTAATTGGTAATCCAGTTTTCCAGGCAGGGTGGAGACCGAGCAGCCAGGAACTTCTTAAACCAGCTTCGCTGCTGGAGAAAAAACTTTTGTGTAAGCACACCCTCAGGGCAAGAAGTCCTAATTGTTCCACTGATTCACTTTCAACAGCAAGTCATCGCAAACATCAACACTTCCTGACCCAAATCCAGAGCACACTTCTTGGACCTCACCTACATCAGCAAGCACATGTAATACATTTAGGAAGCCTGCTTCTGATGTTCCTCCTCAGGAGAGCAAGGTCTCCACGCAACAGTCGTCAGCCACACTGCTCAGTGTTTCAGCACATAGGGCTGAAGTGGAGAAGGGTATGAAAACCTGAGCAGAGAGGAAAGCTTGTTTAGAACAAGATTACAGATAAATGCAGGAGTATTACAGCTGGAATTTTACAAGCCCCTGGAGGCAAAAGAAATGTACAGCAGAGCTAGTTACTGTGGGAATCATATCTTGCATGTTATACTATAACCTAAGTGACAGGACAAAGAAACAGGATAAGTTAAATGCAAAGAAAACTCCACCTTTAAATTTGCCTGGCAAGCAGAACAAGAAAATTTAATACCCCAACACTTTACAACCAAAAAAAGCAAGTAACAGTACCTACATTGATTCGCCACTTAGAGGCCTGGCAGAAATAAGCTGGAAAACGGTGCTGGGGATCACTACAAAGTTTTGTGAGAATGAAGGTCTGCCCCAAACCTGATGGACACTGATGCTGAACATGCTGTATCTTCGAGAATCACGAGTTGGCCAGATTCACTGGTTTCTTTTAAGTCACCTCAGCAGAAGCCAGTGGTTTCGGTGAGCCCAACTGTCATCAGAGCCAAGAATTAAATCTGCATCTTGTCAGCCTCTGACAAACGGAGGAAGAAAACGCAAAAGAAGGAACAGCTGCTTGGATTCAGTACTTCTGGGGTTGAGGAATACAGACACCGCAAAAGAGCATCAAGTACAGGAAAGAACGAGTTACACAAAACAAAGGAAAAGACATCTAAGTAGATTACTGGGGTTTCTGGTTTTGAAGTTTCTGCTTAGCCCTGGTTAAACCACCTCAGCACAGGAAGTTAAGGAAACTTCTACTTCTTGCCTCCTTCCCTCTAAAGCGCTTGCATGGATATGTATGAAATATGACAAGATTAAAGCAGGAAGCAAGACAATATAATAAACAGGGCAAAACAGCCTCTTGCAGTTGAGACTGAGACATTTAAAGGAGAAAATCTGAAGACAAACTATTTTTTCCATGCTTTCCCTATCATAGCTAGGAGTGGCAATGTATCTACACACCCTGCATTCTGCAATTATGTACAGTCCCCACCACCTCCTGCTTCTGATTTATCCCATCCTTAACTGTTTGAAATTAAGTTTTGCCTCTACAAATAAAATTAAAAACCCTCCAGATGGACTCAAAATAACATAGCTCTCTCCTAAAAAATAATTCAACATAAACACAGGGATTTCTAAGAACCTGTGGCTTACATTTTGATCGTAACTCACTACTGGAATTAGGAGTGGCCAGATCAGAGATTAACGTGGCATAAGTAGAACAAGATGTCCTATCTCCCTGGTGGACATCTAAGACTTGCCATACCTCCCTTTTGGTCTAGCTTGCTGAACTGCGGGCCACGCGCTCATCAGATAATCACGATCAAAGGCTGAAGTAAGAGGTTGATTAGATAATCTTAAAAACTCTTGGAAAATAAAATGTTTAACTATTTCAACAGTAATCTCCTTAGCAGATTTAATTAGGAGCCTTCAAGGAGGTAGAAGATCCAAGAGCCCTAATATTAAAATATTTTAAAGGATTTACACAGTTTAAAAATATTTTGGAGGTCTCATCTGCTGCAGACTAGGACAGTAAAAATTGTTGTGTGATGTAGTAAGCCACCACAGATGCCTGTCTGCATACGAGCCACAGCCTTGGGTCACCTGTGAAATGTGATCTCTTGTTAAGAGCAGCAAAAATTTAGAGGAGCAAACAGGTCACAATCAGAAAAAGCACAAGAACAAAAGGACAGCTGCTTCTCTTCCTACTAAAAAGTCACAGGAGTTAGAGAGCAGGACCGGGCTTCAGATGGCTTTAAAAAGGCATGAGGAAAATTCACGACGGGAATGCCAGTGAGGCAAAGACCAGGTCAGCAGCTGTCTAGAAATAGCCACTGGAGTTTAGTTCGGAGTAACACTGGACCAAAAGGCCAGGGTGCCAAGCTGACTTTGCTAAGCTTAGATCCCCACTAAACAGTTTCATCATTGGAGGAAAGGGTCTGAAATGTCCACTGAAGGGAACAGAAACAGCAGATACTTCACAAACTGACTCAGGCACACATCACCAGCTCTGAAAGAGAGTGTCAGAGTCACTGGACACACCAGCACCTCCTGTCACTACCAGCTGGATATCATCACGGCCACGTTTGTGCCATCAGCAACAACTACGCTCTACATCTGCTTCGGTGTCAGACCTGCCAGTTCCAACTGCTTCCAGCACTAACTTCAGCCTGCCTGTCAGACTTGGCTCCGACACTGGTGAGCAGTTTTACACGCCACCCCCCAACAGCTCACCAGTACGTTACCTCCTCACTGCCGACGACTTTCAAAGATGGAAAACGCTATCTTCCACCAACACAGTACTTGCAAAGCAGAGACAAATGGTTCACTTTCAGCAACAACCCCAGCCAGGCAATTAAGGTACCTTTGAGTGCACCAGCTGGCTGCTCAGAGAAGGGCACTGTTATCAGGCAATAATGCTTCATGGATTTAGAGTCTTTTCCCTTAAGAGCCATTTCTAAAATACTTGCATACATGACTAGGTTAAGATTTCAACAAAATGACTGCAACCAGAAAATAAATTAAATTGCACCTACAATAACAACAACAACAAAGCTTGCATTACAGATTGCTCTGTCTTGTGGGCTGTTTATCAAAGTAATGAAGCCAGTGTAAGTAGACTGAAATTAAAACTAGTTTCAGCCTAGAAACACATGCCAGCATACGCTGACACTGATGGAAGAGAAGCAATAAGATTCTGAACTTCTACCCAGAAGAAATTCTTAAGTACAAAAGTCACAACCAAGATACAGAACGGACATCAAAACAGATTTGATATGTGCTTACTGGGATGTACAAGTCTCAGTCCGTGCTCTCTGAACAGTTAGACGGAATAAAAGAGCCTGCACCCTGTTTTGATTTTTGTTTCCCCCTTTCTAGTTTATAAAAACAGCTCAAAAGGTTCTTCCTGTGGAGAAACTCAGGCTGTTATTTTTCCCACTAGACAACAGATGACTATAAAACTAGCCAATTTATTACTGATAAGAAGTAAGCTGAAAGGAATGAAAAGTCGCTTTTAAAGTGTCTCTTGTTACATAAATCACTCAGCCTAAAAACAACTGGAAATAGTCTCATTAGAAGTGAATGAAAAAGCTATTCAGTCAGTAGGTCTCAATACACAAGTCCTTCCCCCATCCTCAAGATTGTCCTGTAGAATTTGCCTAGGAGATCTAAAAAGAGATTTTTGAAGTAGAGTCACAAAAGAATTATAAAGTGAAAACAGCTGGAAAGTACATCTCAAAGCATAAAAAGTAGTGACAGGTCATTCTCAAAGTCTTTCCATCTATTTTAGTAATTCCCCCAGTCCCAAAATGTTTCATTTTGAGTGACAAAATTTAGCATTGGCTCATGGAAACGTTATGGTGGCAGGGATTACACTGCTACTAGCCTGTCTTTTACTGTATGACCCTAGTCTTCAACAGGAAAGCTGGAGAGGGACTTTTTGCAAGGACATGTAGTGATAGGACAAGGGGAAATGGATTTAAACTGAAAGAGGGGAGATTTAGATTGGATATAAGGAAGAAAATTCTTCACTCTGAGGGTGGTGAGGCACTGGAATAGGTTGCCCAGAGAAGTTGTAGACGTCCCATCTACACAAAAATGAGTACGAACAGAAGAAACATTTGGAGGTTCAAGGATGAGCCTATTCCTGACTTGGCTCTGACAGAAAACTGCTGTGAAAATACTAGTTAAGGCTGTTGTGCGTTTTCTTCAAAGAGGTCGTGTACTCTCCTGAAAAACGCCAGGAACATGGCTGCTGCCTCTCCTGCACCCCTGAAATGCCATTTCCTCGTGTTGTGGAAACCTTCCCAGAGATACACTTTTTATACCTACAAAAAACTACTTGCACTAAATTGGCAGGGAATTCTTTTCTACACACAATCTTATCTTTAATGACCTGTTACGTGTCCCTCCAAGAAAAGAGAGGGTATTGTTCAATGACACACGAGCACATGAGACATGAAAAACCCTTTAAGACAGACTTAAGTTGGCATGAAATTTGATTGGCCCCAAGAGAACTGCTAAAATGCTCTAAAGATGATCTTCAAAGACACATGTTTTATGGTCATTGTCAAGCTCTTGTGGAAAAAGCCACCAGGTTTAGCTGGATTTTTCCACATCATCTTCTGGCATTTTACAGTCCTCAGTATTAAGCCAAGAACAGAGAAGCCAATAAGTTTTTTTAAAAAGCAAGAAAACATTTGGGGTTTTTTTCAGCTTTCAGTTCCTTTTCACTAGGGTGCCAGGAAAATCAAGCCTTCCTAAAGATGGGCCTAAGATTTAACAACGGTCTTCTGTGTTATCATCCAGAACTTGATTCTCTTTCTTGTCTCCACTGTAGCTTAAACAGGGATCCTGGAAAATATGATGACATCAAATTAAGCATTACTGATAAGAACTTTTCAAACACACTCTCTCTCTAAAAAAGCTGTTTCTCCAGTGCCTAAGAGAATAAATCCAGAAAGGGGAAAGTTGAGGTTTCCCTGGCTCTGCTTTAACTAGGTGGTAATCTGAAATTGCCCCAAATATTCCCAGTTATTTTGTCAACTAGAACAAGTGGGCAAAGTAATCCAGCTCTGAGTAATAACATTGTACAAATCAATCTGCACCCACACTGATGTTCTCCTCCCTTTTCAAGGCCATACATTGACATTATAGGAGTAGCTCTGCCCAAAATAGAGGTGATTTCAAGTTCCTCACAAGGGCAGCCAACATGTAAATAAGTTAAAATATCAATAGACTGGCTGGTTACCAACTAGCCATCAGCACCATGCAGGCCTCCAAGCTTCAAGTGAGGAAAAAGGTCAAGGAACCAGCCTTGCAAGAGGAACTGCAATCCTCACGATAAAGCTAGCGGAAATAGTTGGGCTCAGTGGAGTTAGTTGCACAATTCTCTAGTTCAAAAGCTTATCCTAGGCTTACAGAGCAAAATGAAGAAACTTTTGTTAACATGACCTGAGAAGCATCGTTTCAGATCCATCATTGGTGAAGATGACTTTAAAAAGTGAGATTTATTTCCTGGAAGTTTAGGATGGTTTCAACTACGACATCCGCACTTCTCTCGCCAATGTCTGAACTCACACGCTCTGGTTTTCAAATACTTGAGTGAGTCATTCAACAAACACACAAAAAAAGTCACTCAGCAAAACACTGTCAAATATACAAAATGAGAGGGGCAACAGCTAGCACAGTCATGTAGTTAGGTGTTGTTACTGATGCACACATAACATGAGAAGCTATCTCTGAGCTGAACAGGCTGAAGTTAAATATTGTTATTCAAATGTCTCAATTCGAAAGTGGGAAGCTTAGGAGGAAAAAAACAAGGGAAAGGGTATTAGAG
Source organism: Tauraco erythrolophus (assembly GCF_009769465.1). Lineage (NCBI taxonomy): Eukaryota > Metazoa > Chordata > Aves > Musophagiformes > Musophagidae > Tauraco > Tauraco erythrolophus. The sequence continues at coordinate 5,509,365 of NC_141471.1, read as the reverse complement.
GAAGACAACTTTTTACATTGCCTTTTAGGGTAAAGAAATTGCACCACTCACCTCCACTAAGTAACTTCATCACCAGCCAAAGCTCATCTTTCACCACAAAGGATGTGTAGTAAGATACAATGTTGGGGTGATGGCATTGACTCATGGCTTGAATTTCTTTCTGTAGAGAAAAATAAAGCATTAGCAGCAGTTGGACCCAGTGATATTCTTCCTCGGGCACAGAAGTTGTCTTCCTCAAGACACAATGCTCAAAGAGGGTGCAAAGAAAAAGGATACCTAGAAGTTAAACACAGAAAAATCCAGAAATACTCTTAACACTCAGCCTAGTGTTACACATGTAGTCCATCCTACTAGAGTCTAAATGTATTTTAGGGTGCTCTTCCTGTCTGTCTAGAAGAAAGAAAAACTCGACCCAAAACCCCTTGCACAAGGGCAACAAAGTGGTCATGACTGGAACACCTGCATGCAGCTACAACAGAATATTCCTGAAAATTCACACCAGTTGGTTACCTATGAAATTCACGCTGACTCCTCCTTTCAGTGAGACATTACTCAACAGATGCTTCATCAGCTGAAGACTATCATGTGGATGAGAAAGGGAAATATTTGCCTCTGGGAAAAAAAAAAAAAGGCTTCTTATCCCTAATGTTTCTTCCCAGCAGGAAAGCTTAGCTCAATCAGGCTGAAGGCACAAAGGACAGACGTATCTTTTGTCATACTGGAAGAAGAGGGAAACCAGTTTGAGATTAGAAAGTGGTTAGCTACTACAGATAGAGTAAAATATGAAACACACACAGATACTAAATTGCTTCAGTTTTGACCATGCTTGTTCTTAGATTTGGTTATGGGTTAAGTGATGATGTTCTCCAGGTTATGGGGGGAACACCACCACAGAAAACACTGACTGGTTTTTCATTCTGCAAGCACAAATCACCAGTTTGGACAGAAAGCCTTCCAGTTTATTGACTGCCCTTAGACAAAAGCCATCCATTCAGCCAAGCCTGGCACCCAGTACTACAACCAGCTGGGCCTTTGTGCTTCAGCCAAGCTGGTAGCTTCAGCCAAGCCCCCCAACCTGTCATGTTGTACCCTCCAGCGTCACCCACACCAGACGCTCATGCCCCGATATTCTGAACTTCTGCACTCAGCTAAGACATTCCTTCACTGAACACATGGATGCTACTGTTCAAAGGTTTAATCACTGCTCACTATCAGCCCCCTCCCCAAGACACCGACTTGGCCAAGCGCCATAATCCCTAACACACAAGGAAGGAGGAAAAAAAGGGCTCTTCACATCCTGATCCTTTCCTCCCTCTAAGCACAAGACCTCCCTGGTACCAAACAACAAGAAAAAGCTCAGACTGAGTTTCACCCATGTGTAGGATGCCTCACAGATACAGCATATTCTTCCACTCAGAATCATAGAATGGTTTGGGTTGGAAGTGACCTCAAAGATCACCTAGTTCCAACCACCCTGCCATGACCAGGGACACCCTCCACTACACCAGGCTGCCCAAAGCCTCATCTAACCTGGCCTTGAACACCTTCAGGGATGGGACATCTACAACTTCTCTGGGCAACCTGTTCGAGTACCTCACCACCCTGTAAGTGAAAAATTTCTTCCTTAGTGTTCTAGTAGTGTTCTACCACTCTCATAGTAAAAAATTTTTTCCTAATATCCAACCTGAACCTACCTCCCTCTATTTTAAAACCATTACCCCTTGTCCTATCATAACTGGCCCTCCTGAACAGCCTCTCCCCATCTTTCCTGTAGGCCCCCTTGAGGTACTGGAAGACCGCTATAAGGTCACCCCGGAGCCTGCTCTTCTCCAGGCTCAACAGCCCCAAAACTCTCAGCCTGTCATAGGAGAGGTGTTCCAGCCCTCACATCGTCTTCGTGGTCTCCTCTGGACCCACTCCAGCAGCTCCATGCCCTTCTTGTGTTGGGGACTCCAGAGCTGAACACAGTATTCCGGGGGGGGGGGGGGGGGGGGGGGATCTCACGAGAGCAGAGCAGAGGGGCAGAATCACTTCCCTTGACCTGCTGGCCACGCTTCTTTGGATGCAGCCCAGGACACGGTTGGCTTTCTGGGCTGCCAGCGCACATTGCCGGCTTATGTTGAGCTTCTCATCCACCAGCACTCCCAAGTCCTTTTCCTCAGGGCTGCTCTCTTCCGTACAAAGCTCTGCTTGTGACCAAGTCTAGTGCAAAGGCATGCTGCTTCCCCCTTGGCAAGGGTTTAGCTGGCAATCACAGTTACAAAGAAACACGCTAATGTTGGTTTATCCACTTTAATACCGCTTTTCAGGGAGTAGGTGCATTTGAGGAATCAAATGCAATTGGCTCCTCTTTCTGCTTCTCCAGAAGAGGCATCAACTTTCCAGGAAACTCCAATAAGCAGATTAAAGAAGAATCCTTCTAAACAGGAAAGGATATTTGAAGAGTGAGGAGTAGGCTATTCATCTCAGTATAACCTACTCATTGACTAAAAACCACTCTGTGAAAATAAATACAGCCTGAAACAATATCCTCTGCTTACTCTGACAGCTCCAGCTCCCTTCCTTGCAAACACTCACTTGTGTCAAGCTATTTTTCAAAAAGAAAATAAATCAGCACCTTTGGAGTGTTCTAATGCCTTCTAGTTCGGTTTCTTTGCAACGCAGGAAAACCCTGGCAGACAAAGCTGGCAACAAAAGTGTTATTTTTACTTCCTTCTGCTTCAAATTTCTACCAGGATGGGAATTGGGGCCTGGATAACACAGGTCAGACGGTGACTGGTTTGTTACCTGTCATACTCCTTGCACAAAACCTGGCTGGTTGGGAAGCTCTGGGCTGTTGTCTATAAACAGAAGTGCAACACTTCATTCATGCAATCTCCAAAACTCAACTCCTTGAGCTCAGAGTTTTAAACTTCTTTGCTTACCCTGGGATCGTTTCAGACTTGCTCAAAGCCCTGGTCTGAGCCTCTAGTTAAGGGATCCATAAACCCGACACTGTCTTGGTACTTGAAATCAGCATTCAGTCTAAGGCTTTAAATTCATTTTACTTTTTTTTTTTCTTTTAGACATGCAAGCAAATCCAGGTGCCTAACTTCTCTCTCTGACAATTAAAAAGCCACACACACAAGTGGCACCAGAGAAAACATAGGTGGAAAGAAGCAAGCAAGACTAAGTTAATCATCACATCAGCCCGAGCCGCCCCAAATCCAGCATTCTCAGAAACCATCTAGAGGAGCTGTTTTTATCCTTTCTTAGCTAGACCACTCAAAATATTTTGGACCAGCTCCCTGGGAGATCCAGAGAGTAGTACAAGAAATATACACAAACATTGTGTATTTTATATATATTAGTGTATCCCACTAGAATTCAGGAGTCAGTGAGACAAAGCCTGGACCAAGTTTACTGAAGAGCCTAGGCCAGGATCAGATCTTTGCCATTTGAGCAGCTCTGTACTACAGCATTTTGCAGGCATTCTGTGACACTTATTTACTATTTTATTATTTTCCGAGAATTTCTTCAATTGTTCATTACCACAGTCTGTTCCCTAGGCTGGGAAATACCGTTAAAAAAAAAAACAAACCAAAACCAGCTCAAGACTGTCATGCTTTGGTGCACAGAGGGAAAACAAATAATGACAAACCTGATCTATGCAATTAAACACCTCTGTCAGCCAGTGGATGTGCAACACAGGCAGATTAAACCATTTCTCACACAGTGTAGCACAGCTCTGAATAATTAATCGCATCACAACCCATAATTTCCAGTGTTTTTACATTATTACCCATAAGAAAGAGCAGCAGCGAGGCAGACTTTCTCCCTCTCACCCACAGACCCCCATCTCATTTTCAAATAGTCCTCTAGGCTAATCTCACACTGCCTACATCAAAGCATCGTTCCTCTTCACCGTACGGAGGGTACCAGCATCTCAGAGGCTCAGCGTGTACAATTGTTTTAACTGATCGTGGCAAATCACAGTGGGCTTCGTGGGGAAAACGTTTCCTCACATAACTGAAACCCAGCAATTCTGTCGTACATACAACAGTCTGTGCCACATCAGCACAAATGCAGGGGCTGAAGAGCTGTAGTTAAGGCAGGAATCCCAGTCAAGGATCACTGGGGAGCTGTGCTCAAAAGCACACTTACAGAAAGAGGGAGCAGGAGGGGATAAAATGCAGCAATGGCCCTTCCACGTGTACTAAGCACAGTTTTAATACTGTTTCCAAAGTTTTTCGGACATTTCACGGCTCTTCAAACACAACAGTCATAGTAGGCAAAGATGTCCTATCCCTACCTCCTCCCTAACAAGAGTGCTATCCCCAAATTACACAAAGAAGAAGTAACCATATTACAACTGTGCTCCTCTCACTTTCACTGAAACTGTAATGGAGACTCCCAATAAAAATCCCAGTGTTTTCTACATCTCTGTAACAACATCAGTGGGAAACATCAGAATTTATTTAGGCTGCTATATATAACTTTTAAGCTGGAAACGTTGCTTTATTCCCGCTCTGCCAGTGGTCATGGGTGATTTCATAGACTCCTCAAACCTTCCGCAGAGCCACTGGATGGTAGACAGCTCTTCCATCCAGTCGCTTGCACACAGACACCTCAGACTAGATGGCTTCGGTGACGAAACACAGCCTTACTGCCAATTCCCCATCTCAGGATCCATAAATTACACCGCCTCCTGCTCAGCTACGGAGAATGAGATATCGCTAGAAACATGTCTAGACACAGGCGATGGTTTGGAGATGGTTACATGCTCACCCCGGGCTAGATATTAAAAATATCTGCACTGTCAAACACCGAAAGCAAATAGACAAGGATTAACTATAAAGGCCTCCATGACTTCCATTAAGGGTTCTGATGAATGTTTCCAGTACTTCTGCAGGCAATAAAAGAAGCATTTCAAGGCTTCTGAAACACTAATAAAACTGCTGTGAAGTATAATTTAGAATCATAAGAAAGCGATTAGCCTCCCGCAAGTCAGACATAATTCTGGAGATCTGCTGTTTCAGAAGGGTGTTTATTTGCCCACTGACATACAACCGAAGTTGAGTTAACAGGAACAGAGATACAAAGCAGGTAAGGCCGTACTTAAGCTACTAGCTGAATTTTCTTACTGGTATTTTCATCATCACCTTCTGCTCTTTGTGTTTATCTGTCCCTGAGGCACGTTTCAAAGACACTTGCTCTCAAAAACAAGGATGAAAATCGTGCTTTATTTAGTTTTACTTCCTACATGTTGACACGAACTCAAGAGCTACAACACAGCAGCAGTCTGCTTTTATGTGGCTACCTGCGACTTCAGAGGAATCCAGAAAGCTGTCAGCATGGCTTCTCCATTTGAAGGCAATCACAACCATACGAGAACTGGGGAGGGAAAGCACACCCAGGGGAAAAATCAAAGCAGGTCAGACGTGATCTCCCCCTTGAATACACCAATGCTCCAACTACGGCTGGCAAAGAACTTAACCGCCAGCTGAAATGTCAAGGTGTAAGGCATTAAAGCTCCTCCTCATCCTTTTAAAGCAGGATTTATTGCTCTGGTCCTACAGGCAGCCATAACTGTTCAAATTTTGCTCCCAGTGAAATTTAATGGTTTAACTAAAAGGCTGTAAAGTTGAGACTACTAACTTATTCCCCCTTTTATACATCAGCATAAAAAAACCCCACATGTTCCCCTACCACAATCTGAGAGGCATTTTTTGAAGGAGATGGGGAATAGCACAAAGCTCAAAATCAGACATTCTGATCCAAGTTCCATGTCCAGATTATCCAGTTCAACTCCTTACCTCAAGATGTGGCTACAGGAGACAGACTGGCAGAATTAAGAAGGTTAGATTAGCCTATCTCAAGCAACAGTGGAAAAGGAACAATTCTGAAAGAGATACAAAGTTTTCCTCTGTAAATTAATCTTAGGTGATGGGAACAAACCACTCCGTGGCAAGTCACTCAGCAGTCCCCATTGCAATGGCTGTTCTTCAGCATCATTCAGCAGTCGTTCCTTTTTTCAAGGTCGGCAGTATTAGTGACAGTGTACTGACAGAAACAGACGTTTAAAACTTCTGTAGCAATTCACACATGCCCATTTTTTATTGGTTTCAGCCACAATGCAAATGGGCAAGTGACTGACTCATCTCACAGACACAAGCCAAGCCAGCTTTATCCACTTTGCCAGCTAACATATGACTGACCCTTGTTCAGATCAATACCCAGTGCCTACAGTTGGAGAATGCCTTAAATTCGTAATTAATACACACAGTCAGTTGCAAACTCTAGAATTATTTACATTCACCATCTCATACTCATCCAGTCCAAGTGACGGAAGACATTCTACGTTCAGGACTTCACTTACCATTAATCTTGATGTTCATACTGAACTTTACCCAAAAAAACCCACACCTTCAGCCAGTACAGTAATTAAAAGATTTCTGTTGCTGCTTTGAGAAATGATATAACCAAGCTGTACACAGCTTAGGTTTAAGTCTTCTGTAAAGCTGTAACCCCATCATGTAAGAAAACATGCAACACAGCACATCATATAACCACGCAGAAGCCACGTATTACACGTTGGGCACTCTGGTATTGACACTTGGGGACTTTTTCCCCTGGAGCAAGTGTAAAGGTCCTCAGGACTGGAAATGAAATTATAGTGGCAGCTCCCGTAAGATGACAGGCATGGATGAAACATCTGTGCCACTTGTACAGCAGCCTGCTGCTTTGTTCCCAACAACCTTACAGTCTAGTTAATCCACTTGTAGGAACTACTCTGTCAGATCAAAGCCAGTTCAATATCCTGTCCAAGTCTTCAAAAGAAGGTGTAAAACTCTGTAACAAGCAGCTACACAATTATCTGCCCAGAGGGAGGACTTCTGACTAAGCCTGGGCAGTTAACAGTTGGCTTATGCTTTAAACCAGGGGAGTTCATAATCCTTTTTTTAAATCCTATCTAATTTAACCTTCTCAACTATAGGTTGATTTATTTAATCTCACGCAATGTTTGATCTCTGTATTACTGGCAGCAAGCTCCCCAGGTTAATTCCATGAAATTCAAAAGGACATTTCTTTTTATTGCAGTTGAACTTGTTGCCTCTGCTTCCTTAACCACCCTCTGACCATAGCAATGGAAGAGTGGTACGTTTTCACTCCTCTTATTTGTAGACCCCTAAGGCCCAGTTCTATCAGTCTCTGGACGAGGAAGAGTTTGGAGTCTCTTCCTAAGAGCAGCAACACCACATCTCCCATGCTCCTTCCTGAACTTGTCTCCTGTTGAATCACCCTAAGAACTAAACAGGCAGCAGTTTCCCTCAGCTGGGAAAGCCCAATGTGAAATATCCCATAGCTTACACACCCTCTTTGCCATTCAGTATTCTTACTAACTGCTGAGCTGACAACCCACATCATCTGCTACTCAAAGCATGGAGAAAGAAGAAAAACCTTATCTGGATAAAAGAAAGCTAAGTCAGCTTTAATTGCATGAAAATGAAGCAGTTTGCTGGACAGAGATTTAAGGCCTTTTAGATCAATAATTCTTTAAAATGAGTAAACACTTATACAAGAAAAAGCTTGAGGCATGGTTATTTTGAGGCAGATGTTATACCACTGTGTTTCAAGGATCAGAAACATCAGCAACACAACCAGCATCCCACACAGGAAAGGAGAGGTAAGAGCAAAACAGCAGCAGTGAACAGTGTCCAGCTGTGAAACGCACCACATGAGCAGACTGTTTTCAAACACACACCAAATGCTGCATAAGTTTGTTAACTACTGTGGGTTGCAAAACAAGTAAGAAGTGGAACTTCAGTAACAAATCAGAAAGTCCAAGACTAATTGTAGACTAAACTGTATTTGACCATCTCTCCTCATGCTCCACTCTGTCACACAGAATCACAGAATGGTTTGGTTTGAAAGGGACCTCAAAGATCATCTAGTTCCAACCCCCCCTGCCATGACCAGGGACACCCTCCACTACACCAGGCTGCCCAAAGCCTCATCTAACCTGGCCTTGAACACCTTCAGGGATGGGACGTCTACAACTTCTCTGGGCAACCTGTTCGAGTACCTCACCACCCTGTAAGTGAAAAATTTCTTCCTTATACCTAATCTAAATCTCCCCTCTTTCAGTTTAAAGCCATTGCCCCTTGTCCTATCACTACACACCCTTGTAAAAAGTCCCTCTCCAGCTTTCCTGTAGGCCCCCTTTAAGTACTGGCAGGCTGCAATAAGATCACCCCGGAGCCTTCTCTTCTCCAGGCTGAACAGCCCCAACTCTCTCAGCCTGTCTTCATAGCAGAGGTGCTCCAGCCCTCAGATCATCTTCGTGGCCCTCCTCTGGACCCGCTCCAGCAGCTCCATGTCCTTCTTGTGTTGAGGACTCCAGAGCTGAACACAGTATTCCAGGGGGACGCAGTATTCCAGTATTCCATCAGTAAGCAAGAAGCATTATAAACTATGTTGTACTTCCTTTCCAGCTGAACCCCACATGCAGTTTAGGAAGCATTCAGGAGCATTCAAAAACGTACAGAGAAAGAGATAAAAAAAATCTAGCACTGAAATCAATTCTTGACTATCATCACCTAATTCAGAAACTGGGCTAGAAAGAGCTACATCTCTGCACTGCATTACTGCTGCCTGTTTATGTTCTTTACGGCAACTAGCACTTCTGCTGAAGAGCTGAACGCCCTCAGCTTGGTTGGCTCACAATGCAACAAAGTTGGTCCTTCCCACGTTTCCATACCTTGCAGGAGCAATAAGTTAATCCATTACATTAACCTAGAACATCACACAGTGTTTGCAAAGCATGCAGGTTGTCCCTGACCACCCGCACAGCTCTGGCATATGTTGAGATACAAGGATCAAGATCAATACCTTTAATGAGCCAAGTCATTACTTAATCACCCTAAGCGTGGCATCTCCACAAGCTGGGAGGTGGTCTCATATTGCCTGGCCTCTGGGCACCTCCTGCTATAAACACTTAAAGGAAGCTCAAGGCCACTCATCCATTCAGCAAGTGATGGAGTCACTTACTGTACATTTCCTAACCTTACTCCAAACTGAACTTCCTCTTCTCCATCCCAAGAAACAGAAGCGCCAGCCACTAAGCAGCATGGACATGGAAAAAGTTGTAGAAGAATCAAGTCATCCTTATCGAAGGCAGAATTGTCTGTCACACTCCCTACCCTCTCCTAAGCAACACGACACTGTTCTACCATTTTGCAAGGCAGATTGTGGGAATAAACAAGTTTGCTTCACTGGAGAAGTCTACGGGTCTGAAGCACTGTAGAAAAAAAAACACTAAAAAAAATGTAAGCACAATTTTCCCTTTCCTGTTCCACTGTCCGATGGCTGGGCAGTGCTATAACACAATAGCCTTGTCCTGACCACAGGCAGTACATCAAAGTTGACCGTAAGCTGCCTATTGTGCTCAGATATCTTCAGCGCAACAGAAGGATAATGGATCCAATAAAAGCCCAAGTTCATGTTTTTAACTGCATTGGGGGAGAGAAGAAAGCAAGAAGGGGTCATAACATACCCCAGTATGATCTCATCACATCTCTCTTTGCACTTACTTCTTATAAATGTAAGTCCCTGCAGATTACAGTGCTTTTGGTTTTTGGAAGAAAAAAAAAAAAAAAAAAAACACAAACCAATCCTGCAATAACAAGCAGTGGCTCAAAAAAAAGGCAATTAAACCAGCCAGGGAAAATGCCGTGAAAGGAGACTACAAGACCAAAAAGCTTAAGAATATCTACTTTGGGAAAGATGCAAATACAGGGACAAAATATAAAATAGGGAAAGTAAGAGCACAGAACAGGGAAACCGGGAACTTTCATCCTTTCAGCTCTCACACTGGGAAACAATATCCAATAAACTGACAAATTCAGAACAAACCCAGGGAAAACACTTTTTCACGTAACATGTCTACCTTGGCAATCACTGCCCCAGGAAGCTGCCAAAGCTCAGAACCATCTTCTTCCCCCCTCCACCTCTCCATGATTCTAAATTCAGGAATATCTATAGTTGCATACTCAGGTCTACAGAAGGACCCACATTAGATCTAGTCACAAAATCGGAAGCTTAGGAGAGCTAACAACAGCAATTCATTGGAGTCCTATCCAAAACAAGAAAAATCATTGTGAGGAACAGGTCAGTCAGATTTAAAATATGCAATTAGAAGTATTTATCTAAAATTACATACCACGTCTCCACAGCACATCTTTCTGAACCTAACCCTTTCAGCTGGAACTGGCAACTGCTCAAGGACTAACAGTCTCAGTTACTACGTCATGACACCACAGTTAGGAAGAGAACTGAGACAGCAGTACGGACAAGGCACAGAAAAGACTTGAAAAGAGTAACCAAGAGTTGGTATCAGGACAAAAAGAGGACTGGGAAAAGGGAAGAGATCTCCAACTCCTACACTAGCAGGAGCCATAAGAGGATTTGAATGCAGCTCATTTTAAGGTTTGCCCTACACGCAACCCTTCACAGACGCACTGAAGTGTGACAGCTCAAATGCAGCCTTTCCTCTTTACAAGAGCAGATTTGCAGGTATTTATGATGATAAAAACAGCATTAGTCACTAGAACCACAGTTCCAGTTTCCATCAAGTGACTTGCTGAAGATTGTACAAGTGTAGAGCTAGTCAGGACTCCAGAATTCTCTGTGTTCTAATTGCAATCACCAAACCAAGTGCCTGAGGTAACACCACAGAAGTTGTCAAGATGCAAGTGGAAAGACAGACAGGTAGGATTAAAAAAAATCCTAGAGAGTTGCTCTGAAAGGTGGTATAAGGTCTCATCCCTCTGCTTTTCCTCAACTCCTGCCAGTCAATATTTACTATGGAAAGTTTTACCCGAAAGAGCTTTTCTCTCCTTTAGTGGAGACATCTCAATGTTCGCAGGAATGCCTGTTTCTGCCTGGCTTAAACCCAGGCATCTTCCACATGTGAGGTGGATGTGACAGCTGCCGCACCACAGGAGCGCCAGCTACACACACAGGAAAGGTGAAGACGAAGCCCATCAACACACAAGCCAGACAACAAAAAGGAATTTTAGTTATCACAGCTACCTGCTAGAAGCTGTTTTCCATTGAGAAGAGAGGGACACAGCAGAAGAAAATTAGAGCTACAGATTCAAAGGACTCTACCTCCTGTCCTGAACTCAGAATTAGTGGGGGTTTCCATATGGCAGCCTGCAATATGTCAGAGTGATCCCTTAGCTGGCATCAGTACCAGAAAGAGATTAGGAACAAGAGCTAATTCATTCAGTTTCTCTTTACAAGTGAAGGAAAAAAAACCCAAAGAACAGCAAGAAAGAAAAAGAAAGCAAAACCGTTCCCTGAAATTGTAAGGATTCTAGAAGCACATAGCTCTGGATCCCCCTCAACCAGCAGAGCTCTTGTGCGAGTGTGAAGCTCAGCTGCAGGCACATAAACTCTGCTCAAAACAAAGGGATTATACAAAGTGCTTAGCTCTAAACAAGCACTCTGAAGTTCTCCAACAGTTGATCTTTTTAACATTTTAAGTAGTGTGTCCCACAACCAGGACAACTGAACTCCGAACTACCTCTAGTGAAATCAGTCACGTCCCCTCACCCCCACACCACCTTCAGAAAAATTCTTTAAGGCACTCAGCAAACACAGAGATTGTGCTAACTGAAACACAACTCCCCAGACAACTTTGATTGCATACCAGGAGTTCATCCATGCTCGTCTGACACTTCTCAAGATTGATCCGTTTAATTGCCACCTTCTCCTTCTTCGGAGCGCAGAAGGCTGCCTGCACCACCGCAGTCGCTCCACTCCCTGGAGGTGAAAGGGACAGATAGTTAGCAACATCTCACCAGACTTCAGCAGAAACGAACAGAGGTCAGACAACAAAATTAGACTGCCAGTTGGTAAAGACAGTAGAGCCAGGTGAAAACCCAGGGAAGGCAACTCCACAGGCACTCCCCACTCCATGTCTGTGCAACTCAGCAAGCCAGCTCAGCTGCAACATCGAAGTGCAAGTGAATCTTTGAGGATCATTACAGCTTCACAGAAAAAAAAACAAAAATTCAGACTCCTGCTTACTTATAACAATGCAGTGATTCTTCCCACAAGCTTTCAAAGGAAAGGACACTGAGGTCACACAGACTTTTAACCTGATGTTTAGACACTTTGGGTGAACACAAGTCGCACTCTTTGCTATCAGTACTAATTAGATTTTTCAATTACTTTTATGGACTAATTGCTGTTCTCATCTCTCCTCATTTTATGCAAAGACACGAGGTAGCTTCATTCAAGCCTGTCCAGCTCCAGCTCTCACGTAGTAGCACACTGTAGTAGCCCACTGCCTCAGTATCTGGGCTGAAAACCACAGCCAGAGAACGTTTACACTTCAATAGGGAAAAAATACCCCATTTTAATGTACAGTTGTTCAAACCACTAGAAGGATAAGAGTTCTGGATTTAAACTGCTCAGCGATATCATATTCTTTGATATCAAGAGAAGTTTGCAACAGCAAGACTTGAAATCTAGTTGACCTTAAGTCCGTGTTTGTTGGAATCGGAAATACTTGCAACATTCATTTCTCCTCAATAGGACACCTTGCTGCTTTACTTTCTACCTTCATCTTGATTCCCCACCTTTACACATTTCACTGGAAAGGAATAACTTCAAGTTAATAAAAAAGGGGGTAGGATAGGTGGAAAATAGCTAGAGTTTCCTATTGCCAATACCTAAAAAAAAAAGGTATTAAAAATAAACCCACAGCTATTTTGTTCGATATTCCAGGCACAACTATTGAACCCATTTCAGCTGATGAGGGAGACGAGAACAGCTATTCTGCACTTTGGAATATAACATCTATTTTATCAGATTTTCCTATTTTTAATGCTCTAAAACCTGCTTCCAGATTCTGCAATATGGGTCAAGCACAACATTTTTGCCAACTTTTTTTTTTCCTAGTCTGTTCAGATAAACTGAGGGCAAAACTCTGCCATCTCATCTTCAGGCTAAGGCTCCTGAAGATCCCTACAACCACCATTAATAGTCTTTGTGCAGTGAGTTGCACCAAGTCACAGTTAAACTTGACTAAAGTGCCAGGTGAGGAAAAAGAACTTGAAATCCAGCCCTGACAGATACAGAAAAAAAATGTTCCATCCAAAGTCACACTGAAATAAATTACAAAGCCCTGAACTGTGGGACTCTGCTCCTTTAGACTTCAGCCAGTACCTGCTACAGTGGAACCAGAGGAGTTTCACTTCACTTTATATGGCATTGCAAGTGTACCCTGGACAACAGCACTTAAAGAGTTTACATTTTAACAGCAGAAGGCAGCAATGTGCAGAACACAAAACAGGAAAGTGGCTAAGGCTGTACTATTTCATGAAGCAAATGGCTTTTTACAAAGTTCAAGACTGAGGCCATCTATTACCTGCACGTATATTATTTTTCAGAGACTATTCATAGCACAGGGCAAAACAAAGCTACCAACAGAAGCTTCGGTGGAAGAAAAGGACAGCAATAGAGGCAGGAATATTTAAGGGGACTATGAAAACAAAGTTTGAGTGCCATAAGCAGGATCTTGAGCAAAGGATGGAGATGATGGAAGAAGTCTAGGCAGACATTTTAAAAAAAGCACTCAGAAGAAGCAAGAGGAGGAGGTTTTGACAGCTGAGCTTGGCTAGACAGCCAGAAGCAGGGCTGAAATACACAGTAATAAGCACAGGACAAACATCCCAAAAATCAAACCTCTACATACAATCCCTGTAGTCACTTTGCCCAGCAGGTACAAGATGCAGGACTCTTAACACGAAAGCAGCAACCCCAGCACAGACATATTCCCACGCACTGGGATTCCTGGGTCGCACTGACCTGTCCCTCTCCACTCAGCACCTGCTTCTCCAAATGTTTCTGCTGCTTCTTTGTGGGAGAAAGTGAAAACACAAAGTGACTCAAGATAAAGACAGCAGAGCACACAGAAGTGGCGACAAAAAGGCAGGAGAAGCGAGTTTGCATTTCGCAGCACTGCTGGTCTCCCTACAGCAATGGCCTCTTGGAAGTCAGAACAAAAAAACCAAACACTTGTGCCTGTATCATTCCTTTGGAAAGAGTTAAAGCCTAGAAGAAACATTGCTGCTGACACATTCAAAGCATCAATATTATGATTTCTTTCTTGGATGTCTTGGTGCATAGTAACAGATGGAGGCTGAAAACACAAGCCAGATGCTGTACGAATACATGACTGTGCACCTCAGAGGATCATCTTGTCACACAACCCTTTTCACTCCTCAATTTTGTGGTGTGTATTTTCATCATTTCATCGACACAAGAGTATCCAGAAAGAGTCTTTGAGCACAGATATCTCAGATAGCTTCCGCATACACCTGCTGCCCCCCACGACATGACGTACCGGCATTTCTGCACCACTGAAACCCCGCTGGTGTAAGCGCGACTGGCAGAGATGCTTCTCACAATCCAGACGTGACGCCACTACTGTAGACCAAATCTTTCACAACATGATAGTAAAGTCCAGGGTTTTACAGAAGTGACCGCACAAAGAACAGCTTTGTGTGTGTTGTTGTTTTGGTTTTTATTTTTTTTTAAGATCTTACTACCAGAAACAATAGATGCAGGCTAATTAAAAGCAGGACCATGCATGCTACAGCTCCTTCCCAGTCCTCAAGCCTCCCTGATCAATGCTCGCTAGGACTTCAGGGCAAAACTGCTTCTCACTAAGTGCTGGGACAATGCCTCAGCCCACAGGGACCCGATCTGTTATGGGTGTACGGCATTATTTGAACAGTAATGAAATCTCAAACTAAATCCTTCTGGGCACATGGCAGGGAATCATCCGAACTCGAGACTCCTCCCATTTAATTCCCTGCTGCTCCTACTTCTCTGGCAGCTCTTCAGTTCGATCACCACCTGCTCTCCCCACTCCCCCCTCTCCCACTAATTCGTCATTTCTTTCAGCTCCTCTGTAGCACTTATTATGGAGAAACAATGAAATCTCAAAAGCATATCAAGCAAGGATTAAGCCAAGCTGCAGCACGATGTGCCACAAGCAAGCTGCTCTCTGGTAGCAGCAGCGGCAGCATGCCGTGCTTCTGGGACCGAACAAAGACAGGTTTCCATGCTGCTCTGAAGAGTACGGAAAACATAGCAACACGGCCACTTCAGGCTTTGCAGCCATACAATTTGTTTCCAAAATTCCAGGGTGGCAAGAGAAGGAAAGGAGAAAAGCTGCAGCAAGGATGCTAAACACACTGCTAAGTGAAAACGAGCATAGATAGAGGTGATGACACCAATGGAGAGAGAAAGAAAAGGTCTGGCAAGGAAGGTTTTTTTAAATTTTAGGAGCAGGTAACAAATATATGAGGAAAGATGGGGAGTGAAGTGATTTCCCTGGCTGCTATGAACCACCTTCAATGTGAAAACCAATGCTACAAAGGCAGTTTGTGCTATAGGGCAGCACAACTCAGGACAAACCAAATCTCCCAGCAGATGCAGATCTGCTGTGATCAGAGCCAACCGCAGTCCTACGCGCTGCTCAGCTGCAGCACGGTGGGCAGCACTGGGTTAACGTTCCTGTGCTCACTTCATGCTTGCTCCCCACCTCAAAACACTCTGGTCAAGGTCAGTGCTGAGGCTCTTCCCTCTGCCTCCCTCAAGATCAGCTTTCGGAGAAAATTCTCTCCCTAGTTAATCTCTTCCAGCATAACAGCTTAGCAAAACAATGAAAACCTGGCACGGCCAGATGCTTGCTGCTTTATTCCTGAAAAGCAGGAGATCATTTCATTAAGGCTGGAGGGGTGGGAGGAAAGAGACCCCGAGTGGGCATTAGGATCTGTTTAATACCCCCTGCTTTCACCTCCCTAGGCTCTCAGATCCAGTTCCAACCCTTAGGATAGCAGCTGCGAAATTCCTGCGTAAGAGGGTCACGACCTGCTTTAGGAAACACTGCCTAAGGAGGAAAACATACCCATTCTAACCCTTGCCTCTTTCATGTTTTTCAGATTAAAATGTTTTTTTTTCTGAAATAAAACCAACCTCTGAAAGGAAGAAAACAACTTAAACGAAAAACTCCCCAAGCACTCAGTTACTGAAGCCTGATTTCCCAGGGTACCTCCTCTGGTCCTTTGGATCCATGCTCCCTGTACCTTCAGCATCCAGAGTTGCAGCACGAACATCTTTTGATGCAAACTCCTTGCAGAAGTCCACCACCAGCCTTCAAGGGAGGCTGGACATGATCTCTTCTTCAGTCACTTGCTGGCCACATAATTTATATGAAGATTGCACTTTTTTAAAAA
Organism: Tauraco erythrolophus; assembly: GCF_009769465.1. Lineage (NCBI taxonomy): Eukaryota > Metazoa > Chordata > Aves > Musophagiformes > Musophagidae > Tauraco > Tauraco erythrolophus. Next base: position 5,493,067 of record NC_141471.1, on the reverse strand, counting down.
AGAAAAACAAGCCCTCTGAGATCTCTGTTAAAGCTGATGGAAACCAACAATTTCAAGGCTAGTTAGAGGCGTGGAAAGACAGGGGACTGACCTGAGGATATAACACGTTCAAATACACTTTTGTTTCCAAAGAAAACAATCTTTGCAGCCACATAAGGACACTGCAGCTCTTCCAGTAAGACTGGATGAACTGCACTGGTGCCTCCTCCCAGGCAACTGCAACTGAAGCCAGAGGTCCTTTTGGCAGAGGTATCTGCTTAAGCAACGGGAATAGTCATGCCAAACGGTCACGAGATAAATATCAATCCTGGCTCTAGAACAGTATTCCCCCATCACCGCAATGGCAATTAAAGTAGCTACGTAGAAAGAGAGCTCACAAAACAGTGTTGCCCCAAGTTTTAAATCCATCCCATTACTGGAAACTGAAATCAGGTACCCTGGGGGATGTGAAACTTCCCTTCAGGGCAATACTGTTGCTCACACAGCTGTTTCCATCAACAGGGGGACATTTTCTATAACAGTCTTGGAGCATTAGTCTTTAATCTTAATGCGGTAGCAAAATCCCCTCCGTAGGGGAAACGCTCTCCTCCAGGGCCAAATGAATGTTACAAGCAATTTAGGTTGGAAGGAACCCCTGGAGGCCTCTAGTCCACTCTCCTGCTGAAGCAGAGTCAAATCTCAAGTTAGATCAGGTTCCTCAACATCAAAATTCAGTCTAATTTTCAATGTCCTTAATAGATATTTCTATAACCTTTTTGGCTGTTCCTGTGTTTGACCATCCACATGGTAAAGCTTTTGTCCACCTCATTATCTAATCACATTTCCCAATATTGCTCACAAATACAAACTGTCACCATGCAACCTCTACGGAGTCCAGCTTCATTTCTTCTATAACTTCCCACTAGACACCTAAGGACAGCAACATGTCCCCTTACCATCGCTCTTCTAAGGCTGAAGAAATCTAGATCTCCCCTGCCTGCCCCCGTAAGTCATGTTCCCAAGCCTCCTTCAGCATTAGTCCACACCTGCAGCTGAACACCTTTGCACAGCCCTGTCCTCCTTCCTATTCACCATTCCCCAGCGTACGCACAAGCCCTCTATTTTTAAGCAAGATCTGGAATCCATCCTCCACTATCTGGAGCGCAGTGCCAGAAAGCCGCTCGTGACGCAGGCTCTGTTTATAATTGTGCCCCCGGGTTTTCCTCTTATGAACAGTGCACACAAAACACGTCCCTGCAAGGCTGCTCCAGACCGAGCAATGGCTTTCAGGCTTCAGGTATCCAGTTTCAGGTAAAAAAAAAAAAAGATAAAAATTCAGAACCGAGTCCCATGGGCTCTGGCAAAACCTCTCAATGGATTTATCTCACACTCCGCTGGTTACACCAACCAAAGAAATCACCCTGTTGTAACTAGCTGCAGAAGCAGCAAGAGATGTAGACAGTTTGCTTCACATCTTCTTATGAGATTCCACATCTGTAACAACGAGCAGAAGATCCAGCTGTGCAATCACACACGCCCGCTAAGGTCTCTTGGTCAAGGAAATTACATTAATGGTCCTCACTCCAGATGACACAGACAGGACACCTGAATCCCAGGAGACTTTAAAACTTTGTTAACAGACTAGGCTGTACGTGCCTGCCACTGCAGGCACAGGGATGGCAACCTCCTTCTCATAGAATCAGAATGGTTTTGGTTTGGAGGGACCTCAAAGATCATCTAGGTCCAACCCCCCTGCCATAGGCAGGACACCCTCCACTACACCAGGTTGCCCAAAGCCTCATCCAACCCGGCCTTGAACACCTCCAGGGATGGGGCATCTACAACTTCTCTGGGCAACCTGTTCCAGTGCCTCACCACCCTCTGAGTCAAAAATTTCTTCCTTAGATCTAATCTAAATCTGCCCTCTTTCAGTTTTCTCCAGACACTCCAACTCTGACAGCCTCATGCCAAAGAGCTGTGGGAGCCTTGCTCTGCGGTTGCTCATTCCAAGGACAATACAGTAATAAAACAAGAAGCTACAAGACTGGGAATAGAATTTCTTAAATGTTCTTACAGAGCAGAGGGTGGATACAGATTTAATTAAACCAGAAATTAAACACCAGATTGCAAACTCTGATTGATCTTGCATTGTTTGGTCTGTTTGCTATGAAGGCAAAGTTATGCCTCTGTTTTCTCCACCTCATTTAACGTTTCTGCTGAGAAAAAGAGTCCTCTTGCAAAGAACAAGCCTATCCTAAAAACAAGCTAGCAACAAAGCTTAATCTTAAATTTGTAGCCAGCTTAATATGAGGTGGGAATACTCCTTTCCCCAAGCAGGGTGGTAAGAAGAATCCACTGGATGTCAAAAGTCTTCCTGGCACAAGCCCCACGATTCAGGAAGAGTAAAGTAATGTAATGTTAACGGCCCTTGAATACAGTCATAGATCTTCAAGCCATCTCCCCACTACGTGTCAAATTCCTAGTACAGAATGGAAGATGCAATCCACACTGACAGTTACAAACAGCATTAACAAAACCAAAGGGAATTTGTGATGGGACTCGGGACTATTCCTAGTACTGCCACAGAGGGGATAAAAAAAACCTGCTCACGCACAGTAAGGAGAAAGCTTTCTCAGGAAAGTGTCATCTACCCATCCCAGTGCTGCAGGAAGAGTGTTGCAAATGTTAGCATTGCTGTAAGTGAAGGTACAGCCCTGAATCCGCAGGAAGATCACTCAGGTGCTTCTAGCACCGCTCGGAACGAACCCAAACAGCAAGTCAACTCTGAACACCACTGTCAGAAACACTGTGAGCAGCCGTGAAACCAGTAAGGGAGAATTCAGTCAGTTTTGTTCCATGTCTGGTTGGAAAATCTGGGAAACTATGGCCAAAATGACAAAAAAGCTACAAAATCACAGGAGTTGCACTCCCACAGTAACACCAGAAGTTCAGACATGCACCTACCCTCAGGAAGTCCCCAGACCTGCACCAACCCACCACGCTCATCCCAGACCTTTCCACCACTCGTTCCTGATCCAGATTTACCATAGATAGTATTTCCCATAGAGGAAGAACCAGGGCTTTACATTAATTTCTCCACAAGCTGAGGGACAACACACCACAGTGCAAGATGGCAATACCCTATTTAAAACCCTGGTAAAGGCAGTAAGAGGCCAGGTTTAAGTTGGTGCCCCCCTCCCAACTCCAGCTGTGCAGTATTTGATCTACAGCAGAGGCAGAAAGATACTGAGCAGAGAAGAGGGAAAGAATACTTGCTAACACAGTGCAAGGAAGACTATTGTAACAAGAAGCATAGGCAAAGGCAGAAAGCAAAAGCAGATTTAACTGAATAGTTACAAGGAAGCCAATTCTAAAGCCTCTATTGGGGGGTGGAGGAAAAGCAGCAATCCCCAATGAGTTTATATCACAGCATAAATACACACTACATATGAAGACACCTGCACCACGCACGTGCAGCAGTCCTACAGGCAGGCGTTAACAGCTGAACTCCCGCATTTACAAAAGAGCAACTACCCTCATATTTCTGAGGAAAAGGCTTAAAAAAGAATAGCTCAACCCTGTTTTAAATAAATTATTCTAAAACTTGGCATTTCCACGTGTCACAGTGTCATCCCGGCCTTCAGCACGGCGTAACTCACATCGTTGAATGCAGCACGCTCATTCCTCTTCCGGGCTCACCTTGAGCGCAGCCCAGTGCTGCGAACATTTCGCTGGGATCAGGCCAAAGGTGACTGCACGTACGTTAAGACACAGGGCTCGTGCTGGACAACACCAATTGAGAAAGGGTGATAACTGGGAGGCAGTATGTCCAGGCACGGAACTAAGACTTAAATACAAATGACACTGCTATTTCACACCAGCATGTCTCAAGACTACAGTCTAGATCTTTTCATGAAAGAATCAGAAAAAGGAACGGGACAAAGCACAGTTATTAGTTGTGAAATCCTATGTTTGTTTCATTTAAATTGCAGGTGTATCTTTGTAACGACCTCTGGTCATTTATTCCAGTACAGCCAAAGCTCAAGTACTTTGCAATTCTGTGCAAGTTGCAAGGCCGTTTGTTTCAAACGGTGTGTACTCACACACCAGCAATTTCTGCTGTTAAGACTCAATTACATGTTTTCCCCAAAGCCTGAGAATCTTTGCTCAATCACTTCCTGTTAGTACCTGCAGTGTCCAACAGACAACTAATATTCCAGCATCAATCCAGCATGTCCAAAGAATTCCAGAAAAGAAGCAGATTTCTGAAACTCAGCTATCAAACTAGAAACACAGCCAAAATATTTGAACTGCACAAAACTTGCTGACAGTGAGTTATTCACCAAGTTGATGAGAGCTCTCGCTGTTAACATCACCGAAACCCACGTGTTGTGCTCAGAGCTCAGAGGTTTCTGCCCATATAAGACAACAACTTTCTCAAGGCTCCTCATGCTCCACGTATGGTGGAGAGCGATGGTAAGCAGTAAAGATCACCCAGTGCCACCAGCACTGGTTTAGCTTCCTCTCCAGCGGTCCATCAATACAGAAACACTCAACATCGCAGACTAGTTGCCCAGGTCGTTAATTCAGCTCTCAAATTGGAAAGGAGGAACACAAACCCACCCAGAGGAGGTCACGGAGATGATCCAAGGGCTGGAACACCTCTGCTATGAAGACAGGCTGAGAGAGTTGGGGCTGTTCAGCCTGGAGAAGAGAAGGTCCGGGGTGATCTTATTGCAGCCTTCCAGCACTTGAAGGGGGCCTACAGGAAAGCTGGAGAGGGACTTTTTACAAGGGCATGTAGTGATAGGACAAGGGACAATGGATTTAAACTGAAAGGGGGAGATTTAGATTGCATATAAGAAAAAAAAAATTTTACTCTGAGGGTAGTGAGGCACTGGAACAGGTTGCCCAGAGAAGCTGTAGATGCCCCATCCCTGGAAGTGTTCAAGGCCAGGTTGGATGAGGCTTTGGGTAACCTGGTGTAGTGGAGGGTGTCCCTGCCCATGGCAGGGGGGTTGGAACTAGATGATCTTTGAGGTCCCTTCCAACCCAAACCATTCTATGATTCTATGATCCAGTCACTTGTAACAAGTCCGACATGGTTTTCAGAGCCATCAGCAGCTGCTGGGCAATAATCACGGCTGGGTGAATCTCCCCATGGCCCCACCGAGCTCCACATTACAAGTCAAGGACTCTGATTTCCAAGCTGCAGAGAGATGCAGCCACTGTAAGCCGCAGGACTCAATGCCAATTTCTGCAGAAAGGAAGGGGAGTCTTATGGAAATTTTCGCCCCACCCCACGCCGCATTGTTCTCTCCAAACTCTTTGGATATCTCTTAGGCCCTGAACACAGAAAAAAGTCATCTGTTTTCCCACCTTCGGCAAACATTCAGGTTGGGAATCCTGACAGACTAAGGACAGAAGTGACAGCTTTGGAGAGAGAACCGTCAGCCCGTTAATATAACACAGGCCAGGGCTGGAACGGAGGGTGGGGAACAGGACTGGCCATGCAAAGCATGTCAGCGAGTTATCTGACAAAATTGTCCCCGGGTCGCTTTGGTGTTTGATTTCAAAACAACTGCTTCACCTACGGCCACCAGTTTACAGTGCACACAGCTGAGACGGGCTTTCGGCAGCCTCCCCACCACCAAACAGTGCAGAACACCGCAAAGAGCTGCAGCTGCCCAGCTGTTGAACTCTACACTGGAACAAAAGATGCAAGAAAAAAAAGAGACAAGAAAAAGTCACTGATCATAGATAGTATCAGCAGAGAGAAGAACTAACAAGGTCAAGCATCAGCCCATCTGATACTCTCCTCAATCTTTTCACTGCAAACATCAAAGCATGGAAGAGAGATGGCCAGGGGTGCTTCCGTGACCATATGCCTAATCTCCTGCAGGCACTAAGATCACAGAACCATGGAATGGTTTGGGCTGGAAGGGACCTCAAAGATCATCTAGTTCCAATTCCCCTGCCATGGGCAGGGACATTCTCCACTACACCAGGCTGCTCAAAGCCTCATCCAAACAGGCCTTCAACACCTCCAGGAGGGAGGCAGCCACAACTTCTCTGGGCAACCTGTTCCAGTGCCTCGCCACCCTCAAGGTAAAAAATTTCTTACTTGTATCCAATCTAAATCTCCCTCTTTCAGTTTAAATCCATTGCCCCTTGTCCTATCACTACATGCCCTTGCAAAAAGTCCCTCTCCAGCTTTCTTGTAGCCCATTTAGGTACTGGAAGGCTGCTAAAAGGTCCCCAGAGCCTTCTCCTCCCAGGCTGAACCTCAGCTCTCTCAGCCTGTCTTCATAGCAGAGGTGCTCCAGCCCTCAGATCATCTTTGTGACCCTCCTCTGGACCCGCTCCAACAGGTCCCTGCCCTTCTTGTGTTGGGGACTCCAGAGCTGAATGCAGTATTCCAGGCAGGGTCTCACGAGAGCAGAGTAGAGGAACAGAATCGCCTCCCTCGACCTGCTGGCCACGCTTCTTTGGATGCAGCCCAGGATACGGTTGGCTTTCTGGGCTGCAAGCACACCTTGCAGTTATCCCAAATTAGTTCAAACTAGCATACATCCCCATTGTACCTTTAAGCAAGT